>NC_092723.1:11288488-11988653 GCF_047496885.1 Scyliorhinus torazame | reverse complement strand
TTCTTGGACACACTCGTCTCCATCAAGGACGGTCACCTCAGCACTTCGCTTTACCGCAAACCCACGGATAACCTCATGATGCTCCACTTCTCCAGCTTCCACCCTAAACACATTAAAGAAGCCATCCCCTATGGACAAGCACTCCATATACACAGGATCTGCTCAGACGAGGAGGAGCGTAACAGACATCTACAGACGTTGAAAGATGCCCTCGTACGAACGGGATATGGCACTCGACTCATCGATCGACAGTTCCAACGCGCCACAGTGAAAAACCGGACCGACCTCCTCAGAAGACAAACATGGGACACAACCGACAGAATACCCTTCGTCGTCCAGTACTTCCCCGGAGCGGAGAAACTACGTCATCTTCTTCACAGCCTTCAACACGTCATTGATGACGATGAACATCTTGCCAAGGTCATCCCCACACCCCCACTACTTGCCTTCAAACAACCGCGCAACCTCAAACGAACCATTGTTTACAGCAAACTACCCAGTCTTCAGAACAGTGACCACGACACCCCACAACCCTGCCATGGTAATCTCTGCAAGACGTGCCAGATCATCGACATGGATACCACTATTACACGTGAGAACACCACCCACCAGGTACGCGGTACATACTCGTGCGACTCGGCCAACGTTGTCTACCTCATACGCTGCAGGAAAGGATGTCCCGAAGCGTGGTACATTGGCGAGACCATGCAGACGCTGCGACAACGAATGAACGGACATCGCGCAACAATCACCAGGCAGGAATGTTCCCTTCCAGTCGGGGAACACTTCAGCAGTCAAGAGCATTCAGCCTCTGATCTCCGGGTAAGCGTTCTCCAAGGCGGCCTTCAGGACCCGCGACAACGCAGAATCGCCGAGCAGAAACTTATAGCCAAGTTCCGCACACATGAGTGCGGCCTCAACCGGGACCTGGGATTCATGTCACATTACATTCATCCCCCACCATCTGGCCTGCGAAATCCTACCAACTGTCCTGGCTTGAGACAATTCACACCTCTTTAACCTGGGGTTACCCCATCTCTGGATCTGTAAAGATTTAATCACCTGCTAATGCTCGCATTCCAAGCATTGTTTGGCATCTTTGAATTTGTCTATATATGTGTTTCTGGAACATACCTCTTCATTCACCTGAGGAAGGAGCTGCGCTCCGAAAGCTAGTGACATCGAAACAAACCTGTTGGACTTTAACCTGGTGTTGTAAGACTTCGTACATCTGAATGAAGGTACCCCTAACCTGACAGCACTCCATGAGTGCTTCACCAAGGAATGAGTGATTCACTAGATTAAGTGGCAATTGAATCTTGGACTCCGAAGTGTGAGCACAATTTATTAACCACAACTGACACTTTATGCGAGTGACCTTTCACTCCTGTTCATTTGGACTATTAGACTTTCCCCCTCATTTCATGACTCATATTGTAATTTCCCTTTTACATATCTTCCTAACCAGTTTAAATCTTTTCCCATTGGTCTTTGATATTTTTCTCAGTGACATGGGTGATTCTCTGGTTTATACGACAGTCATTCCACCCGCACAGTCATCCCTATTTTCAAAAGCCATCCCAAGAAATTGAAATCCGCCTTGCTACACCAGGCACGTATTGACAATTCTAGGCCGGGATTCGCCAATCCCGCGGCCAAGTTCTGCCGCTGGCACGAGCCACTCCGGTGTCATCGGGCCTCAAGTGGCAGGTATTCACCCCTTACTAGGGGGCTAGTATGGCGCCGGGGTGGTGTCCGCAGCTCCGTCGCCCGAAAGCCGGTGCGCCACGGACGGCGCGAGTCCGCGCATGCGCGTGGGTTCCCGCCACGGAACATAGGCCCACCACGGAACCAGCCAGCCCACCAATCGGTAGGCCCCAATCGTGGGCCAGGCCACCGTGGAGGCCCCCCCGGAGTCGGATCCCCCCCCCGCCCCCCACCACGACGGCCCCCGCAGCCAGATCTCCGAGGGCCCGCCGGGTGGGACCATACGTAACCCACGCCGGCCGGACTCGGCGGGCACTCGGCCCGTTGAGGCCCGGAGAATCGCAGGGGTGGCACCCAAAATTGAACAAAAGATCGATCTCGGGCGGGAAGGGGAGGGAGGGTGATATCTCCGACAGAAGCCCCTCCTGACTGAGGGTGCCTTCTCCTTAGTGTCTGGTGACCTCTCTCCCCCTGACGTAGCGACTTATCCTCCCCGAGAGCTCAATCTCCCCATGCATCACCTCCAGGCCTTCCCAACCACTCTACCGTCCAACGTCCAGCTTATTCCAACAGCAAAATAGTTTGAATGCAATTGTGATAACCCAATCAATCAAACGGAAATAATCATATCAATAAGCAGAGAATACAGCCTTTTATTATTCTACATCACGATCAGACTGCCTCTCATTCTTAAAGGAAGCTGCCCCAATTCTTGGACCTGAAATTTCCCAGCCTGTGGTGATTGATTCAGAGGCACGGGAACCAGGAAAATACAAAATGCCGTGTCAGGATACCACCATTGCTGCTGTCAGGGAGGTTCCCCAGGGGCAGTCTGGGAAAAAGATCAGCTGCCCACGGGACAGAGGCAAAGTACCAATTAGATACTCGAGGTCCCAACTCGAGATGGTTTTTGCGGCACTGCCAGCACTTTGTCACTAACAGAGTGGAAACCCGCCAAGCACCACTCGATGGCAAGATGGAGATTCATCAGAGTCGGGGCCCAAGGACAGGCTACACCTGTGGCCCAAACACTTTGGTCAGAGGCATCTCCCCTCCTCTCCGGAGATCACCAGCTTAGTCTCTCTGAAATCTTCCATTAAATGTTTTGTCTCCAAGGGTGCCTCCACGTTGAGATATCCGCACTGCCTCAGTAGCACCCAGTTCTCCTGGTAGAGTTACTGATGCTCTAGGACAGCCGGACCTCGGATTGAGCCTGGAGAATCTGGAGACATGTACCACCCTTAACAGAACAGCAGAGACAGAGGGGGCAGCCTGGAGAACGATTACAGCCCCTGCCTCACTCGGGACGCATGCCAGCTCGGGACCTCCATTTGACTATGACCGCGGGATTCTAAAGCCCACAGGCAAATCCTGCCCTTTTAGTCTATAGGAATAACTAAGGCTCCTCAAGCTACCACATCAGGAAATATTCCACTTGACAAAAAGTAGTGAAAGTCGTATGGATCTTTAAAACATTTGTTCATGGGATGAGGGCATCGCTGGCTGGACCCAGGGTTTATTGCTCATCCTTAATTGCCCTTGAGAAGGTGCCTTCTCGAACCCCTGAAGTCCATGTGATGTAGGTACACCCATAGTGCTGTTGGGGAGGGAGGTTCAGGATTTTGACCAAGCGACAGTGAAGGAATGGTGACATATTTCCAAGCCAGGATGTTGAGTGACTTGGAGGGGATCTTGCAGAGGGCGGTGTTCCCATGCATCTGCTGCCTTTGTCCTTCTAGATGGTAGAGGCTGTTTGGAAGGTACTGTCAAAGGAGCCTTGGTGAGTTGCTGCAGTGATTCCTGTAGATGGTTCACACGCCTGCCGCTCTTTGTTTGTGGTGGAGGGAGTGAATGTTTAATCAAGCTGTAGCTGGATGATATCAAGCTTCTTAAGGCTTAAGGAGCTTTAGTTATTCATATAGACTAATCTTCCTGCAGGCAGCCTCCTTCGTCTTTGCGTTTGTTGTTCTGTTAAGGATGGTGAGTGGCTCCAAATGTTTTAGGCTCAATCAGAGGTCTGGCAGTCCTAGAGGCAATAGGAGAGCAGTCCGTCATTCTCCTGACCTGTGCCTTGTAGATGATGGACAGGCTTTGAAGAGTCAGAAAGTAAGTTACTCACTGCAGGATTCCAAGCCTCTAACCTGCTCTTGTAGCCACAGTGTTTATATGGTTGGTCCAGTTCAGTTTCTGGTTAATAGTAACCAGGATATTGATAGAGGGGGATTCAGTGATGGTAATGACATTGAGTGTTATGGGGCAATGGGTAGCGTCTTGCCTGTTGGAGATGGTCATTGACTACCACTTTTCTGGCACCAATGTTATTTGCCACTTATCAGCCCAAGCTTGAATATTGTACTGATCTCGCTACAGATGGACATTGACTGCTTCAGTATCTGAGGAGTTGTGAATGGTGCTGAGCATTGGGCAGTTATTCCCAAACATCCCCACTTCTGACCTTGTGATGGACGGAAGGTAATTGATGAAGCAGCTGAAGATGGTTGGGCCTAGGACACTACCCTGAGGAGCTCCTGAAACAATGTCCCAGGACATGATTGATCTCCAATAACCACAACCATCTCCTTTTGTATTAAGTATGTCTGCAACCGACAGGGCATTTTCCCAGATTCCCACTGACTACAGTTTTGCTAGGGCTCCGTGATACCGCAGTTGGTCAAATGCTGCCTTGATATCAAAGGCAGTCGCTCACCTCAATGTTATTGTTGCCATAGTTTAAGTGACGATTATTTCGAGGTTAAATCCATCGGAGAATAATTTTGAAGTGCTAATTTGTTAAATCAAGTAGTTTGCAATTGCTTTGCTGAAGACGGACTAGTTGTAATTGAACTTTAATGTGATTAAAAGTACATCCAAAGAACAATAGCATACTGGTGCTTCAATGAGTGAAATAAATGTGCTAAATGTGTGGGAAATAATAAAAGCTGCAGAAGACACTGACTTCCTGAGTTTTGTTGTGTGTGAGTCTGATGAGATGATGTGCTAAATCCTCTTGTGGTACCTGCCCAACAATCAACCTTTAATTTTGAGTAAAATATCCCTCAGCTTTTAATGTGCAAACTCTTGTGGTCTGAGGTATATATCGATGCCTTTGTGTTGCTAGGTTTCTATCGTAAGTGTTTGGTTTATAACTACTTTCTAAAGTTGCCTCATCGTCCATTGTCAATATAGTTACTTTGAAACATGAGTGACATTTGCCTGGAATTCCATGAATTGTGGTCCGAGCATTTGGTACTGGGATTGAGTCATCTGGGGCCTTCCAGCAGACCTGATTAGGCCTTTCCATATGTGTGATTAACACCTAATATGCACGCAGCCAGACGTTTTCATACGTTTACAACAGAAGACCACTCCGGCTGCCCACCTTCAACCTTTTTATTGGCACTTTCAAACATTATAAACAATTATGTACATTGCTGGCCGGGTTCATTCACTGTACAATACAGAACGGCTTCTCTTTCCCTTCCCTTAAGTTCTCCTATGTACAGTCTGCCGCCATTTGGCTCGGTGAACCTGCTTGTAAAGTTACCAAAGGAAAAAGTAAATAGAATTTTCACACTTCTATCCACCTTTCAGAGGAAGCCAGTGATGTTGTGGTATTGTCACTGGACTAGTCATCCAGAGAAATGCTTGAGTGTGTTAACCACTGTATTTACCAGCTGCCCATTAGTTACCATTAGTCGCCATCACAGGACAGCACGGTGGCACAGTGGTTAGCACTGTTGCTTCACAGCTCCAGGGTCCCAGGTTCGATCCCGGCTTGGGTCACTGTCTGTGCGGAGTCTGCACGTTCTCCCCGTGTGTGCGTGGGTTTCCTCCGGGTGCTCCGGTTTCCTCCCACAGTCCAAAGATGTGCCGGTTAGGTGAATTGGACATTCTGAATTCTCCCTCCGTGTACCCGAACAGGCGCCGGAGTGTGGCGACTGGGGGATTTTCACAGTAACTTCATTGTAGTGTTAATGCAACCCTATGTGTGACAATAAATATTATTATTATTGCGTTTGGAAACATGGCCACAAAATGTACATCGGCCAATAGGAATTTCTTCATTTTGTTTCCGACTCCTCAAGAAATGACAGCTGGGTTCGGGGCTGAACATTGAATACTTTCCAACCACTCTGACAGAACTGGTTTGAAATGTTTCCCCATCTGGGTTTTTTTTTGTGTAATAACCTGATCTCCTCCAGAATATAAAGGAATGTGAAACAGGTCAATAAGAACATAAGAACGAGGAGCAGGAGTGGGCCATCTGGCCCCTCGAGCCTGCTCTGCCATTCAATGAGATCATGGCTGATCTTTTGTGGACTCAGCTCCACTTTCCGGCCCGAACACCATAACCCTTAATCCCTTTGCTCCTCAAAAAAACTATCTATCTTTATCTTAAAAACATTTAATGAAGGAGCCTCTACTGCTTCACTGGGCAAGGAATTCCATAGATTCACAACCCTTTGGGTGAAGAAGTTGCTCCTCAACTCAGTCCTAAATCTACTTCCCCTTATTTTGAGGCTATGCCCCCTAGTTCTGCTTTCACCCGCCAATGGAAACAACCTGCCCGCATCTATCCTATCTAGTCCCTTCATAATTTCATATGTTTCTATAAGATCCCCTTCATCCTTCTAAATTCCAACGAGTCCAGTCCCAGTCTACTCAACCTCTCCTCGTAATCCAACCCCTTCAGCTCTGGGATTAACCTAGTGAATCTCCTCTGCACACCCTCCAGCGCCAGTACGTCCTTTCACAGGTAAGGAGACCAAGTTTCTCAGGTAAGGAGACCTCAGATAAGGAAATCAAGTCAGTGAGCTGTTAGAATTTGGCTTTTCTGAGAAAACTGGGCGAGGGAAGACTTGCATTTACACAGCTCCGCTCTGGAGCGTGTTTCAAAGAACTTAATATCCAATCAAGTATTTTTTTGAAGTTACTGTTGTAAATGCAGCCGACCATTTTCCCGCGGATTGGGTGGGATTTTCTGGCCGTTCACCTTGGCGGGATCCCTTGGGCAAGTGGTGTTCCTGACGGGAAACCCCGTTTACAATGTCGGGAGTAGAAGGTCCTGCGGCCGGGCAGTTGTCAGCCGTTCTCCGCTGCTGCAGATCACACCGCGGAGGGGGGAAAGAAGCTCCCGCCCAAAGTTTCGACCAAGAGTGCGACGATGATGGCCAGGTAATCTGTACTTCTCCCGAATGCTGGGGTTAGCTCCCCTGCCCGTCTTCAAAGTAGTGCCCATGGAACGTTATAGACCCACCTGAGAGCTGAGGTGGGGGTCTCAGCTCGATATGTCAGCTGAAAGATTTCATGGACGAGGCCCTCCATTCGTACCGCGCTGGAATGTGAGACTGGATTTTTTAACAGGGGGCAGAGAACCACACATCCCACCCCCCCCCACCCCCACACGCGGCCGCACTGGAGCCATTTAACACTCTGGGGAGGTTAATTGCTGGAGATGGGCCATTCCTCCTCATCTGGGGAGGAAGCCCTGCCATATCATTGGCTGACAACTCGCTGATTCCAGCAAGTTGGCTGTGACATTATGTGCAATGTCTGGCACATTAAGAGTTAATGTGATACTCTATTCTACCACCAGATGGAGGTGGGGAGCAGACCTATAAAAGGGACTGCCTCTCAAGACCTCTGGAAAAGAGAGTGTAGAAAAGGCGAGAGTTGGTTAGAGAGACAAAGAGCAGAGTACAATTTAAGATAGTGTGAAAGAGACAACTGTAGATTGTGTAGATTGTAGTTTAGTTAGAATGTTGCTTGCTTTAGGAATAGTGTTCAAACTATGTAATAAGTAGTGTGATAAATTTAGCTTTGTTGATTTGACTTAGCTTTTTGTGGTCTACAAATCCACCCTGAGTATAAGCAAGACAAAGAACAGTGGCTAGCACCAGCAGCAGAAAACAAAGAACCAGGAGGCCAATAGAAGAGGAATCTGGAAGGCTTTATGCGGAGTAGGAGCATGAGGCCCCAGGAGTGGGGGGTGGGGGGATACTGGGGCAAGAAGGTGGGGGGTGAGGTACAAAAGTGTCAGGAGGAGTGGATGCACGGTACAGGTGGGGTGTGGTGGGACCATCCCCCTCAGAAAACAGGGCCCATGAAGGAATCAGCCCCCATCGTTCTCGCCAGTGATCCAAACAGGCTAGCCTACCAGGCTCCCCTCCCACCTCACCCTCACCACCTCCCACCCACCCCGCCATCACCAACCTCCTCCCATTGGCTGGCAAATTGTCCTTAAGTGAACATTAATTAGCTCAGTCTCCTGCCCCATACTTTCCCTGCAGTAATCCCTTTACTTTCTCACGGTAAGTCACAATGGGTAAAACATCCCAGTCCCAGTGATGTCCAGACATTAGGAATCCACCACTTCAGTTATACGCCTCACGGCCAGGAACCTCTGACCTGGGCCAGTAACCCTCTTTCCCACTTACATACTTAGCTTCCTCCCGCTTTTCGAGTCCACCTTCCAACGGAAGGTCCTGCAAACACATACAGAGCAGAGAGCAGCGCAGAGAATTGTCGTAGAAACCATGCCACTTTGTGTGGTACTTGCTATCGTATTTTTTTCACAGGATGTGAGCATCGCTGAGCAGGCCAGCTTTTACTGCCCACCCCTAATTGCCCTTGAGAAGGTGGTGGTGAGCTGCCTTCTTGAACCGCTGCAGCCCATGCGGTGTAGGTACAGCCACAGCGCTGTTAAAGCAATTAGGAATTGGCAAAGAATTCTGGCCTGGCCGCCAAAACCCACATCCTGTGAGCAAATAATGAAAAATAAAACTGCTTCAGCCGCTCCAGTTGGTCAGCTTCAGAGAATTCCTTCATGCTGCCCCTCCCATGACGATCAGGAGAGGTCAGAAGGTGAACTCTTAATGAACTCCCCGATGACTTCAACCCGCCCAATTAACGAGACTTCATTTTCCTGCCCTCTGCTCACCGCACCCCTCCTCCCCCATGTCCATCACGCAAACCAGCCTCCCATCCATCGACTCTCTCTACAATTCCCGCTGCCTCAGAAAGGCAGCCAGCATAATTAAGGACCCCACGCACCCCGGACATACTCTCTTCCACCTTCTTCGTCAGGAAAAAGATACCAAAGTCTGAGGTCACGTACCAACCGACTCAAGAACAGCTTCTTCCCTACTGCCATCAGACTTTTGAATGGACCGACCTCGTATTAAGTTGATCTTTTCTCTACACCTTGCTATAACTGTAACATTATATTCTGCAGTCTCTCCTTCCTTCCCTATGTACGGTATGCATTGTTTGTACAGCATGCAAGAAACAATACTTTTCACTGTATACTAATACATGTGACAATAATAAATCAAATCAAATCAAATCAAAATCAAAAACCTATCCCCATACCCTTCCCCACACGTCCTCAGGAGAGTCAGCAGAGTTGGGAACAGAGACAACAGGCCCTCTCGCAGGCTCCTGACACCATCTATTTTTTCCCATCCCACCTCTGCTCCGTCCCAATCCGAGAGGGGAAGACCTGGCACCTGACAGCGGCACATTCAGTTGAACACAGAATTCTACACCTCGCTCTCAGCTCAGGATGCGCGACAGAAATCCCCGCAGATGGCAAAGGTTCCCCTTTTATGCAGCGATAATGTTTGCTATGTAATCAAAACCCCAGAAAGTTACGCCTTGTTAATGAAGCCTAACCAGGGGCTGGTTTAGCACACTGGGCTAAATCGATGGCTTTTAAAGCAGATCTAGCAGGCCAGCAGCGCGGTTCAATTCCCGTACCAGCCTCCCCGAACAGGCGCCGGAATGTGGCAACTAGGGGCTTTTCACAGTAACTCCATTGAAGCCTACTTGTGACAATAAGCGATTTTCATTTCATTTCATAACTGGGTTTTTAAATCATAAATACTGCTGAAAAATCACCACTGGCCCTGGAAAGCGAAGAACATATTTGTGCAATGTTTTCCTTTGATGAGTGATGCGCAATCAATTACTCTCAAGACGAAGTGATTCATAACTGAAGGCTTTAATCTGCTAGAACTCTTCCCCAGCAGCTTCGATACAGAAAGCGAAGGCTGCTGGGACGGCACCGGTTACTATACTCCGCCTCTCAGGGCGGAGCTATGTACAACAGCCAATGGTAGACTCCTGGGTCTAACCAATGGTCATCCACCTCTTAGGTACCGCAATACCTGGTACTACCACAATGAGGGTCTCACAGTTTTTAATTTAATTATTTTTAAATGTTTGTTTATGATATTTCAGCTTCTAATATTTATGTTGCGATCTTGCTCTCATCCTCTGTAAAACCTAGAAAAAGTGAAGGAATATCAATTTTTTTCCATGGTTTGCGAATCCTTCCTTGTGATTGGCTCTTGGCCCAGTTCGATCACATCACTGTGGCTGGAGACCTGGAGATCCGCTTGCCCTGCCAGATTCAAATTAACATCTGAAAAGGTGAAATTCATGGCTCATGGGTCACTGGACAGCTTTTCCCGAGACCAGCAGCGAGCTCCATCGCTTTGCTCTGACTGCCAACTCCAGCCCAATCACTTTCCACACCATAGTTAAGATTCAATGTGTTGTAGACCGAGGCAAAGACTCCATGAGAGGCCAGGCTGACAGGGTACAACTCACTTTATTTCACACTAGCCACAATAATATAACAGTAGAGACCAGTCCAGTCCAGTCCAGTCCAGTCCAGTCCAGTCCAGTCTAGCCCAGTCACCACAGTGTCTCCTTCCCTGAACTGCTTCCAGGTCGGGGTTTATATTCTGTGGGGAGTTCCTCCAATTAGGAGGGAGCTCCCACCCCGAGTCACCTGAGTAGCTCATTCTCAGGTGTGTAGGAGGGGAAGCGGATGGTATACAGCTCTGTCCCTGTAGGAGATCGTGACACAATAAGCACAGCACAATGAGGCAGTGGGGTCACAGCTGACTACAGTGACACCCAGCAGCTAAAGCTGTAAACTGCACAAGAAACACAAGATTATATAAAAATCTTTATTAGTGTCACAAGTAGGCTTACAGAAACTCTCAGCCGGCCTGATTATTAGGTTTCTAGAAATCAACGGGAAATGATCCACGTTCTTATTGTAGTCAATGAGGAGCCCCGAAACATTCATTCAAAAGTAGCTTATTTCCGACTCACAGTTAGGAAATACAGTAACTATGCAATAGTCCGAGTGCCAGCCGAGATCTTGCTGAGATGACCATCCCTCTTGGGCCGGCTTTTATGTTGGGGAAGTAACGAGCCACACTGTTGGGCCACCGCCCCTCAGCGGGGGAGCTCGTATTCCACCAGCCCCACCGGGAGATCGATCGGGTCGTCCCTGCGGGTCGCACGAGGGTTATATCGACAGTACTTATGCGAGGCTGCATCTGCGCTTTGAATTCAAACTCAAACATTCATGATTCTTTCAAATACAAATAAGTTCAGACTTTCGATGCACCTCCTCCTTGCAGGCTGCAATGTTGGCCCACCTTCTCAGCCAGCCTATCCTCGACATGCCCCACTACCCTTCTAAAGCAAGCCGCTCTAAACTAGGTTGACGGTGCCAGCATTGGGGAACTGCTGCACTGTTAGATGTCAGATGAGGCGAACAGACTGCCATCTCAGGTGGACATGGAAGATCCCATGACAGTATTTCAAGGTAGGGCTGGGGAGTTCTTCCTGCTGTCTCCGACCAATAATTATCCCTCAACCAACATCAGGAAAATAAATTACCTGGCCATTATGAAGCTGCTCATTGTGTGATCTTGCCGTGCGCAGACAGGCTCCTGTATTGACCGACATTATAGCAGGGATATATTTTGATATTATTTCCTTGGCTGTAAAGTGTTTTGGGACGTCTTTATTATCAGACCCTGTGTGCAGTGAAACTATGCATTTGGTGCACAGAGCACTGCATTAGAATAGCGAGGGCGGTGACATATCCTGGGGAACATGTGAGAAATATTCACGCCGGTGGGTTATTCCGCTCTCACGTTGGCACATAGGTTTCCCGGCGATGAGGTCGCTGTCATCGGGAAATCCCGTTGACAACGGCGGGACTGGTAGATTCTACTGGCAGTCCATCTCCCCCGCCGGGAAAAAAAGCAGCAGGGTGGTCAGTAAATCCCAGCCTAGTCTACCTAACTTAGTCTACTTAACTGTGATTCGCGAAGGATCACAGATTAAAATCATCGCCGGAGACCATTTGGGAACTGAGGAATTGCTGCACGGTTGCAGGAGCAATCTATCAAATAAGGCGTCAAATTGAGGCCCAATGTGCCCTCTCGGATGAACGTATGAAGTGCATGAGAGTTCTTCCTGCTGTCCTCGCTGCTGTAGTATTCTGTGGGAAGTTTTCTATTTTTAAAATGCATTTGCAGACCAGTTCCACATTCTTCTTGCAAGTGTACACAGTCGAGTAATTCAGAGCATAAATGATGCAGAATTACCAACGGTAGTAGCAAAGGTCACCACCGTCCTCAAGGACCATAAGCTGCTCTCCCCTTTGAGTCAGAGAGAGAGAGGGAGAGAGAGAGAGAAAGCGAGAGCTGACTGGTGGTGATTTTACCTGAGGGTCACCATACCTCAGGCGAGGGACAAGGTTGAGGAGGCTCAGGATTTCCAGTGCAGGAATTGAACCCGTGCTTTTGGCATCGCTTGACATCACGCACCAGCTGTCCAGCCAACTGGCCTAACCAGCCTCCCCAAAGATAGCAGCACAGCCAATGAGAGGGGGAGGTGGGGACCAGTCCCAAACTTTGTGAGACAAATGTGCCCTCCAGAGGCATAGTAAAGGAATTGCACTTGTGATTGACGTGGGGAGAATTAGCAGCTTGGTGGAGGTGTATGAAGGGCACAATCGGCCGGCCCCTTCACACCCGAAAGGCAGTGCAGAAAACGGGATAAATGCGGCATCATCAGGGCATTCCCCACCAAGGCCCAGTATCTACCTGAATGGCCATTCGATAGCATGGTATCTCTCGGCGCTCCGAGCGCGAGAAAACACCCGGCGAAAAGCTCTCGCCTCATCCAGCAAGTTCCCACAAACAGCAACGTGATAACCACATGATCTGTTTATCTGATGCTGATGGATGGATAAACATCGGGCCGGATGTTTGTGAAAGCTTCCCCCGCTCTTCTTCGAAACAAGAAACTTTTCCATCCCCCTGAGAGGGTAGGCATGGCCTGGGCTCATCATCGTGTCTGAAAGACTGCACACACAACGGTGCAGCATTCCCTCAGCATTGCACTAGGGTCAGCTACCATGCCCAGAACCTGGGATGAGAACTGAATCCACAAGTCTCAGCTACAGACAGAGTTACACCAAAAACCATCAAGTCACCCAAGCAGCCACGGTAATCAAAGCAATACCTTGAACGTAGGAGAAGGACTCCCCCCATCATTCCCCACTCCTCCGCCCCGCCCCCCCAACACACAGACCTATTTCAACTTCAAGTTCACTTGAGAACGAACCGCTTCAAAATTCAACTACAAGACTTCTCACAGTTTACTGAGAATCCTCTACTTTATAAGATCTTCACTTCAGATAAAGCATCGATTTTGTCTAAGAAACTCCAGGCCCACCATGAAAGAGACTGAGATTATTAAAGCTTACAACCATATTATTTTTACCTCCATCTGTATCCAATCGATGTATATGTCAAGCTTATGAATACAACATCGCGTTAAATTCCAGGGCAAGTGTGCGACAATAAATAATGTCCTTTATATTTAAACTCACAAAAAGCTTGCTGTTGGAAATTATTTAATCAGAATTGCCACGAGAGCAAGAAAACACACCCCTCTTATGCAAACATAATGAACATGGGCAGTGAAGGAACATGGGCGTGATTCTCAGTTTCTGTGACTAAGCATTGACGTCAACGCAGAATTCGTGAACTTTCGCAGAAAAACCAGGCGCGCACCTGGACCATTTCTGCCACTGTTAAGGTGCCAGCACCGGCACCACGAGGAACACAATCGATTCCACGAGAAACAGTGCCAGATTCGCCAGTTTCGCAATTGGCACTCAGGAGGCTGACAAGCTGCAGCCGCACATAAACAATTTTTCCCTCACACGCACCATCCCATCCCAGGCGGCAGCAAGGAGAGCAGCATCAAGGTTCTCAGACTCCGAGCTGGAGAAAATCTTGGACGCGGTGGAGGAGGGGGCGGATGACCGTGTACCTAGCCCGGGTAGGAGGCTGCCAGCCGCCGCCATTCGTCGTGCCTAGGCGCAGGTGGCAGAGGCCATGAGCGACGTGGGCAACAGCATCATGGACGGGCCGATAGTGCCGTAAAAACCGGCACGACCCCCTCAGGGCGGCCAGGGGGAGTAGGCAGCAGTGTGCCCCTGGCAGTAACCTCATCCCACACACGTAGCCCTAACCCCCCCCACCCGAGGGCGGGCGAACTCCCATCCTGCACCACCTGCGGGTACCCATACCGGCTGCCATGACCGGGTGACCTGTCCACTGAGGCCATCACCTACCCACCCTCTGGGCTGCATGCGTCGGATTGTCTATCACTGTCATTTTATGTGGACACCCCCCCCCAACCGGGAGCGGGAGAAGACAGGACGGGGACCGCCGAACCTGTGGCCCCTCACCATGGCAGAGCAGAGAACCCTGGACGAGGTTGGTAGCCCTGAGGAAAGGGAGGTCGCCGAGGTGGGGGTTGACCGCGGGCGAGGAAGTGAGGCCGTGCTCAGTTGGGATTCCCTGTGACACATTGGTCAACATCACTCACCCCCATACCACCCTCACCCTACACCACCCCCACACCACACAAACCCCACCCCCACCCACACCACCCCCACACCACAACCCCCACACCCATGCCCACCCCCACACCACACAACCCCCACCCACAGCACCCCCACACCACACAACCCCCACCCACACCACCCCCCCACCACAACCCCCACCCCCATGCCCACCCCCACCACCCCCACACCACACAACCCCTACCCCCACCCACACCACCCCCACACCACAACCCCCACCCCCATGCCCACCCCCACCCACTTTAGTGATGAGGCTCCTGGGACACTATCTGGTTCACACCACATTGCTGATCTGGTCCAGCAGGTGGAGGTAGGAACACCCGAAGGGGCGGTCGGTTGGAGGGCAGGCTGACCGAAGGAACAAGCTGCCGTCCAGACAGGTCTCGGGCCTCTGGAACAGACAGTCCCATCGATTGTGGAGATGCGCCGCAGAGACAGGGACTACATGATGATGTGGCTGCGAGCGTGCAGACTCTGGTCGAGATCAGAGTGAGCCTCCAGGACTGGCAGCGCCAGGTGGCAGGGGAGCCTCAGGGGATAGCTCTGCTCGCAACCCCGTCCCATGGAGTAGCTCAGGTGGGAGCTACCGAGGCGGGTGGAGGTGATGGGGCCTGTGCGGGTGACTCCCACAGGGAGGGGCTGAAACACTGCAACACCTCGGACTCCCGCCCTCCTCCCCCTGGCACACCTGGTGAGCAGCGGGCAGAACAGGGCGGCATCCCACCACCTGGGTCACCCAAGCAGCAGCTGGGCCCAGCCAGGCCCGGTCGCCCCAGGAGACTCCTGCTGTACCATCTGGGGGATCCACCTAGACGTTTCATTAGGGCGCGTAAGGCCAGAAAAGTAGACACCAGTTAACTTGGCATGGGTGCAGGGCACAGTTTAGTTACAGGGACTAGGGCACAAACCTGTATATATTTGTTCACAATAAACACCTGTTACCACTGTTACAACCTGCCTCAATGCTCTGTATGATGTGTGTGAGGGGTGGACTGGTCTGGGCTGGCCGGGGGGGGGTGGGGGGCTGGGTGGACATGGGCGGATGTTGGGGGGGAATGGGCGGACCCTGTGGGTGGCTAGTGTCCCCCACTCTCCTCCCTCCCCACCCTCCAACCCGCCGACCGCCCCCACCACTGCCACCCCAGGTATCCAAGGGTCCGTGTGATGGAAAGGCAGCTCGCAAGCAGGGGTCACCCAGGTGGACAGTGGAAAGTCCTACCGTGGGCAGGAGTCAGACGTTGTCAGACGATGCGGAGCACCAGAGCTCATCGCAGAGCGGGTCGCCATCATCCTCCATCCCACGGACAAGAACGGGTGAGACTGCCAACCCAGGGCCCGCACCCTGTATCACGGAGGGGGTTTCAGGATGGGCGTGGCCTGGGCGGGGGGGGGGGGGAGTGAGGGGGTGTGGGGTTGGAATGCGGTGTCCAGTCCCCCCACCCACCCCTCCTTCTAGTCAGTGAACCAGGGGGCGATCAGAACGTACCGTGCACGTTGGCCCTGGCGCGCACATTGCGCAGCCTCCCGTGCCTGCCTGGGCTCCATGTTCTACTCACCCTCGCCCTCCTCTGCATCCCCCCCGTCGGACGAGGCCTGGCCTCCACCCCACTCCTCCATCACATCACCCCTCTGCTGCGTGATGTCCTGGAGGACGCAGCAGGCCGCCACGATGTGGGCGACCATCTCAGCATCCTATTGGAGGGCCCCTCCAGAGCGGTCCAGGCACCTGAACTGCATCTTCAGGAGGCCGTCGCACCGCTCGATCACGCTCCTGGTCGCTGTATGGGCGTCGTTGTAGCGGGTCTCGGGGTCTGTCTGTGGCCTCCAGCAGCCACAACCGCAGCGGATAACCCCTGTCACCCAGGAGTGGGCGGTGGGTGGTGGGCAGCCATACGGCTGATGTCATTCTGCAGAACCAAGAACCAGAGGCCAAGGTGCGGGGTCAGTGGGTGCGCACCAAAATGGGCACTTTAATGGCGGTCCATGACTGGACACCACCCCAGTCCCATAGGTGGGTCACCCTGGCCACTCGGCCTGTTCCTCTCTCTTCCGCCCCCCCCCACCTCCTCCGGCCCCGGCCCAGGCAGGGCCCCCACGCCAGCCAGCACGGCCAGTTGCTCCTCTCCGGGTCCCACCTCCTCTCTCTCTCCCTCAGCAGCCACCACACCGGTTTCATGATTTTTAGAAGCACAAGGTGGTGACCCGCGCCGTCGGGAAGTCGGCCCATCGGAGGCGGAGCATCGCGGAGGCCCCGGGAGAATACCGGGCCAGGCCCGCTAATGATATGCAAACAGCGTCTACTGTCCGTGCGTTCCGGTGCACATCGACGCCGCTGCCGAGGTGTGGAGAATTGCAACTAGGAGTAAAATTGGCGCCTGCTGCATTTTTGGCATCAGAACCGATTCTCCGCCCGATCGGTTTTCCCGATTTCGACGTTGGCCAACAGAGAATCCCACCCAATATAAATTCAGTCCATGCCAGATGATTCTAAAATACTTTTTGATCCCTTTTTATGTTCCCCTTTAAACCAATCTAATATTCCCTCTTTGTCTCCGTTAATTCCTGTTTCAGTTCTTCTCTGTACTTTCCTATATTCTACTGAACTCTAGCCCTGATATCTGTTGATTAAAATTAGATGCAATGCAGCAATTCGCCAAGCCTCTTTCTACAGCTCCTTCTAAATCTGTGACCTCTGATCACCGAGAAGGACCAGGGCAGCAGACACTCGAGAGCGCCACCACCTGGAGGTTCCCCTCCAAGTCACTCGCCATCCTGACTTGGAAATATATCGCCATTCCTTCACTGTCACTGGGGCAACATCCTGGAACTCCCTCCCTAACAGCACTGTGGATGTACCTGCACCACATGCATTGCAGTGGTTCAAGAAGGCACCACCTTCTCGAGGGCAATTAGGGATGGGTAATAAATGCTGACCTCGTCAGTGACGTGCATGAAAGAATAAAATAGCACCCCCCACTCCATTAGAAATAGTCCATTTCAAGGATAGAGTTCAGAAGAGGTGCAAAATGATTGGCCGGAAACCAGCGGCTTGCTACTCAAACCACATTTTTCGGAAGGAAAATTGGACAATTGATTTGCTGATGTCCCAATCCCATGGTCAGCAAAAGCTCTGGACAGGTTTCTGCTACATTCGCCGGAACTGAATCCACAAGAGAGTCCCATTGACATGATGTCAAAGGACAGGGGAACTTGGTGAAATTACCATCGCTGTACTGAGCAAAATGATGGAGCTTTGGCTCACAAGTTGATGATGTAGATTCCTTAGATTCTGGAAAGGTTCCATCAGTCTGGATATAACCCCTATATTCAAGAAGGGATGTCGACAGAAACAATGGGCGGATTCTCCGACGCCCCACCCCGCCACCCTGACGCCGGCTGGCGGATTCTCCGGTGGCGGGGGCGGGATTCACGCAACGCTGGTCGAGGGCCGTTGGCAGCGGCCCCCCCCCCGGCAATTCTCCAGGCCCCGATAGACCGAGCGGCCGGCCGTTCTTGGCCAGTCCCGCCGACGTGAATCACACAACTCACATACCGGTGGGACCTGGCAGGTAAGTCGGCGGGGGCGGCGCTCGGTGGGGCGTGGGGGGGATCCGACCCCGGGGGAGTGGCCTGGCCCACGATCGGGGCACACCGATCTGCGGGCGGGCCTGTTCCGTGGGGGCACTTCTTCCTTCCGCTCCAGCCCCTGTCAGGCTCCGCCATGGCCGGCGCGGGGAAGAATGCATATGCGGCAAAATACGCTGGCCGGTCTGTGCATGCACGAAACCACGCCGGTGGTTCTGTGCATGAGCGAGATCACACCAGCCCTTCGGCACATGTGTGATCTTGCGCCGTCCTTCGGCGCCGGCTGGAGCATCGCCAATCTCTCCGGCGTCCACCGAGCCCCCAAAGGTGCGGAGGATTTCGCACTTTCAGGAACTGTTGACGCCGGAGTGGTTGGCGCCAGTTCTCCCACCGATGTGGGGATTTAGTCCCCAGAACGGAGAATCTCGCCCCAAGAAACTATAGTTTGATGTTAATCATTCGGGCATTTAGAAAACTCAAGTATTCAGGGAGAGTCTGCATGATTTTGTGAAAGGGGAATCATGTTTCACCAAATTATTAGAGTTTTTTTTGAAACGGTAACATGTGCTGTGGCTAAAGGGGAACTTGTTGATGTACATCCCTAATTACCCTCCACAAGGTGTTGCGTGCTGCCTTCTTGAACCGCTGCAGTGAATGTGGTGTAGGTACACCAATAGTGCTGTCAGGGAGGGAGTTCCAGGATTATCAAATTCCAAGAAGGCATTTGATAAGTTGCCAGATCAAAGGTTACTGGGAAATAAAGGTTGGTGGTGCAGCCTGGATAGAAGATTGGCATCCTGTCAGGTGCCTGGCAGCGACCTCGATTTTCAGCTGTTGGGCAATTCGCCATCAGATCGCGCTTCCCGATTCCGGCATCAATGGACAGAGAATCCCGTCCAAGGAGTTCCCAGGTAGACATTGGTCAGCTGATTGAGTGGGCAAAAATATGTCCGATGGAGTGTAATGTTGACCAGGACCCTCACTCCGGTCGATTGAGGCACATCACATTTAACAAATCACTTCTTTAACAAACAGAATATAAAAACCCAATGCTTATTGTCATGATATTCGAACACACACATCATGATAGACAGACCAACAGACAAATTAGCACACATAACACGACAGCCAATCACAGACAAGGACAGAGACAGTATAAGACAAGAAACACGACACCTGGTGGCCAGTCCATCTAGAGACCAGGACAAGGACAGGACCTGATTAACAACACACTCAGGGAGTCACCACGTGCAGAGTAACAAGACAAATCTGTAAATAGCAAGTTGGAATAAAACAGCGTTGTACCAATTGCAACCGTGTTGGTTCATCTGTACCTCAGAGCACCCAACACCACATGGTACCAAGTGAGTGGATCGATACCTGCCGGCAAATCTGCCATCCTGAGCCATGGACATCAACAACAAACCGCAGCAGTTGCAAGTCGCTGGGAACCTGGGCACCAACTGGAAGCTCTTCAAGCAGCGATTTGAACTGTACATGCGAGCCAACGAAAAACAGGACGCCTCGGACGAAACAAAGATTGCCATGCTCCTCACTACCGCAGGTCAGCGCGCCATCGATGTATCCAATTCCTTGGTGTTTGCGGAAGGCGAGAACCAATCCAAATATGACACGGTCCTCCTCAAGCTCGACCAGCACTTCAACGTTGAGGTAAATGAAAGCTTTGAGAGGTATATCTTTCAGCAACGCCTGCAAGGTAAGGATGAGCTCTTTCAACCCTTTCTGACGCACCTCCGCATACTCGCGCAGTCCTGCGGTTACGGCAACACCTCAGAATCCATGATCCAGGACCAGATCGTTTTTGGCGTTGCCTCCAGTGGCCTACGCCAGCAGCTTCTTAAAATTAAAGGCCTGACCTTAACATCTGCGGTGGAAGCCTGTGTCCTCCATGAAAATGCGACCAGCCGCTTTGCCCAATTTCAGGCGACCGAATCGGCATGGAGGGGGTCCCTAGCGATCGAATCGGCAAGCCAGGCCGCCCACGAGGCCGAACGCATCCAGGCAATCGAGTACCTCCCGGCCCGCGGCCCGGACGAGGGCGGCCGTTTCACGCGCTTTTCGAGGTCTCCCGCGCTTGTGTGCGCCAAAACCAACGGCAACATCGAGGGACGCACTGCGCAGGCGCGCCCGATGCAAGACCGAACTGCGCATGCGCAGTGGCGTAACGAACGCCGTGACATCATGACGTGCGGCAACTGTGGAGCTGCACATTTAAAAGGGCAATGTCCTGCAAAAAACCGACAATGCCTACGCTGTGGCAAGATGGGCCACTACGCTGCCTACTGTCGAGCGGTTCAACCGATGGATCCTACACATCTCCGACAACCTCGCAGACACGTCAGGACCGTCCAGCCCACACATCAGGACATCCAGCCCAACGACACAGATGACCAAGATGCCTTCCGGGTTGCGGTCATTGATGTGTACCGCTTCAACACCATCAATCCGGCCGATGAATGGAGTGCCACCCTGACGGTCAACCGATCGCAGATCACTTTCCGCCTGGACACTGGCGCATCCGCCAACCTCATAGCGTATTCAGCATTCCATACCATGAAGGTCAAACCACCTATCCAGCCATCCCGGTGCAAGATGGTCGACTACAACCGGAACGTTATCCCTGCCATGGGATCCTGCCAGCTCCAGGTGACACACAAAACGCACACGGCCACACTCTCGTTTGAAATAGTTGGCTCACCGAAGGATTCATTGCTGGGCGCACAGGCATGTAAGGCTCTCCACCTTGTACAGCGAATTCAGTCTCTCTCTCCAGACGACACATCTGACTTCCCAGATGCTGAGTTCAACGCAAATCTACAATCGCTCCTCGCTCACAACCAGGAGGCATTTGAAGGCATGGGAACACTGCCATACACATACAAAATTCGCCTCAAACCGGACGCCATCCCAGTCGTTCCACGCACCTCGCAGGGTTCCTGCGCCACTTAAAGACCGCCTCAAGCTGCTGCTGCCGGATCGGACTTTCACCTCGCCCTGCTGGCCTATCGCTCGGCCCCGCTAGCCACGGGTCTCTCGCCAGCACAGCTGCTGATGGGTCACACCCTCAGAACAACTGTGCCTTCCATCCTGGCACCAACAACAGACCATGCGACGGTACTGCAAAAGATGCAGCTGCAGCGTGATCGCCAGAAGAGTTCGTACGACACAAGGGCAACTGATCTTCCCCCCTGGCCCCTGGAGACAAAGTCCGCATTCATCTACCAGATGTTGGCTGGTCAGCACCTGCCGAAGTTCTCCGACGCGTGGCTCCCCGCTCATTCCTAGTACGCATGCCGGATGAATCCGTGCGTAGGCGCAATCGGCGAGCCCTTCACCTCCTTCCACGCTCGCAACGGAACAGTACACAGACGCCGGGTCCTCCACTGGTTCCTGATAGTGACTTTGTGGAGCTGCCACAGACCATGCCCCTTCCATCGCCACCCGTGGCCAGGCTCGCACCTCAGCCGGTGGTTCTCAACCCACCCTTGAGGCGGTCAACCCGAATTCGCCGCACACCTACTAGACTGGACTTATGAGACTGTTCACACGTCAAAGTTTAGCAACTATTGTATTGTAACATGTTACTGTTTTATCATTCCAGATCTCGTTTGACCGGACCACACTTCAAAGTTTTTTTCTTGTTTTGTTATGGTACAACCTCGTTAGCATGACACACCCGACATCGCCCCATGTATATAGTTACGCCACATGTACATGCTGTAAATATCACGCACACATACTTTTAGCTGCACTCAGGACACATTCATATTTATAACCACGTAGGCACATAATCTTGTAAAAAAGGGGGATGTCATGATATTCAAACACACACATCATGATAGACAGACCAACAGACAAATTAGCACACATAACACGACAGCCAATCACAGACAAGGACAGAGACAGTATAAGACGAGAAACACGACACCTGGTGTCCAGTCCATCTAGAGACCAGGACAAGGACAGGACCTGATTAACAACACACTCAGGGAGTCACCACGTGCAGAGTATCAAGACAAATCTGTAAATAGCAAGTTGGAATAAAACAGCGTTGTACCAATTGCAACCGTGTTGGTTCATCTGTACTTCAGAGCACCCAACACCACACTTATCACCACTAGAAGAGAGGTTCTATCATGTGCTGTGTCAGAAGCACACAAATGATTCTACCTTCCTGTACGAGCACGATACGTTCACAAGCACAGGATTGACTTATCTAATAACTTTTAGTGGACCTGTGGAGACTTCACCACCTATTCGCAGCGGCCAGGCACAAACGGGGATCAGACTCCGTCTTCATGCTGGAGGCTTGAGGTCTTTTTCTGCAATTGTTCTTCCAGGAGCTTTCACTTCTGCATTAATACTTATCCCTTTCTTGAGACTGTGTGCCCGATAGCTTACGTGCATTCCTACATGTAACCGATGATCATCTCCACTTTCATCGAATTGACCACAGCAAATGTTTGTGGCCCGCTATATCTCACATTCACTTATAGAACTATGGAATCCCTACAGTGACATTCAGCTCATCGAGTCTGTCATAATATCCACTCATGTATATAATGAGATGCAGACAGGCAGTGATTGACACACAGGATGACCAGTCAGCACACAACACAGTGCAGCCACTCACCAGACAGGACACTACCACTATACACAGTGCCACTGCCACAGGGGCTGGTTTAGCACAGAGGGGCTGGTTTAGCACAGGGCTAAACAGCTGGCTTTTAAAGCAGACCGAGGCAGGCCAGCAACACGGGTTCAATTCCTGTACCAGCCTCCCCGAACAGGCGCCGCCGGAATGTGGCGACTAGGGGCTTTTCACAGTAACTTCATTTGAAGCCTACTTGTGACAATAAGCGATTTTCATTTCATTTCATAAAGCCAGAGGGCACTAGGTTTCCCGCTCTCTCGGGACCGAGCCACTGAGACAAGCAGAGTCCACGAGCTAGCAAGCACAAACACCATGCGGTAGCTAGAAAGTCTGGTCAGGCTATTACAAGGTCACCAGTCAGTTCAGTATAGCGTCGACCCACAGCTGAATATGTATATCAGTTCTCTCGTTGAATAAAACGGTGTTGGATCTTCTCCAGTGTTAGACGTCTGTTTCTAGCTTCCCTGCATCGAGTGCAGTCCACATCGAACCAACCTGCCTAACACATCAGAGTCTTCATTGACTCTCTGAAATAACACCCAACCTCGGCCCACTTTCCCCTCTTATCCCCATAACCCCACCTAACCTACACATTCCTGGACACTAAGGGACAATTTTAGCATGGCCAATCCACCTAACCTGCACATCTTGGAAGACAGGCAGCAGGGTCGGCACAGGCTTGGAGGGCCGAAGGGCCTACCTGTGCCATACTTTTCTTTGTTCTTTGTTCTGTGGGAGGAAACTGGAGCACCCGGAGGAAACCCACCCAGACACAGGGAGAACGTGCAGACTCCGCACAGACAGTCACTCAAGGCCGGAATTGAACCCGGGTCTCTGGTGCTCTGAGGCAGCAGTGCTAACCATGGTGCTCGAGCTCATCCCAATCATGTTATATCAGTATAAACTCCACTGGGTCCTTCAACTTTTATATATGGTGTCGGAAATGGTCCATTACCTGGATTGTCTCTACCTTCCGATGTCTTACGGGTTAATGCCTTGTGATTTCCAGATGTCTTAACATGGCTCCTGGAGACGGTTATCTCTGTTAATGCGATTACTTCACCGTCCCAGAAATCACCTCGCTATCTATTTCCCAATCCATTTTCTTGCTGTATTCATCAGTCCTGTGGATCAAGTTAGTACCTGCTGTTGTTTACAGTTTATTCACTTATCTGATTATTATATATTTTTAACCTTGAGTTTGATTGAGACCATGTGGTCCTCCCCTTTTGAGAAAGTGAAGGTGGGCCATATCGGACAGGTTTCCCCCTTACCCTTATAGGAGTTCTCTGGGGTTCCTCTCCCTAATTCAGCTGATCCGTCAGCAATAGGGGTGGGTTTGCTGGGGGTACAACTGGTGAGGTAGGCAAAATAATAATGAGGGGTTCTCCCATACCATCAATCATGACGTGATGGGAATGACGTTTTGTTTCCCTCCGTAGAGTTTCAGCCATTTATATGGTACCATCCTGTCTTGCCACTGTCACATTGCAGACTGAAGGGCTGGCTGTATCTATGATAGGGGATGGTCTGGTACACCTTGGTGACAAGAATGTCCCAGGCTGATAGATTCTGATCACAACATTCTGGCCGGCTTCGGGTCCAACTGTATTGACTGTGGCACCAAAACAACGTTCACTGGTTTGTTTCTTCATTGCCATTTTAACTGCAGCAGCCAATTGTGCTGCCTTAACACTTTCCAAAAGGTGCTGAACTGTCTTCTCGTGTGACAGGGAATGTATCTCTGGTCTGGTCAAGTCTAAAGAGAATAGTGTTTCAATACCTCTCATGGGTCATCTTGTCATTAACGCCTGTGGGGTATGTGGTGATATGCACATATGCATATCTGTATATAACTGTGCATAGTTGCACCAGTGTGTATAACTGTGTATAACAGTACCAATGTATATAGCTGATGATCAACTCATGTAGTGACAGTTATGACCTCCTGCCAGTAGGTAGAGCCAGAAACACTTGTAGCCATAATATATATATATCGGGGAATGGATGAGACACGGGCACATGGTAGCAGGATGGGCAACAAGGCGGTCGCATCTCACCTTAGCTCCACAGTAACTTAGAGATAATTCTCTGTACATAAAATGCTGATTACCTTTGCATGTGTGAAGGATAAATACTTGTTACAACCACATTCCCATGTTCTATGCGTGTCTTCATGATCAGGGGAGCCATAAAACACAACAGGGCCTGTAGAACTGTAGGCAGTGTTTCTCACGATCGTGAGTGCAAAAGGCAGTACTTTATTCCAGGTGTTTTGCTGCACCATCTGCTGCACAGCAGGGCAGGAAGAAGAATGGCAGGGCTATATTGATAGGGGACTCAATCGTAAGGGGAATAGACAGGCGGTTCTGCGGACGCAATCGAGACTCCAGGATGGTATGTTGCCTCCCTGGTGCAAGGGTCAAGGATGTCTCGGAGCGGCTGCAGGACATTCTGGGGGGCGGGGGGGGGGGGGGGGGTGAACAGCCAGCTGTCGTGGTGCACATATGCACCAACGATATAGGTAAAAAACGGGATGAGGTCCTACGAGCTGAATTCAGGGAGTTAGGAGTTAAACTAAAAAGTTGGACCTCAAAGGTAGTAATCTCAGGATTGCTACCAGTGCCACAAGCTAGTCAGAGTAGGAATGTCAGGATAGATAGGATGAATGCTTGGCTCGAGAGATGGTGCAAAAGGGGAGGGATCCAAATTCTTGGGGCATTGGAACCGGTTCTAGGGGAGGTGGGACCAGTACAAACCGGATGGTCTGCACCTGGGTAGGACTTGAACCGATGTTCTAGGAGGGGTGTTTGTTAGAGCTGTTGGGGAGGGTTTAAACTAATGTGGCAGGGGGATGGGGTCCAATGTAGGAAGTCGGAGGGAAGTAAAACGGGGCCAGAAACAAAAAGCAGGAAGGGGGAAAGTGTAAGGCAGAGAAGCCATATTCAAAAATCAAAAAGGGCCACAGCACAGGGTACAGTGACTGAGGAGAGTGTGAAAAGGGAGGTGGCCAATGCAGGACTGAGGGTGTTGTACCTGAATGCGCGCAGTATACGGAACAATGAGCTTGTTGCGCACATTGAAATTGTCTGGTACCATGTTGTGGGCATCACAGAGACGTGGCTGCAAGGGGATCAGGGCTGGGATCTAAATATCCAGGGATACATGGCCTATCGAAGGTCAGGCAGATGGGCAAAGGGGGCGGGGCTGCATTATTAGCAGGGAATGAAGTTAAATCGATAGCAAGGAGCGATATAGGATCAGGTGGCATAGAATCTCTGTGGGTAGAGTTGAGGAAAGGTAAAAATGCCCTGATGGGAGTGATGTACGGGCCCCCTAGCAATAGTCAGGATGTGGGGCAGAAAATAAATCAGGAGATAGAAAAGGCATGTAAAAAAGGCAATATTACAATAATCATGGGGGGCTTCAATATGCAGGAGGACTGGGAAAATCAGGTTGGTAGTGGATCCCAAGAAATGGAATTTGTGGAATGCCTGAGAGATTTTTTTTGGAGCAGCTGGTGACAAAGATCTGTAGAGGGACAGGTGGTATTGAGGAAGCAAGGGGGCTGCAGAAGGACTTGGACAAGCTAGGAGAGTGGGAAATGCAGTGGCAAATAAAATACAGTGTGGAAAAGTGTGAGGTTATGCACTTTGGAAGGAGGAAAATGAAATGAAAATCGCTTATTGTCACAAGTAGGCTTCAATGAAGTTACTGTGAAAGGCCCCTAGTCGCCACATTCCGGTGCCTGTTCGGGGAGGCTGGTACGGGAATTGAACCGTGCTGCTGGCCTGCCTTGGTCTGCTTTAAAAGCCAGCGATTTAGCCCAGTGTGCTAAACCAGCCCCAATCTAGGCATAGACTATTTTCTAAATGGGGAAATCCTTCGGAAAGTAGAAGCACAAAGAGACTTGAGAGTCCTTGATCACGATTCTCTTAAGTTTAATGTGCAGGTTCAGTCGGCAGTTAAGAAGGCAAATGCAATGTTAGCGTTCATGTCAAGAGGGGTAGAATACAAGACCAGGGATGTACTTCTGAGGCTGTATAAGACTGATCAGACCCCATTTTAAGTATTGTGAGCAGTTTTGGGCCCCGTATCTAAGGAAGGATGTGCTGGCCTTGGAAAGGGTCCAGAGGAGATTCACAAGAATGATCCCTGGAATGAGGAACTTGTCGCATGAGGAACGTTTGAGGACTCTGGGTCTGTACTCATTGGAGTTTAGAAGGATGAGAGGGGATCTTATTGAAACGTACAAGATACTGTGAGGCCGGGATAGAGTGGACGTGGAGAGGATGTTTCCACTTGTAGGAAAAACTAGAACCAGAGGACACCATCTCAGATTAAAGGGAGGATCCTTTAAAACAGAGATGAGGAGGAATTTTTTCAGCAAGAGGGTGGTGAATCTGTGGAACTCTTTGCCGCAGAAGGCTGTGGAGGCCAATTCACTGAGT
The DNA here is from genome assembly GCF_047496885.1 of Scyliorhinus torazame. Classification (NCBI taxonomy): domain Eukaryota; kingdom Metazoa; phylum Chordata; class Chondrichthyes; order Carcharhiniformes; family Scyliorhinidae; genus Scyliorhinus; species Scyliorhinus torazame. The sequence goes on along the minus strand of NC_092723.1, from coordinate 11,961,481 downwards.
GTCTTTAAGGCAGAGATAGATAGGTTCTTGATTAATAAGGGGATCAGTGGTTATGGGGAGAAGGCAGGAGAATGGGGATGAGAAAAATATCAGCCATGATCGAATGGCAGAGCAGACTCGATGGGCCGAGTGGCCTAATTCTGCTCCGAAGTCTTATGGTCTTATCTCCCTCAGCATATTTTTCAAATTGCAATTCATCCTTTCCACAATCCCACTAGACTGTGGATTATAGGAATTGTTGATTTCAGGGGCAAGATTCTCTGGAAACGGCGCGATGTCCGCCGACTGGCGCCCAAGACGGCGCAAATCAGTCGGGCATCGCGCTGCCCCAAAGGTGCGGAATGCTCCGCATCTTTGGGGGCCGAGCCCCAACCTTAAGGGGCTAGGCCGGCGCCGGACGAATTTCCGCCCCGCCAGCTGGTGGAAAAGGCCTTTGGTGCCCCGCCAGCTGGCGCGGAAATGACATCTCCGGGCGGCGCATGCGCGGGAGCGTCAGCGGTCGCTGACGGCATTCCTACGCATGCGCATTGGAGGGAGTCTCTTCTGCCTCCGCCATGGTGGAGACCGTGGCGGAGGCGGAAGGGAAAGAGTGCCCCCACGGCACAGGTCCGCCCGCGGATCGGTGGGCCCCGATCGCGGGCCAGGCCACCGTGGGGGCACCCCCCGGGGCCAGATCGCCCCGCGCCCCCCCCCCCCAGGACCCCGGAGCCCGCCATCGCCGCCTTGTCCCGCCGGTAAGGTAGGTGGTTTAATCTACGCCGGCAGGGGGTTGGAGAATCTCGCCCCTGATCTATCCCTAGCAATAGTGTTTTGCATAACTTGGGTGATAAAGTGTGTTCTTGGGTCCAATTCAATACTACGGGACAGTCCTGGTCGAGTAAAGCCCATTGGACCAGAATGTTAACTGTGGCCGTTGCCGTGTTCGAGGTTGTACGAAAAGCTTCAGCCCATTTGCTGGAAGTATGAATTCTCATAGAATCCCTACAGTGCACAGTGAGGCCATTCGGTCCATCAAGCCTACACCAACCCTCTGAAAGAGCACCCTACTGAGGACCTATTCCATAACCCCACCTAGGGGCAACTTCGCATAGCCAATCCACCTAACCCGCGCATCATTGGACTGTGGGAGATGATGCGACCATCAATTCACACGAGACGATGAGTAGAAGTGAACAGTGGTTTTAATCAGCTAGATCTGGGCCTGCCTGCGACTGCGCTGTACTGAGTGCCACCTACAGGCTGCAGATCTATATACCTCCCCCGAGGGGGCGGAGCCATAGGCGGAGCCCACAAGGGCATCAATATAATACAATACAATGTAATGTAATACAATGATGAATGGTAGCAGTGATACATTCACCACAGGAGGAAACTAGAGCACCCAGAGGAAACCCACGCAGACACGGGGAGAACGTGCAAACTCCACACAGCCACCCAAGCCGGGAATCAAACCTGGAATCTTGGCGCTGTGAAGCAACAGTGCTAACCACTGTGCCACCCCGACCAGATTGTAGTTGTATCCTCCCCCTTATACTGGGGCCAAGGACCCACATAATCAAGTTGGCGATTGGTCCATGAACCATCAAGCAGTTGAGTGTGTCTGAGGACTGCTTTATTAACATAGCGATCCAGGTAGTTCGATCCGGCACTAATTAGACAATTTTCTATATAGTGCTTTACAACATTTCCAATTTCTGGTCACCAAAATGCTTTTGTTATTCTTTCATATGCACTTTAATTTCCCTGGTGGCCTTGGTAGATCATGAATTGACAGATAATTTGGTTCCAATCCTGTGTGGGGACGACATATTTACTGTCTTTTAGCACAAACCCAGATTTTTCCTGAATCTTTTCTTTCCACTCATTGTACGATGGAGGGTATAAATTCTGCAGACAATTGTTTTAAATCGTCTTCCCCCTTCTGACCTCCAGTTAAGTCATTGGCTTGAGTCTCATTAACCATTATTGCATAGACAGGCTCAATGTTTCTTTCCGGCTGGTTTGCAATTTATGGTGTCCTGAGAATTCCTACCCTCGCTCTGCCCTTTGCCAATTCATCTCCGATTCTGTTTCTCTTTGGGGATTTTTGCAATGGTCTTTTACTTTAACAGTTTCATACTGGTGGCCTTCAGCTTTTCCCAGAATCAATTCCAGCATTGGAGCAGATGGCAGCCTCTTACCGGCTGCGCGCGCGACTCGTCACGTTGCCCGTAAAGGCAGGAAATCTGTTTGGCTGCTGCACACGTATATACTGGCTGAGTTTGCACCTTCTCCCCATATCTGTGTGGGTTTCCTCCGGGTGCTCCAGTTTCCTCCCACAGTCCAAAGATGGGCAGGTTAGATGAGGTTACGGGGAGAGGGTGGAGGAGTGAGCCTAGGCACGGTGATCTTTTGGAGGGTTGGTGCAGATTCGATGGGCCGAATGGCCTCCTTCTGCACTGCAGGGATTCTATGATAACTGGTGATGGACGATCCTCTGGATAGAGAACCACATTGACTATAGCTGCTAGTTCAACCATTGGCGAGGGCAGTTTCAACGTTAATCACAGAATCATAGAACAATACAGTACAGAAGAGGCCCTTCAGCCTATCGAGGTTGCACCGACGCATGAAAAGCACCTGACCTGCCTACCTAATCCCATTTGCCAGCACTTCGCCCATAGCGTTGAATGTTATGACCAATTTATCATCCAGGTACTTTTTAAAGGATGTGAGGTAACTGTAAGAACCTGTAATTTATGGGATCTTAACCTGTCGAACTACTCCAAGTTTGGGGGAAGCTTAGTTGATGAGTCCTGGCGTAATATGACAAGTTGTAAGATTTATAAAATTTTTGGTCTATGCCAAGTTGTTCGATTCCTAGTATTATTCGCCTGCGTAAAGTTGAAGGAATTTATATTATCTCTGCTATTCGGTTATCAGTAGCACTTTGCGAATACTGGAACTCAGCAGAAATTTCAGTTAAAACTTCTCAGGTGCCAAAAAGAATTGTTTTATTTGTAGTCGCTTGATTACAATTTGAAAGTCATTTAAAAGGCAATTCGTAGACAATTCAAAGCTTTCAGAGAATTACAGACATTGGGCGTCATTCTCCGATCCCCCGCCGGGTCGGAGAATGGCCGTTGGCCGCTGTGAATCCCGCCCCCGCCCCCGCCGAAGTCTCCGGTACCAGAGATTGGGCAGGGGCGGGAATCGGGCCGCGCCGGTTGGCGGGACCCCCCGCTGGATTCTCCGGCCCGGATGGGCCGATGTCCCGCCCAGAAATTGCCTGTCCCGCCGGCGTAAATCAAACCTGGTATTTACCGGCGGGACCAGGCGGCGTGGGCGGGCTCCGGGGTCCTGGGGGGGGGCGCGGGGCGATCTGACCCCGGGGGGTGCCCCCACGGTGGCCTGGCCCGCGATCGGGGCCCACCGATCCGCGGGCGGGCCTGTGCCGTGGGGGCACTCTTTCCCTTCCGCCTCCGCCACGGCCTCCACCATGGCGGAGGCGAAAGAGACTCTCCCCACTGCGCATGCGCGGGAAACTGACAGCGGCCGCTGACGCTCCCGCACATGCGCCGCATTTCCGCGCCAGCTGGCGGGGCGACAAACGCCATTTCCGCCAGCTGGCGGGGCGGAAATCCCTCCGGCGTCGGCCTAGCCCCTCAATGTTGGGGCTAGGCCGCCAAAGATGCGGAGCATTCCGCACCTTTGGGCCGGTGCGATGCCCGTCTGATTGGCGCCGTCTTTGGCGCCAGTCGGCGGACATCGCGCCGTTGGGGGAGAATTTCGCCCATTATCTTTTTTGCTTAGGCAGACAGCTCGAAAGTAACTTTTAAACGGTCAAAGTCCTGCAATGAAACATGAAAAGAGAGAGAGAGCTAATCTTCAGCTAAACTCAAACTCAAAGTCAAAAGTACACTCCATCACTGACACAGACTGACAGACTGACAGAACCCCCAAAAGACATCTCTTAAACTAACAGAAAGACAACACAACACAAAGACAGAAATTAAGGACAGACAACACAAAAGACAACACACCAAAGACAACACTAAAATGGCAGGCGGAAACTTTTCAGTTATACACTTTCATATCTGTCTTAAGTCATCTAATCACACCCCAATATAATCCTAATTGGTTTGGGTTAGACTCAAACACATTTGATTTGATGGCAAGCCGTCCATCTTCAATGTGCAACATCAGCTTTTTAATTGTTTCATGTCTACATGTTATGGAATGTGATATTCTGCTAATCTTTACCAGCAATAGACTGGTTGTAAGCTGGCTTGGCTAATGTAACAATTGAGACTTCATATCGAGAAAGATTGAGTAAAATATATATGATTCAATGCTCTTACAAACTGCATTGGACTCCTGCCACCTCGTTGCCATGGAACTCAGTCCTTGTCCTTGACAATTAGCACAAGCAGTGTCAAATTGTTTTGCAACTGTGCTGTTTTAATGTCACACTGTCTTTGAAAATATGCATTTGCCAGAACAACGGACTTCAGTAAAAGTGAATTATGCTGTATAAATGGGTATTTAAAACTGGGGCCTAATATTTATGCTAAACAGCTATCTTTTACCTATACTAGTTGTATTCGAAATACCTGGCTTCTACAGTAACCCGCCTCTACCACCTTCCCAGGCAGTGCATTCCAGACCGTCACCACCCTCTGGGTAAAAGGTTTTTCCTCAAATCCCCTCTAAACCTCCTGCCCCTCTCCTAGAACGAATGCCCCCTCGTAGCTGACCCTTCAACTCAGGGGAACAGCTGCTCCCTATCCACCCTGTCCCTGCCCCTCATAATCTTGTTCATCATGTCGCCTCCCAGTCCTCACTGCTTCAGTGGAAACAACCCAAGCCTATCCAACCTCTCTTCATAACTTAAATGTTCCATCCCAGGCAACATCCTGGTGAATCTCCTCAACACCCCCTCCAGTGCAATCACATCCTTCCTATAATGTGGTGACCAGAATTGTACACAGTACTCCAGCTGTGGCCTCACCAATGTTCTATACAACTCCAACATGACCTCCCTGCTTTTGTAATCTATGCCTCGATTGACAAAGGCAAGTGTCCCATATGCCTTTTCCACCACCCCATTAACCTGCCCTTCTGCCTTCAGAGATCTATGGACAAACAAATCCCTGTGTTCCTCGGAACTTCCCAGTGTCAGGCCGCTCATTGAATACGTCCTTGTCACATTACTCCTTCCAAAGTGTATCACCTCACACTTTCCGATTAAATTCCATCAGCCACTTTTCCGGCCATTTGACCATCCCGTCTTGCATCTTCCTGAAACCCAAGACACTCAACCTCACTGTTAAATACCTGGCCAATCTTTGTGTCATCCGCAAACTTACTGATCCCACCGCCAACCGCCCCCCCCCCCCACCCCCCCCCCCCATAGTAATCTATGTTGTTTATATATTTGGGCAAACAATAGGGGACCCAGCACAGATCCCTGTGGTATGCCATTGGTTTCCAGTCACTAAACCAGCCATCTGTCATCCCCCTCCGTCTCCTACAATTAAGTCAATGTTGAATCCACCTTATCAAGTTATCTCATATCCCATGTGCATTTGATTTCTTTATAAGTCTCCCATGTCGGATCTTGTCAAAGGCTTTCCTGAAATCCATGTTGGAGCCATCTGGGATGGCCACTTACAAAGGATCCCAGGAAATATGGCCACCTGCAAAGGACCATGGGAAATATGGCCAGCCCAGGACTCAAACGCTCAGAGCTTATGTATATTGGCAACTCAGATAACTAGACGCTACCGAAACCCCCAGCTACTTTGCATTCTAATGGCCCATTTCCCCAGAACAAAAGACCTGTACTCAGGCAACAGATACAGAAACAGACTCATCGGTGCCACTCCCTTTGCTCAGGGAGCCCAAACAGCCAAGGTCAATGACCGCTCAAGACACACCCCGCCATCAAGACACCCGCCCCTTTATTGGCCAAAATCGAAGGCAGTAATCGAAGCCTGCCGAATTATTGGGTCCAAAGCTAAGGACCGCCCAAAAGAGTGTGAAACCCCCGAAGGATAATGAGAGACATTGCCATGTGTTCAGTCTCTCTGGGCCCCGGCGCTCGGTCTCTCTTGGCCCCGACCTACGCCTAAAACCAAGTGTAGTATCACGACCACAAAACAAGTTCAAGACCAACGATCACTACCAGACGAATGAGCCCAGCAGAAACAAAGTCACTTCTCCAGACCCAGCCACGCAAGATCGAACAAGGGCCTTGTTCCTCTGCATAAAGCCGGGTGTCTGAAGCTAAGTACAGGTTGTTGTAGCGTTACGTGTAATTTAGCTTGTAGTGTTTTATGTTGCATGTCGAAGTAATTCTTGTGTGTAAATAAACTATCATAGAATTTGAACTAACTAACTGGTTGTTTTGTCTTTGATCGATATCCGGTAAAACTTTGTGGTGGTATCATTTGATACCTGGCCACTCTGAAAAGCAATATCATCATTAATAACTGTCATATCAGTATCCAGTTAAAAGAGCAACATTATTGGCGTCTCCAGTGCAGATTGGCAACAATGTAAACTACATCCACTACACTACCCTCATCTACACACCTGGTCACATGCGCAAACAATTCAATCAAATTTGTTAGGCATGACCTACCTCTGACAAAGCCATGCTGACTGATCAAACCTTGCCTCTCCAAGTGAAGATAGATTCTCTCCTTCAGAATTTTCTCCAATAGTTTCACAACTACTGACGTGAGACTCACGCAAACTCTGCAAACTTTCTGAAATAGTTGGACCACCTTAGCAGTTCTCCATGATGACGTCAGGATACACGCCCAATGTCTTCTCTTGTGATTTTAAGTGCTCCCGGGTGGGGTGGCCCCCAAACTTTATATGTCAAATTCTGGTCCCCGTGGATAGATGGGGAAGAAATTTGCTGGGGCGTGTAAAGCTGTTCATACTTAAACTTTTTTCATTTTATAATGACACAGACTTTGCAGCACAGAAACGCTCAGATGGTGGCTAATCTCTGAAATGTTCGACACCAAAGTCCTTATTGAAGGAAGGATGTAAATGCATTAGACACAGTCCAGAGAAGGTTTACCAGACCAATACCTGGAATTGGTGAGGAAAGACTGGTCAGGCTAGTCTTGTATCTACTGGAGTTTAGAAGAATAAGAGGCAACTTGATTGAAACATGTAAGATCCTGAGGGCTATTAAACAGGGTGGATGCGCACAGGATCTAGAACTTGGGGGGGGGGGGGGGGGGTCCCGTTTAAAAATAAGTGGGTGCCCGTTTAAAATGGAGACGAGGCTAAATTTGTTCTCTGAGCGTGTCTTTGTAATTCTCTCCCTGAGAAGGCGGTGGAGCAGAATCTTTGAATATCTTTAAGGCCGAGCTGGATAGATTCTTGGGAAAGAGGGGATGAAACGTTATCGGGGATAGGGGGGATGTAGATTTGAGGTTACTGTCGTATCAGCCATGATCTTATTAAATAGAGTATCAGGCTCAAGGGGCCGAATGGCCTCCTCCTGCTCCTTGTTCACATGCTCGGGAGTTTGTACGTTTGTAGAGAGCTGCCGGACATTCTGATTGACCACTGATCCTGCAGGCCCAACAGTGCCACAGGACAGCAGCTGCTAGGCTGACAGCCAGTCCCCAAGAAGAAGGAAGACGGATACTGACTTAAGGGGAAGTCCGCGATTTTGGGCGGGGTGGGGGGGGGGGGGGGGGGGGAGGGGGGTGCAGTCATATTCACCCCAAGAAATCACCAAAATAATTTTGGAAGCCTGACTCTGTTTTGCTAATCAGGTGCTAATTGGGCGACGGTGAGTTAAAAAAAATCCTTCCCCCTCACATAGATTAATAGATAAGAGCCACAGAATCAACCACCATGCTACAGAAAATCTACTCTTCCTGTTTGAAGTTTCAGTCAAACCAACAAAGAGAATCACTGCCCACATCTGAGACCACATCCATTGCACCAGAAAACCACAGCGTTTTCATTGTCAGGTCCTGCATTACCCACTCTGCCGTGTCATTAAACAGGTACAGGGGTTTGTACAGGAGCCTGGCTTCCTGCACCAAGCAGTGGTCTTTGCTGCCTCTCCTGACACAGGCCCAGAAAGCATCGCCCTGAACTGAATGGGTTTATCCCACAGTCGGTACAAAGTGGAGAAGGGAACCTGAGCAGCGAGACACAATGCAAGACTTTCTTCTCAGCGCCCGGCTCAGGCGGGAGTTTGCGCCACATTGTCTGACATTTAGAAGAAGAAAGATCCTGGAGGCATGCCCCACACCGTCACGCTGGGGCCTGAGAAAGCCAGAAATGGCGGGTTCCGGAGACCAGGGTGCCATTTTTAAACGGTGCCCTGATCGCTGGTTAATAAAATACAAACCACACCCCACGCACATGGAGGCACCCCCACACAGGCAGACGGTAACCCCGTCTCAATGCGAAAACATCCACCAAAGGCACAGGAACCCCATGAAAAAAGGGAACTGTCCCCACGCCTGGACACGGGGGACCCCCCCCCCCCCCCCCCCCCCCCCACCACCACCACCACCACCCCCCACCCCCCTGGCCATGGAGCTCTCCAGAGGAACTGCCCAGCTGGCACGGGGCAATGCCAGGGTGCTGCCCGGGCATGTCCCCATTCCCCCCGCTGCGGGGGCCATACTGATCTGCGCGTCGCTGCAGGTTCCCTTCCCCATTTCGAAAACTTGTTGTACCCCTCCCGAATTCCCGATGTGGGGGGGGGGCACGATACAATGGGGATTCCCGCTAGTGACATTCCAATGTATTGAAAGGAGGTTCCTCAAATGGGAACCTCATTACGTCAATGGCGGAATCTCGCTTGGGGCCTCGCGCAGGAATTTGCGGCCACGCCGCCGTTTGTGCCCACGGCAAATGTGGCCGCAAAATCTTAGCCACAGATTCACAGAATCGCAGAACTGTTACAGCGCAGGAGGAGGGCATGTGGGCAATCATGTCCGCACCGGCTCATCAAACGAGCATGACAGCTTAGTGACATTCTTCTCAATTTTCCCTGTACCCCGGACAGATTGTTTCTGTTTGAGAAATCATCAGTTGCCCTCCTCAATAACTTGACTGAATTTGCCTCTACTACACTTCCAGGTGGAACCACCCACTGTGTGAAAAAGTCTTTTCTCACATCACATTTGATTCTTTTGCAAAACTCTTTAAATCTGTGCCCTCTCATTCTTGATCCTTCTCTGTGTGAGAACGGTGACTCCTTATCTACTCTGTCCTGTCCCCTTGTGATTTTGAATATCTCAATTAAGTCTCCTCTTCGGGGCTGGTTTAGCACAGGGCTAAATCGCTGGCTTTTAAAGCAGACCAAGGCAGGCCAGCCGCACGGTTCAATTCCCGTACCAGCCTCCCCGAACAGGCGCCGGAATGTGGCGACTAGGGGCTTTTCACAGTAACTTCATTTGAAGCCTACTTGTGACAATAAGAGATTTTCATTCTTAGCCTTCTTCTCTCCAGGGAGAACAGTCCCAACTGCTCCAATCTATCCTCATAACTGAAGTTTCTCATCCCTGGAACCATCCTTGTAAACCTCTCCTGCGCTCTCTCCAATGTGTTCACATCCTTCCTATAGTGTGGTGCGCAGAACTGTACACATTACTCCAGCTGAGATCTAACTAGTGTCTTGTATAAGTTCAATGTAACCTCCTTGCTCCTGTACTCTCTGCCCCTATTAATAGAACCCAGAATACAATATCCTTTCCCTTTTCAGCAGCTACTTTTTCAGATAAACTCTTCTGTGTTTCTAATGAAGTCTGTGAAAGTTATGCCCCCACCAACCCTCTCAGGCCTCATATGCCTTCTATGCCAAGATCTGGCCTTCCACCAACTCCCTATGCCCCATCATGCCCCCATGCCAAGCTCTGCCCTGAGGGTCAGAGGAGTTGACTGCAGGGGCAGAGCTTTGCAAGGGGGGAGCATGAGGGGGCCATGGATGGAGGATGTAAGCGTGAGGTGGCATTGATGGAGCATGGGGCATGTTTGGAAGGGCGAGGAGGGTGTGGAGGGGGGTGTGTGGAGGGGGGGGGGGGGGGGGGGAGATGTTACTGGAGTGCCTTTGTGTTTTTCTTTCAATGGGACAAAGTCCCACGGTAGTGAGGTGGGCCTTTTGGACAGTCGGCCTCTGCACCCAGAGCCCCTGGGGCTGCCTCCAAACCTCTATCTAGGTTGGCAAGCCTGGATCCAGCCCGCAGCAATGAAATGAAAAATGAAAATGAAAATCGCTTATTGTCACGAGTAGGCTTCAATGAAGTTACTGTGAAAAGCCCCTAGTCGCCACATTCCAGCGCCTGTTCGGGGAGGCTGGTACGGGAATTGAACCGTGCTGCTGGCCTGCCTTGGTCTGCTTTAAAAGCCAGCGATTTAGCCCAGTGAGCTAAACCAGCCCCTTAGAAGAGGCCACCTTGGCTGAAAATATCTCCAAAGGCAGGTAGGTCGAGCAGGTATTTTCCCAACTCCCCATACTCACCTCGAGGATGAAAATCCAGGCCTTAATGTATCCCTCAGAAGCATCATTGGAATGATCAAATAGGGAGACTAGGGCTGGATTCTCCGTTCTGGAGACAAAGTCCCCACGCCGGCATGAAAACGGTGGCGTCTCACGACGGACAAATCATTGTGAAAAGGCCACCGATTCTCCGTTCCGGCGGGGGTTAGCAGCCAGGCAGCGTGGAGCACCCGGCTGTAGCTGCCGATACGCCCCGGAGAATTGCTGGGTCCGTGGTCGCGCATGACCACGGCGGCGGCCTGCAGCGGTCGAGCCGTGCTTCATGGCGGAGGGCGTTCGCGAACCTGGCCTGCAAAATAGTACCCCCCTTCGGTCGACTCGTGTGCCCCGGACAGCCCCACCACAGTGCACCCCCCCCCCCCCGCCCCAAATATGTCCACCCGTGCGGACCGACCCTCCCCCAACTGTGGTGGCACTGGACTGAGTCCGCAGCAGCCACACGCGGGTTCCCGACGGGTGAGACCACACGTGCTCCACGCCGTCCGGAACTCGGCCAGTCGGGGGCAGATCATCGGGGGAGTTGTGTTATTCACCCTGGGGTAACACGGACTGCAACTGGATGCAGTTGTACTGGAAAGTAGACTCCAAACTTAGATGTTAGTTCAATACGTTTTATTGAACTTCTTGAGCAGTGCGCACAGCTTGCTGTGGGTTGACACTCTAGTAAGCTAACTATAACTAACTAGACCAGACTAGCTCTGATCCACGTGAGGAAGGTGCTAACTGATATATACACCCTGACTGTCACTACAGTTGTCACCAGTGGAAAGAGGCAGAGTGCTGATGCCTCGTGTGTTTCATAGTGGGAAACCACCCTCTAGTGTTCTGCCTGGTGATTGGTTGTGTTCTGTCCTGTGTGTTGATTGGCTGTACTGGGTGTCTGTCACTGCCTGTCTGTATCTCATTATGTGCATGAGTGCATATCATGACAGGGGGTGTGGGCCTCAGAATGGAACCTCTGTGAGTGCGCCTCTTTGGAGGGGGTGGAGCATCGCTGAGGCGGCACCGCTCCCGGTTCTGTCGGGAATTTGGATTCTCCGGCTCGTCGCGGAATGCGATTTCGGCGTGGGCGACCGGAGAATCGGTTTACGAGCCTCAATGCACATTTTTAAATTCTAAGTAGACAAAGTGCACTCTATTCTATTAAACTGTTATATTTTACTGTACTTAAACCGCGTGTTATACTTCTTGAAGCAGTGAACAGTTGCCTGCGATGCATCAAATGGACTGGACGTTGTAAATGGATCAGTGGGACAATCAGTCCATATCAAGTGCAGATATGACAAATATTACCGCAATTATCGAAAGTACTGGTGCAAAGGTGAGAGCCAGGAAAACTGCACTATTGTCGTCCGAACCCATGGCCCGAGCAAGACAGCTTCTATTGGCAGAACCACCATTGCAGCTAATGATGAAGCAGGAGAATTTACCGTCACGATGGAACACTTAACCAAGAACGGCTCGGGCGTGTACTGGTGTGAAATTGAGAGATATTTGTGGGACCTGCTACATCCTGTAGAACTTAAAATTAATCATAGAATCATAGAATTTACAGTGCAGAAGGAGGCCATTCAGCCCATCGAGTCTGCACCGGCCCTTGGAAAGAGCACCCTACCCAAGCCCACACCTTCACCCTACCCCCATAACCCAGTAACACCACCCAACACTAAGGACAATTTTGGACACTAAGGGCAATTTAGCATGGCCAATCCACCTAACCTGCACATCTTTGGACTGTGGGAGGAAACCGGAGCACCCGGAGGAAACCCACGCACACGCGGGGAGAACATGCAGGCTCCACAAAGACAGAGACCCAAGCCGGGAATCGAACCTGGGACCCTGGAGCTGTGAAGCAATTGTGCTAACCACAATGCTACCATGCTGCCCAATGAAGGTAGGATCTGCATGTTTATATCACTTTGTGCATTTTTGATCTGTGCAGCTTTATATCACTTTTAGGATATGTTTTGCAAAATTTCCAAAGCTTTTTTCCGATGATAAGTTTGCCCTGACTTACTGGGCGATCGACCAATAGCTGGACGGTGACATTAGGCTGAGAATGCTCATTTCGGGGGGGGGGGGGGCAGGCACAGTCATGATGGGCTGAATGGCCTCCTTCTGTTCCATTTTTCTGCATAAAAATTTCCCACTGCGTTATTAGAGATTTTTGCCGAAATTCTCAGGTCGTCGCGATTCTCCTTTCCCTCCGACAGCGCACCCTCGCGAGCGGGTCTCCTGTCAGCTCTCCTGCTGAGGTCAATGAAAGTAAAAGTCAGGAGAGATCGGTTCGCCGCCTCATGCACCCGAATGCCGAATAGTTACAATCTGGCCCAGACTCAGAAGCAAATCCCACCTTGTACCACGGATATGTCGTTTAGCCACCAAAATCCTCAAATTATTGCATTTGGAAGAATGTTCGGGGCAGTTTTTGTTTTATTTATTCTTTCAAGGGAATTGGGCGTGGCTGGCAGGCCCAGCATTTGTTCCCATCTCTAATTGCCCTTGAGCTGAGTGACTTGCCAGGTCATTTCAGAGGGCAATTAAGGGTCAGCCACGTTGCCATTGGTCTGGAGTCACATGTAGGTTCAGACCAGGGAATAGCGGCAGATTTCCTTCCCTAAAGGACAATAGGGAACCAGATGTTATTTTGCAACAACCAATCATAGTTTCATGGTCACCATTACTGAGACTAGCTTCAATTCCAGATTTCACTCATTGAATTGCGACCCCTTTCTTCACTTTTCTGATGATCGAGAGTAGACTGATGGGGGTGGATTGGATTTGTTCTGCTTTTTATTTACAGGACATACCGAGGCAATTTTCAACATTGTCGGGTAGATGCCACTGTTGGCGCTGCCAAGGCCCATAGCCTTTGAAGCACCCAGTACTGTCATAATATACACCAGTATATCATGGTGCAGACACACACACTGATGGACACACAGCAAGACCAATCAACACACACACCACCGCAGCCAATCACCAGTTAGAGCACACGCACTGTATAGACAGGGGGCATCAGAGTTCCCGCTCATTCGGGATGCAGCCTCTTAGAAGGACAGAGATTACAGCACAGATCTTCACCATGTGCTGAGTGCATAGACTGGTTCGGACAGGCATAGGTCTTTAGTTTAATTTAACATCGTGTTAACCGACAGTGAAAGTATGTTCAACAGTTTCTAACTTAATAAAATAGTGTTGTACTATTTTAAGTGTTGGTAGCCTGTATGTGTTCCACGGATCCAGAGCACCCAACACAACATGATACCAGGAGTTGAGGGATATTAGAACTTCTTAGACCTACCTGCAAGTGATCTGCCTTCCACCAGCATATAGTCATCCTGCAAAATGGACAGCGTCCGCCCGCCGTCGCCGCTCCGCATCACCGGTAACCTAGGGGCCAACTGGAAGATATTCAAACAACGCTTCCAGCTCTACCTTGAAGCCACAGACCGGGAAGCTGCCTCAGACACCAGGAAGATCGCTCTCTTCCTATCCACGGCCGGGAAACATGCCATCCACACTTTAAATTCTCTCACCTTTGCTGATGGTGAAGGTAAATCAAAATTCAAGATGGTCCTCCTCAAGTTTGACAGTCACTGCAACATCAAGGTGAATGAAAGTTTCGAGCGCTATGTATTCCAACAGCGTTTGCAGGGTAAGGATGAACCTTTCCAGTCCTTTCTCACTCACCTCCGCATCCTTGCGCAGTCCTGCAATTACGGGCCCACCTCCGACTCCATGATACGCGACCAGATCGTTTTCGGTGTTCAGTCGGACCCCCTACGCCAGCAGCTCCTCAAGGTAAAGCAGCTCACCCTAGCGACCGCCATCGAGACCTGCGTGCTACACGAAAACGCCACGAGTCGGTATTCCCACATCCAAGCGGCAGAAACGGCGCGGCAAGGTCCTCACGAGGCAGAACGGGTCCAAGCAATCGAGCAACTCCAGGGCCTCAGCCTGGATGAAGGCAGCCATTTTGCACGCTTTTCGCAGACTCCCGCGCTTGTGCGCACCAAATGAGGGGACGGCGACGTCGACGAATGTACTGCGCAGGCGCGCACCACTTACGAAGGCACCGCGCATGCGCGGTGGCGCAGCGAACGTACTGACGCTACAACGTGCGGCAACTGTGGCTCGGCCCACATAAAGCGGCAATGTCCTGCCAAATCCCGACGATGCCTGAGATGTAGCAAACTTGGCCACTGTGCTGCTTTATGCAGATCACCTCAGCCTGCCAACTCTTGTCGCTCCAGCCAGCCTCGCAGCAATGTCCAGGCCATTCAACCCACGGTCACCGAATCCGTTTCGGACCGGATATTGACACCGAGGACCCGAAGGCGCCTTTTCGAGTCGGTATCGTTCCAAAAAACAGGGTGTCCCCGAAGCAAAGTATCCAGCCTCTATCGGTATACAGCATTGATCCAGACGATGAGTGGTGTGCCACCCTGACGGTCAACCGGTCCCAAATACGATTCTGCCTGGACACTGGTGCCTCTGCCAATCTCATTGACCTCATCTGACCTCCAAAGCCTTTGTGTCAAACCAGCCATTCTCCCATCAGCCTGCCAGCTATTAGATTATAATGGCAATGCCATTGCTGCCAGCGGCTGATGACAACTTGAAGTGATGCACAGGTCACGCAAAACCATCCTTCCCTTTGAAATTGTGGGGTCCTCGAAAGCCTCCCTGCTTGGCGCGCAGGCATGCAAGCTGTTGAACCTAGTTCAGAGAGTTCACTCTCCTGCTGATGCATCTGCCTTTCAGGACGCCGACTTCAGGGCGCAGCTCGACGCCATTATCAACAAGTACCACGATGTCTTCGAGCCCATGGGCACGCTCCCGTACACCTACAAGATTTTATTAAAACCGAATGCCACGCCTGTGGTGCACGCACCTCGCAGGGTCCCAGCAGCCCTTAAGGACCGCCTCAAGCAGCAGCAAGGAGTGATTTCCAAAGTCACGGAACGGACCGACTGGGTCAGCTCCATGGTGTGCGTAAAAAAGCTTTCCAGCGAGTTGAGAATTTGCATTGATCCCAAGGATCTAAATCGCAATATCATGAGAGAGCACTATCCAATTCCCAAGCACGAAGAGCTCACATGTGAGATGGCTCGCGCCAAGCTCTTCACCAAACTCGACGCCTCGAAAGGATTCTGGCAAATCCAGCTCGATAAATCCAGCAGGAAACTCTGCACATTTAATACCCCCTTTGGCAGATATTGTTACAACAGGATGCCGTTTGGTATCATCTCTGCATCAGAAGTGTTCCATAGGATTATGGAACAAATGATGGAAGGTATTGAAGGTGTTCACGTCTATGTCAATGACATAATCATTTGGTCCACCATCCCGCAGGAGCATGTTAGTCGCCTCCAGCGCGTATTCAGACGTATACATGAGCATGGCCTCCGCCTCAACAGGGCCAAATGCCCTTTTGGTCCGACGGAATTCAAGTTCCACGGGGACCACATCTCCCAATTCGGTGTGCGGCCGGATGCGGACAAGGTAGCTGCCATCACAGCTATGAAAACGCCAGAGGACAAGAAGGCGGTCCTCCGATTTCTGGGCATGGTCAATTTTTTAGGGAAATTCATCCCTAACCTCGCCTCTCATACCACGGCTCTCAGGAACCTGGTCAGGAAGACGACATACTTCCAATGGCTCCCTGCCCACGAGCGTGAATGGAGGGAACTCAAGGCAAAACTGACCACGGCCCCGGTCTTAGCTTTCTTTGATCCAGCAAAGGAGACCAAAATTTCGACCGATGCCAGTCAATCCGGCATTGGGGCAGTGCTCCTTCAACGTGATGAGGCCTCATCATGGGCCCCCGTTGCATATGCGTCATGTGCGAGGACCTCCACGGAGCAGCGCTACGCGCAGATAGAAAAGGAGTGCCTGGGCCTTCTGACCGGTGTTGTTAAGTTTCACGATTATGTCTACGGACTTCCTCAATTCACCGTCGAGACCGACCATCGCCCGCTGGTCAATATAATACAGAAAGACTTGAACGACATGACGCCTCGCCTCCAGCGTATTCTTCTCAAGCTCCGGCGATACGACTTCCAGCTGGTATACACCCCAGGCAAAGACCTCATCATTGCTGACACTCTCTCCAGAGCAGTCAACGCTCCATGTGACCCAGCGGGATTTGTCTGCCAGGTTGACGTCCATGTCGCATTCGTGACCTCCAATCTACCTGTCTCGGATGAACGCCTCGTCCAAATTCGCCGCGAGACGGCGGCTGACCCTTTGCTACAGCGTGTCATGCGCCACCTAACAGACGGGTGGCTCAAGGGCCAATGCCCTCAGTTCTATAATGTCAGAGATGATCTGGCGGTAGTCGACGGGGTTCTTCTAAAACTGGACCGCATTGTCATCCCGCATAGCATGCGCCAGCTCGTCCTGGAACAGCTACACGAGGGCCACCTTGGTGTGGAAAAGTGCCGCCGACGGGCCCGAGAGGCAGTGTACTGGCTTGGCATTAATGAGGACATAGCCAACACAGTGCTCCAGTGCCCCACTTGTCAGCACTTCCAGCCGGCTCAACCACATGAGACCCTGCAGCCCCATGAGTTGGTCACGTCACCATGGACCAAGGTGGGCATCGACCTGTTCCACGTGCTGGGTAGAGACTATGTCCTGATCGTGGACTAATTTTCGAATTACCCGGAGGTGATACGGTTGCACGACCTCACCTCGCCTGCAGTCATTCGTGCCTGTAAAGAAACCTTTGCACGACACGGCATCCCGCTCATGGTTATGTCGGACAATGGCCCCTGCTTTGCCAGCCAAGAATGGTCCAACTTTGCCAGGTGGTACAATTTTGCCCATGTGATGTCCAGTCCCCTGTACCCCCAATCCAACGGCAAAGCGGAGAAGGGAGTACATATCATCAAACGGCTCCTATGCAAGGCTGCCGATGCTGGGTCCGATTTCTACCTTGCCTTGCTGGCCTATCGCTCCGCCCTACTGTCCACTGGCCTGTCACCAGCCCAGTTACTCATGGGTCGTACCCTGAGGACGACGGTGCCGTCCATTCATGTCCCAGACCTCGACCACGTTCCGGTCCTTCGCCGGATGCAGCTGTCTCGTGCACAGCACAAGGCGGCTCATAACTCCCGTGCAGCTGATCTCCCTGCTCTGGCTCCGCTGGTCTGCAACCACTGTTGTCCTTCGGCAGGTAGCCCCCAGCTCGTTCCTGGTTCATCTACCAGGTGGCTCTATTCTGTGCCGCAATCGACGCGCCCTTCGTCTCGTTCCACGCTCGCCATGTGATCCTCCAGTGTCGCGTCGCCCTCCTGCTGACCCTGCCATGGACCATGCAGAGCTCCCTGTCACTCTGCCTCCCCCTGACTTTGACGCAGTCCAGCCCGCTCCTGTACCTGCGGCTCCCGACCCACCCTTGAGGCGGTCAACCAGAATTCGTCGCCCACCTCAGAGACTAAATTTATGAACTTTTCGATTTTATGGACTCTCTGAATTGTTTCGTTTCTTTGTGTGATCGTTTCCCTGGTTTGTATATAGTGTTGATCTCGTTACTCTTGTTGCATACTGCTTCTCTGCACCAGGCACCTTCCCATGTAAATAGCTTAGTTCTCATGTACGTAGTCCTGTAAATATGTCTTTGCACCCCACACGCAGTTAGGAACATTCTCACCACACATTATTTATTGCCACACACATACATTTTTTTATAAAAGGGGGATGTCATAATATACACCAGTATATCATGGTGCAGATACACACACACTGATGGACACATAGCCAGACCAATCACCACACACAACACCACAGCCAATCACCAGTTAGAGCACACTCGTTATAAAGACAGAGGGCATCAGGTTTCCCGCTCATTCGGGATGCAGCCTCCTACAAGGACAGAGCTTACAGCTTACAGCACAGATCGTCACCATGTGCTGAGTGCATAGACTGGTTCGGACAGGCATAGGTCTTTAGTTTAATCTAACATCGTGTTAACCCACAGTGAAAGTATGTTCAACAGTTTCTAACTTAATAAAATAGTGTCGTACAATTTTAAGTGTTGGTGGCCTGTATGTGTTCCACGGATCCAGAGCACCCAACACAACAAGTATCTTCAACCATTTCTTCATATCATGTGGAGTGAATTGAATTGGGCGAAGACTGACATCTGTGATGCTGGGGGCCTCCGGAGGAGACCGAGATGGATCATCCACTCGGCACTTCTGGCTGAAGATTGTTGCAAATACTGTTGCCTGATCTTTTGTACTGATGTGTTGGTCTCCCCCTTCATTGAGGATGGGGATATTTGTGGAGCCTGATCCTCCAGTGAGTTGTTTCATTGTCCACCACCATTCACGGCTGGATGTGGCAGGACTGCAGATTTGGGGCGGGATTCTCCAGTCCCCCGGCCGCGTGATTCTCAATGCCGCGCTGTTCTCTGGTGGTGGGATTCTCTACGTCCGCAGCTGTCAATGAGATTTCCCATTGAAGCCACCCCATGCCGCCCTGAAGCCCATAGGTGGAGGTGCACTGCCGCAGGGAAAGAGAATCCCAACGGCCCTGGTCGTTGGTTGTGGAATTTCTTAACTCTGTCTATCACTTGCTGCTCATGCTGTCTGGCACACAAGTAGTCCTGTGTTGTAGCTTCACCAGGTTGGCACCTCATTGTTAGGTATGCCTGGTGTTGGTCCTGGCGTGCCCCCTTATACTGTTCATTGAACCTCTCTTATTGACATCCCTGCTAAGTGTAATGAAATGAAAATGAAATGAAAATCACTTATTGTCACAAGTAGGCTTCAATGAAGTTACTGTGAAAAGCCCCTAGTCGCCACATTCCGGCGCCTGTTCGGGGAGGCTGGTACGGGAATTGAACCATGTTGCTGGCCTGCCTTGGTCTGCTTTCAAAGCCAGCTCTTTGCTAAACCAGCCCCTGCTTCAGTCAGTGTCTGTGGAGAGAAGGAGCAGGATTTTCCAGCCCGGCCACTAAGATCATCCGGTCTTGCCGAAGGTCAATGAACTTGTGGCTGGGCCACTAAATCTCCTGCAGCAGGTCCCACCATGATATGGCCAGAAATTCCTGGCCAAGGTAGCATTTCTGTCCTGAAATGCTCAACTCGGCTGATCTTTCCGTCACTGCTGTCTCGCCTGCTTCCTCAGTTTCTGATTTTCCTTCTCATTTTTGCAAGAATTTTCATAGCAGAAGGAGATTGTAAGAAGCTGGGGCTGGATTCTCCATTTGGGAGATGAAGTGTTGACGCCGGCAGAGCATGTGTGAACTTTCATGACCGAAAAACTGGCGCAAAACCCTCACCGATTCCGGTAGCGGTGGTGGGCGGGCACCGCTGCCGTGTGGAACTCCCAAGGCCCGTGGCGGAAATGGCTGAAGAATGGCCGGGTCCCTGGCCACGCATTGGCACGGCTGCCGACCTGCACCGGTCGTGCGCTAACCCGACCCATCAACTGCGACCCCACAGCCCACCCGCTGGCCACCCACCGCCAGTCCCCCCAGCCCTCGCAGAAACCCCTTGGGCAGCGGCACGGATCCCGGCCGAGTGTGGCGGCGCTGGACAGGGTCCGCAGCCGGCACGCTGGGTTCCCGCACGCTCCAGATCACACGTGGCCCGCACCGTCGGGAACCTGGCCCATCAGGGGTGGAGCAGCGCAGATGGGCCGACCGGTGATGTGCCAATGGTGTTGAAACAGTGCGGAGCGCGTCAGAATGGCGCCATTTGGAGGGGACGCCATGGCGGACCGGACTCAAACGGCGCCTGCCCCGATTCCGCCATCGGAATCCATTCTGCGCCCGATCACCGATCACGATTTCGCCGTCGGGCTATGATGTTCTGCTGTCATAACATTACCATATTTATTGAGAAAACAAAACTAGACATTTGCCACCTCATCGCCCGAGGCTCAGGCTAGTGCTTGGATGTGACACAACTTCCAACTCAATACTTTCTATGCGCTTAGGTATTGGATCGACTGTCAAGGGTTAAAATGTGTGCAGTTCAGCAATTTGGCAGTTGCCCCAGCAGTGCAGAAGTAGAAAGATTCACAATGTCCCACCGTAAGTGTAACCAGATAATTCAGGCGTCCAAGTCGACTAACTGGATTCAAGAAATGATTTTGATGAAACCATTTTGTCTTCTCTCTACCTAGGCAGAAGAATTATCTGTACTATTTTATATGGAGCATTTTACGTTGGGCATTCTTTGCCATTCTCCTCCTTTGGGCCATTTTAGCCAAACTAAAAATATAAAGCTGGTAAGTCGTTGATTTTAATCTGTGCAGTTATGTGCAAAATATTTGGAAGAATTGTTTGTAATCTGCCCATTATACATACTTCAGGCAGGATGACAGGATAAGAACAACATGGCCCAGATTTTACAGCCTCTGTCACATGATAGGATATTAGGGATCTGTCAAAATAAACGGCCATTTAAATGGGCTGCCGCTTCTGAGGGGGGGGGGGGTAAAACTCAAGTAAAATCAGGTAAACATCCACTCATTTTATCATAGATTGGGATCATTTTTATTTTTATTGACCCAGTTATGTAGCTTTCAGGTTAAAAATAGATACAGTCGTGGTGAAATGCCTATGGGTCACTACATAGTTGGATGTGTGCGACCTCCAACCAGAAGGTGGTGGCACAGACACACCATGCGGTCTCTAGGCCAAGGTTATGAGACCTGTGACTGGATATACAGGAAGACACATCCGGCCATCTTCAGAAGAAGATTGAGAGGGTAATAAGACATAGATGTCGATGGTCAGTGCCAGGTGCAAGTTGCAGAGGAGTAGTTGGCAGACTCCATGATAATGTGCTCTGTATCAGATTGCTATCTTACCACACAAGACTCAACAAAGATCCTGGTTTGGACAAGTCAAAGTGTTTGGTGAGTTCCTTCGTAAAGTACAAAGGACGAAACATAACAACAGTCAGCATTTATTTATTGAATTTTCCAAATGTGCTGTACTTTATATTCAGAATATTAAGTGCGTTGATATTTTACCAAAGTAGAATAATTACTACAAAACATACATTTAAAAAGAATTCCGACTTGAAGAAAAACTGAGTGGGTGTGCCAACAGACAGGGGGTTAAAAGGGTTAATTCTGACCATGTGTCCTGAAAATGAGGACGACCCCCAAATCTTCCTCGTTTAACTTTAATACGTTTTACTGTGCGTGGCACCAGCCGCTGGGACAGTCGGTGGCAATATTAATACCCAAAGGCCCCATTATCTGCTGCTTTAACTGGGGTTTCGGAATTTAACTGTGCGTGCGCACGTTGCCTGGGTTTTGCAAAAGCATGCCAAGGACACGAAGGCAAGAAGGCTTTGAGGTGGCTGAACAAGTGAGAGGCGAGAAATCCTTTGAAAACTAAGATCTCTCACCTGTTTCCTTGCCTAAGTGAAAGGCTTTGACAGGCAGACTGGTCCTAAGAGTCTGCAGTGGGTGTGGCCCTGGGTCAGTCAGTGCTTCCTCCAGAGTGTGCGGCCTCCTCTGAGGAACCTTCATCCTCTTCCTGCACCACATCCCCTGGGATGCTCCAAGGTTGTCTGGGAGATGAAATACACGAATTAGAGCTGCCAAATAGGGTGTTCAACCATCAATGTGGAAACCATATTTAAGTGGTCACTGACATCAAGTCAATGGGGTGATGTTGCGCCCACACAACATCACCCCATTGCTAAGGGCTGGTTTAGCACACTGGGCTAAATCGCTGGCTTTTAAAGCAGACCGAGGCCGGCCAGCAGCACGGTTCAATTCCTGTAACAGCCTCCCCGAACAGGTGCCGGAATGTGGCGACTAGGGGCTTTTCACAGTAACTTCATTGAAGCCTACTTGTGACAATAAGTGATTTTCATTTTCATTTTCACACTCACCGTCTGCGGAATCGGCAACGCAGGCAGAAAACTCCAGGAGAATCGGGAAACGGGATTATCGCCGGAGAGATCCGGTTTCCCGATTTTCTCCCCACCTTGCCGGCGACATCGCGCGATTCGTGGCCACAATGGCTGTGAACCTCATTTTAATAAATTTAAATTAATCCAGATATTCTTAGCGGGTCCCCGCCACATGATCCTCCCTCACTGGACATTCATATCCCCCCGACATGTTATTGGGCCAGTGAGATTCCTAACAGGTTTGGCCGGATATAAGGCAGTTAAGGGGTTCCTTCCGGGGTTACAGGAGTAATGTAAACCCCTTAGGGTGGGGGGGGGGGGGGGAGTGGGGGGGTGACATTCTTGGGCAGTGCCTTGGCACTTCATAGAATCGTAGAATTTACAGTGCAGAAGAAGGCCATTCGGCCCATTGAGTCTGCACTGGCCCTTGGAAAGGGCACCCTATTTAAGCCCATGCCTCCACCCTATCCCCGTAACCCAGTAACCCCACCTAACCTTTTGGACACTAAAAGGCAATTTAGCATGGCCAATCCACCTAACCTGCACATCTTTGGACAGTGGGAGGAAACCGGAGCACCCGGAGGAAACACATGCAGACACGGGGGGAACATGCAGACTCCATGCAGACAGTGACCCGAGGCCAGAATTGAACCCGGGACCTGGAACTGTGAGGCAGCAGTGACACTATGCCACCCCCTAGCGCAGGTTGGCACTGCCATATTGGCACTGCCAAGCTGCCATTGCCAAGTTCTCACTGACACGATTCCACTGCCAGGTCAGCAAAGTGCCGGCAGTGCCGGGGCAGGCCTTAGTGGGAGTTCCATTGGAGGTGTGCATTGATGTGTGGTGTGAGGGGAGAGCAAACACTGAGGGTGGAGAGGGCCAGCTTTACTCCGCCCTGTTGGAGTGGGGGTGGAGGGTTGGGGGGGGGGAGGGGGGGGGGGGCAATGCCAGCAATGAATGTCGGGCGGGTGGGTGTTGGAGTGCCAGTGAGGAATGTCGGGAATGGGGAGAGTCCCTGAAAGCTCCATAACGACGTCTGCGGGTGTTTAGGCGGCAACACTGATCAGGGTGCTGTTTCCAGATGCCGATCTCTGTGAATGAAATGAAATGAAAATCGCTTATTGTCTCAAGTAGGCTACAAATGAAGTTACTGTGAAAAGCCCCCAGTCGCCACATTCCGCCGCCTGTTCGGGGAGGCTGGTACGGGAATTGAACCCACGCTGCTGGCCTGCCTTGGTCTGCTTTAAAAGCCAGCTATTTAGCCCTGTGCTAAACCAGCCCCTGTGGAACCGATTGCTGGCTCTGTCAGGTCCCACCCTGCCAGAGTGACGGTGTAAACCACACCCACTCATTTCTTTCATTCTAAGACGTTTGATATTTGGAGAACTATCTGCTGTGTGCGACTGGAGAGTTACATACCAGTTTTCAGCGTGAGCCTGACACTTTGCCAAATTCTGGTAAGATTCTGTTGATAAAGCGAGTTTTGTATGTCCTGTGGCTGTGCGATGGTTAATTATGTTGGCGGGTATCTGCCGACATCTAAACCTCCAGCTCTGATGGTCTGACACACTGATTCCTTGTCAGAAGCGGCCAGTATGCAGATGGCTGGAGGATTGCCTCCAGTTTTCTGCCTCTCCCTGGGGCTCTGCGTTACCTTCTCCTGCAAGGAGGAAGCTAAGTGACCTCTAAGTGTGAAAAATCGAATGTGTTGCAAGAATGCAGAGTTCTTTGTGGAGGATGGCTGTGAGGGATGGGTTTGACATTGTATCACGGTGGGGTATGTGCCAGTGTTGCATGGTCAGATGAGAGTGTGAGGAAGTACAGAGCCAGAGAGAGGTGGGTGCTTAAGCAGGCTTGGAGAGGCAGAGTAAGGAGGGCTGGGATAAGACGCAGATCAGGGTATACTTGGATCTGCAATGTTACTCGCCTTCCTTTCCTGATTTGATCATTAAACCACTTCCAGCAGAAGCCTTGTGATGCACGATCAATAACCACTAAAGCAAGGTTGTAGTCCAACTGAAGGCTTTAATAAGCTAGATGTTTCCCCCAGCAGCTCAGATACAGAATGAGGGCTGCTGGGGCGGCACGGATTCTTATACCCCGCCTATCAGGGCGGAGCTATCATACACTCTAACCAATAGCAAGCATACAGTTTCCACCCATGGTGCTTTAGCCTATCAGGTACCGTAATACCTATAATACCACATTCACCCCCTGTTAAAAAAAAGAGTCCGGCAGGGGTGGTGGCCAGAAACTACAAAACATAACAACATGGTATAATTAGTTATGGAGGTACCGTAATACCTCCGTACAGTGTTTAGTAACTATTTACAAGTCTGGTAGCTATGTACATTTGATGGTTTATATTTACAGATTACAGTTAAAATGAAGCAATCAGTCGATCGGGGGCCCTGGTCGTTCTCTGTGATCGTCGGAGCTTCGGTGGTGACTCCGGTGGAGGCTCGGGCATCTGTGACTCCGGGAGCGTGGCTTCGATCTCCATGGCAGCTTCGTCACCCCTAGACTGCGCTGGTGGGGAAAACGGCTGGCCTGGGAAGGGAGCGCCTGCGGGGGGCGTCGGTGGGTGGGGGGGGGCCTAGACGGAGGCGGGGGAAGGACCGCTCCTCCTGTAAGGTGCTGCGGTGGAGGGGAGGATGGGACTGGTGGCTGGAATGTGTGTGGGGTTCCGGCGGGCGCCAGGTCCCGTAGGGAGACCGTATCTTGTTGGCCGTCGGGGTACGCCATGTAGGCGTACTGGGGGTTAGCATGGAACAGATGGACCCTCTCGACCAACGGGTCCGACTTGTGAGCCCGCACGTGTTTTTGGAGCAGGATGGGTCCGGGTGCTGCCAGCCAGGTTGGGAGCGAGGTCCCAGAGGTGGACTTCCTAGGGGAAGACAAGGAGACGTTCGTGAGGTGTCTGATTGGTGGTCGTACAAAGCAGTGACCGGATGGAGTGGAGGGCATCCGGGAGGACTTCTTGCCAGCGGGAGACTGGGAGGTTCCTGGGCCGTAGGGCCAGTAGGACAGTCTTCCAGACCATTCCGTTCTCCCAGTCTACCTGTCCGTTACCCCGGGGGTTGTAACTGGTCGTCCTGCTCGAGGCGATGCCCTTGCTGAGCAGGAATTGACGCAGTTCGTCGCTCATAAAGGAGGAGCCCCTATCACTGTGTATGTAAACGGGGAACCCGAACAGTGCGAAGATGCTATGGAGGGCCTTGATGACGGTGGTTGCGGTCATGTCGGGGCAGGGGATGTAGAATGGGAACCGGGAGTACTCGTCAATCACGTTCAGGAAGTGCGTGTTGCGGTCGGTGGAGGGTGGAGAGGGCCTTTGAAGTCCATGCTGAGGCATTCAAAGGGACGGGAAGCCTTTATCAGGTGCGCTTTCTCTGGCCGGTAGAAGTGCGGTTTGCACTCCGCGCAGATTTGGCAGTCCCTGGTGGTTGTCCTGACCTCCTCGATGGAGTAGGGCAGGTTGCGGGTCTTGACAAAATGGAAAAGGCGAGTGACCCCAGTGTGGCAGAGGTCCTCGTGGAGGGCTCGGAGGCGGTCCACTTGTGCGGTGGCACATGTGCCGCGGGACAGGGCGTCAGGAGGCTCGTTTACCTTCCCGGGACGTGACAAGATCTCGCAGTTGTAGGCGGAGTGTTCGATCCTCCACCGCAAGATCTTGTCGTTTATTATCTTGACCCGCTGTGCATTATGAAACATGAAAGCCACCGACCGTTGGTCAGTGAGGAGAGTGAATCTCCTGCCAGCAAGGTAATGCCTCCAATGTCGCACAGCTTCTACTATGGCCTGGGCCTCCTTTTCGACTGAGGAGTGGTGGATTTCGGAAGCATGGAGGGTACGGGAGAAGAAGGCCACGGGTCTGCCCGTTTGGTTGAGGGTGGCCGCCAGAGCTACGTCGGACGCATCGCTCTCGATCTGGAAGGGGAGGGACTCGTCAATGGCGTGCATCGTGGCCTTTGCAATGTCTGCTTTGATGCGGCTAAAGGCCTGGCGGGCCTCTATCGACAGGAGAAAAACTGTGGATTGGATCAGGGGACGGGCCTTGTCCGCGTAGTTGGGGATCCACTGAGCGTAGTAGCTAAAAAACCCTCGACAGCGCTTCAGAGCCTTGGAGCAGTGAGGGAGGGGGAACTCCATAAGGGGGAGCATGCGTTCAGGGTCGGGGCCTATAACTCCATTTCGCACTACGTACCCGAGAATGGCTAGATGGTCGGTGCTAAACACGCATTTATCCTTGTTGTGTGTAAGGTTAAGGATTTTAGCGGCCTGGAGAAATTTTCGGAGGTTGGTGTCGTGGTCCTGCTGGTCGTGGCCGCAGATGGTGACATTATTGAGATACGGGAATGTTGCCTGTAAACCGTACCGGTCAACCATTCGGTCCATCTCGCGCTGGAAGATCGAGACCCCGTTGGTGACACCGAAGGGAACCCTTAAGAAGTGATAGAGCCGCCCATCTGCCTCGAAGGCAGTGTATTTGCGGTCACTAGGGCGGATGGGGAGCTGGTGGTAGGCGGACTTGAGATCCACCGTGGAGAAGACCTTATAATGTGCGATCCTGTTTACCAGGTCGGATTTGTGGGGAGAGGGTACGCGTCCAGCTGTGTAAACCTGTTGATGGTCTGACTGTAGTCGATGACCATCCTATGCTTCTCCCCGGTCATTACCACCACTACTTGAGCTTCCCAGGGGTTGTTACTGGCTTCAATGACCCCTTCCCTCAGTAGCCTTTGGACCGCTGACCTAATAAAGATCCGGTCCTGGGCTCCTGGTGGCGACGGGTTGCAATCCGGGGTGAGGTTCGCAAACAGGGAAGACGGGTCGACCTTAAGGGTCGCGAGGCCGCAGATAGTAAGGGGGCCGCCGAATTGGAAGGTCAGACTTTGAAGGTTACACTGGAAGTCTAAACCCAGGAGTGTAGCCGCGCAGCGGTGGGGAAGGACGTAGAGACGGAAATTTTTGAACTCCCTTCCCTGGACAGTGAAGTTTGCTACACAAAACCCCTTTATCTCCACTGAGTGTGAACCGGAGGCCAGTGAGATTTTTTGATTAACGGGGTGGATGAGGAGAGAACAGCGCCAGTGTCGGGGTGTATGAAGCTCTCCATGCTCCCAGAGTTGATTAGGCAGGACGTCTCGTGCCCATTGATGAATATGGTCGTCGTAGCGGTTGAGAGTGTTCGAGGCCGAGACTGATCCAGAGTCACCGAGGCCAATCGCAGCAGTTGAGAGTTCTGTTCAGGCAGTGTGTGGGCAGCCGACCTGGGGTCCTGGGGGTTCATCCAAGATGGCGTCTCCCATTGGTCGCACATGGCTGGGGGTGCACAAAATGGCGGCGCCCATCCCTCCAACGTGGCGTCCGCTGAACAAGATGGCGGGACCCGGGGTCCGCACGTGACCCTGGGATATGGAGGTGGCGGCGACCGCTGGCCACACGGGGCCCGTGGAGAAGTCTGTGGTTGCGGTCCGCATTCGCCGCTGGAGACCGCGGCCACCGCTCGGGCCTGACATACCCCCACGAAATGGCCCTTTTTGCCGCATCTCTTGCAGGTGGATGCGCGGGCAGGGCAGCGCTGGCGGGGGTGCTTGGCCTGCCCGCAAAAGTAGCAGCGGGGCCCCCCGGGGTTGCCAGGCTGCCTTGCAGCGCAGGCCTGTGGGGGAATGGGGGAAGTCTCGGTGTCGGCCACGGAGGGGTTCCACGCTGCCCAGGAGCTGCCGCGCGGTCGGGAACATAAGCGCGGGCGTTCCTGCAGGCCACGTCCAGGGAGCCTGCAAGGGTCCGTGCCTCCCTGAGACCCAGGGCGTCCTTTTCTAACAGGCGCTGGCGGATTTGTGATGATAGCATGCCTGCCACGAAAGCGCCCCAGACTAAGAGTTCCGTGTGTTCGCTCCCCGAAACTTGCGGGCAGCCGCAGCTTCTGCCCAACACCAGGAGTGCACGGTAGAATTCCTCCAGCGATTCCCCAGGGGTTTGTCGCCTTGTTGCTAGCAGGTGCCGGGCGTAGACCTGGTTTACCGGGCGAATATAGTGTCCTTTTAGCAGCTCTATTGCTGCATCGAAGTCTTCCGCTTCCTCGATGAGGGTGTAAATCTCCGGGCTCACCCTTGAGTGCAGGACATGCAGTTTCTGCTCTCCCATGGGTGTGTTTTTGGCCGTCTCGAGATACCCTTTAAAACACGCCAGCCAGTGCTTAAAGATTGCTGCTGAGTTCGCCGCGTGGGGGCTGAGTTGCAGACACTCCGGCTTGATTCGGAGCTCCATCCTTTCTTCTTAAAAAACTAGCTTATTAAATTGATGCACGATCAATGACCACTAAAGCGAGGTTGTAGTCCAACTGAAGGCTTTAATAAGCTAGATGTTTCCTCCAGCAGCTCAGGTACAGAATGAAGGCTGCTGGGGCGGCACGGGTTCTTATACCCCGCCTATCAGGGCGGAGTTATCATACACACGAACCAATAGCAAGCATACAGTTTCCATCAATGGTGCTTGCCTATCAGGTACCGTAATACCGATAATACCACATCTTGTTAATTAATAATAATCATCTTTATTAGTGTCACAAGTAGGCTTACATTAACATTGCAATGAAGTTACTGTGAAAGGCCCCTAGTCGTCACACTCCGGCCCCTGTTCGTGTACACAGAGGGAGAATTCAGAATGTCCAATTCACCTAACAAGCACGTCTTCAGGGACTTGTGGCAGGAAACCGGAGCACCCGGACGAAACCCACGCAGACACGGGGAGAACGTGCAGACTCCGCACAAACAGTGACCCAGGCCGGGAATCTAACCTGGGACCCTGCCGCTGTGAAGCAACCATGTTAACCACTGTGCTACCGTGCTGCCCAATTCCTCCTCAGTGACTTTCAACCAAACCCCTACTCCTTCTTCCTCCCCCTCCACCCCCCTTCGGCAAGTAACAAAACCTCATTGGGGATGGGTCCCTGGCACCCGAAAGCATCACCTCCAGGGAAGCCGCAGTGAGGTTAACATTGCCTTGTAATGGGAGCCTGGAGCTCCAGATTCTGACTCTGTTTAAGCACCTGCACCATTCCTTCAAATCACAAACTCTCAGGGTCTTTCCATATTGTTGAGCTAAAATAGTCGGATTGAGGTCATCGTTACATTCAACCAGGCTAACCGTTGGGAAATCTGGAAGTCAGATGACAGTGTCATGGCTGTTTTGGGAATCTGCTGACAAAGAGGTTTCTGAAACTTCCGGACACACAACAGAGCTCTCCCAGCACCAGCAGGTTGCAAAGTTAAAATCCAGTCCAATGGCTCTGACAAAGTGCTCAGTTATCTTACCTTAGAGTCAGAATTATGCATCAAAGCTGGGCTAGCTACATCGCTGGCTTTTCAAGCAGACCAAGGCAGGCCAGCAGCACGGTTCAATTCCCGTACCAGCCTCCCCGAACAGGCGCCGGAATGTGGCGACTAGGGGCTTTTCACAGTAACTTCATTTGAAGTCTACTTGTTTTCATTTCATTTCATTTCAATGTCGCCATATTGCTCTGTGATTGACAGCGGCAGGCACTTAAAAGTAAGGTCTCCTGAAATCTGCCCTAACAGTGCACCATAACCCAGTTTCAGAAGACCAGTGCCTACGTAGGATTGCTTAATATGATACTGAGAGAAGGAAGAAAAGGTTCTTATTTCCAGCATGTCAGTTTCCTTCCTCTATAAGCACACAAGACAAAAGAATTTCAATTTCCAATTTGTGTTACAGTTAAAACTGATCCTTTGAACACGCGTACTTAATTCAATAGTTTAACTTTTCCTTTTAATTGACTGTGTTGTAACAAAAGCACAGATTTACTCTGAACATAAAGGTCGCGTATTGTGTTGTGATATTTGAAATATCCTTTGTTTTTCATTTCCAGGGTAATAGGATCTGTAACTTTACATGACCAGCACCTTCAGAGCGTTGGAGAATTTCAGTCAACCAAACAGCAAAACTATCGTCACCTTGCCCTTATTCACCATATGTATGGTCTGGACTGACAGAGAAATGTTAGGAAATAGCACTGCTATGTCCTTTCAAATTCATTCATTTTCTTTGAGGATCACGGTGACCCATTGTAGAGTAAACATTGCAAACAGGTACAATTTGAAACGAACAGCAAGGTTAGTTCAGCCCGCAATGACAAAGAAGGTTGAATAGTTCGAACAATGTCAGAAACCTAGAATGTGGGTGTAGCGCACAAAGACTCCGTGAGACGAATAGAGTGAAGTCGATGAGGCTTTATTAAGCATGTCTGTTCCCCCGCAGCTCGATAGTAGAATGGCCTGCGGGGGAGGATTCCGGCTTCTTATACTCCGCCTTCAGGGCGGAGCTAGAGGTCAACGGCCAACCAGGACCCGGGATCTGTCAGCCAATGACATTAGGGCTTCCAGTCCCACATGACCCCCAATACATACTACCACATTGGGAAAGATCTATGAATCGACAGAGCTTTAAAGGCAGGCTTCTCACTACAGCATATTGAAGGCGGATACCCGTGCGTGCGTGATAGGTCATTGTGGCAATAATTGGACGGCAGTCCCACATTTCTGTCCCCATTACTGATGATGTGGAGTTACACTCCGACCACAATTTCTAGACTGATAAGATGAGGCCACAACACTGATAGCTGTGATTAGCTTTTACACAATGAATGTTTGCAGATGAACAGTGGATAAATTTGTCAAAGCATTGATTCATCAGCCCGTAGTGTTGGCAACTAAATTGCCTTTTGTCCATTCAGTACGTTGGTACTTTCAATGTATGTGATGGACTGGAGATTTTTCAGGGGTCCTGACCTCCAGCAGTAACTTTGCAGCATTTGCCCTCAATATCCCGTGAAGGTCACGGTGGAAACTCGGGAGATTCCCCATGGATTCCTCAATCAGTGAAAGTAATCATCAGAAAATTATGTACTTGCACCGTGTGGGCACATTGATGCACAATCCAAGGTGGCTGAGATTCTCTACCAGATATGCAGAGTCAGGAGTTAGCTTCATAAATATTGGAGCCTGTTTAGCTCAGTTGGCTGGGCGGCTGGTTTGTGATGCAGAGTGAAGCCAACCGTGTGGGTTCAATTCCCATACCGGCTGGGATTATTCATGAAGGCCCCGCCTTCTCAACCTCGCCTATGGTGATCCTCAGGTTAAATTACCACCAGCCAGCTCTCCCATTCAAAGGGGAAAGCTGCCTATGGTCATCTGGGAACATGGTGACTACTTTAATTACTCATATATATGAACTGATCCACTCTTTGTGCTCCATAACTGTTGATGCTGCAACATTGTCCTCAAAATCAATTGTATTATTCTCCCTTCTTTTTATTCACTTTCTATTGTAAAGTTTTTCAATAAACTAATGTCAGATTACTGCTTGTAAAACAAAAGTGTTTTAACTTATTTGTAGGTTGATTTGATTTTAGCTTATTTCCATTTCTTCACTGCCTTTTTCTTCAATATAATCATCGCAGGTGGAGAAGTAATCTAGTTTTGTTAGCACAGCCGTCAATGTCACATGTGTGGCCGAACGGCCACCTAAATTGGCGCCCTGCATAGGATGCTGGGAGAATTGGCCAAGTTTAAGGACAAGCAGGCTGCAGTTTAAATAAACATCGAGGGGCAAGCTGCCTAGGCATCGCAATGCACAGGAATAAAGTCATCTCCAGGCCATCCTAGGAACAATAGAGCTATCTTGTCAATCACAATTGTTTACCAGACATAGTGGCACCTAAACTCCTTATTTGGAAGGGCCAACCTGCCCCCAACACTTGCAGGCATAGCCACTGAATGCCCACCCTGAAATCGATGTGACAGCCCTGATTGGACTTGATCGATCAGGGTGATCGAACCCTGATCAACTGATTGGCAATGACCCAGGAACCGCCCAAAAAGGCACGAAATCCAAGCAGGTTAAAAGGTGCTGCACCACTTTAGAATCTCTCTCCGCAATAGCGCGCAACAGCAACAAAACAAAGGTGATCTTCACGGCCACTACGAAGAGGACCATCACACCAGTAAACAGAAGGAAGACCAGAGCCAGAGCATCAGACCAGACCCAGGACCGAACAGCGAGCACTACAGGAGTCAGCACACAGATAAAGGCCTTTAGCTGTCTGGGTACTTGCTCGTCACTCTAAAGTTAAGTTAAGGTCTAGTATGAACTTTAGTATTCTGTAAAATAACTTGTGTTGGATGGTGTAATTGATTAACTGTAACATTGTGTGGGAGTGTGAATAAACACTATTTGATTAAACAAAGCCGGTTCACAATCATTTGTCCACCGCATACAGGTTAAAGACACACTGTGGTGGCAACACATGATTACCAGGATTCACAATGAAAAACAATGTTACTCCTCTTATCCATTTTATATGGAACAGTTCCTCTGGCAAGTCTCCACTGGCACGGTCCAATAATGGATAGTCCAGAGTCTCAAAATGACCTTCATTTTCACGGTCTTTGATTAAATTCATGCTCATTCCAAGGTTAGAGTTCATAAGGTAGTGGATCATAGTATTGTCTACACTGAGGACTATCAGGTCAGGTTCAGCATCACCAAATTAAAAATTAAGTTCTCTCTGCTCTGCCTCAACAAGGTTCCTGGGGGTAACGTTTCTACCTTGAATGTTTTCTGTGATCTGGCTGCAAATTGTGTTCAAAACTTTGCAGGACTGTCATATGAGGAGAAACTATGTTGGTCAGGGTTGTATTTATTGGAGTTTAGAAGAGTGAGAGGGGATCTCACAGGAACTTACAAACTTCGAACAGGATTAGACAGGGTAGATTCAGAAAGATTGTTCCCGATGGTGGGGGAGTCCAGAACTAGGGGTCATAGTTTAAGGATAAGGGGTAAATCTTTTAGGACTGAGGTGAGGAGAAATTTCTTCACCCAGAGAGTGGTGAATTTGTGGAACTCACTGCCACAGAAAGTTGTTGAGGCCAAAACGTTGTGTACTTTCAAGAAGGAATTAGATACAGCTCTCGGGGCTAAAGAGATCAAGGGATATGGGGGGGAAGGCGGGATCAGGTTATTGAACTTGATGATCAGAATGAATGGCAGGGCAGGTTTGAAGGGCCGAATGGCCTCCTCCTGCTTCTATTTTCTATGCATGTTGCAACCTAGTGACCAATAATATGTATCTTGACATTGATTGAGGGATCAATATCATTCAGGACACCAGGAATAACTCCCCTATTCTTTCTTGGATAAAGTGACGATGATGTCCATCTCAGAGGGCAGAGTGAGGCCTCTGTTATTCACATCCAACAAAAGCAGCACGCCGCACAGTGCTACATTGGAGATCAACAGCCTTGATCTCTGGAGTGGGACCAGAGCTTTCTGACTCCGATGTGACAAACGCCAGGACTGAGCCCCAGTGCATGCATTTTGTTTTCTGTAAACTCCAATCGAGGCTTCCAGAGTATCGAAGTTGTGCTTGGTCAGAATTTGGATAAATTGTCCCAAGAAGGAAAATGGCGAGGAGCAAAATGAACTGCGGCGCAAAGCACATCTTATCGAATACACTGTACAGAATTTAAATGATTTGATAGAGATTGCAAAAGCTGTGCAGTTTCAACACTGCTTGCAGCAATCGTTCTGATTCCAACAATTAAACAGTTGATCCAATTCTTCAAAGAACACTAAGAAAGAGAACAATTAGACTGTTATCTAGCACCAGAGTGTTGTACCATGAATGCATTGGTACTTATTTATTCAAACTAGACATGTTGTAAGGTCTGAGGGTGTCACAACTGAAAACGCCTTTCTATTCTGAGCTATGGTCGTGGCTATGATATCACAAGTGCTAAAGGGAAGGAAATGACTGATTAGAGTTTTCAGTGCAGTAGCGGGAGCGCTGAAGTCAAGACCTGTGTGTGGAAAGTGGAGATGCAAAACATTGAAACAATGGGTTTTACCCTTTTCCTGTCCATTGCTTGCCTATCAGGTAAGAACGTATTGATCTCCTTTGGGTTTTTGAAAGCAACGTGTGGTTACGTCAGTCTGACCAGAAGTGAAAACCTTGTGACATCGAGCCAGCTGCTAAGAAATGTCTTTCTGCTTTTCAAAAACGTAATTATTTCTCAAAGATCAAGAATTAATTGTCTTTGGAGAAAACGCTGAAAAAATGTCTCCTATTTCACACAATAAATAATACAGCGGCACCCCATTTTAACAAACTCAAACCTCCTGCTTTATTGATCTTTTGCTTTAGTCATGATTGGTGTGAAGCTAGATGTTCAAAGCTGGATGAGGTGAATTTTATGAGCAGACCGATTATTTTGTCTGCTCATAGTAACAGACAAATGCTATCTGTCTGCTAATGAGATTTTACACTTTGAGCTAATCAAGTGTTTTTTAATGACTTTTCGCATTAGCCATAAAAATATTAGTTCGTAAATCACTTGGGAAGTATCAACTAAATCTGAGTCAAAGTTTGACGTGGAGATTGACTGAATCTCAATGTGAATCTCAATCAGAATGGGTGAGAATTTGAAGTGGAAATAAGATATTGCGACCATTTGAAATCTTTTGAAAGTTTCATTCCCTGTAATATCGACAAATGTCAAGGCAAAGCAGGGGAAGTTTATAAAAATTCCAAAAAAACGTTTTAAAATTTTATATTTTATAACCAATTATAAAATCCGAGATTTAGAGGGATACGGACCCAGGAAGTGTAGAAGATGGTAGTTTAGTCGGGCAAAATGGTCGGCACGGGCTTGGAGGGCCGAAGGGCCTGTTCCTGTGCTGTACTTTTCTTTGTTCTTTGTTCTTTGTTCATCGACGTCGAATGAGCTTGCCCACGTGACGTGGTGGCAAAGTCTGACTTGGTGAGGAATCCCTGCCTTTGGAGATTCGTACAGACATGTCACCCTATGTATAAACTGAACAATGTCGTTTTAGAATCATGTGGATTAAAAGGGGAATTTCATGTGTTAAATAGGCAGAATTGTATCCGTCAGTAAAACCGTCACGTGACTTCTCATCTATAGTTCTGACTGATTTATTTTAATGACTGTTTTTAAACAATGAAACGTTTGCGCAATTGATACTATGTCATAATTGTTCATAATTTGCACCCTTGAAATGAGGTGTTGACCTTGGGTACGGTGCTCTTTCCAAGAGCTGGTGCAGACTCGATGGGCCAAATGGCCTCCTTCTGCACTGTAAATTCTATGATAATCTATGAATCTATGATACTCAGCACCATTCACAAACGGAGGACACCATTTTGACTCCGCTCCAGCCTTCAATATGCCTGGGGAGCGATTCCCCCACCTCTCAAACCCCTCCCTTCCTGGCATGGCATTCCAAGACCTCCGCTAGAAATGGAATTCTTACAATTACGTAAACTATAAGGCTATAAGCCCCCCCCCCCCCCCCCCCCCCCCACCACCACCACCAACACCACCACCACCACTCCCCACACTGGAAGTCTGGCACTGCCATGTTTCTCTGCCCACTCACATGAACCAGCTGGGAAGCCCCGTGGACCAGAAAACATGGGGTGAAATTGTGGCCTTTGAAGAATGGCACACACATGCATTGTGTCCTCACAATACTTTATTGTTCCCGGCTCTTCTGCTGTCATCTGAATGTAAGTGGGATCAATTCTACTCCGCTGAAGACACAAAACATTGCAGAGGCACTTTAAATAAAGCCGGGACAGAGGCCACAACATCACCTAGAGAAATATCCCGAGGCGTTAGGAGAGTAGTAGACTTGACTTGACTTGAAAATCAATTCAAAAATATTGAATAACTAATTGTTGCTTGATGGGAAAGGCGGAGTGATCTTACTAGGGATTTTCATTTTTTTAAAACATTATTGAGAAAATAAGGACAGGATTTTCCGTCCTTTTCCACCGGCGGGATCTTCTGGTCTCTCCATGGGCGACCCCACACGGCGGGTTCCCCGGTGGCACAGCCAGCGAGTAACTCAAATGGCCATTGACCGGCGGGACTGGAAATTCCTGCCAGCGGCCAATGGTGAGCCATGTTGACTGCTGGAAAACCCGCCATTGGTGCGCCGGAAAATCCCAGCCCAGGATAAAGAACGTGGATCCATATCACCGCAGAGAGAAAACTACCCCACTGATTTCATCCAGTGTCGATCGTAAAGGTAACACAGGTTGTAGTGAGTGTCGGGCATGATCAAGACAGTGCCTATCACTGCCAACAGTAACATCCTCTCCCAAGTCAATGTGTCCAGCATAGAGGCATTAATTGGTCAAAAGCAATTCTAATGGGCGGACATGTCATTTCATAGAAGCAACTGCTCCACTCGGAACTCGGCCATGACAGGAGGCTCCCAGGGCGGTAGCGTAAATGCTTTAGGGATGCCCTCGCTGGAGAGGGCTAACATCCCCCCCTGACTCACAGGAGACCCTGGCTTGTGACCGACCAAAATGGAGGAGGTTCGTTCGAGGAAGCACTGAACACCTTCGAGAGACTTGGTCAGGAATGTGAAGGGGCAAAGTCAAAGTGTGGAGGGAACACACAAACCTCCAGAGAACCCATCTACCTGACCCTTGTACAGCACCTGTTTCAGCTTTAGCACAGTCTGCAGATCATGCACTGGACTTATCGTCATCACAGAATCCATGGAACCAGATTGGAAGCAGATCATCCTCAATGAGTGCTTGAGAAGGGGGAGATATTACACCAATTCTCTGGTGTTCCTGCAAGCTCCTCAGACTGCACTCTCTCATAGCCCTGTGACTGCACTTTTACCAGCATTATTACAGGGTGTTGCATCAACATCTTGAACTGCAACAACTTGCTGACAAAGTCTGACCCGAACATGGATGTAAGCCTTAACCATGCAGACAGCCTCACTTCTTGTTTGTCAAACCCAATAAGAGGAAATCAGAAAATGATTAACAAGGAACAAACTGTTCTGCAAAACACCAGTTCCTGTTATTTGTACAATTTTCCAGACCACATCTGGCAAAGTTGTCCAGGTGTGCCTCCCAACAAAAACTGTAAAAATGCACCATTCATCCGCTGCCTCATTTGTTTCTCACTCTTGGATCTCTTCCGTCATGGAGCCAATTGAATTATTCTGGATCTATCTCTGCTCCCTCGCTTCCACCAAGCTCTGCTTCCACTGTGTCAGTTCCATTCCCTTCTCCCCAGCCCTATTCTACAATATTGAATCTAGCTACAACATACCTTCTTACTTATCTCTCAGCCTGATAAAGTGCCACATAACAGGCCTGTTTTAATGCGCATGGACTAAAGGGACAGCAGCAGCATGGACACAAAGTTGGCTGAGTGAGAGGGGACAGTGCAGGTGTGAAAAGTTATTTTATAAATTGGAGGACGGTATATCGCAGGGTCCCGCAGTGGCCGATATTAGGACACTACTTCCCTTGATCTATATTAATGACTCAGATTTGGTTTGTGGCAGGCACAATCCCAAAATTTACAGATGACCCAAATCTTGGGAGTGTTGTGAACTTCGAGGAGGAGCGTGACAGACTTCAATAATCCAGAGTTAGTATGGTGGAACGGGCAGACACGTGGCAGCTGAAATTCGATGCAGAAAGGTTGGGAAGTGATTCATTTTGATAGGAAGAACAATGAGAGGTAGTATAAAATAAAGAATACAGTTTGAAAGGGGATGCAGGAGCAGAGAGCCTGGGGGTAAGTGTGCACAAATCATTGACTGTGGCAGGGAAGGTTGAGAAAGATGTTGACAGGCCCAATGGGAACCTGATCTTTTTAATTACAGGCAGTACACATCAAATCAAGGAAGCTATGGTGAAACTTTAGAAAATACTGGTTTGGCATCAACTCATGTCCAAATCC
Source organism: Scyliorhinus torazame (assembly GCF_047496885.1). NCBI lineage: Eukaryota > Metazoa > Chordata > Chondrichthyes > Carcharhiniformes > Scyliorhinidae > Scyliorhinus > Scyliorhinus torazame. Next base: position 11,923,229 of record NC_092723.1, on the reverse strand, counting down.
GGGCACCACATTTTATTAATGATAAGGAGGCAGTGGAGAGAATGCAGAAAACACTTACAAGAATGGTTCCTGACATTAGTGATTTCAGTCGCATGGATGAATTGAAGAAGCTAAACTGCTCTGCTTAGAGAAGATTGAGAAGAGGTTTTCAAAAACATGAGGGGGCCTAAACAGGGCACAAATAGAGAAATTGTACCCATTGGTGCAAGGGTAGATGAATGACGTGGTGTCAAACCTTTTTACGCAGCGAGTGGTTAGGATCTGGGATGCCCCACCCGACAGCGTCGTGGAGGCAGATGCAATCATAGTTTTGGATTAAAAATTGGATAATTATCTGAAAAGAAAATGATTGCAGGACCAGGAGGTAATTGTGGAGGTGTGGGGCCAGCTGAGTAATTCCTGCAGAGAACTGGAACAGTCATGATGGGCTGAATGGCGTCCTTCAGTGCTGCAATCATTCTATTATTCTGTGAAGATCCTATAAAGCCTCACCCTCAAAGTCCAATGTTCCAATCGGGTGGCGCTAAAGATTTGGAGCAACGTTACTTTGGGACCATTAGATTTGCTGCTCCCGGCTGTGATTTTCAAACTTAAACTGGAGAAACAGCAGGATCAACATGATGAAAACCAACCATCCTCACAAATCCGTGCCTCATTTCAGGACTCGCACGATACACCTAATGATACCCTCCATGCCCTTGCGGTCTTCCTCTAACATTAACTCTGACTCTCATGAACCTTCCGCCTTCAACCAACCCCAGAGCCAAACTCTACCTTCTCACCCCTTTACCCGTACCTTGTCCCATTCTTGAAAATTATGGGTGCTCTGCTCTACCGTCTAGCCTCTCACTTCCACCCAAACTTATGTCCCCGGTTTCGGTCTCACCCATGTATTTCGGACCAGTTCTTTCATGTGCCAGTGTTGGGCATGTTTGCAACTCCAGGCCCATTAGAACTTCAACTGGTCCAGAATGCCACTTTAGATCCCAGGACAAAATCTACCCCCAGACATTCCAGCTTGGACCCAACCCCCAGCCCCTCTGAAATCCATGCACAATTTGGTACCTGGCAGTAGTCCTCTCCCCATCCCTGCCTGGGCACTTTCTGCCCGCTACAAATCCCCTTCCTCAAACCAGTATATTTTTGTTCCGTGCTGCGCATTTGTCATTAAAAAAACGTGACAGAAATAAAACTCGGTAAACTGGGAGCAAACAGGTGGATACAATGGGAAATGCTGAAGCAAGTGGGCGGTCAGTGAATAAAAAACAATGAGACAAGCAGAGAGCTGCAGGAATGAGGACAATGAGGGAGCCAGTCAGAGAGATTGAAGGAGTGGAAAGCGAACAAAGGACCAGAGAAGTTCCCAGAAAGGAACACTGAAGGCAGAAGGGAACCTCAATTCTAATGTTCTTATATTTCTCTGAAGTGTAGCATTGTTGCATTTTAAAACGTTATTATGTTTGCTACTTACAGTTACGTACGCTTCAATAACTGGGCCAAGTAGAATTGTTGCGACCGAGAGAGAATCAGTCCAATTCAAATGCAATTACGACAGCTACTATCGCGGTCATCAGAAATACTGGTGCAGAGGCTATTACCGCAGGAGCTGTACTATTTTAGTACAAACCCAAGGCCGTGAAATGAAAAGCCAAGATGGCAGAGTAAAGATTAAGGCTGACAATGGAGAACTTACAGTACAAATAGAGCAATTAAACCAAAGCGATAATGGCTGGTACTGGTGCGGAATAGAAATAAATCAAGCTCTGGATCTATTAAGTCCCATAGAACTTAAAGTAAATCAAGGTAGGACTCAGATTTATGTTTATTTGTGTATATATATTTAATGCCATATTTATATTTATAATATGATGCAGGCTTTATTACATATTTTGCAAAATCTCCAAGATTTCTCAGTCAAATGTTAAAATGTGCGGAGTTTGCACGTTCTCCCTGGGTGGGATTCTCCCATGCCGCGCCATATGGGGGAATATCCGCTCGCGCCATTTTTTCCCGTGGCGCGGTCCAATGTCGGCAGGTGATTCTCCGAGGAGCGGAGAATCGGCGCCATTTGCACCAGTGCGTTTGGCGCGGCGCTGCCGATTCTCCAGCCATGATGGGCCAAGCAGCCGCGTGGAAACGGCAGAGTCCCGCCGGCACCATTCACACCTGCTCGCAGCCGGCGGGAACTCTGCGCGTAGGGTCGGGGGGCGGCCTGTGGGGCGGGGAAAATCGCTCCTTCACTGGGGTGGGGGGGGGGTGGGTAGCCTCTGATGGGGTCTGGCCCGCGATCGGGGCCCACCGATCGGCGGGCCGGCCTCTCCAACCCCGGCCCTATTTTATTACGCGGCCGGCCCCTGAACCCCCACGCCATGTTGCGTCGGGGCCGGCGCGTTGAGGAAGTCCCCCGCGCATGCGCGGGTTGGCGCGGCGCCCAGTCGGTGCCGGGAAGGAAGGATGGAGTGGCGTGAATCGCTCCAGCGCCATCGTGAAACGCGAAGGTGTTCACGTCGGCGCGAACACTCTGCCTCCATTTCGGAGAATCCTGCCCCCTGTGTCTGCGTGGGTTTCCTCCGGGCGCTCCGGTTTCCTCCCACAAGTCCCAAAAGACGTGCTTGTTAGCTGAATTGGACATTCTGAATTCTCCCTCTGTGTACCCGAACAGGTGCCGGAATGTGGTGACTAGGGGTTTTTCACAGTAACTTCATTGCAGTATTGATGTAAGCCTACTTGTGACACTAATAAAGATTATTATTATTATTATAATTAGAACAATATTGTAAAGCCATGTTTTGATCATTCTACCTAATACAGAATTTCAATCAGTAATCACTGCAAATGCATCTTGATGGTGAATCTGTAACATAAGGACAGTAAATAATGGAATAATATTTTTATACATCATTTTGTACAGCTCCAAAATCACTTACAAAGAACAAGGAAAGACTAAGGTAAATACCAACGTATTTGAACTGGTGACATCAAGCATTTTTCAAATATATCTGCACAAGTGTCATGATGAGAAATGTCACAGTGCAAGATTATTTTTAATGGAATATGGGTTTTATTGTCTAGGCCAACATTTATAGCCCATCCCTAATTGCCCTTCAGAAGGTGGTGGTGAACCGCTGCAATCCATATGGTGTAGGTACACCCACTGTGCTGTTAGGGAAGGAATTCCAGGATTTTGACCCAGCGACAGTGAAGGAACGGCCGATATATTTCCAAGTCAGGATGGTGAGTGGCTTGGAGAGGAACTTCCCGGTGATGGGGTTCCCAGGTATCTGCTGCCCTTGTCCTTCTAGATGGTTGTGGTCATGGGTTTGATAAGTACTGTCTGCAGAGCCTTTGCGAGTTGCTGCTGTGCATCCTGTAGATGTTATACACTGCTGCCACTGTGCGCCAGTGAATGCTTAAGGTGGTGCATGGGCTGCCAGTCAAGTGCGTTTTGTCCTGGATGGTGTTGAGCTTCTTGAGTGTTGTTGGAGTTGCAGTCATCCAGGCAAGTGGAGAGTGTTTCATCACACTCCTGACTTGTGCCTTGTAGATGCTGGGCAGGCTATGGGGCGTTACTCTCCACAGAAGTCCCAACCTCTGACCTGTGCTTGAAGTTACAATATTTAAATGGCTGGTCCATTTCAGTTCCTGGTCAGAGGTAACCCCCAAGGTGTTGACGGTGGAGGATGACCAACATAATGCCATTGGATGTCAAGAGGCGATGGTTCTTTTGTTGCTCTGCCGAAGGTCAGGTAGTCATTTCACCTAGATGGAGAATGTCGATGATGTAGAGAATGATTGTCACTTTCAGCATCAGCACCAGCTTAAATTGTTCTTGAATTTCCTGGGTATTCCCCCATTCCACCAGTGTAACTTCAGCATCGGTTAACGGAAAAGCTTTGCCTTCCCGATTTTCTTGATGGAGCAACAACACTGAGGAAATTTATCCCCTTAGAATCTGAAGATAACTTCCTACTTCACCAATTCCATTTGCCTCCAGCAACCATTGGTGGCCTGACTGAAATGAATTGTGCTGAATAATGGGTGGTGTTGTGGACTGGGCTAAGACTACTCAAACCCAAACCTTTTGAGTCCTGGTATTAATTTGTTCCTTCAAGGGATATGGATGTTGCGCACTCGCACACCATTTGTTGCCCATTCCTAATTAGCCTTGAGAAGGTGCTGGGTGAGCCACCGTCATGAACGGTTGCAGTCCATGTGGTGTAGGCACACCCACAGTGCTGCTAGGGAGGGAGTTCCAGGACTTTGACCCAGCAACAGTGAAGTAACAGTGATACATTTTCAAGTCAGGATAGTGAGTGACTTAGAGGAGAACTTCCAGGAGATGGTTTCCCCATGCTTCTGCAGCTCTTGTCCTTCTAGGTGGTAGAGGTCACAGGTTTGGAAGGGGCTGTCAATGGAGCCTTGGTGATTTCCTGCGGTGCATCGATGGTGGGGGAAGTGAATGTTTCAGGTGGTGAATGGGGTACCAATTAAGCGGGCTGCTTCATCCTGGATGCATCAAGTTCCTCAATAATTGTGGAATTGTGCCTTGGAGATAGTGGACAGACTTTGGGAAATCAGGACGTGAGTTCTTCACCTCAGCAGTCCCACCCTCTGGCCAACTCTTGCAACCACAGTATTCATATGATTGACCCAGTTCAGTTTCTGTATGTTGATAATGTTTATGGTTGATAGCACACAAGGAGAAGAGCTCATATTTCAATTAGTTTGAGTTGGATTCAAGAACAGCTTCAGAAATGGAAATATATCTTTCTATCACACAACCTCACAGTCAGAGGTGGCACGGTGGTGCAGTGGTTAGCACTGCTGCCTACGGCGCTGAGGACCCGGGTTCGATCCCGGCCCAGGATCACTGTCAATGTGCAGTTTGCACATTCTCCCCGTGTCTGCGTGGGTTTCACCCCCACAACCTCAAGATGTGCAAGTTAGGTGGATTGGCCACGCTAAATTGCCCCTTAATCGGAAAAAAATAATTGGGTACTCTAAAAAAAAATTTTTAAATACAACCTCACAGTCCTGCACATTGTTTATGTACAACAATAATGCCCCCAGTAAATATACAAAATTGATTTATTTGCATTTCGTTTTCAATGCTGGTAAAGGTTCAATTATGTATGTGCCAAGTTAATTTAGCCAATTTTTTTCAGCCATCTGCCAACTGTACAGCTGTAATCTTAAAGGTTTACAGTACTAGTGAGGAGTTCTGCTCGCATTAAAAATTAAAATGATCAGTCAGAAAATGGTGGGCAGTGCCAACTCAATTCCAAGCATGTGCTCCCAGTAAGGAAAGTTCCTTGCCAGGGTATGAATTTGTAAATTTAGCCCTAGCTCTCACAGAAACCCGGGAAATGAAAGTGATCGGCAAGGTGATTTTACCTATGATGGGCATCGCAAATTAATGTCTCCGCAACAACATAAGCTTGCATTTGTATAGCACCACAAACTCACTAAATTGTCCCAATGTGCTTCACAAGAGCTTTATCACCTAAAAGTTAGCTTTGATATAAGCAGATATTAGGGTAGATTAAGCAGATATTAGGGTAGATTAAGCAGATATTAGGGTAGATTAAGCAGATATTAGGGTAGATGACCAAAAAAGGTAGGTTTTAAGAAGCATCCTAAAGGAAGAAAGAGAGGTAGAGAGGCAGAGAGCTGCCGAGAGGGAATTTCAGAGCTTGGAGCCCAGGTGGCCCATAGCCGCCCTCGGATGGAGCCATTAAAATGAGGGATGGTCGGAGGTCAGATTCTTAGAAATACAGATATCGCAGAGGGTTGTAGGGTTTGAAGGCAGCACGGTAGTATTATGGTTAGCACAATTGCTTCACAGCTCCAGGGTCCCAGGTTTGGGTTACTGTCTGTGTGGAGTCTGCACGTTCTCCCCGTGTGTGCGTGGGTTTCCTCCGGGTGCTCCGATTTCCTCCCACAATCCAAAGATGTGCGGGTTAGGTGGATTGGCCATGCTAAATTGTCCTTAGTGTCCAAAATTGCCCCTAGTGTTGGGTGGGGTTACTGGGTAATGGGGATAGGTGGGGTTACTGGGTAATTGGGATAGGGTGGAGGTGTGGGCTTGGGTAGGGTGCTCTTTCTAAGAGCCAGTGCAGACTTGATGGGCCGAATGGCCTCCTTCTGCACTGTAAATTCTATGAAAACTATGAAATTGCTGAACAAGGACGAGTATTTGAAAGGGAACAAGAAAAATAACTGAAAAAGCAGAATTGAATTTTTTTTAAAGCACGAGTTAACTTATTTTTGCTCCAAGTCGATTCACGATTCACGTAGGGAAATGTAGCTTTCGTACAATTCTTTTAGTGCTGCATTTTGCATACCAACCACATTTCTAGAACTGAAATAGCCAAATGGCTGAGCTTAGGAGCACAGGAATTGCTAAAAAAAAACATGATGAGTGGGACCCACCTAGCTAGCCTAGCCTCCTCCCATCCTTTTTAAAAAAAATTTAGAGTACCCAATTCATTTTTTCCAATTAAGGGACAATTTAGTGTGGCCAACCCACCTACCCTGCACATCCTTGGGTTGTGGGGGCAAAACCCACGCAAATATGGGAAGAATGTGCAAACTCCACACGGACAGTGACCCAGAGCCGGGATTGAACCTGGGACCTCGGCACTGTGAGATTGCAGTGCTAAACACTGCGCCACTGTGCTGCCCTCCTCCTCCCATCCTGACAACCGCACAATATAATGATAATGGGGTTACTGATTAATTATAATCAATCTATATCAATTAGATGACAACAGACATGGACACTGTGTGAAGAAAACTCCGAGTGGTGTAATGTTTATCCCTCCTCATGGTTTGTAGCAATGTTAGAAAAGCAGGTTTTGCATTATGTGTTCTGCGGTATTTTCCAAATTCTAACCATTTACCTGCTGAGGTGTCTCAGATTTGCCCCTACCGTTTTTATTTTATGACCGGTTAATCCTTTAGGGCTTTCACTTGTCGTCATGGTAAGACGCATGATTTTATTACAGTCGATGCCAAAATTAATTTTGGGACTGGGGCTTGTTTAGCACAGTGGGCTAAATAACTGGCTTGTAATACAGAGCAAGGCCAGCAGCGCGGGTTCAATTCCCGTACCGGCCTCCCCAACAGGTGCTGGAATATGGCAACTAGGGGCTTTTCACAGTAACTTCATTGAAGCCGACTTGTGACAATAAGCAATTATTATTATTAATTCATAACCAAAATTGTGCCAAGAATTCAGATTCCTTTCACTTCACCCAGTGGTGGTCTGGGCCCTAAATTCTGGAATTTCTTCCCTAACCCTTTCCATCTCTCTCCTGCTCTCCTCCTTTCCTCTGTTGCTCTGTTACACCTGTCTCCTTAGCTGAGTGGTTGGTTACCTGACCTGGCAGCTCTTTATGCGGCGCAGTGCCAAATTGTGTCTGATTATAATCCTGTGAAAAGCCTTAGAACGTGTCACCGACATTAAAATGCAACATAAGTGCAAATTATTGTTCTTGTGGCTGTCACGTTATACAAAAGATTACTGCTGCTTGTCCTGTTGTCTGAAAGGCTCAGAAAAGTAGGTGAATTAAGAAGAGAATCAATTTTTTTTTCAAAAGGACTGTGCTTTCTTTGTAGACGTTCCTCTGTTATCCACTGAGGTTCGGCTGAACGATTAGGGTGGCCCTGCAGAGATTTTTATCCCTGATGGATTAGGAAGAAATGAGACATGGAATGTTAAAATTAGGAGACAATGAAAAAGGGGAGACTTGATAAAGGGAAGAGACAACAGTTGCCCTACCTTCTCTCGGGCAATTGGCGACAGCCACATCTTATGGGTGAACAACAAAAAATTTGGCAGATATTGAAAACTGTTGCAGTATTGTGCGTGCTTACACGTCTTGGTCCATGAGTGGCTGATTATGCTGGTCCCCATACTCACATGATTTCTCGCTGTTTATCATTGGCCGCCTAGGCTGTTCCTGACGCTCGGAATAACCTTCGGGATTTTGGCGGTGATGATCCTCGGACTTGTGATCCTCGTCATCAGAAAAATAAGAAAGCACAAATATGACGGTAAGCTCTGAAAACAAAGCAATTTTCACACAGCAAAAACAAACCCGGCATTCAAACAAACTAAAGAACCATGATGTGGGGAGACCTTTAGCGGATCGTGCCTGTTGAGGTCCTACCACCTTCTGCATTCCAACTGCACTGACGTTTCGTCAGGGCTGTAACCTCCTTGTACCTTCATTTCAGCCTGACACAAGTCTCGGTAAAGCAGTGAGCCAAAAGTGACGGTACTTCCTGTATCTCTTTGGAAGAATAGCAACTCTGTTGCAGTGTCCATTCAGCGCAACATAATAGTGACAGGATTGCCAGTAACATTGTGGCAATTTGTACGTGGCACATAGCAATGTGGATTGTTTTTTTGCTGATGATTTTAAAATGCTTGGGAGTCATTTTAGCGACACAAAGGTGATTTTATTTCTTAATTAAAAGGGCCACTTGTCTGTATTTTCTCTATCTTTTGTGCGCTGTGAGCCAAGTCCATGTTCCAGTTTGGTACCGGATAAAGAAGTAGAACAATTATAATTTCTCGAACAAAGATCGAAAGCAAGATGTATGAATGAGCTATCAAATATCAAATGATCCCTTTGTGAATAGAACTGCCATTATTAAATAAGCTGATGGATAATCACGTGCAGAATTGCTAGTATTTTCTCCACTTGTCACACAATTCAAAGTTAGATTCAGTTAAAATAATTGAATCAGGCAGATATTTTTCACTTCATATAGAAAACAAGAGATTCTGTTTATACAGCATCCTCTGTACCCTGATACCCTGAGATATTTCACACTCAATAAATTACTTCTTAAGTGTTGCTGAAAAAAAAGAGACCTGCTGTTGAAGCTTTTCATTTTGTACTAATCAGGACAGATTCACAAGAGTACCAAATCTCAAAGTGAACGACAATTGATACTGCATGAGAAGAGGGTGCGGATTGGTTGGCAAGTAGATTCTTGCAAATCTGTCCATGGTGAGTGCAAGGTTTCGACAGCATCTCTCCTTTTTCAGCAATATTCTGTGCTATCAAGTGACTACTTCTTATCTGTCATCATTATTGTTTAAAAAAAGGACAGGAAGGGTGCCCCACAGGCCCTGCATGCACCCAATGGAACAAATGAGCAGATAATAGGACAATTTCCATATTATTAATACAAGTGAGCTCACTAGCGCAAATCTCACCAGAAAAGTAATCTCTTGATGACACTCAATCTCAACGTCTCAGCCGTCAGTGCGTAATTACTTACAGCTCCAGGTGAAGATTTGGATGAGTGCAAAGTGCAATTGAAAGGAATGTCGTCAATTAAAAGGGAAGTAGAATACAAGACCATTGAAGTACTTCTGAGGCTGTATAAGGCTCTGGTCAGACCCCATTGGGAGTATTGTGAGCAGTTTAGGGCCCCGTATCTAAGGGAGGATGTGCTGGCCTTGGAAAGGGTCCAGAGGAGGTTCACAAGAATGATCCCTGGAATGAAGAACTTGTCGTATGAGGAACGGTTGAGGGCTCTGGGTCTGTACTCGTTGGAGTTTAGAAGGATGAAGGGGGATCTTATTGAAACTTCTAGGATACTGTGAGGCCTGGATAATGTGGACATGGAGAGGATGTTTCCACTTGTAGGAAAAACTAGAACCAGAGGACACAATCTTAGACTAAAGGGACGATCCTTAAAAACAGAGATGAGGAGGAATTTCTTCAGCCAGAGGGTGGTGAATCTGTGGAACTCTTTGCCGCAGAAGGCTGTGGAGGCCAAATTGCTGAATGTCTTTAAGACCGAGATAGATAGGTTCTTGATTAATGAGGGGATCAGGGGTTATGGGGAGAAGGCAGGAGAATGAGGATGAGAAGAATATCAGCCATGATTGAATGGCGGAGCAGACTCGATGGGCCGAGTGGCCTAATTCTGATCCTATGTCTTATGGTCTATGGTCTAAGTTACAGTATAGTCTCTCAAATATTCTTCAATTTGAAAAGCATCTTAATCAATTGGCAACATTTACTAGGGCAAACGCGGGAGAGGATTGAAGACTGGCAGGATTGTAAACTGGCAGGTGAGAATAGGTCATCCAGTTTAACTGCAGATAGGTGATTGAATTATCCACACAGGATTGCCTATTATAGGGCCACCGATATGAGGGTGGCTTTGTGTGAGGTGGTTATGAGAAGGGCACAACTGGTTTATATTGCATGGCAGCCTTACTATGAACCAGAATTGTGCTTTCAAAAGCTGGTCTGCAATAAAAGTGAAGGCTGCAGTATAGGTTCTGATTAGCTTGTGTATCATAAGGTCCATGTTTTTGTCTGTCAGTTTTCTTTTGGGGGAGGGGGGGACATGATGTCTTTCACAGATGATATCAGCCAGTTTTTGCTGGTTTTCTGGGTGGACCCGTATGAAATTAAATGTACAAACTCCCCAGTGGTTGAGTTGACAGACCAATTCCCCACTCCTATTCTGTGGCGACAATGTCCAAGTATCGAAGAGATTATGTAACATTTGCAAATAGGCGAGCATGTCTATTGGCAAAACCTTTGCAGCAACACCTATTGATTGTTATTCACAGTGAATCACAGAGAGGCCATTGAGATTTATGTGTAAGGGACCATCCATTTCTCTAACAGAGACAGAAGAAAAAAATAAAGAGTTAGAGCAGGATTTTCCAGCTCTTCCCGCCAGCAGAATCTTCCACACCTGCCGAAGGTGACTCCCCTTCCCCCCCCCCCATTGCAGGTTCCCTGGTGGCGTGACGGGCAAGCAATACAAAACACCGTGGGCAATATTCTCCGACCCTGCGCCGGGTCGGAGAATCCTCGGGAGGACATGCCCCGCCGCCCCGATGCCGGCTTCCCAATTCTCCCCCGCCGATTCTCGGGCGCCCGCGGGATTCCCACCGCACCGGTCAGGGGCCGTTGAAAGCGCCCCCCCCCCCCCCCCCACCGGCGATTCTCCAGGCCCCGACGGGCCGAGTGGCCGCCGAGTTCGGTCAAGTGCCGCCGGCGTGGGTTACTCAGGTCCCACACGGCGGCACTGGAAGGTGTGTCTGCGGAGCCGGCCTGGAGGGGGGCGGCCCCCATGGTGGCCTGGCCCGCGATCAGGGCCTACCGATTGGCGGGTGGGCTGGTTCCATGGGGGCCTATGTTCCTCCGCGCCGGGCCCCTGTAGGGTTCCGCCATATTGCCCGGGGGCTGGCGCGGAGAAGGGGACTCCCGCGCATGCGCGGAAGCACGCCGGCCGTAACGGGCATGCGCGGAATTACGCCGGCCATTCCGCGCATGCGTGGAATCACGCTGGCCATTCCTCGGCGCCGACCTAGCCCCCTAGGAAGGGGAGCATTCCCCATTATCGGGGACCGTTGACGCCGGAGTGGTTGGCGCCGCTTTTCACACCGGCGTGGGGACATAGCCCCCATTATTGGAGAATCCCGCCCCATAGTTCTCGCCGGGACGGGACGGGAAGATCAAGCCAGCAGCCAATGGTGAAGTGCCTCTGCCACCGGGAAGCAGACCATGGGTGGGGGGGGGGGTTGGAAAATTGAGGAAGAGACAGCCAGGGAGAAAGGAAGACAACAGCAAGTGAAACTGTGCGTCAGCCTCACAAGAGATAGACAAGAAGGTCAATGAGTGGAAAGAATATAAAATGACTGAGAAGGAGCAGAAAGAATTAAGACTGCGGAAAATGTTCCTGCAGAAATTTGTTGTGTGTGGCCACCTTTTTCACTATACAGAAACTTTACATTATTTTGCTATATTAACACAAAACAAGGCCTGTGTAGTACTTACTGCAGCCACAGACACACATACACAACTTGAACGATGAACCGGGAAACATGTCAGCTCAGCACATGGGTGTATAACCAGTGATGTGGGTGTCACCCATTATAGAAACCATCTACTTTCAATTTCCATTTATTCCAGTGGAGATAGAAATCAGTCAGTTTCTATAGTATCAAACCTACCGTCCCAGCTGAAAAGTTTCAAATTTACCATTGGAGTGGGGGTGGGTGGGGGGAGCTGAGGTACAGTTATGGGAAAGCTAAGGGGGGGCGATTCTCCAAGCCCCGGGCCGGGCCGAACAATTGACGCAACCGCGCCACGACGCCCCGACGCCGGGCGCGATTCTCCGAGGTGCGGACAATCGGCGCCATTTGCGCCGGCGCGTTTGACGCGGCGCGGGCCGCTGGAATCGGCGGGGCTGCCGATTCTCCGGCCCGGGTGGGCCGAGCGGCCGCACAGATACGACAGAGTCCCGGTGGCGCCGTTCACCCCTGGTCACTGCCGGCGGGAACTCTGCGCGAAGGGTCGGAGGGCGACCTGTGGGGCGGGGAAAAGCGCTCCTTCACCGGGGGGGCCTCCGATGGGGTCTGGCCCGCGATCGGGGCCCACCGATCGGCGGGCCAGCCTCTCCCCCCACCCCCCGGGCCTACTTTGTTGCGCGGCCGGCCCCTGAATCCCCACGCCATGTTGCGTCGGGGCCGGCGCGCTGAAGAAGTCCCCCGCGCATGCGCAGGTTGGCGCGGCCCAACTGCGCATGTGCGGGTTAGCGTGGCGCCCATTTGGCGCCGGGAAGGGAGGCTGGAGCGGCGTGAACTGCTCCAGCACCATGCTGGCCCTCTGTGGGGGACAGAATCAGTCGTCCCCGTGCCCGTTTCGCGCCGTCATAAAACGCGACGGCGTTCACATCGGCGCAAACACTTTGTCTCGATTTTGGAAAATCGCCCCCGTGGTATTTTTTTCACTTCAATTTTGTCCAAGAGAAATGTTATAAGTTACCAATCAGTTGATATAAACAGAATCAAAACGAGTAACTGCTTAATCTTAAAATGAATTGCATTGTATTCAAATTGAAATGAGTGAAATTAATGAAAGTCAATTGAGCAGAATATATTCTGAGATTTAATACAACTGCCTGACCCAGGCTGAAAACATTTTATCTAACAATGTGTAACTAACATAAACCCTTGATTGAAGTTTTCTTATTAATTAATTGTGAAAGTTTCAGCTACTTACAAAGGATAGACCACTGCTTTCTCAGAATTACCTCAATACTCTCATTCATCCCAGTTTTTCATCTAATGTTGAATATCAAAAAGTGCAATTTAATTTTTAAAAGCACAGCATTTAACACACGCCACGAAAACAGTCGCATTTTGAACGTTCCTGCTGCTTTGTTTATTATCTTTATGTTTGCATTTTCTAGACAACAGAGAGAAGGAATCAACAATAGAAAATTCTGTTCCAAAGTCTAACTCTGTGGTAAGGCTGTAACCTGTTGACAATACTGGCTACTTCCATACATGTGCAATCTGCCAGTCTGTGGAGTTGGCATGATAGATATATGTGCTTCATCTGAAATTCCTTAGAGCCAGGACTCACAACAGCTTTCAGCTGGTGAATCCTATGTCCTCCTGAAGATATAATGCAAAGTATTATCTGGATAGCATGTTCATATCCTCTCAACATGCCCCCTTGGCATTGAGAGGTCTGGGCGCTGAATCTCGGTGGCGGGGAAGAGTTGGAAATAGTGCCCTCCACTTTGGGAGTATTTTCAGCTGTGCAATTACTCCCCGGTTTTCTGGTCCCCACCTGTTCCAGAATTTGGGGCCCTAGGTTTTGTTGGTTGGAAACCTGCTTTGAAGCTAATACATGCAACCAGACCAATTACTGATCGATCTTTACACATCATAGCATCGTAGAATCATAGAATTTACAGTGCAGAAGGAGGCCATTCGGCCCATCGCACCTTCACCGGCCCTTGGAAAGAGAATCCTAACCAAGCCCACACCTCCATCCTATCCCCGCAACCCAGCAACCCCACCCAGCCATTTTGGACACTAAGAGCAATTTAGCACGGCCAATCAACCTAACCTGAACATCTTTGGACTGTGGGAGGAAACCGGAGCACCCGGAGGAAACCCACGCTGACACGGGGAGAACGTGCAGACTCTGCACAGACAACCCAAACCGGGAATCAAACCTGGGACCCTGAAACTGGGAATCAACAGTGCTAACCACTGTGCTACCGTGCCGCCTGTCCCCCAAACTCTGTTTAGTATCCCCAATGTAGAAACCAGCACGTTGTGTGCAGAAAACACCCTGTACTAAATTAAATGCAAATAAATCTCTAAAGTACTTCAGTTAAAATCACTACAAATTAAAACTTCATTTGAAAAACGTACTGAAACTTGAATTTGGATGGAATGATTCACTTGTACTTTTATTACTCAAATTCAGTTAATTGCCCAGTTTTTCTCGTGTTATGTTAATGTTCATCTTAAATGGATTAAAATGGGACCCAGGAGCTGTGAAGCAACAGTGCTAACCACTGTGCTACCTTGGCACCCATCAAGCTGGGCCTGTCAATAGTACACTTGTCCGTGATCCCTTGAGAGGGACAGTGATGCTGAAATATAGCTAAAGTATTTTCTATATTCCAAGTTACTGATTAACCCAAGCAGTTGTATTTAACAATAATTCACTGCCTATTTATTTTGGAGCTTTGAAGTGAGTTTATTTTCTAAAGTAAAAGTTTACCTTAATTTTCGTTATTGTAATTTGATGAAGGATTGATCCGTTGCTTCATTCTCCTCAATCACATCCTCATATTCTTTATCTGCAGCTGTCCAAAGAGCTGGAAGAAGGAGTTACTTACGCCACTGTGACAATTCAGCCCATGAATCACCCTCAGGAGAAGACTGCTGCTTACGATAATGTGAAACCTTCCAACAGTCAGGAAGCAATCAAGCCAACAGTTAACGAGCCGGCAGTTTCAGAACCAACAGAGTATACCACAGTTGTGTTCAAAAAGTAATATTCTTCCCACATGACGTCTGCAAGCTGCTTTCGACCCCCTTTCTGAAGAACGATATTCCAGTAAATTGTAAATTATTCCACTAGGGCATGAGTATAATTTCTGACCTAGTCCAGCAAGTGCATATTGGAAATGCCTCGGGCAGAATCATAGAATTCACAATGCAAAAGGAGGCCATTCAGCCCATCGAGTCTGCACCGGCCCTTGGAAAGAGCACCCTACTTAAGCCCGCACCTCCACCCTGTCCCTGTAACCCAGTAACCCCACCTAACCTTTTGGACACGAAGGGGCAATTAAGCATTACCAATCCACCTAAGCTGCACATCTTTGGACTGTGGGAGGAAACTGGAGCACGCGGAGGAAACCCACGCAGACACGGGGAGAACGTGCAGACTCCGCATAGACAGTGACCCAAGCCGGGAATCGAACCCGGGACCCTGGCGCTGTGAAGCAACACTGCTAAACACTGTGCCACCCCAGGCAGAGTGCCTTCATTTTCCCAATATTTGCCAGTGGCATGAATCCTCAGAACCTTTTTCTCTAACGTTTCCTTTGAAACTCATAGTTCCTCTCTACCTACCCTATTTCCTCAGGGGGTTGTGGTGTGTTGGGCTGGGAGGGTGGAGTAGGGAAGGGAGGTTTTTAGTTTGGAGTCTGAAACTAGGAAACAGAACCTTAACATCCAAGCTGGACCGTTCAAGGGTGATGTCAGGAGCCACTGTTTTAAACATGGGATAGTGTGGAAATCTGGGAACTCTGTCACCCAAGAAGCTGTCAAGGATGAAAATTGGGATTGTCAGCTTTTTTATTAAGCCAGGGTAGAATTATTTCCCGGCCCATGGGCAGCCAAAATTTTATTCTTTGAAATATTTAACAATTTAGTGTAAAAAGCATTGTTGTGAAGAGACAATAATTGTGAATCATGGAGATTCACAATGATGTCGCTCCCTATAATGTTTTATTACTATATTAACGGAAACCAAGACAGGTACCTGCGGCGAGATGCTCCGCTCCGCCACATTTCTGCCCCGACCAGCCGGCGGGATTATCCGTTACGACGGTCGGTCAATTGGGTTTCCCATTGTGGAGCAGCCCCACGCCATCGGGAAACCCCCGGGCTGTCGGCAAAACGGAGCATCCCACCGGCGGAGAATCCCACCCATGGAGTTAAGATAGGGATCATCCGTGATCTAACTGAATAGCAGGCTAGAGGGGCTGAATGGCCTACTCACCTTCATCCGAGCCTATAACCTGCGACACTATAGTCAGCATCACTGGCAGCCTGCTTACCAGGACAGCAGTGTTCCTTCTAAACTATGTGGGATCATGGCTGCACGATAATCTCAGACGGACCGTGCAGTGCAACAAGCAGGCCGCACACAACAAGGAGCATTGCTGGGCAGTCACCCACACTCTGGTAAAATGGCCACCATTTTCTAAAACAAAAATAAAGCGAGCACTCTGTTACATTAACGATGGACGAGCAAACCACAGATGGTGATGCACAGTCCTGCATTTTTATGAACCTGTGCATATACTATGGCTGTGTCACTCGTGCATGTACAGCACCAGAATAACACGTGACAATACACACAACTGCAATTACTTCATGACTGTTCACAATGTGTAGCTAGAATAATACTTAGTTAACCTTTGAAATGTTTAACAATTCATTGTGAAGTGGCAGCAATTCTTTCTGTCATAATTCATGAGGATCACAGCTGTTAAATGGTGTGGTTGGCTATGGTGCATTGTCTCTTACCATCAGTGCAGCTACTGCTGATGTTTCTGTTTTTATTTGATCTCATGTTACAATTAGAGTCCTTCTCTAGGTTATGTTCTATGCTAAAGGTGCTCAGAGTGCTGGGCTTTAGTGAAAGGTAATGGAGCTATGACCGACTGATGCTTAACCCATGCTGGAAAATCAATGGGTACAGCCCCTTGTTCTATTCAGTCAGGATGAGTAACTAAGAGTGGTGTTAATGCTGCTGTTTGATTAATGCAATTGGGAATGAGTGATGCTAATGCTATCTTTTGTCACTGGAATTGTGAATCTCTCCAAATATTAGAAAAAGACCATTGGGGGATTCCTGGTAACTGCAACTGAAATCCTATTTAATCATAGCATCACAGAATCATAGAATTTACAGTGCAGAAAATACCATTCGGCCCATCAAGTCTGCACCAGCCCTTGGAAAGAGCACCCTACCCTACCCAAGCCCACACCTCCACCCTATCCCAGGAACCCCACCCCACCTTTTTGGTCACTAAGGGCAATTTAGCATGGCCAATCCACCTAACCTGCACATCTTTGGACTGCGGGAGGAAACCGGAGCACCCGGAGCGCCGAATGTAAACTAAACCTTCTTGCAACGCCCTAAGAATGCTCAGTCTCAATGCCCCTGCCATATCGGGGCCATTTCCATTCTGCAAAACTTTATTTGAGTCTTTCGAATGCTGATTTGTCCTGTAAATGTTTCTTCGTTGCATTGTAAGTTCCCACCTGTGTGGGAAAAGCTGGATTAATTGAGATTTTGTACGCAACCGGCATCTGTAAGAGAAAACCTTGAATGTTTATGCATCTGTCTTTTGGTTATCCTGGACCATTACTCCAAGGATGGTGAGATTATCGAACATGAAAATGATGGCGATGAACAGAATGGATGTCTTTAAGGGCAAGCCAGATATATACATGATCAAAAAGGTGGTGGAGAATATCCTGCTCGGGTGGGATGAAGGAAACAGTGTGTGAGGAAGCTCAGGTGGGGTGAAGTGGCCTTTTGTTGTGTTTTGAATTCTGAGCACTGCTAATAAGATCAATGCCAGAAGCGAAAATCAGTTTTGCACATGATTTTTTTTTAATGCTAAAGGATATCTTCCAGATTCGTTTTAAGGTGAAAACTTCACCAGAGTGTAACAAAGTCAAACTTGCGCATGGTCCACACGTCCCTGCAAGATTTAAGGGGGCGACACTGAAAGATAAATCAGTTCAGGATTGTCTTCGAGCAAGGTTCATGTTTAATCCGGGTAGCAACTGCCGAGGATGCCAATGGCTTGACTTTTGCAATAGTAACGATGGAGAAGATGTCAGCATTCACCGTCATCACAAAGCAAATTGACAGCAACTTGGGAGTTCACAGAAGCACATAATAACGTACAAATCCAGAGGTTCTTGGCAGTGATTCTATGCTTCTCTATAGGATGTGCTGAGGTCCCTCCAGAGTACAATCTCTTCGCAAACAATTATTTAATGGGACGCCCCATTTTTGCATCTTTAGCCTTGCTGTTGAAACGCTGAAGAAGTTACACCTTGTTGAATAGGTTATAGCTGGGTTTTAAACAGTGAATAACTTTGTAATTCCTACCAAACTCCATCACAAGCCCTGACAAACTAATTTTAAATTTGTGGAATATCAAATTTCTTCATTCTGGTGAAAAGAATCCACGGGCGGGATTCTTCGCCCTATCCATGGTGTATTTCTCAGCGGCGGGAGGCGGCCAGTCATTGGTCAGTTGCAGGATCTTTTGTTCCCAGCACTGTCGATGGGATTTCCCATTGAGTCCACCCCATGCCGCCGGTAAACCCGACACGGGGGGTGCAGCATCGACGGCACGGGAATATACCACCGGCGTGAACGGCTGGAAGATCTCGACCTGCATAATTTTAAGTTTTATAATATTTGAGCTTCTATCTAACTCCAATCACAATCATTTATCTCGCTATCTAAAAATCAAAATTCGAAGCGAAGGGATTCAGTGTTTATAATTTCCTGCTTTGCTGCGTGTGAGAATACGCGACTATGATTGGCTGCTTACCCTCCTTGCTGATGTCAAGACTTGGAGATCCCCTTGACCTGTTACGATATTTACCTTGCCTTTGAGCGAGGGGAAATCCACACCGCAGAGCTTGGGAGATCTTTGTGAGCAGTTTTCTTAGAGGCCAATGGTGAATGCCATTGTTTTGCTGCTGGTCACGAAATCTAGCCCAATGTCAATGACATGAAGTCACAAATTGGTACCTTTGGAGCTTGTCAATATTTAAGAACCAACAACCAATAGGCTTCTGAGTAAATGGATGATTAACTCACCACTAGGTAGAGTCAAGTAGAATGGTTCTTTTAATTTATATTATAGTCCAAGTCCACATTGTTAACAATCCTTTGCCCAGTTGATCAGTAATTACAGAACTAAACAGTTAACTGACATTACATCAAACCCTACATGTATCTGTAGTTATGAAAAAGCAACAAGTATAGTGTCAAATACACAATCAACCAGAGGCTGAGAATGAGCTGAATATTCATAATTTATTATCCAGGAATCCCGAGACCGACAAAGATTCTTCATCATTGAATCTGATCACTTCAGCAGACTGGGTAAACTGGAGGATGGTGTGTAATGTTAGAGAGATGAGTTTCCTGCAGCGGGAGATAATGAATTGCATTATAAACGGTTTGAAAGTAATTGCTGATTTAGGGGCAGCACGGTGGTGCAGTGGTTAGCACTGTTGCCTCACAGCACCGAGGACCCGGGTTCGTACCCGGCCCCGGATCACTGCCCGTGTGGAATTTACACATTCTCCCCGTGGCAGACTGGGTCTCACCCCCAACAACCCAATAATGTGCAGGATAGGTGGATTGCTCACGCTAAATTGGAAAGAAAAGAGAATTGGGTACTCTAAATTTAAAACAAAAATAAAGAAAATTTGTTTCCAGATACATAAACAAAGCTAAAGTCTGCAACTGCAAATCCTTTTTGTTTTATCAATCTTGAAGCAGAACTGCACACAAATTTAAAGTGCTCTGTTTAGAAATGTCTTGTATAATAACTTCTGACTTTTGAAGTAGGATAACTAAATTCAACATACTTAGGAATCCATAAACAATGTATTTACTGAGGTACTAATGGGACGCTAACCCACAATATTTTAATTTAAATTTGTAGTTGGTGAAGAATTGTTAATTCCCAGATCCCCGTTACTTTGTCACCTGTGTACAATTACTTTATTACGTGTTGAAATTACTGTACTCTTCTTCCAAAATGGCATTAAAACTTCACAAATACTTGATTTGAGTATGTAGTTTTCAGTTTGATCATCCAAAAGTACCATTCAAACCCACAACTTCCACAATCTTGAAGAATAAGGGCAACAGATGTCTGGGAACCCCTGCAAGTCTCCAAGCAAGGGTGGCACAGCGGTTAGCACTTCTGCCTCACGGCGCCGAGGACCCGGGTTCGATCCCGGCCCTGGGTCACTGTCCAGGTGGAGTTTGCACATTCTTCCCGTGTCTGCGTGGGTCTCACCCCCACAACCCAAAGATGCGCAGGGTAGGTGGATTTGCCACGCTAAATTGCCCCTTAATTGGGAAAAACAATGAATTGGGTACTTAAAATTTCTTTTTTTTTAAAGTTCCCCTTCAAGCCACACACCATCCTGACTTGGAACTATACCGATGTTTCTTCACTGTGACTGAGTCAAAATTCTGAAACTTGCTCCCTAACAGCACTGTGGCTGTACCGACACCACACGGACTGCAGCGGTTCAAGAAGGCAGCTCACCACCACCTTCTCATTCCACAGAAAGGAAAAAGGAAGGCTTGCATTTAAATAGCACCTTCCACAACCACAGGGCTACCCCAAATGCGCTACAATTAAGTATTTTGAAGTGAAGTCACTTTGTCACATGGGAAATGCACAGCCACAAGCAGAGATGAAACAAGGCCTGCTCATTTGCTTTGAAAACAGAATACTCAACAAATTGGGCAGAATCTGTCGAGGGAACATCAGTGGCCGGAATTCTCCGGCCGTTGCGATTGTATTTTCCCGACGGCAGTGTGCCCCCCCCGCCAGCCGGAGTCCAGGCGGCATGGAGCAGCTTCAATGGGAAATCCCATTGAGAAGCGTTGGGAATCGAGAATCCCGCTGCCAGCGAAGGGCGCGCTGCCGCGAATCATGCGGCTGCGGAACCGGAGGCTCCAGCCCAGTGTTAACATTTCAGTTTGATGGCATTTATCGGGACCTTTCAATAAACTCATGACGTTGGTTGAGGGGTAAATCTTGGCCAGTGCATTGTTCTTCAGCTAGTACTGCATTGGGATGCAGGAAGGAAAACAGGAACTCGCTCCAACTGACCAATTCAAAAGGTTGAGCCTTCAACAGAGCAGCATCCCCTCAGTACAGCACTCAAGCGTCAGCCTAATCTTAGGTGATCAAGCATCTGAAGTGGGAAATGAATCCACAACGCTCTGACTCAGAGGCAGTTGACACAGCAGTGATATATTCCCAGATACTGGCATAGGAACCCAAGGCTGAATGGGAATTTGGGAGTGTTAACCAATTAACTGCAAAACTCAAGAGATCAGCAATGGTCAATGGATATTTTTCAAGCTGGAAGAAGGTTTGTAGTGGAACTCCTCAGGGGTCAGTATAGGGGCCTTTGCTTTTCCTATTAATGTCCTAAATCTTGATTTGCAGGGGACAATTTTAAACGTTTGCGGATGACACAAAACTTGGAAACATTGTTAACTGTGAGAGGGCAGCGTAGAACTTGAAAAGGACATTGGCATGTTGGTGGATTGGGCAGATAGGTGGCAGGTGACGTTCAATGCGGAGAAGTATGAGGTGATGCATTTTGGTAGGAATAACATGGAGACATGGGACAGAATCCCACCAGAATTTGGCAAAGTGTCAGGCTGAGACAGAAAACTGCTGTGTAATTTCCAGTTGCACAGAATAGTTTTTTCATGCAACCTTGAGCCCCTTAGACAAAAAGAAAATGAGCTGGTCATGGTTTACGCCATCACTCTGGCAGGGCGGGGCCTAATTGGGCCTGGAATCGGCTGCAAGGAGATCGGGACACCATCTCTAAAATGCACCACAACAGTGCTGCAGTTTAACGGTCTCTAGTTCACATCATGGAGGTCCCGGGATCTCCCCATCCCCCCCCCCCCCCCCCCCCCCCCCCCCCACTCCTCGACAATCCTGGATGGTGCTCCACTCCCTCCCTCCACCCAGATCCACCGTCAGCATTGAACCCCCTCCGCCAACACCATGGAGGTATAGCTGCCAACTCTACCCCACTTCTCATGGGGCTCGCTCTAAGCCCTGCCCCTGGAACTGCCCTCTGGCACAGGTTAGCACTACCAGGTTGGCACAGTGTCGGAGGGCAGTGCATGACCATCGACCCCATTCTTGGCTATGCTTACCTCTGTGCCCTCGTCACATCGGCAAGGTACGAATATTCCATGGGGGGTCATTTGAGCAGGAGGGGATGCTCTAATAACATTTAAATGCATTCAAATGGTGTTAACACGATGTGAACGCTGTGATGACCGTTGAAAGGCAGAGAAAATCGGAAAAATGCGACCTCTTCAGTGAGAATCGCGTTTCCCAATTCTCACAAAAGTTTCTACCCACGCTACCAATCACGCAGATAGGCTCAAGATTGTCCCCATTATATAAAATGAGGGGTACAATTCTTAAAGGGGTGCAGGACCTAAGGAACTGGGTGTTCTATATTTATAAGTCTTTGATGGTATCAGGACAGGTGGAGAGCAGTTGATAAACCATTCTGTATCCTGGACTTTATTAATAGGGGTATAGAGTACAAGAGCGAGGAGGTTATGCTGAACTTACACAAGACACTAGTTAGACTTCAGCTGGAATATTGTGCACGGCTCTGGGCGCTACCAATAGGAAGGATGTGAACGCATTGGAGCGAGTGCAGAAGAGGTTTACAAGAACGGTTCGAGGATGAGAAACTTCAGTTATGAGGATAGATTGGAGAGGTTGGGACTGTTCTCCTTGGAGAGACGAAGGCTAAGAGGAGAATTAATAGAGATGTTCAAAGTGATGAGGGGGCGGGGAAGAGGAAAGCAGGGAGAAACTGTTCCCGCTCGAGAACGAGAGAGGCACAGATTTTAAATAATTTGCAAAAGCAGCAAATGTGATGTGAGAGAAAAAAATTCACACAGCGAGTGATTCAGGTCTGGAATACACTGCCTGGAAACTTGGTGGAGGCAGGTTCAATCGAGGCATTCGAGTGGGTCATAGATGATTATTTGAATAGAAACAATGTGCATGGATGTGGGGAAAAGGCAGGGGGATGGCACTAAGTCACGATGCGCATTTGGGAGAGCTGGTGTAAACACAATGAGCTGAATGGCCTCCTTCTGTGACTCTGTGATCTGCAAACTTAAATTTAAATCACTTGGCATTTTGGTGATCAAACCACATGTGCAGACGGAGATACATCAGCTCAGCCTCCAAATGTGCCAGTGTGGTGGTATGTATTAGGGGTAGTACGGTACCTGTGAAGCCGAGAGGCTATTGGCTGACAGGTCCCGGGTCCTGGTTGGATCTGCCGCCTGCTGCCTCCGCCCAGAAAGGCGGAGTATAAGAGCCCGAGTTCTCCCAGCAGCCGCATTCTGTAACTGAGCTGCTGGGGAACAGGTCTTGCTTAATAAAGCCTCGATTGACTTCATCACTTCTCGACTTGAGTGAGTAATTGTTGCGCTACAGCCAGTAACTCATGCAAATTAAATTTCTTTCAATTCTTAAAAGCAAAAATGTTTCAAGTGCTAATCTTGTCACAAATCCAGACTGTTGAACATAACTTTAGAGTCATGCATTCGATACATGTAACAGTGATCCTGATTCAATGCGAGGACTGAGGGCAGAATCCCACTGAGATTGGATTTTTGTAACATGGGCAAGAGATATAAATGAGCAAATATTAGAATATCACCTGATGCGGCAAAGTCTCAAACAGCTAAAAACATGGAGTGACATTTGCAGCATTACCTTGAGTAACAGATAACCTCGCAATAGCCTTTGCGCAACTGATGGCAAACATTTCATGATTGCCAAGTCCGTGAATTCTAGCTGGTGGGGAGGAAGGAGATCACAGTTCCTGGATAAAACCAGGCTGCACAAAGCGCCATTCTGTCCGCAATATCAGCTGGTTATTTTTTTCTAAACATGAAAAACATTGAAGTCACTATCGTCCTCATCGCTCTTTGGGTATCAGGTAAGGAAGCAAATGGAATGAGCCCACGTTGGAGAGATATCACTTTGCTAACTTTTTTTCTAGGTGCTTTAAAAATAAAAATCTACTTTTATTTCACAGACTCAACTGTGGCCTGCCAGCCATTAACTGTATAATGCATGTGCCCAGAAAGCTCGGTGAAGTTTGATTTTCACAATGCAAAGTATGATTAAATTCTGTAGTTTTAATGAACAGTGTGCACATTTTCGATATGTTCATTTGCAAATGGGGGACGCGATTCAGCCTCTGCCTGGTGCACTGCCAGGGTGCCAGGCTGGCAGTGTTAGGCTGCCTGGATGCCATGTTGGCACTGCTAGGGGTCAGGCCCGGGGTGGGGGGGGGGGGGGGGGTGGTCCTTGTCAATTGGAGGTCGGGTGGGTGGGGGTGAGGGTTTCCAGGTGCCTCGCCAGGTTTTTGCGGCATGAAGAGGGGGGTGGCAGAGATTGGAGGGAGGGGGAGGGGGGTGTGATCGGGGCTACCGCTCAAATTGATGCCCCATGTGGCCTCCCCCGGCCACAGGTTGCCCACCACGGGTCCAGAGCTGTTCACTCTACTTTAACAAAATCACCAGTACAATTTTATGAATGTGTTCACTATGTATCTGCTGAAAATCAAAGGGCTGGATTCTCCGGTTGCACAACCAAAGAGAAAACGGCGGAAAATCTCAGCAGGTCTGGCAGCATCTGTAGGGAGAGAAAAGAGCTAACGTTTCGAGTCCAGATGACCCTTTGTCAAAGCTGACTCATCTGGACTCGAAACGTTAGCTCTTTTGTCTCCCTACAGGTATTCCTGGGGGAAACACTTTAGCCACTCTCACACCAGATCTCAGCAACATTGCCTGGAGACAACATAGAAATAGCTGTGATTGTGAAACCAGCTGTAAACCTAAATTTATTTTTTCAAAAATGCTGGTTAAAGTGCTACTAGAGGTATGTTTGTTTTGAGGCTAACTCAGGGCTAAGGTCATTGTGGTTCAATATTTAGAAGCAAAATGATAATGTCCCGCAGGTAATACGACTGCCCTTAGCTTAAAGCATTGCATCGACGAAATGCTTAAGCGTGCGTTGTTCCCGCTCTACGTACAGTCTAATTGTCTGTGACAGAAGCCAAGATTGGACCAGTCTGTAACTTACTGAAATGAATAGTCACGGCAAACAGTTATTTGAATAAGGGTCAAATTCAGGCTGTTTGTTATTCTTACAATCAAATGGAGCTTCATGAAAGTCAATGACATTGATGGCCTGTTTAAAGTGCTGATTCATGGTCGGGACATGGTCAGCCTGCGATGCGGTCCTGACTTTTGAAAGACAATAACAAACAAGTGTCAGCCAAGTCATTTATAAAATCACTTTTTGCAAATAACGCCCATGTTGTAAATTTTCACGAACTTTGCCGAATAGATGGGAAATTAGTTCCATTATTCTTGTGGCTATTTTAGAAGCCCCTTTACCCACAGAACTTATTGCACTTTGACAGAACACCCAGCTCTGTGTTTGATTGTTTTTCTTATTTGATATAAAATTACTTGAATGTTTGGAGATTTGACAGGCAAGTATTATGTTAACATGAATCTGAGTGTTATGGCTGAAATATAGGAGAGTTGATTTTCTGTTGGAACTGGATTATTGCAAGCACGTAGATATTCTTAAAGGCCAACTGACAAAAAGACAATTTGCCCAACTAACCTGACCTGTCATAGAATTCCCGAGGAGGCCATTCGGCCCATCGAGCCTGCATCAATCCTCCGAAAGAGCACCCTACCTAGGCCTAATTCCCCACCCTATCCTTGTAACTCCACCCAACCTCTGGACACTTGGGGACAATTTATCACAGCCAATCCACCTAACCTGCACGCCTTCGGGCCGTGGGAGGAAACCGGAGCACCCGGAGGAAACCCACGCAGACACGGGGAGAATGTGCAAACTCCACACAGACAGTGACCCGAGGCCGGAATTGAACCTGGGTCCCTGGCGCTGAGAGGCAGCAGTGCTAACCATTGTGCTGCCGTACCACCTTGTCTGAACCATTAAGCCTAACAGTCAATTCCACAGCCTCAGAATTCTCTGCGTGCAGAAGATTCTCTTGTCCTCTATTTAATGGCTTCTCATTCGTGTCTCCTCAGCCACAAGGAGCAGCCTCCCTCTCACTTTCCTGACCCATTCTTTCATAGTTTTAAATATTTCATCCTATAATCCATGCTATTCTGTTGAAGAATACCCCAGCCTTTCTCTGGATTTGCATTTTGCCATGACTACCACCAAGATCATCGACAGATCTCTGAGTCAGAGTCTGCACGTTCTCCCCGTGTCTGCGTGGGTTTCCTCCGGGTGCTCCGGTTTCCTCCCACAGTCCAAAGATGTGCTGTTAGGTGGATTGACCGCACTAAATTGTCCATTAGTGTCAAAAGAAAGGTTAGGTGGGGTTACGGGGATAGGGTGGAGGTTTGCCCTTCGGTAGGGCGCCCTTTCCAGGGGCCGGTGCAGACCCGATGGGCCGAATGGCTTCCTTCTGCAGTGTCAATTCTATGATTCACTCCAGCCATCTGGTCAACCAAGATACGGAACATCCAAATCATTCATACACACAGTGAAAAGAAGAGATCACACAACAGAAATCTGAAGGACACTATTACATATCTCCAGCCAATAAAAAAATGCATTTAGCCCATTACTCTGTTTTTCCCTGCCAACCAATCTTTAATCCAGTTTGCTATTCTTCCGTGAGATACCACTTACCCTTCTCTGGTAGCCTTCCATGTGCCATTTTGAGACGATCAAACATATCGGTTTAGCTCACTGGGCTAAATCGCTGGCTTTTAAAGCAGACCAAGGCAGGCCAGCAGCACGGTTCAATTCCCGTACCAGCCTCCCGAACAGGCGCCGGAAAGTGGCGACTAGGGGCTTTTCACAGTAACTTAATTGAAGCCTACTTGTGACAATAAGCGATTTTCATTCATTCATATCACTGCAGTCACAGGACCGAGGGCTGCAATTGTATCTAACAAACTTTGGAATCATGGGTGGTGTGATGTCGCAAATAATTGTCAAGTAAATGGGTAGAAGCATCAAAGCATTAGAGAAAAACAGGGAACGCAATTCAGCGGAAAAATATCTAGGTGACATTTTGGGCGAGACTGGCAGGTCCGCATTCACCGGCACTTGGTGCCGAAAATGATCCCCCACGAGCTTCTCGCCATTGCTGCTGTCTCACTGTCTTATTTGCCGGACTCTCGCCTCAGCCTCTCGCCGCTAACAAGAGGGAGCGGCTTTTGAACGCTCCCTCACCACTCACACCCAGTCAACTCACAAGCACTCCCCAGCACGCAGACCTGCTCCTCATTTTGGGGATGCCAACCTGGCCAGGTGTCTCAACACCGTCAATGCAAGGCGGGACATCCCAAGCAAGGACATTCAGAGGGCCAGCGGCAGGGTCAGCAATGCCGCCTGGGAGACAGTGACAGCGGCTGTCAGTGCGGTCAGCGTGACCAGGAGGACCGCCGTCCAATGTTGGAAGACCAACAGATTCCACCATAGAATCATAGAATCATAGAATTTACAGTGCAGAAGGAGGCCATTCGGCCCATTGAGTCTGCACCGGCCCTTACAAAGAGCACCCTACTGAAGCCCATGTATCTACCCTACCCCCTTAACCCAGTAACCCCCATTTAACATTTTTCGGACACTAAGGGCAATTTTGCATGGCCAATCCACCTAACCTGCACATCTTTGGACTGTGGGAGGAAACCGGAGCACCCGGAGGAAACCCACGCACACACGGGGAGGACGTGCAGACTCCGCACAGACAGTGACCCAGCCGGGAATTGAACCTGGGACCCTTGAGCTGTGAAGCAACTTTGCTAACCACTGTGCTACCGTGCTGCCCACCAAGCTGCAAGGTTAGTTACCACCTCTCTCTTGGCATCGGCTTTGCCTGCTATCCCTCAGATTCCCAACCACCCCCTCATGCGCCCGTCCCACAGATCACTGACTGACACCTCACACCCTCCTCACCAGATTCACATAGGACAAGGCTATGTCTTTCACCTCACCGAGGACTCAGGGTCAATCCGTGAGTGGGGAGGGTGCTGTACACTAATCATCCTCTGAGGCGTGCCACATATTCACTGGAATAGGCACTTGAGAGTTGAGGAGTGTGAAGTGCTCTCACAACTAACAAGGCTAATTGCTCATTTGCAATAGCCTCCAAATGTGAAGCCAGAGGCTGCTCACAGTCAAAGGGAGTGAAATTGAACTTCAGCATTGGAACCACAGCAGGGCTCTGTCCTGGAAGCATTTGGTGGGTCAGACAGACCGCAACTTGCCCCTGTTATGGGTCTCCACAATATTTTAAGTTGGCTTGAAGGCTTCACAAATGCAAAGCCCCTCTCCACAGCTCCCCCACCCCGCCCCCCCGCCAGCTCAGGGTTAACCCCCGAGCTCGATCGCTTCAGCCTCCCAACCAAGTCCAATGTCCATGAGGGGCCCCCCTCACCCCACCAGCACCGGGCCAGCAGATTCGGTGCCCTTGAGCTGCATGCCGGATAATGGAAAAGGCTACTCACCTGCTCAGTCCACCTCAGCAGCCATCGGGCCAGCTTCACGTTTTGGAAAAGGAGTACTAAACAATGTCAACATTATTTCCTGCTGGGGAGCCGGGTAATACCTGGGGAGGGGGGCTGCTGCATTAAACTTCAATCTGGCTCATGAGATTGAAATGAATGCCAATGAGGGTCAATGATATCCTCGCCATCTTTGGACGCGATATGGAACTTGCCATCGGGGGCGGGCCGGGTGAATTGTAAACTGGTCCCTGGCGCGAATCTCGAATTTGGCCTTTCCCACTATTTACCCAACGCGCCCAGATCCACGCCGGGTGTGTCACGGTGGTTACTTGGCAACCAGGGTGTGTGAACGGCAATGTGGATGAGATTCTTATTCCAGCTGTCCCTCCCTTGGCAGCTTCCCATGGAAATCGAGGAGATGGAACACCTGCCCAATCATGTCCTCCCACATGGCCCTCTTCGGGGTCACAGATTTCCCGAGGCCTCCCACTTCCCTTCTTAGTCAAGTACCCTTTACTTCATTAATGTCTAAATGCTTCTATCCATTACTTGAATGAGGCAGATCTCTCACTTTAGTCTGCTTGTAATCCTTGCAATTTTATGCTGCCAACTAGACTTTCCACAATGGTGCCTACCTTTGAGTCTTTAATAAGAACACACCAAGTAAAATAAAGAAACACAGTTTTCTTTACAACACAATATATACACTGCCCGGTAGATCCCTATCGAGTTCCTCGCTGGTAAGTGCTGACTTGCATGCAGGGAGGCTTAATTGCATTGCAGGGGGGTGGGGGGGAATGGGGCCCAGCTGCGGGACATCGCTATCGGGCCACCTGCTCACGTGGTACGTGGAATCCTCACCTTGCAAACATTTCCCTGGCTCAGAATTGAGAATTGCTTCCTGAGGGAATGCAAATCAGGTGCAATTCAGCTCTGGCAGGAGAACATAGGACGCGATCTTCTGGCCACGCTGCACCAGAAAAGCATCTCTCCGTGGCGCTGCGTGGCCAGTGACAGGCGGGAGACCCCGCTCCCAGGATCCACCCGGCTCGCAATACCTCGCGAGATGCAACGCAATCTCGCGCGACGTTGCAAGGAGAATCCCGCCCACAATGGGTGGGACCAATTTTTGGCAAATCTGCATATTAGAGCGAGGCAGTAAGCCGCAATCTAATGTACAGATTCCCAAGGTACCTGAGGCTTTGGGATTCAATCTCTTCGCCTCGGAGTTCTCAGGCAAGCGCCGTTTGGTACTGGTCTCCACAAATGGGGACCAGGCCAATGGCACTCGTGGGGGTCCCCAAGAGGATTGGAGGCCCTCAACTGCATGCCCTTTGGGAAGGGTAGTGCCCTGGCACTGCTGGTGTCACCTGGATACCCTAGTAGTGCCAGCCTGGCACCCTGGCAGTGCCACCTGCGTGCCATTATGCCACTGCCAAGGTGCTCAGGTGGCATTTTTTGCACGTGCGTGATTAGGTCGGGGTTGCCCACCGTGGGTGCTGGGGGGGGGCGGGGGGCGGGGGATCCTCCCATGTTGCGTTCGGGCTGGGGGGAAGGTCGGGGATTTTATTTGTGGGCCTCGGAGATCGGGACGGCATTTTTAAATCTCTCGCTACAACGGGCAGTTCCGGTGACGAAAGCTCCCCGTTGTAAAAAACGGGGCAATGTGCAGCCTCGGCCGCCCGTTCCCCGTTCAGGCTCCTTATTCAACGCGAGTAGCGCTCACGGGGGAACTTTGTTCTCTTTTGGGAAGATCATGCCTATAGTCTCCAAATGGAGAATCCTGCGCCATGTTTCTTACTGGCACCCAGATCATCCCTTTCCCAGGCTCTGGAAAAATGATGGAGACTCACACGTCGACAAGAAGTGACACCTGACTCCTGTCACCGTTCTATTCACACCCAGCAGAGAAATGAAAATTAGCCTCATTGAATTATCGAGTATTCACACCCCATTCAGGTTAATAACATTAATCTAGCTGTTGAACTAAATAGTGGGTGAAAAGTGTATTTCTTTATTTTTTAAATATTAAAGCTTCCTATTACTCTCACAAATGGCAGGAGGACCTCTGACTGAATATAAACAAAGTAATAAAAGCTTTAGTGCTGAACACTAAGGGCTCCTGGCCACCTGGGTCCCCAGGTACCGAAAACTCCATTCCGCCCTCTTCAGCGGAAGCTCGTCTATCCCCCATCCCTGTCCCCTGGGTGTACCACGAAGAGCTCACTCTTCCCCGCGTTGAGCTTATACCCGGAAAAGTCCCCAAACTCCCTGAGCATCCACATCACCCCCGGCATCCCCCCCACTGGGTCGGCCACATACAGTAACAGGTCATCGGCATACAACGGTACCCGGTGTTCCTCCCTCCCCCGGACCAGCCCCCTCTAGTTCCTGGACTCCCTTAGAGCCATAGCCAAAGGCTCAATTGCCAATGCAATTAGCAAGGGGGATAGGAGGCACCCCTGCCTCGTCCCCCGGTACAGCCAAAAGTATTCCGACCTCCTCCGATTCGTGGCCACACTCGCCACCAGGGCTTCGTAAAGTAGCCTAACCCAACTAATGAATCCCTCCCTGAACCCAAACCTCCCCAACACTTCCCAAAGGTACCCCCACTCCATCCTATCGAAGGCCTTCTCCGCGTCCATCGCCGCCACTATCTCCGCTTCCCCCTCCACTCCAGGCATAATGATTACGTTAAGGAGCCTCCGCACATTGGTATTCAGCTGCTTTCCCTTAACAAAACCCGTCTGGTCCTCGTGAATCACCCCCGGGACACAGTCCTCAATTCTGGTAGCCAACACCTTGGCTAACAGCTTCGCGTCCACGTTGAGGAGAGAGATTGGCCTATACGACCCACACTGTAATGGGTCCTTGTCCTGCTTCAAGATCAGCGAGATCAACGCCCTGGATATCGTCGGGGGAAGGCCCCCCCCCCCTCCCTCACCTCATTGAAAGTCCTCACTAATAGAGGGCCCAGCAGCTCCATGTACTTCCGGTAAAATTCCACCGGGCACCCATCTGGCCCCAGTGCCTCCCCGCCTGCATACTCCCCAGCCCCTTAGTCAGCTCCTCCAGCCCTACCGGTGCCCCAAGCCCAGCCACCTGCTCCTCCTCCACCCTCGGGAACCTCAGCTGATCCAAAACTCAACGCATCCCCCCTCCTCCGTCGGGGGCTCAGACCTATACAGCCTCTCATAAAGTCTCTAAATACCCCATTTATTCCCACCGCACTCAGCACCATGTTCCCCCCTTTATCCCTAACTCCCCCATCTCCCTCGCTGCCTCCCGCTTCCGAAGCTGGTGTGCCAACATCCGGCTAGCCTTCTCCCCGTACTCATACACCGCCGCTTGCGCCTTCCTCCAATGCACCTCCACCTTCCTGGTGGTCAACAGGTCGAACTCGGCCTGGAGGCTTCGTCGCTCCTTGAGTAGTCCCTCCTCGGGGACCTCTGCATACCTCCTATTCACCATTAAAATCTCCCCTGCCAATCTCTCCCTCTCTCTCCTCTCCTTCTTCTCCTTGTGGGCCCTAGTGGAGATTAGCTCTCCCCTAATCACCGCCTTCAGCGCCTCCCAGACCACCCCCACCTGCACCTCCCCATTATCGTTAGCCTCTAGATAGCTTTCAATGCACCCTCGGATCCGCCCGCTCACCTCCTCATCCGCCAGCAAGCCCACATCCAGGCGCCACAGCGGGCGCTGGTCCCTCTCCTCCCCTAGCTCCAGCTCCACCCAATGCGGGGCATGGTCGAGATGGCTTTGGCTTAATACTCCGTGTCCTCCACCCTCGGGATTAGTGCCCTGCTCACAACGAAGAAGTCTATCCGGGAGTAGGCTTTATGGACGTGGGAAAAAAAAGAAAATTCCCTGGCCCCCGGCCTAACAAACCTCCATGGGTCCACTCCTCCCATCTGGTCCATAAACCCCCTCAGCACCCTGGCCGTCGCCGGCCTCTTACCCGTCCTGGACCTGGAGCGGTCCAATGCTGGATCCAGTACCGTGTTGAAGTCCCCCCCCATTATCAAGCTCCCTGCCTCCAGGTCCGGAATCCGGCCCAACATGCGCCGCATAAATCCGACATCATCCCAATTCGGGGCATATACATTCACTAATACCACCCGCACCCCCTGCAGCTTACCACTCACCATCACATACCTACCTCCATTGTCTGCCACGATGTTCAGCGCCTCAAACGACACCCGCTTCCCCATCAAAACCGCTACCCCTCAATTCTTTGCGTCCAACCCCGAGTGGAAAACCTGCCCCACCCACCCCTTTCTCAGCCTAACCTGATCTGCCACCCTCAAATGCGTCTCCTGGAGCATAACCACACCTGCCTTCAGTCCCTTCAAGTGCGCGAACACCCGGGCCCTCTTGACCGGCTCGTTCAGGCCTCTCACATTCCAAGTTATTAGCCGGATCAGGGGCTCCCCCCCCCCCCTGCCGATTAGCCATCCCCTTTTCTAGGCCAGCCACGTGCCCGCGCCTCCTGCACTCTCCATTCCCCCCAGCGGCAGACCCCCGCCCCGACTCTCTCTCCGAGCTCCAGCTCCCCTTTGGCCAATGCAGCAGCAACCCAGTTCCCCCCTCCCCCCCTCCATCCCTCCCCCCCCCTCCCCCCCAGCTAGGTCCCCCCTAGCTGCGTTGCAATACCGCCCGCGGCGGCTCGTTAGATGTGGGCCTCCTCGCCAGGACTCAGTGGGCCCCATCCAGCTCCAGGGGCATCGGGAAGGCACCCGCGCCCATCAACGCGTTCAGCATCGTGACCACATATGCTCCAGCACCCAACCCCTCCACTCCCTCCAGAATCCGCAGGTTCTTCCTCCTCGATCGATTCTCCATGTCCTCGAACTTCTCCTGCCATTTTTTATGCAGCGCCTCGCGCGCCTCCACCTTCACCGCCAGGCCCAATATCTCGTCCTCATTCTCCAAGGCCTTCTGCCGCACCTCCCGGATCGCCGCCCCTTGGGCCTTCTGGGTCTCAGCCAGCTTGTCGATCGAAGCCTTCATTGGCTCCAGCAGCTCTGCTTTCAATTCCGTGAAGCAGCGCTTGAGAAACTCCTGCTGCTCTTGCGACCATTGCGCCCATGCTGCCTGGTCTCCACCCGCCGCCATCTTGGTTTTCCTCCCTCGCACTTTTCGCTGCACCAAAATTACTTTTTTCACCGCCCCACTCCTGGTCCAATCCATACAGTGCCGGCGAAATCGTACTGTCACATTCCCACACTGTGAACCGTCGAACAAATGCCGTTGGGGCCCCTAAATAGAGCCCAAAAGTCAGTTTGTGGCGGGAGCTACCGAACGTGCGACTTAGCTCAGCATAGCCGCAACCGGAAGTCTTCAAAATTAATCTTGACAAATGCATGGATAGGATGGGTGTAGAGGGGTACGGCACAAGGAAGTGCTGAAGGTTTTGGCCAAGGTTGGTATCATGACCAGTACAGGCTTGGAGGGCTGAAGGGCCTGTTCCTGTGCTGTATTGTTCTTTGTTCTTGCACTGTAAGGATTCTATGGATACAATGGACTCAGTTACTTGCAACAGGTCAGGTTTTCCATGGTCAGTGGAAGTACCCACGAGGTTGACTGGCTTTCTCCTCAACCATTGAGGATTCCTCCAAATATGTGGTCATGATACAACCCACTGCTTTCTGCCCTAACAGGTTCAGACGGTGTAGTGGGACCAAGGGAGGTGAATGGACGATTAGGAGGATCCATCACTGTCGACTGCCAATACAACAGACCAAGAAACAGGAATTCTGAAAAATATTGGTGCAAGGGACGACGCAGATTTTTATGCACAGTATTAGTGGACACTCAGAGAACACAGCAGGAAAGAAACAATAGGCTGTTCATTGTGGACAACCAAACCAGTGGAATATTTTCCATAACAATGAATCAATTGTCGCTGGGAGACACGGGATGGTATTGGTGCGGGATAACAACGCTGGGCAACGATGAGATGACTTCTGTCAAATTGAATGTCCTTGAAGGTAAGCTAAATAATTAATCAGAATTTATTGACTTTGAGGGCACTATTAGCACTTCAATAAATGGACTCCGGCAGTTACTTGTTCCATTCTCAGGCTTGCTGGGTTGAAAAAGGTTTCTGATACTTAAAATCTAAATTCAGAAAAAAAATAAGCCATCTGTACTTTCGATTGATATCGGAGAAGAATTGGATTGAAATAGTATTAAATTAATAGAGAAAACATGCTGGAAATCTGAAATAAAAATGATCAATCCAGTAAATATATATGTGCAGTCAATACTTGTGCAGAGAAAATACAAGTTAATGTTTTGGGTAGATTCTTCTTCCGAATTGAAAATTGAAAGGGAAACACTTATTGCCACAAGATGGGTCAGGATAAGAGCAGAGACCCAGGAAATGGATGCAACTCAGAAACATAGAATTGTTCCATTGCAGAAGGAGGCCCTTCAGCCCATCATGTCGGCACCAGCTCATCGAATGAACAATGCACCTAGTGGGCTGGAGTCTTCCGCCCTGCCCGCCGCAGGAACGAGCCGCGAACAATGGAGAACTCCATGGACCTCGGGCAGGCTTCTCTGATCGCCGGGCGGACATGGCCAGAGAATCCCGCCTGATATCTTTTCCCCGCTTTCTCCTCACATTCTGGAATAGTCTTCCTCTGCAGGTGATAATCCAATTCCCTTGCAGTGGGCGGCACAGTGGTTAGCACTGTTGCTTCACAGCGCCAGGGTCCCAGGTTCGATTCCCGGCTTGAGTCACTGTCTGTGCGGAGTCTCCACGTTCTCCCCGTGTCTGCGTGGGTTTCCTCCGGGTGCTCCAGTTTCCTCCCACAAGTCCCAAAAGACGTGCTTGTTAGGTGAATTGAACATTCTGAATTCTCCCTCAGTGTACCTGAACAGGCGCCGGAATGTGGCGACTAGGGGCTTTTCACAGTAACTTCATTGCAGTGTTAACGTAAGCCTACTTGTGACAATAATAAAAAAAAGAAAAGAAAGATTTTGAATAGCTGGATTGAACTTACCTCCACCAGCACAGTTTGGCAGCATATTCTAGATCTTAACAACACGCTACACAAAATAGTTTCTCTTCATGTCCCCATTTCCTCTTTTACCAATTACGTTAAATCTGCACCCACTCATTCTCAATCCTTTCACCAGACGCAACAGCATTTCCCAATCTACACTGTTCAGAGCCCTCATGATGTTAAACACCTCCATCAAATCTCCTCTCAATCTTCACTTCTCCAATGAAAACAGTTCTATCTATCTATCTATCTGTCTATCTTCATAACTGAAGTTTTCCATCTCTGGACCAATTGGCGTGAATCATTTCTGCAAATCTTTTCTCAAATGCTTTAACGTAACTGAGGGAGGAGGTTGTTGTTTAGTCTGGTGGAGAGGGGGAAGCCAGGAGAACGAAAGGTGGAAAAAGGGTTGGAGCTCTTCCAGAAAGCGACCATTACGGGATTTCTACCCACGGCGAACGATCCTGAAAAATCGCGACCGTTAGATCTATTTTCTCTCTCTACAGATGCTGCCCGACAAGCTGAGTTTTTCCAGCACTTTTTGATTTTTGTTTAAAATTCCAGCATCCACGGTACACTGTTTTTGCTTAAGTTCTTTCAGAGAGCCAGCATGGACACAATAGCATGAACAATCACCTCCTGTCCTCAAAATACCTCGTGTCTGTGATATTTGTCACTCTGTTTTATCAGTACGTTACTCTCTTGACCTTCAACAATTATACGTTGCCCTTTATTCTTGCAGCCAGATCAACTGAGCTAAGACAAGTGTACGGGACATTAGGAGAAGCTGTCACGCTGAAGTGTCAGTATCAAGTACCATATTACCAGGATCATGAGAAGTACTTGTGCAAGGGCTCAGAGAGGAAATTGTGCATCATGATTGCGAACACTCAAAAACAGAATGCAAACATCAGTGGAAGGATAATTGCTGTGGATAACCAGACCAGTGGAATATTTGCTGTGACCATGACTGAGCTATCCATGAAGGACGAGGGGCTTTATTGGTGCGGAATAACAGTCATCGGCTACGACAATATGATTCCCTTACAACTGAATGTTTTAGAACGTAAGACAAACATTTATTTCTCCCTGATAAGTAGTTTCTATACAGTTAAGCAAAGTGTTATATGTTCTGCTAAGAGGAACACGAGTTATTGGCTCATCGTAATTCATCAGGTCCATGAGCAGAGTGTGAATTTTTTAGGGAGAGATGTCACATGACCCAGTCCAGTTGGAAGTGATGGAACTTTGGAGGTACAAAATGGATCTTTGACCTTTACCTCATTCATTAGGAGACGCCAAATTCTGTCCATTGGGCGAAGCACTTAACACAGAATCATAGAAAGCCTGGTGGTGACACAGAAGGAAGGCAATCTTCTCTCAACTCCCTCTCACGTGTCGTGATATGCTTAAGCAAGTGTATGTGTAAATATGTATAGCTTCCGACCAATAGGTGTCAGGCAAGTTATAGCACGCGACACCTCTTTTTGTTTTGAAACTTTAGACTCACAGGCCGAGTTTGCCCAATGTCTCTTCATAAGACAGTCTCGCCATCTCTGGAACAAGTCTGTTTAACCCTCGTTGCGCTCCCTCTATATCAATAATATCCTTTCTGGGGTAAGAGGATCAAAACTGCACACAATACTCCAGGTGCAGCCTAACCAAACTCCTATACAATCGAAGCAAGTCCTCGCCACACCTGTACGCAAATCCTCTTGCGATAAAGGCTAGCATTCCATTGGCCTTCCTAATAGTTTGCTGCACCTATATGCTAGCCTTTGTACATCTGTACTTTCTAATTTCTTACCATTTAGGAAATCTGCAAATACTCTGCAGATCTAAAATAGATGACCTCACATTTTTCCACACTATATTCCAGCTCCAATGTTCCTGGCCACTTGTCTTTCTGAAGGGATGTCTCTGCTGTGGTGAACAACAGATTCATAGAATTTACAGTGCAGAAGGAGGCCATTCGGCCCATCGAGTCTGCAACGGCTCTTGGAAAGAGCGCCCTACCCAAGGTCAACACCGCCACCCTATCCCCATAACCCAGTAAACCCCACCCAACACTAAGGGCAATTTTGGACACTAAGGGCAATTTACCATGGCCAATCCACCTAACCTGCACATCTTTGGACTGTGGGAGGAAACCGGAGCACCCGGAGGAAACCCACGCACACACGGGGAGGATGTGCAGACTCCGCACAGACGGAGACCCAAGTCGGAATCGAACCTGGGACCCTGGCGCTGTGAAGCAATTGTGCTATCCACAATGCTACCGTGCTGCCCACGATTGTCAGTTTACTCAAACGGGATTACTGGCAATTTCAGTCAAATTCAATTTATTGATCTCAAACTTATGTTGAAGTGGTGCAATGTTCACTGCTGAGGTTAGTTCATACTAAATGTAACACATTTGGAATTTGCTAACTTGCCTGGACCACATTTAGGGCCAATGTCACCGAGTTCTTGCTCCCATGCCAGAAGACTTTTTTAAAAATTCATTTACAGGATGTGGGCGTCGCTAGCGGGACCAGAATTTGTTGCCCATTCTTAATTGCCCTTGAGAAGGTGGTGGTGAGTTGCCTTCTTGAACCGCTGCAGTCCGTGTGGTGTAGGTACACCCACAGTGCTGTTAGAGAGGGAGTTCCAGGATTTTGACCTGGTTACAGTGAAGGAACGGCGATACATTTCCAAGCCAGGGTGAATTCTTGGGTGACAATATTTGTGATTCTCTGGATAAAGACATTTCTTCTAAATGCTTTGATGCATTTACTACTGACAATCCCGTAACAGCCTCCCCGAACAGGCGCCGGAATGTGGCGACTAGGGGCTTTTCACAGTAACTTCATTGAAGCCTACTCGTGACAATAAGCAATTTTTATTTCATTTCATTTCATCTACAATTAACGGCTCTTAGTTTTGGACTTTCACACAAGTGGAAACATTTTTTACATCTACCTTACCAAACTATTTTACTAGACAGAACAGATTTTCCCAATCTACGCTGTCCATAACCCTCACGATTTTGAACGCCTCTATCAAATCTCCCCTCAATCTTCATTTCTCCAATGAAAACAGTTCAAAACCTATCAATCTATCTTCATAACTGAAGTTCTCCGTCTCTGGACCAATTGGCGTGAATCATTTCTGCAAATCTTTTCTCAAATGCTTTAACGTAACTGAGGGAGGAGGTTGTTGTTTAGTCTGGTGGAGAGGGGGAAGCCAGGAGAACGAAAGGTGGAAAAAGGGTTGGAGCTCTTCCAGAAAGCG
Organism: Scyliorhinus torazame; assembly: GCF_047496885.1. Classification (NCBI taxonomy): domain Eukaryota; kingdom Metazoa; phylum Chordata; class Chondrichthyes; order Carcharhiniformes; family Scyliorhinidae; genus Scyliorhinus; species Scyliorhinus torazame. The sequence goes on along the minus strand of NC_092723.1, from coordinate 11,884,483 downwards.
ACCATTACGGGATTTCTACCCACGGCGAACGATCCTGAAAAATTGCGACCGTTAGATCTATTTTCTCTCTCTACAGATGCTGCCCGACAAGCTGAGTTTTTCCAGCACTTTTTGATTTTTGTTTCAAATTCCAGCATCCACGGTACACTGTTTTTGCTTAAGTTCTTTCAGAGAACCAGCATGGACACAATAGCATGAACAATCACCTCCTGTCCTCAAAATACCTTGTGTCTGTGATATTTGTCACTCTGTTTTATCAGTACGTTACTCTCTTGACCTTCAACAATTATACGTTGCCCTTTATTCTTGCAGCCAGATCATCTGAGCTAAGACAAGTGTACGGGACATTAGGAGAAGCTGTCACGCTGAAGTGTCAGTATCAAGTACCATATTACCAGCATCATGAGAAGTACTTGTGCAAGGGCTCAGAGAGGAAATTGTGCATCATGATTGCGAACACTCAAAAACAGAATGCAAACATCAGTGGAAGGATAATTGCTGTGGATAACCAGACCAGTGGAATATTTGCTGTGACCATGACTGAGCTATCCATGAAGGACGAGGGGCTTTATTGGTGCGGAATAACAATCATCGGCTACGACAATATGATTCCCTTACAACTGAATGTTTTAGAACGTAAGACAAACATTTATTTCTTCCTAATGATTATCTTTTATACAGTTAAGCAAAGTATTGTATGTTCTGCTAAAAGGAACACGCGTTATTGGCTCATCGTAATTCATCAGGTCCATGAGCAGAGTGTGAATTTTTTAGGGGGGAGGAGATATCACATGACCCAGTACAGCTGGAAGTGATGGAACTTTGGGGGTAGAAAATGGATCTTTGACCTTTGCCTCATTCGTTAGGAGCCACCAATGAGCTACCATGAATGCCCTGCTAAATTTCAGCTAACAGGACATTGGTGAAATTTGTTTGGTAGGAGCAGGGGGAGAGGAAGGCCAAACCTAGGTCTAAATAATTGCTGAGGGAAATCAAAAGCTTGTGAGAAAAGTCAGGCTATCAAGAAAATAATTGGCATCCAACAAATTAATTCTCCTCTGCCTGATCCTCAGAGTTAGATCTGTATATAGACAATGGGCAATGGGGGAATGAAAAGCTTTGATTTCCACATAGATTGGACCATACGCAGCAACTATAAACACCTGGAAAATTGTGGGAAATTTGCAGCCGAGTATCTAATGCACCGCTGTCATTGTTATTGCTTTCACAGCTCTTAAAACAACCACTCTGCCCAAAGAATCTCAGAAAACAGTCAACTTGGAAAGTAAAAGGTAAATTGTGACTCAATATATTTGAAAAATTAATATCCTTTTACGTCATTCAGAACAGAGCCTCTGTTATTCTTGATGTAGGCTGCTTGTTATAACATGAATGCTTCAGCCTATAAAACTTACCTTTCACAACCTTTCTGCTTTCCACGGGTTGGGGCGTAGGTCCCAGCCCGGAGTAGTGACTTTGGTTGACAACTGTTTTGAAGAAGGATTGGGGGTGGGTGGGGGGGTATTGAAACGTTCCGGGTCCACTTTGGCAAACACCGCAAGGTCAGAATTCTGACACTACAGAAAAATATTGGGAACCAGGTTGAGTCCGTAGTTGCTGAGTTGTTATGATCCCAGTGGATGGTATGACTAGACGGGACGTTCCCAAATGGGGCCCTAGCTCAAAAGATTGCAACTTATATTTTTTTATAAAATGTGGAGGAACAGAGTCATGGGACCACTAGTTATTTTCAACAACAATTTGTTTAATCAAACATGGAAAATTGGATTATAACACAATATTCCTTTTCTCCCCCCTTAGCTTAACAAATACACACAAAATTAAAGATTAATATGGATTCCAAAGGACATCTTAAGGTACACTGGTGTATTTAACACACAAAGTCCCTTGTAAGCACACAAGATGACTGTGGTCCAATACACACACTCCACTCTGAACCCAAGTTAGTGTTTTTGTATTTCTCCTCAAACCCCCCCCCCCCCCCCCCGATGATGATCACATGAGTTTCCAAACACAAGTCCCACAAACACACTTTAAAATCTTCTCTCATAATAATGCTTTCCTTCGCAGTTTGAATACTGAAATCCAGACCAGGTTTTACAAATTACACATTTAAACAAAGCCTCCACGCTACTTTTAACAGTGAATCCAGTCCAGGATATTACACAAACCCCTATAGGATTTCTTGGTCTTGACTATTATGCAAACTGATTGCTTTAACTCCAGATACCCAGAGTGTATTAAAATAGCTTCAGATATTTGATTTAGCTCGGAGGGCTGCTGTGCCACTTTAAACAGGGTTACCTCAATTGTCTCTTTAACTCAGAACACTTTGTTTACTCTTCCTTGAATTCTTCTGAACAATACCTTGGTCTCTGTTTACTTAACTCCAGACCTCTTGGTCACTTCCCCAGTTTTCTTAACTCGCTGCTCTTCAGAGCTCTGTACTTGTTTTCTGAACCAAGATTTAATCATATAGCTTTTCCTCTAGCAAAGCTGAGAGAGATGTTCCCTCTCGAACCTTCCAAACCAACTGCATCTAGGAACCTTCTCTCTCACTACCGAAATTGAAATAAATCAAAATTAACATAGCTAAACTAAAACCTGAAAGCTTCTCAACCTTACAAGGTAAATTGTAAATCAACACCCACATGCTGATGCCTTTTATTTATTCTTCCCACTGCAGCCCTCTCTAAGCATGATAGAAACACAGGTGGAACTTAACCAACCCCCGCACATACAAACACCTTTGTCTAGCATTAAGCTAACCAAAGCTCTTATCCTTTCAAGCAAAGAAACATTAAACTAAACCCACTTCGACCTATACCTTATTTCTAATGCTTACCAAGCAAATATAAATCTGTTAAAATGACCTTTGTTCTCCTAACACAGTGTTTTAAAAAAAACTTGTTTTCTTGTTCCAGTTACTGATGCTGCTCAGTTTGTTCCTTCTCCTTGCCAAAGCTGTTGACTCATTGCTGGGAACTAAATTTCAATTGCGTCATTGTTCACATGTAAGCCTTGACATAATTCAACAGTTAATTTGACCCTAAGCTATCTCACAGCTAAACTGAAATCTGCCCTCATTTGATGTTCGTACCAGCACATAACCAATCAAGGATCCCTGCTGGCAAAATATTTTTCTCTTTCCTGAACCAAAGAGAATGAGAGTTAAGGCGGGAGACTGTGGTGCGATAGAATTGTCTGGTAATCCAGAAACCCAGGCTAATGGTCTGGGGGCATGGGTTTGTATCCCACCCCAGCAACTGAGAGTATTTGAATTCAATAAATAAAGTTTGGATTTGCGAGCTAGGCTCAACAACAGTGGCCATGAAAGTATCATCCATTGTCAGAAAAATCCATCCGGTTCACAAATGCGCCTTTAGGGAAGGAAATCTGCCGTCCCGACCCGGTCTGGCCTACATGTGACTCCAGACCCACACTAATGTGGTTGACCCTTAACTGCCCCTCTGAAATGGCCGAGCGAGTCACTCAGTTCAACGTCTATTAGTGATGGGCAACAAACGCTGGTCTTCCGACGATACGCACATCCCACAAACGAATAGCTAAATCAATTATCCTGTTCCCTCGCCCATCTCACCTAAGTTTAGACATCTCGGCAGATCCCTAGAATCTCCCTGAGCCGTGTTGCTTAGCCCAGCTGTCTGACGGACAGTAGGGGAGGACAGGGATTGTTCTCTATTGCTGACCGTTGCTGGTCAGTTGGTTCTGGTGCAAAGAAAAGTCATTGGAAAAGCCACTGCCATACTGAGCTTCCACCAAAGAGCTAATTCAATGTGGCAGGCACAGTGTTTGATACAACGAGGAGAATAATACCAGGACAACAGAGAGCCCACTGCTGGGGCTGAACATGGGAGGTCGGAGCTGGGGAAGTATTTTCCCACTGGGTGGCCATGTATTTAAGGACAGAGGCCTGCCCCCAAGAGCTGCTGGACCAATCACAGATATCGCAGGATCACTGTCAGTGGTGTCAAACGCTGAGGCAGTAACTGCTTGGAAAGAGAATCCATTTGCTGACTTCCTATAAATCAAGACAGTAATATTTTCAGAGCATTGTATGAAAAGGACAGTTTTGTAGCCGTAGGTTTTCCATTGAACTTCTTGTTACTCCAGAAGCTCAGAATTGATACTCCTCAAAGGGTCTCCAGCTAGGCCGGGGATGTTATACAGCTGGGGCTCTCCTTGTAAAGGGAAAACCCCCACCGCCTTAAAGGGGAAGTCCTGACTGCCTTAAGGGGGAAGTTCATATTCCAGGGAGGTCATGGGAAATTGTTTGGGTCTGATCCCGTGACCTTCATTGGGGATATAACAATTATCTTTTACATCCTTTGGGACATCCCAAAATGCTCTACAGTGTAGTCATTGTTGTAATAGGTACGAGTAAATAATATTTTTTTAAATAATCTTTATTGTCACAAGTAGGCTTACATTAACACTGCAATGAAGTTACTGTGGAAAGCCCCTAGTCGCCACACTCCAGCGCCTGTTCGGGTGCACTGAGGGAGATTTCAGAATGTCCAATTCACCTAACAAGCACGTCTTTCAGGACTTGTTGGAGGAAACCGGAGCACCCGGAGGAAACCCATGGAGACACGGGGAGAACGTGCAGGCTCCGTACACACAGTGGCCCAAGCCAGGAATCGAACCCGGGACCCTGGCGCTGTGAAGCAACCGTGCTGACAACCGTACTACCATGCCATCCTTGGAGTTTAAGGCTGCTTGGGATTCAGTATAGCCTGTGCCGCCACAGTAACATGAGATCAGACCATGATTGGCAGCAAAAATGTTTGGCTCCCAGCAGCTGGGGAAGGGCTGCTGTTGAACACTCCCCGTGCTTGATTCAAAGCTACAGGATACAGAATCCACCTTTAAACAATTAGCTGCTGGACACCAAAGAATAGCTGGGGTGGAAATGGCTGCTGGAAAGGTGGAATGAAGGCTCTGCAACTTGGGCTTCGTGTGGGACATGGCGACAAACTCACAGAATGTTCGGTCCTTCAGCCGTTCAGCAGGCGGTGAAAAAAAACAAAGCCATTTTTGACAGGACGTCCTCATTAAAAACTGAAGATAGTCCCTCATAAACCCATTAACCTTTAAGGGCCATACATTCAACGACCATTTCGACCACACAATGGAAGTCAATCAGAAACATCGGGCTGGATTCTCTGTCGTCGGGTTTCTCCATTTTGCCGGCAGCCCGGGGGTTTCCCGACACCGTGGGGCTGTTCCACAATGGGAAACCCCCATTGACCAGCTGGCGAAACGGAGAATCCGATGGCGTGCCGTACCAGAAATCTGATGCGGCGGGACGGAGAAATCAGCCCATGGTGTTCAGATTCATCTGTCACTGCAGGTGCGAATGAAAAGGCAAATTTTCAATTATACGTCAGGTTCCCATGTCTCCGAAACATCCAAAAGGGCTCCAGGCAGAATTAAATTTATTGTACAGTTGTTCCCATTGTCATACGGTAAGCACAGTGGGCATAATAATAATCTAATAATCTTTATTCGTGTCACAAGTAGGATTACATTAACACTGCAATGAAGTTACTGTGACAAGCCCCTAGTCACCACACTCCGGCGCCTGTTCGGGTACACGGAGGGAGAATTCAGAATGTCCAAATCACCTAACCGCGCATCTTTGGGGACTTGTGGGAGGAAACCGGAGCACCCGGAGGAAACCCACGCAGACACAGGGAGAACGTGCAGACTCCGCACAGGCAGTGACCCAAGACGGGAATCGAACCTGGGATCCTGGCGCTGTGAAGCAGCAGTGCTAACCCAAGCCGGGAATCGAACCCGGGACCCTGGCGCTGTGAAGCAGCAGTGCTAACCCAAGCCGGGAATCGAACCCGGGACCCTGGCGCTGTGAAGCAGCAGTGCTAACCACTGTGCCGCCCATATTATGAGCAGCAAATTTCCACAAATAACAACATGATAAATGACGAGTTAACAGGTCACAAAGATCAATCAAGGACACAAGAGCCAGGAGGAGGTGTGGACCATTCGGCCTGTTGAGTCTCCCCCCCCCCCCCCCACCCCATTCAGTATGATCACCACCCACCTTGGGCTTCAATTGCACTTCCCTGTCTGTACCCCATACCCCCACCCCCACCCCCCTACCCAGATTCCCTGAGATTCCCTGTCTATCCCAGATTTAAAGGTGTTCAACGATGGGAGCATCCAAAACGCTCTGGGATAGAAAATTCCCAAGATTCAGAACCCTGAGATTGAAGTAATTTCTCCTCATCCCATTCCTAAACGATCGGCCCCTTTGCCCTGAGGCTGTGCCTCTGAGTTTTAGATTCCCCAAGCTGCGGAATCTCGCGGAATCTCGCAGTGCCCACCCCATCAAACCCCTTCAGAATCCTGTACGTTTCAGATTGGCAGTTTGAAATGAATGCAAATCCTGAGTGTACTAACCGTCCAACATGGATAAATACATAAAGACAACGATAAATAAACCTATTTACCTCGGGAATGCTGCTGGTAGCTTAGAGAACAACAGGCGGAATATTCTGATATTTTTCAAAGTGTCGGTCTCGGTGAGGGAACCCGGGTGAATCCCACCACCACTCTGGGCGGGAAAAGTCTCCGTATGTTCAGCCTCGGAAAAAAAAAGCCCGTGGTCTGCCTTTGATTCTCTCGCCCTGCTGCAACTCGCTGCAATCACTGGGGAAGGGTGGGGAGGTATTTAAACATCTCCCCAGCACTTCCCAGCACTTGTTCCAAGTCCAATCGGGGGAGGGCAGTGATACGCAATCAATACGCTTGAGTCCAGGGGGAGTCATATCGATCCAGCTTTAATCAGATTGAACTGTACCCAGCAGCGAAGTTACAGAAGTGAAGGCTGCTGGGACGGCATTGGTTCTTTTACCCCGCCTCTCAGGGCGGGGCTATGTACATTGCCCAATGGTAGGCCCCGCGGTCTAGCCAATGGTTATTCCTCTCTCTGGTACCGCAATACCTGGTATTACCAGGCAGACAGAAAGACTGCGCCACGTCACCGAGGAAACCCTCAGAAAACTTCTGGATGGGGCCCTGCAGGGGTGGGAGACCCTCTACCCTCGATTGGGCAGACGACCTGCCGGCAACCTCACCAACCTCACCTGGAAGGCTGTGGCCATGATAGTGAGCACCAGCTCACTGCAGAGGGGGACAGGAGCAGCGGTGTCAGGAGAAGATGAATGTTCTTCGTTATGCAGCCAAGGTAAGTCTGCCTCCTCATGTCCCCTTAATGTACCCCTCACACCTTCATGTAGATTTCCCTCCCAGCCACCTCTCGGAGTCCCAGCAGTTGTCGTGTTGTCCCCTCCACCCTCCCATACCCCCCCCCAGTATCTCCTGTGCCCCTCACATTCCCCCTCCCACTCTCCTCCCACACGTCCCGGAATTCATGCCATCTGACCAGGCAGGATCCTTGCATACACTCTCCCCCATTTGTCTTATTGCACAACGTGCATGAGCGGGCACCGCCCGCCGGAGTTACGCCCAAGCCGAGAAGCCGAATGCCCTTTGAGGAGATAGCCCCTGAGCTGGCCGGCAAGGAGGGGGACCACACCTGTGCAGAGGGTGAGGTGAGGGCTGCCGACAAAAGTGAGGGACCCTCAATACGTGCAGCCCTGGCTCCAGCCTCGTGTGAGTGACCTTTCCCCGATCTGTGTTCCCCAGCCCTGCGAGAATGCCACCTTGCTTCTCTTTTGGGTCAATCGGTCGAGCAGCTCGGACCATCCCTCTGGACAGCACAGACCCGGGTAGCTCGGAGACTGGCATCTCGGAGACCAGCATTGAAGAGGTGTCACACCGGTCACCCTCCACCAGAGCAGAATAAGTACTGGACTGGCTTCGGGGTCACTGACTGCTGGACACCTCGCAGCTGATGATCCATAGAAAGCGTGGGCAGGGACGTCCCAGGATCCGGTACTCCGAGGGATGCAGGAGCCCAGGTCTCTGCTGAGCCCCAGGCCGGTGACTTGCCCCTGTGTCCTGTCGTGGAGATACAAAGGAAGAGTCGTGAGCATCAGGAAGGGATGCCAGTGTCACTCCTCGGACTGCAAGGCCTTCTGTTCAAGGACATGGTGCGGTCAGTCCGACACAGCGAAGCCAACACTGTGAGGATGGCACCATGGCAGGGGATGCCCGCTCCGTGGTTCAGCTCATGATCTCCATGACTAAGGGCATGAGCTTTAAAGTGCAGGGCTTCAACTGCACGGTGCAGGCACTGGTGGGAATCCGCTAGTGTCAACGCCAGTGGATGGCTGAGCTTCTGGATCTCACTCCAGCTCCCATAGAGGAGCCCAGGGGACACGGGCACCCAAAGGGAAGAGGATGAGCAAGGGCATTTTATTGAGGTATTTTTTGGTATATAACAACACAATGTACATGAAACTATAAACATAGTGTAAAAGCCATCTCCCTCCCTTACAGGTCCCACCTTTATTAACCCCCTATTCTAAGCTAAACTAACCCCCCCCCCCGCCCCCCAACTTCTGCTGACAACTAATTTTCCGCAAAGAAGTCGACGAACGGTTGCCACCTCCGGGCGAACCCTAACAGTGATCCTCTGAAGGTGAACTTGATTTTCTCCAAACAGAGAAAGCTAACCATGTCCGATAGCCAGGTCTCCGACTTCGGGGGCTTTGAGTCCCTCCAAGCTAATAGTATCCGTCTCTGGGCTACCAGGGAAGCAAAGGCTAGAACGTCTGCCTCTTTCTCCTCCTGGATTTCCGGGTCCTCTGAAACCCCGAAAATCCCAACCTCTGGACTCAGCGCCACCCTTGTTTTTAACGCCGTGGACATGACATCCGCAAACCCCTGCCAAAATCCCCTAAGTTCGGACATGCCCAGAAGATGTGGACATGGATCGCTGGTCCACCCGCACATTTTGCACACCTGTCTTCCACCCCAAAGAATCTGCTCATCCGGGCCACTGTCATGTGAACCCGGTGAACGACCTTAAATTGTATCAGACTGAGCCTGGCACATGTTGCGGACGCGTTGACTCTACTCAACGTGTCCGCCCATAGACCATCCTCTATCTCTCCTCCCAGCTCCTCCTCCCACTTGCGCTTCAGCTCCTCGGTCTGCGTCTCCTCCGACCCCATAAGCTCCTTATAAATGTCCGAGACGCTCCCTTCTCCTACCCACCTCTGGAAACTACCTTGTCCTGATCCCACTTAGCGGTAGGAGCGGGAAGGTTGACACCTGTTTACGTAGGAAGTCCCACACCTGCAGATACCTGAATTTGTTTCCCCTCGCCAACCCAAACCTCTCCTCCAGCGCCCTCATACTCGGAAAGCTCCCCTCTATAAACATATCCCCCATCCTCTCAATCCCTGCTCTCCGCCATATCCGGAATCCCCCATCCTTACTTCCAGGGGCAAACTGGTGATTATTACAGATTGGGGACCAGACCGATGCTCCCTCTGCTCCCACATGTCTCCAGACTTTCCGGGCCGCCACCACCATGGGGCTGGTGGAGTACCGTGCCGGCGGGAAAGGCAGAGGCGCAGTTACCAACGCCCCCAAACTGTTGCCCTTGCCAGCCTCCATACGCTCCCATGCTGACCACCACCCACTTCCTGATCATGGCTATATTCACCGCCCAGTAATAGTTACTAAAATTTGGCAGCGCCAGCCCGCCCTCCCCCCGACTCTGCTCAACCATTACCTTCCTTCCCCGCGGGGTCTTGCCCGCCCAAACAGGGCCAGAGATCACTTTGTTGAAGTTAACAGGACCGCGGAATAAAGATGGGAAGACATTGAAACACGAACAGGAATCTCAGGAGGACCGTCATCTTCACCGTCTGCACCCTCCCAGCTAATGACAACGGGATCGCGTCCCATCTCTGAAAATCGTCCTTCATTTGGTCTACTAGCCGGGCCAGATTTCATTTATGCAGCCGGTCCCCTTGAATGCCTAGGTACCTAAAGCTTCCCCCTACTAATCCAAACGGCAGGTCCCCCAATCGCCTCTCCTGTCCCCTCGCCTGGACCGCAAACATCTCACTTTTCCCCATATTTAGCTTATACCCCGAAAACCGGCCAAATTCCCCAAGAATCCTCATGATTTCTTCCATCCCCCCCAATGGGTCCGATAGATACAGACACAGGTCGTCTGCATAGAGCGAGACTCGGTGCTCCACACACACCCCGGACCAGCCCCTTGAGGCTCTTGGAGCAGCTGCCAATGGCTCTATAGCTAGCGCGAAGAACAGAGGTCACCTGTGCAGCCCTGAAATGAGCCATTGGCGTAAAGGTTAAGAGCGGCAGTGACTTTCAGGGCCATTGGCAATGGGTGACCTCCCAGTCCATGTGATGCCAACTCCTGCATCACCTGACACAGATGGTCCACTGTCCTTCTGGGCAGACACAGCCTTCTCCGACACTGGACATCCTACATTTGGAGATGGGAAGTTCTCCAATGGTCAATTCATGGCCAGTAGTTTCTCCCCGGATGCTCTACCATCCACGGCTCTGCACCCAGAAAATCAGCACTCCCTACCTCCGCACGGCAATAGTCCTGCCCGCGTGCAGCCACATGTCTGCATCGCAGCTGCTCAATTGCCATCAAAAGAACTGCCAGCTCAACTGGCTACATCATTCTCTCAAACCTCAAACTGAAAGGAAGTGAACAGGAAAGTGAGTGATGAGGAGTCCTGACAATGTCCTGACCCGCAGCCCTCTCAGGATCCGGGACATCCATCCATCCATGCTGATCCCCCATGATAGCACCTTTCCAATGATCCTCACTCCTTCCCCGGTCACACAATTTCCCACATTTGCCCCTCTTAACTCCACCTGAATGAAGGGCTTGAGAACCTCAGTGGGCCGCCTGACTCCCCCAAGGGTGAGGGGTGAGGGCAGTTGAGTGCATTCGTGGACCTGTGCTCTGACCTCATGGGGGACCGAGATGCTGCCACTTGTCACATGTCCTGAATGGGGTGACTAATGAGCGCTGAAACCCTCCTGCCTTGCATTAGGGGCAATATCTGTGACACCTCTCTGTTATGAGTGTTAGCCTGGAGTTCAATGCTTGGGGTCTAAGCTCCCAAATATTTTGATTAACATAAATAACCAAGTTAACAAAATCAAATGAACTGAGAGACAAATTAAAGGGAAAGTCCCCAAAGGGAAACTGCCTTTAACTCCCAACTATTTTGTTTAACACAAATAACTAAGTAAACAAAATCAAATGAACTTAGGGAGCCTTAAGCTCCCAAAGGGTTAACTATTGGATGCCAATCAGTGGCACACTCATACATTGCAATACTGACTAAATTGGCACAATTGACTTGTTCACGGTGCTAATAGGCCTCCCTTGGGTCAGGTGAGGCACACCTGATGCATGTGAAGACTGCAATTTGCAGTCACGTTCGTCCTCAGAGGCAATTCTCATTCTCTCAGCTCCCATAGGCTGCGGATTAAACGAACCTTCCAACTTGAACAGCCAGCCACTCACACACCAATCCCTGACAGCCTCCATAGTCAGTGGCCTTAAACTTCCAGACAGCTCAGGGCCCAGGTTGCAAAGTGCAGCCTGAGTGTAGGAGGTTCTGATAGCCCCTCTCTCCCTCGTCTTCTGTCCTCATGAAGCTGGTAACCACAAGGCAAACAAGCAGGACACAGGAAGCATTACTTGCAATCCAACCCCCAGACCCTTTGAAACTTCTCTCCCCGAGATGCTGAGAATCAACCGCCCACGGCCTCGGGTTGAACCTATCTGGGTCCCCCGCGTAATCTCCAGTAGCCCCCCTGTGCTCGTTACCCTGGAGTGTAATGGGAGTCCTGAGCGCTCACCTCTGATATCCCTCCAGAGGTGAGATCACCAGATTCTGTTTTTTTTATGTAGTTGTTGTAAGTCACGCCAGCATTGTGTCACGCTGGTCTGCAATGAATACTCAGTGAGGGGGAAGTCCCAGCAGGAGGGTTTGCTAAAGAGATGTTAAATCATCCAAATGATGTTCCTGACATTCCAGGGTGGGGAACCTATAGATAGAAGACCTCCCCTCTCTTATCTTCTGAGATGCGTCATAAGAATCATAGAATTTCTGCAGTGTGGAAGGAGGATCTGCACCCACCCTCCGAAAGAGCACACTACCTCGGGCCATATCCCCATCCTATCCCTGTAACCCCGTAAACCCAGCTAAACCTTTAGACACGGAAGGGGCAGTTTAGTATGGCCAATCCACTTAACTTGCACATCTTTGGACTGTGGGAGGAAACCGAAGCGGAAACCCACGCAGACATGGAGAAAGTGCAAACTCCACATAGGCGGGCTGGAATTGAACCCGGGCCCCTGTAGCTGTGAGGCAGCAGTGCTAACCACCGTGCCGCTTCCAGGTGTGCATCTTCTCATTCCGGGAAATGTGATGTCGCTAGCGAGAATCCCGAACCTGCGGGAGTTTGCACCCGCGTCGCCGTTCTCGCTGACGGCTAATGCCAGCACAAAATTTCACCCAACATATTTTCACCAGCTTAAAAGTTCAAGGCTGATAAATGAACCAAATTAGCTGTTGATTGATTTGGAAGTTCACTTTCAGCTGATGAAAATGGGTGAAAACATAAGAGAAAAGTCCAGCAGGGATTTAAAAAAAAAAAAACTGAGCATAAACTGATTATTAGTTTGTGTTCCTCCTCATTATTTCAATTGCTTTATTGGGCCACCAGGGGTGTCGTTTGGTCCAAAAGGTTCCATTTGGGGCAATGATAATAAATACTACCCACTTCCTCTGTTGTAAGAAAGGCATATTAGTAATGGGTGATATCTAAATTGTTGACAAAAATGATGAACAGTAGTTAATACCTAGATAGTCACATTGGATGATGATAAAGATCTTGAAACACCCAAGTTGTTCATATATGAAGTTGTGTGACATCTCAAAGATTAGTTTGCTACACTTCAGCTGCAATGTATAGGGCGGGATTCTCCGCCGGTGGGATGCTCCATTTTGCCGGCAGCCCGGGGGTTTCCCGACACCGTGGGGCTGCCCCACAATGGGAAACCCCATTGACCAGCTGGCGTTAACAGAGCATCCCGCCGGCGTGCTGAAACAGAAATGTAGCGGGGCGGAGAATCCAGCCCATAATATCTGGGCAGTGAGTAAATTTTGCCTTATCCTTCCCTTGTCTCAGCTATGACTGTGGGAGGCGAAATGGGCAGGTCAGAAGATGAGAGATTGAGGTTTTATATCTGTAGGTATACCTGTATTTTTGAATCTCTCAGAACTGGTACTACTTTACCCAGGTACGCTGCTTTGAGGCTTGTTATTTTAGACAATATTTGTAGAAAAAGAACCGCGACATTGCTTCAGTTATTACCTTATAGTGACTCGCCAAAAACACAAATATTATTGGTGGTCAGCATTGTCTGCCACATTCAATAGACATTTGATGGTCTTGAATTTGTGTTTTAGTTGGTTTTCCTTGTCTCGGGGGTAGCACAAGTGGCTAGCGCTGTGGCTTCACAGCGCCAGGATCCCAGGTTCGATTCCCCTCTGGGTCACTGTGTGTGCGGGGTCTGCACCTTCTCCCCGTGTGTGTGTGGATTTCCTCCGGCTGCTCCGGTTTCCTCCCACAGTCCAAAGACGTGCAGGTTAGGTGGATTGGCCATGCTAAATTGCCCCTTTTAATGTCCAAAAAGGTTAGGAGGGGTTATTGGGTTATGGGGATAGTGTGGAAGTGAGGGCTTAAGTGAGTCGGTGTGGACTCGATGGGCCGAATGGCTTCCTTCTTCACTGTACGTTCTATGTAATACTGCGTTAGCAGCCCTGATAATGACACTTAAGGTTCCTTGTTCAGTATGTTACTGTATTTTCAATGATACATCATCCCACAGCTTCCTCCGCTTGAGACCCGATTCAAAAGGCCATTGATTTCTGTCCTAAAGCAAGAATGAAACTTTGAGGTTAGGAAAGGTACGCAATTTCAGTGTGAGCAGGCTGCATTACAATTCCCAGTTTGTGCTGCCACTTCAGAACATGCACTTTTTAAAAAGAAAATGACAGAAACGGCACAGGCCAATCCACAATGAATATGGTCGTCACACCCACCATCAGTCTGGACTCCATCCAGGAGTTCATTGGCCACTGGAGTCAGTGCAAGAAAGAACAAGTATCAAAGTGGTTATTTCATTGATCGAACCCAGTCAAGTGTTTTTTGCTTCAGGGATGTTTAGTCTAGTCCACTGCTGATGGTGTAAGCCTCAGTTGTGTTCACAGGGTCCCAGGACACAGTCATAGAACCATAGAATTTACAGTGCAGAAGGAGGCCATTTGGCCCATCGAGTCTGCACTAACCCTCTGTAAGAGCACCCTGCCTAGGCCGACCCCCCCCCCCCCCCCCCCGCTCTGTCCCCGTAACCTAACCTGTACATCAAGGGGCAATTGATTATGGCCAATCCACCTAACCTGCACATCTTTGGACTGTGGGAGGAAACCGGAGCACCCGGAGGAAACCCACGCAGACACGGGGAGAAAGTGCAAACCCCACACAGATGGTCACCCGAGGCTGGAATTGAACCTGGATCCCTGGAGCTGTGAGGTAGCATTGCTAACTACCCACTGAGCCACCGTGCCGCCCTGAGTCGCAGTAGGGCCAGCCCTTTTAATGAGGCAGTGTGTGGGTGGTCTTTCGCTGAGCTCTTTGGCTGCTTGACAATTTATGCAGTTTCATGGATTACACAGCCTATTGTTACTCCAACATTATTTTACTCTGCAACTGTAGTAACGTTGGCTCACCAGCTGGGTATGAACTAACTAAGGTTTATTTGCAACATACTGGCTGGAATTCTCTGGCAGTTTAGATTCTCTGTTCCCGCCGGCAGCACACCCCCGTTCCCGGGTTTCCCGATGGTGTGCGGTTCTTCAATGGGAAATCCCATTGACAAGCATTTGGAGCAGGGAATTCTGCTAGCAGCGATCGGCACGTCACTGGGTAACATGTGACTGGGGGACCGGAGAATCCAGACTCATATCTTACAGCCTTGATATGACATGACTACCAGTCAGCATCCGGAATCGATCTGAAGCAAAAGACCCCGACCCCGACACTAGTCACCTGATTGTTTTTTTCTGGGTCATGTGACCCTATCGGCCAATCACCCCTTATAGGGCTAGACACAGACGCTGCAATTTTTTTTCTCCTTAAAATATGTATCCAATTCCCTTTAGAAAGTTAAGATTGAAACTGTGTCCACCACCCTTTCAAAATGTCGATACCACATCATAACAAGGGCTGCCAAAATTTATTTCACCAATTTCCTTCATATTGGATTGGATTGGATTTGTTTGTTGTCACGCGTACTGAGGTATAGTGAGAAGTATTTCTCTGCGAGCAGCTCAACAGTTCATTAAGTACATGAAATGAAAAGGAAATAAAAGAAAATACATAATAGGGCAACACAAGGTATACAATGTAACTACATAAGCACCGGCATCGGATGAAGCATACAGGGTGTAGTGTTAATGAGGTCAGCCCATAAGAGGATTGTTTAGGAGTCTGGTGACAGTGGGGAAGAAGCTGTTTTTGAGTCTGTTCGTGCGTGTTCTCAGACTTCTGTATCTCCTGCCCGATGGAAGAAGTTGGAAGAGCGAGTAAGCCGGGTGGGAGGGGTCTTTGATTATGCTGCCCGCTTTCCCCAGGCAGCGGGAGGTGTAGATGGAGTTAATGGATGGGAGGCAGGTTCGTATTGCTTCTTAGTTTTGGTTCGGGTGCCAAACATATTTCAATGTCTCTTTCCGTGATCAAACCAAATCACAAACTAATGTGACTGTGCAGATCGTCCTCTAACAGTGGATGAATCACATGCATGATAGATCATTAACACTATGTGAAGGAAACTAGCTGACCTCTCTCCAGCAGCCTGCTTGTGGGTATTATGTGAGGACAGGATTGGAGTGAATCTGCGATTCTTCTTGTTGGTGACCACTATCAAAGGACAGTGGAAAGGAAAATTAGCCATCGGACGGCTACATGATCTCAGTCAGAAACCTGGACAGAATCTTTTTTAAAATTCATTTATGGGATGTGGGCGTCCTGGCTGGGCCAGCATTTGTTACCCATCCCTAATTGCCCTTTAACTGAATGGCTTGCTAGGCCATTTCAGAGGGCATTTAAGAGTCAACTGCTTTGCCAGGGTCCTGGAGTCACGTGTAAGCCAGATAGGGTAAGGTTGGCAGATTTCCTTCCCTAACGGACACTAGAGAACCAGATGGGGTTTTTGCGACTATCGACAATGATTTCATGGCCCTCATTAGACTTTTAATTCCAAATGTTTACGGAATTCAAATTCCACCATCTGCCACGCTGGGATTTGAACCCAGGTCCCCAGTGACAATGCCACTGCCTTCCCACGCGTCGTAGGGTCCTGCCCGTCGGTGGAATGTTCTGCTTCTGCCAAAGTCAATGGACTTGTTAATCGCTCGGACATCTTGCAAACTCACCCCATCTGCAGCAGGGCCATAAGGCTCCATCCCCTGTTCCTGCAGACTGGCATCCTGCAAAGATCAGTGCTTTCAGCGGGAGAGATGGGGAGAAGAAATTGGGAAATTCAAAATGAAAGGCTTCATTGCTCGGGGAATGAAAATGAGTTTCAAATCAGAGAAATTAACTTTCCCCTCTTCTTTATCTTCACAGCACCTCAAGTTTTTCCATGATACTGGTGGTAACTGTGCTCGGAGTTCTTATTGTCGTGTTCCTTGTTGCTGCTGTTTTTGTCATTAGATGGAGAAACCAAATTGCAGCTGGTAAGTTGCAGAATTTCGAGATTTCCAATTCCAAGCGCAAAGGAAAACCTTTCTCTTTCCAGTCGGGCAAAGTGTAGGGTGAGTGAAGCAGGAAATTTCCTCAGGGCTGCTCCAGTGCAATTGGCCAGAATTGGCTCCAGCGAGGGGAGGATTCATCAGGGTTACTGCCATTTGTGGCGATTCGAAGTGTGAGACAGCAGCTCCGAGGAACTTCCCAGCCTCATTCACAGTTACAAATCCGACCGAGCTGAGGCAGGATCAGCGTGCAAATGTTTCTCGTTCTGCTGTAGTGGGATAGAAAATAAACTCTGCGAGGCCACTCGCGTATCACAGGCCCAAATAGCTTCGGTCAGCAGCTGCACAGGCCAGAGCCCTTGTGTCAATGCTACATGCAAAGAAAAAGAAAATACTTGTGTTTAGGTGGCACCATCCACCTCAGAACATTCCAAAGGGCTTTGCTGCCAATTAAGTACTTTTGTATTGTTGTAAGTGCAGGAAATGTAACAAGCTCCCACAAACCAGCTTATCAGCATTTTGGTGAAGTTGGGTGAGGGTTAAACATTAGTCAGGACACAGGGGGAGGGGGGGGGGGGGGGGGGGTTCCTGCTCACCTTCGATATGGGAGCACAGAAGCTGCAACATTCACCAAAGGCTTACAGAGGCCTCGGTTTATCATCTTATCCAAGATACAGAATCCCAAATGGTGCTTCGCTGCCTGAGTGATGTGCTGGAGTGTCAGGCTGGACCTTTGTGTTCGAGTCTGTGGGGTGGGACTTGAACCCACAACCTACTGACTCAGAGTGTTACCAACTGAGGCACAGCTGACACCTGCAGGAATCTCTCCAGCAGCAGTAGCCAAGCTCAACAATGAATAAGAACATGCCTTGACCCTACAGATTTAAATGAAGCCATAGAAAGTGAACAATATACAATGCAGCACACACAAGGGGTAAGTGTGCAAAGAGCTGGTCGAAGTATGATGTTCCAAACAGACGAGAGTGGAAAGTTTAAGTTTGATATATTTGAATTCGATTAAAATCAATGCTCAAATATCATAGACTATATTTCATGTTTCAATTAACAAAATCAGTAAATCAGTACCATGGGTTTGAATGCAATTGCAGTCAGCAGTTAAGTAATAATAATCTTTATTGGTGTCACAAGTAGGTTTACATTAACACGACAATAAAGTTACTGAGAAAATCCCCTCGTCGCCACACTCCGGCACCTGTTCGACTACACTGAGGGAGAATTCAGAATGTCCAATTCACCTAACAAGCACATCTTCCGGGACTTGTGGGAGGAAACCGGAGTGTCAGGAGGAAACCACAAACTCACGGGGAGAACGTGCAGACTCCAATACCATACAGAATACAATACGTTCATTTGATTACATTGGAAATAACAATAGACGTGACTCTTTAAGCGATCCATTCCAACAGATACCACAAAGGTGGAAATTTACCCAGATACGTTTAAAATAAATGGGTAATGTGCCAATCAAAGTGGTGCATAGAAGCGTGCCATACACATTTCCAAATTCCTGTATGCTAAGATTAAAAATTGCAAAGAATAATTTCTGATCTTGTATCTAAAGATGTGCTATTCAGTGAATTGGATTTATGTCATTCTTAGGTGAGAAAAAATTACCACAAACAGAGGAAGAATCTAACTCACTCTATAAAGATCTGGTAAGAATTTCACAAAGCACATTATTGGATGTTTTACATCTAACTACCCTCCTTTCAAGTGCCACTTTATTCGTGGTCAGAAAATTATTTTTGTACAAAACACAAAATAGTGCAACTGCAGGAAATTTGAAATCGAGAGAGAGAAATTCCTGCGAATGTTCAGCAGGTCCGGTGGCAGCTGTAATGAGAGAAACGGTTAACATTTCAGGTCCATGACTTTTTGTCAGAACCGGAAATTCAAGTTAGAGATGTAACAGCTATCCCACAGGTACAACGGGAGGGGGAGGAGGAAAGAGCAATGGAGAAGGATTGTGATTGAGTTGTGGTATTATCATAACTATCAGCATTGCAAGAGTTAATGTAGTGTCGAGAGTAGCCCCTAGAGGGAGCTACAGTTACAACTATATAAGGCAGTGATGCTCGACCTTAGGGGAGGAGTGTATGTAGGAGTCAGCTAGTGAAGGTCAGAAGAGCAGATAGTGCAAGGGAGCGTAGATAATAGTTCAAACCAGTTGTGAGATTAGCTGTGGATGTTATTAGTCAACTGTGTATTTATTCTTAAGGAGTACGAGTTGAAACCAAGTTAGTAGTGTAAATAAATTAGTAGCTTTGTTTAAGTTAAAGCTGTTTTGTAGTCTTTGTGAACACTACGCCAACCATCCTGAAATAAGCAACACAAAGAACACCAGAAGGTGTCAGGCAGGAGAGAGAGCAAATGACGAAATGAATGATAGTACAAGGCAGAATGAGATGGTCTGGGCTAAGTGAAGGAACTAATGATGGATCTAAAGGAGGTGTAGGTGGGAACAGCAGAATGGTCAGCCTTCCAAAATAAAGGGGGGCACAGGTTATGATCTGAAATTGTCTAACGCAGTCCAGGAAACTGTAAAGTGCCCATTTGAAAGATAAGATGCATGTTCCTCGAACTTACCATGAGTTTCATTGGAACGGTTTAGAAGTTAGAGGACAGAGAGATAAGGGCGGGAGTTGGGCAGAGGATTAAAATGGAATGGAGCTCAGGGTCACATCTGTGGGCCAAGCACATGTGTTTCACAAAGCAGTCATAGAATCATAGAATTTACAGTGCAGAAGGAGGCCATTTGACCCATCAAGTCTGCACCGGCCCTTTGAAAGAGCACCCTACTTAAGCCCACACCTTCACCCTATCCCCGTAACCCAGTAACCCCATGTAACCTTTTTGAACTTAAGGGCAATTTAGCATGGCCAATCCACCCAACCTGCACATCTTTGGACTGGGAGGGGAAACTGGAGCACCCGGAGGAAACCCATGCAGACACGGGGAGAACGTGCAGACTCCACACAGGCAGTGACCCAAGCCGGGAATCGAACCTGGGACCCTGGAGCTGTGATGCATCAGTGCTAACCACTGTGCTACCGTGCCGCCAAGACCCACAAACTCTGTTTAGTATCCCCAATGAAGAGACCTCCACGTCATGAGCAGCAAACACCCTGTACTAATTTAAATGCAAATAAATCTCTAAAGTACTTCAGTTAAGATCAATACAAATTAAAACTTCATTAGAAAAATGTACTGAAACTTGAATTTGGATGGAATGATTCAGTTGTACTTTTATTACTCAAATTCAGTTCATAGCCCAGTTTTTCTAGTGTTATGTTAATGTTCATCTCAAATGGATTAATCTCGAAGCTAAGATAACAAAATAATAACTCTCACCATTTTCCTCGAAAGACACAACAGCAATAAATGCCACAACTTTAACTGAGTCAATTATATTTGACTTCACAACTTAAAACTAAGTGCTTGCAAGGCACATTTAAATGCTGAATTCATATTAAATGCAGCACGGTAGCATTGTGGATAGCACAATTGCTTCACAGCTCCAGGGTCCCAGGTTCGATTCCGGCTTGGGTCACAGTCTGTGCGGAGTCTGCACATCCTCCCCGTGTGTGCGTGGGTTTCCTCCGGGTGCTCCAGTTTCCTCCCACAGTCCAAAGATGTGCTGGTTAGGTGGATTGGCCATGATAAATTGCCCTTAGTGTCCAAAATTGCCCTTTTGTTGGGTGGGGTTACTGAGTTATGGGGATAGGGTGGAGGTGTTGACCTTGGGTAGGGTGCTCTTTCCAAGAGCCGGTGCAGACTCGATGGGCTGAATGGCCTCCTTCTGCACTGTAAATTCTATGATAAAGCTGTTGGAGTTTCCACAAATAATTGAATCAATTCATAATCAAATCAATGATCAGAATGGAAAAGAAAATATTAGCAGCTAGATGTCTGATAATGAAAGTCTCTAATGTCTGCTCTCGAGTGACTCAATACATGTATATATCATCTGCTGTGACCCAGAATCTAGGAAGTGGTAGGGAATTTAAAATTTTCATCAGGCCGTAGGGAGGAGTAAAATGAAATTGGATTCCAGCTGCTAATTGTGACCCAGTGGCACAATGCAGCAAAACATGGGGAGCAAGATTCTCGGTCGGCCAATACCGGAATCGCGAAACGAGATTGGGCGGAGAATCGGTTCCGACGCCGAAATCATGGCGGGCGCCGATTTCGTGCTAAATCGCAATTCTCGGTTACTTCGACAGCGGCGCCAATGCGTCCAGAATGCATGGACAGTAAACACCATTTGCGTATCATTAGCGGGCCCGACCCGGTATTCTCCGGGGCCTCCGTGATTCTCCGCCTCCGATGGGCAGAATTCCCAACGGCGAGTTTCACTCGTGCTTTTAAAAATCGCGAAACCGCTGACATGGCTGCTGAGGCAGAGATAGGGGGTACGGAAAGGGTCCAACATCGCCATGCTGTCCTCACAGTTGTGCCACTGGCCAGGGGACTTCTGCCAGGGCTGGGGGGGAATAGCGGGGGGTTGGCCAGGAGGTGGGCTATGGGGCCGGGGTAGACGGGCACGGAACACCATTGCCGCAGCCGGCAAGGCAGCCATGCAACTGCGCACGCCACTGATTGCCCACTGTGACCTTAGGACCACGTAAGGTATGGGTGTGTCCCCCAAGACACTCCCCTAGGTGTTCTCTGTCCCCAGCCGATCCATCAGCTGCATGGGCGTGCTCCAGCGCAACCAGTGCCACCTTGTTAGCCGGGGTGGTGTGTGTGGGGTGTGTAATACGTGAGTGCAGCTGCAACGTGTCAGCTCCCTGAGTGTCAATCATGGACCCAGTGAATTCCGCACCATTTCTCATTGGTATCAATTGTGTTCCACGTGGCGCGGTGCGAGCCCCTCAACAGTCACTGAATTGGTCCAGGATCGTCACCAGTTTTGCTGCTGTGAAAGTCCATGAATCCTGCGCTGGCGTCGGTGGTGGGGGGAGTGAATGTTTATGGAAGGGGTGCCAATCATGTGGGTTGCTTTTTCCTGGATGGTATTGAATTTCTTGAGTGTTGTTGGAGCTGCACTCATCCAGGCAAGTGGGGAGTATTCCATCACACTCCTGACTTGTGCCTCGTATGTGATGGACAGGCTTTGGGGGATTCAGGAAGTGAGTTACTCACCACTGGATGTTTGGCCTCTGAACTGCTGTTGTAGCCACAGTATTAATCTGGCTGGTCCAGTTCCATTCCTGGTCAATAGTAACCGCAGGATGTTTATAGTGGGGGATTCAGTGATGGGAACTCCATTGAATATGACAAGGTGATGGTTTGATTCTCTCTTATTGGGGATGGCTATTGCCTGGCCCTTGTGCGGCACGAATGTTACTTGCCACTTGTCAGCCCAAGCCTGGATATTGTCCAGATCTTGCCGCATTTGCACGTGGATTGCTTCAGTGTCCGAGGAGTCGCAAATGGTGCTGAACATTGTGCAGTCATCCGCAAACATCCCCACTTCTGAACTTAAGTTGGAAGCAAGATCATTGATGAAGCAGCTGAAGATGGTTGAATGGTTTGGATAGAAACAATATGCAAGGGTATGGGGAAAGGGCAGGAGAATGGTACTGAGCCATGATGCAGATGGGCCAAAAGGCCTCATTCAGCAGCAGAGCAATTTTGTGATTCTGTGAAATATTGGCTTCAATAGGTGAAAAATTCTCTCGTTGCTCGTCAGTGAAGCTTACGGTTTGTGAGGGGCCTCGAATCTGACCAGACCCAAGCTTTCAGAGTACTTAAACTTCCAGTTTTTGGTGCAGCGGCTATCTTTGAGTTTGTTTGTATAAAGTGATTCTCAGATCGAACTGACCCCACTATTCATGTGCCTGGCAGCACTGAATTGTTAGCACAGAGCAATTAGTAATCAGGTCAGAGCGCCACACATATATATATTGTACAGAAATGAAAATGGTTATTAAAAGATCTTGAAATCGACACGAACAGTGTTGGAGATGCTCAACTAGTCTGCTAGCATTTGTGGCGGGAGGAACAGAGTAAATGTTTCAGGTTAATAATCATCTTTATTGTCACAAGTAGGGTTACATTAACACCGCAATGAAGTTACTGTGAAAATCCCCTAGTCACCACATTCCGGCGCCTGCTCGGGTACACGGAGGGAGAATTCAGAATGTCCAATTCACCTAACCAGCACGTCTCTCAGGACTAGTGGGAGGAAACCGGAACACCCGGAGGAAACCCACGCAGACACGGGGAGAACGTGCAGACTCCGCACAGACAGTGACCCAAGCCGGGAATCGAACCTGGGACCCTGGCGCTGTGAAGCAACAGTGCTAGCCACTGTGCTACCGTTGCAACGCCTTCATCTAATTCATTCCAGAATTTCAATAAAATTACAGAAGAAAGTAAAACAAAAAGAAACATATATATAATAGAATACTTTAGATAGAGACAAGTTTTACCTGTTTGAAATCCATTAATGACAATGAAAACTCATTCACTTTTCCAAAGTCTTTCAGAGATGTCCATGGTCAAGATATCACATATGATGTGGAAACGAGCAGAGCCATCTTTCAGAGGGAAGATTTTCCTGTTTATATTTATGATAAACACCAGCACGAACAGATGGATCCTGTCTAGTTCGGGAGAACTGCTGTTGCTTCAGAACGAGTTCAATGCTCGACACTTGGATTTCAATAATGCTCCTGTTACCGTTACATTAGACTTACACGCTAACCGAGGACAGTCTGAAGCTTCCATTTTTAATCAAGGTCTTCATCTCCGTTGATGTGGAGATGCCGGCGTTGGACTGGGGTGAGCACAGTACGAAGTCTTACAACACCAGGTTAAAGTCCAACAGGTTTGTTTCGATGTCACTAGCTTTCGGAGCGCTGCTCCTTCCTCAGGTGAATGAAGGAGGTATGTTCCAGAAACACATATATAGACAAATTGAAAGATGCCAAACATTCCAAGCATTGTTTGGCATCTTTGAATTTGTCTATATATGTGTTTCTGGAACAGACCTCTTCATTAACCTGAGGAAGGAGCAGCGCTCCGAAAGCTAGTGACATTGAAACAAACCTGTTGGACTTTAACCTGGTGTTGTAAGACTTCGTACTGTCTTCATCTCCGTTGACAGCTTCAATTCTGTAGCCTGCCTGGTATCTGAAGAAGTTTTGAGATTATTGCTGGTGTTATTAACAGGAAAATGCACATTTTTGTATTGTAACCCATAAATCATTACTGGTAACTCTTCAGATATGTAGAGCATTGTCTGCACTGAAATTTCAGACCGAGAAATGTCACATAGACAACTTGTATGTCCATCGACTGATATTTCCGACAATAATTTTGATGTAAATTGTCTCCGACAGCCTTTAAAAATTATTTTCACAAAACTATTGTATTCCAAGATCTTTTTTGTCCGTCTGATCAGATCACTGATTATATCAAACATCAAATTACTTACACCTACAACAGGAGGCCAAAGTTCAATTTGTCAACAAATTAAATATTTTTTGCTAATAAACTGTCACCTGAACATTGAAAGTTCTGATAATTTTCAAGTGATCATTTGAATATTCGGAGGGAATTTGGTTCTCAGGGTGGCATTTCAACTGCTGCGGCAGGATTCTCTGTTTTAATGGGCTCGTCGCACCCGACTTGGTGAGGCGACGAGGCCGTTGAATCTCATGAGAGGCCTCTCGTGAGATTCGCGACGCTCGAGACACCTTGCGACATTGTGATGAATGATATCTGTATACACATGTACCTTTAATGCGTAGGCCCCTTTAAGACCGGGTTTCGAACCCTGGGGGACTCCGCCTCTGGCTCCGCCCCCAGGGAACTGTATATAAGGTTACGTTCAGTGGGCAGCGTGCAGCGAGCTCACTTCTCGGCAGCTGTCTGGTTCTCTGATAATTAAAGCCTTTGAATTATCAATCTTCTCTCCTGAGTCGTACTTGAGTGTATCTCAGACATTTAACGAGATCTCGTGAGACATCGCAATCTGCATCTCACCCTCAACTGGGTAAGATCCAGATTCACAAATTTAAGTCAGCCATTAGGCTCATTAACATATGCATGCACTGCCTTCTCCCAGGGCCCGAGAACTAACGGCTTCGCCTGGGAGATCTCACCATGACGCCATTTAGGACAGCTTCTCACAAACATGGACCAAGCAGAACAGCACCTGGAGGGGTGGGGTGGGGGTCTACCAGGCCATTAGAGACCCCTGGTCGGTCATGCTCTGGGCAGGGTATTACCCTGACACGCCCACTGGTACTTTAGTACTGCCACCCTGGCACTGTCCGGATGACTGGGTGGCATTGCCAGGCTGGTGAGTACTGCCAAGGTGCCAGCCTGGCACAAGCAAGTTGCCCAGGTGGCACTGCCAGCTCACAGAGGCACAGCCAAGGTGCCAAGCTAACATTTTTTGTGCGGTGATGATTGGGCTGGGAGCCCTGCGTGGGTATTGGAGGGGATGCAGCGGGGGGACCGTGAACCCTCCCATAGTGTGCTGGGGCTTGGGAGGTCGAGGGTCATTTCAGGGGCTCCAGAGATCAGGAAGTCATTTAAAAATGCCGTCCCGCTCTCTCGCTACATTGAGGAGTTCCACCGAGCGGACCTCCTCGTTCCCGTACCAGCCTCCCCGAATAGGGGCCAGAATGTGGCGACTAGGAGCTTTTCACAGTAACTTCATTTGAAGTCTACTTGTGACAATAAGCGATTTTCATTTTCATTCATTTCATTTTCATTCCTCAGTACACAACACTATGTGCAGCTTGGGCCCTGCGTTCCCCGCTGAAACCGCTATCTAACCCGGGTGCCATTTTATAGCGTTGTGTTTCTCTGCGCTCGCTATGGGACTTTGTTAAATTCCACCCAAAGTCTTTCTGGAGTTCAAGCTTTCATTTTGGTGGTACTTCCTTCTAGGCTTGAGATGGTTTTCTCTGTCAAACTGACTACTTCCTCGGTAGATTCAAGATCATTTCAAGTTTACAGTAAAGATGTGCCAGCCATGCACTGGTTTTAGAACAATAAAGCAGCTATTTGCTTCAGCAGGGAGAGAGACTGTTCCTTTCACTTTCAAGGTCTAAACACCTCTGCTCACTTCTCTCAGAAGCACCACGCAGGAATCACTCACTGACTGTTGTCAGGCAAGACACTGTCCCTGGCCATCCTATAGGCTGCTAGCCAGCCAATCGAACTGAATTCCGCCAAAACCAGTGTCTAAGATTCAATACTCAGAGCTTCAATACTCAAGATTCAATGACTTGCAGACTGCCTCGGCTTGAGTCCGCTTCTTAAAGGCACATTCCGATTATGGGTCCACTGACCAAAAATAATAAAATATCATAAATGGAAACAAAGGAAATAAACAGAGGGGACTCTTGCAGCAGAAGTTGAGGACACAGAAACAGATAATATAGTGGCAGAAAAATCAAGATTGGAGCAGCAGACTGGGATAAAGGACTACGTTTCTTTTCTGTTCACCACTAGGGACTCGCCCAATGAGTTCACAGGTTTCACTCCTTTCAAATTGGTTTATAGACTGTAAGGATCCTCCTGTTTAATCCCTGCCTGTTCCCTATTTCTCCTTTTAATTTCTGTTATTCTTTTGGCTATTTTAATGTTTTACATGGACAATTAATGTATAATAGATTAATAGATTCTAGCATTTTCCCAGTGACTGGTATGGAAACATGAAAATAAAGCAGATCGCTCCACTTTACATCTAAATCCTTTGAACATTATGGAAGGTAAGAGCCCCAGTCCATTAGTTGGGTCGGGGAGCCCAGATTCAGCTTTCTCCTTATTGTGAAAGACCAGCTCAGATCTGATAACTACATGAACAAGAAAGTCACTGACACAAATATAACATGGAAACCAAGTGATCCAAACACAGCAGGGCTGAATAATGTCCCAACGCAGTGAATTTATTTACCTGAAACAGTCCAGAACATTGAAATTATTTGCACATTTGATTGTACTGTCTGTACCAAGTAAGTGTATTTTTTATAATCTTTTTCTTTGGTGTTATTCAAAAATACTTTTGTAGTCAAAGTTGATGAAGACCAGAAACATCCACTGACTCAGTCACAAGGAGTTCTGTTGTGATGAACTAAAGATGAACCACTCATGGTCTTGCAAGTTGTAATGATGTCCATCTGCTTCTTTAGCACCTTCAGTCCACATCGCTTCTTTCTGTGCTTTCCTGCAGTATGTGGTTCAGTCAGACCTGTTGATGCTCCACCGTCCCTGAAATTCTAGCTGTTCGTCAATACTAAGAGACTGAGTTAATTTATATTAGATTTTAACAACAATATCAGCAGCAAGTTGCATGATGTGGCATTTATTAAAACAGAAAGTGCTGGAAATGCTCAGCCGATCTGGCAGCATGTGGAGAGAGAAACGTAGACTGAACATTCCAAGTCCAATTCTTCGGCTCAGAAGAAGGGAGACTTCTGACTTGAAATATTAACTCTTGTTTCTATCTCCACAGAAGCTGCCAGGCCTGCTGAGTATTTCCAGCACTTTCTGGTTTTATTTCAGTTTTTCAGTAGCTGCCGTATTTCACTTTTAATGGATTATATATCACCAAACTTAGTATAAAAAAACACACGGTGCTTGTCACGGCAAAATATTGCAATCACGCAAGTCCGTAAGTTGTAGTAACAAGGACTTTTATTCACAAACATGCTTGGAAGACACAAGGCTGCTCCTAAAGGGTGTCTCTCGTTTACAAAGGCGGTGTAAAATAGTTATATTTTTCACTAACTAGGCAGAATTGTAGGTGGACAGGATTGGTTAGGTGGATTGGCCACGCTAAATTGCCCCTTTGTGTCCAAGGACGTGCAGGTTATGTGGGGTTACCGGGAGAGGGGGGGAGGGGTGTGGCGGCAGTGAATGGGCCTCGGTCGGGTGCCCTTTCAGAGGGTTGGTACAGACTCAACAAAGAACAAAGAAAAGTACAGCACAGAGAACAGGCCCTTCGGCCCTCCAAGCCTGCGCCGACCATGCTGCACGCCTAAACTAAAATCTTCTACCCTTACGGGTCCGTATCCCTCTATTCCCATCCTATTCATGTATTTGTCAAGCTGCCCCTTAAACGTCACTATCAACGACTCTATGGGCCAAATGGCCTCATTCTGCATTGTAAGAATCCTAGGATTCAATCCACAGGTTGCAGTTGTTCCATTTATTGATTACGAAGGCAGCACCAAGTCTGTGCGTCTTGTCACATCCTGTGATAGTCATTAAGTCTGTGATTGTTACTTTCCCACACCATCATTGGATTGGATTTGTTTATTGTCACGTGTACCGAGGTACAGTGAAAAGTATTTTTCTGCGAGCAGCTCAACAGATCATTAAGTACATGGGATGAAAAGGGAATAAAAGAAAATACATAATAGGGCAACACAACATATACAATGTAACTACATAAGCACCGGCATCGGATGAAGCATACAGGGTGTAGTGTTAATGGTGTCATGCTGAGAAAGGGCCCTAATAACTATTATTTTTAAGCTGTTGATACTCATGACTACACTTGCCCACATCAAAACTATTAATGTTAAATGTCGAATTATTTTGATTACCCCACTTCAGAGCATCCTGTGACGATCCCTCTGCAGACTGCAGAATAATAATTATTGAAAATTTAGTGTCTTTTTTTAACTTTTTCCAATTAAGGGGCAATAATGAAAAATTATTGTTGAGAACAGAAGTACATTTTGAGCAAAAAAACACAGTCATTTTATCTCGGCTTGACAAAAATCGATTGCATCAGAACAGATATTGAGTAATTGTTTCTCGCGTGATTTCATATTTTTTTTCACAGAAACTCTGAAGGTCAAAAAATTGAATTGTTCTCCTAAATCATTTGCATTGTGATTGACTGGGAATTTATTCCACCATAATTCTCAGTGCCAACTCAAAGCTGATAACCCCCCCTTCAGTGGCTTTTCGTGTATAACCCTGCAACCCCTCTGCGAAGATTCGCTGATGCTTTTGAACCAATCTGCACAGGTCACATTCTTGGTATTTTGCAACTCTTTTCCACAAAAAAATTACTAACTTAACCTCCCTGTCTTCACACTGTAAGATTTCAATTTGGGAGTTACAG
Organism: Scyliorhinus torazame; assembly: GCF_047496885.1. NCBI lineage: Eukaryota > Metazoa > Chordata > Chondrichthyes > Carcharhiniformes > Scyliorhinidae > Scyliorhinus > Scyliorhinus torazame. The sequence continues at coordinate 11,855,557 of NC_092723.1, read as the reverse complement.
AGCACCCAAAAAAGGGATTGAGTTCTTTAGTGATTTTTGAGCAGTTTACTAACTAATTTAGAAGAAATCGTTTGAATAGGACACTTAGCTGAATAGACAGGAAAAGCACATGAGCCACGATAGGTGGGGATGGTGACACATAGTGAGGGATAGTCTCCTTAGCTGGCGTTGTAGTCTCTTCCATTTCCTAAGGTCTTCCTCCATCTGACAAAGGTGGAAGCCAGCATTATAATAATCTTTCTTAATGTCACAAGTAGGCTTACATTAACCCTGCAGTGAAGTTACTGCGAAAAGCCCCTCGTCGCCACACTCCGGCGCCTGTTTGGGTACACTGAGGGAGAATTCAGAATGTCCAATTCACCTAACAGCACGTCCTTCGGGACATGTGGGAGGAAACCGGAGCACCCGGAGGAAACCCACGCAGACACGGGGAGAACGTGCAGACGCCGCACAGACAGTGACTCAAGCCGGGAATCGAACCTGGGACCCTGGCTCTGTGAAGCCACAGTGCTAACCACTATGCTACTGTGCTACCCACCTAATTAACCTAACAAGCACATTAGCAACAAAAGAGATAAAGGGGTTGATTCGCCATTTCCCGACGCCGATATCGGGATTCCTGATCCGTTGTAAAATGGCGGTTTGCCCGAAAAAGGGGATCAGTGCTGGGTTCCAGACCTGTTGCAATGCTCCACCGTCTTGCCGCTGGTCGCAGCGCACTCCCCACCCATGCTAGCCGGAAGATGTGAATTCAGGTTTAGAATGCATAAGCGTGCAATTAACGGGCTGGAAGCCCGATATTCCCCCCACCCCCTCCCACCGTGATGGTTCGGCCTCTGGTTGGGTGGGCTCGGTCTGTGGTTGAGGGGTTGACCCCAGGACACAACCCCTGGGGTGGGGGCGGGGGGGGGGGTGATGGGGTGTCCGGGTGTCCCGTGTCTGGTCTGCCCCTTCCAGCCCTGGGCACGCTGAAGATCACCCTTGGCATGGTGATCTCAGGCAGGCCTCTGCTCAACATCATCCTCCTGGTCTGAGTTTTTAAAATTCTGCTGTGGCCTCCTCAGCTTGAATTGCTCTGCCTGACATCTGAGGAGCAGTTCAGGAAGTCCAGTGAAGAAACCATGCAGGTACACCTCCCTTGCCTAACATCTGCTCGCTTAGACAAAAACCTTTAAAACAGCGGCTGTTATACGTTTCAGAGGCTTCCTCAAAAGCAACACTTGAAAAGCCTTGAGATCCTCTGACAGCCTTTGGAATGTTGGGCATCCATTCAACTTCACACAGCAATACTGCATCATCCTTCATCAGCTGGTTTAGCACAGGGCGAAATAGCTGGCTTTTATAGCAGCCCAAGGCAGTCCAGCAGCGTGGGTTCAATTTCCGTACCAGCCTCCCCGAACAGGCGCTGGAATGTGGTGACTAGGGGCTTTTCACAGTAACTTCATTTGAAGCCTACTTGTGAAACTAAGCGATTTTAATTTTCATTTCATCCTGTGATTGACAGTTTCATGGTTCAGACACAGTGGCTTGGTGGATAATTTATTTATCTTTCCTTTCATGCTTGAATGCATCTCAAGAATGCTGCTTTGAAGCTAACCTGAGGGGAGTCGGTCAGTTTCTTAAGAGCCTTTTTATTCAACAAACAGCATTGCCTACATGAGGCCCCATACACTTCGCCGGGCCCTCTCGCCTTTCTAGTCAGCCCCACACTGGCTGAACTTTTATATCGGTGCTAATAAGCCACCCTGCCCCTGGTGGGGGAGCTTGCAGCACCAATGCATGCAGGGAAACAATTGTCCCCAGCTGGACTTGGCCCAGGCAAGTTATCACAGAAGCACAATGTTTATAAACACTCTTGATATGATTGACAGCTCCTCACCACATCAAAGGAGTTAGGTGATTTCACTTCCTTTCTTCTTGCAGCCAAAAGCACTTAGCTGGCAGCGCAAATGGTCACATGACCTATGGCCTGACCCTTGAACCCCCCCCTTGTGATCCACCATGCCAGGCGTGGATTTCACTGCCAGGGTGTAAGTGCTTGCATTGAAGTTACCGCTCTTTAATGTGGTCAATGTTTGTAAACTTTGGGATTTCAACACTTCAGGCCACTGAACCATGAAGGGAGATGAATGAATCAAAGCTGCAGCTGGTTTGTAGAAGCTGTCAATCACAGACCACCACTGGAACACTATGAATGGCTTGCAGAGAATTGGTCTGTGGGAACCAGCTTGCCCAAGGCTGGAAAGGGCAGACCAGACACAGGACTCCCCCCCCCCCCCCCCATCCCAAGGGTTGTGTCCTGGGGTCAACCCCTCAACCACAGACCAAGCCCACCCAACCCACTGTTCAGCTTCATGGAAGGGACGTGTGGAGCTTCAAGGTAAATGTTACAGCTGTAATTTTACCTACTGTTCCTATCTGGACTCCTCTCTATCTTCCAGACAATGGTCTGTTTTCTAGGGGGGGTGCCTGTGTCTTGGGGGGGGGTCTGTGGGGGAGGGTCTCCTTAGGCAGGGGGTCCCTGTGGGGGGGGTCCGTCTATTACATGGGTACCTGTGGGGGGACCCTGTGGTCAGGGCTTCCCTGGCGGGGATCTCCTTTTTACAGGGGACAGATGGGGGTTCTCCCTATTACAGGGGTACCTGGGGAGGGGATGTGCTGGGGTTCTGGAAGAGGAGGTCTGGGTAGGTAGTGCATTGTGGGAGGGCTCAAATGGTCTCTACCAGCGTGGTCCTGGTGTGGTGGACTTCGCAGTGGGACAAGGATTCTACGAGATGCTTCCTCATTCTTCTGAGCTCCAGTGAATGCAATCCTAACCAACTCAATCGCTCCTCCTATGCCCGTTGGCCATTCCAGGAATCAGTCTGTTAAACGTTAGCTGCACTCCCGCGACAGAAAGAACATACTGCCTCAGATAAGACCAGGACTGCACACAATATTACAGGTGTGGCCTCACCAAGGCCCTGCATAATTGCATCAAGACCTTCCTGCTCCTGTACTCAAATTCTCTCGCTATGAAGGCCAGAATACCATGTGCCTTCTTTACTGCCTGCTGCATTTGCATGCTTACCTTCAGCGAGTGGTGTATGAAGACACCCAGGTTCCATTGCACATTACCCTCTCCTAGTTTATGGCCATTTAGATAATCATCTGCCTTCCTTTTTTTGCTACCAAAGTGGATAGCCTCGCATCTATCCAAATTATACTGCATCCGCCATTCATTTTCCCACTCACTCAACTTATCCAAATCACAGAGGAACATCGGAATTAGGAGCAGAAGTCGGCAATTCAGCCCTTCGAGCCTGCTCCACCATTCAATCAGATCATGGCTGGTCTCTTCCTGGTCTCAAATCCACCTCCCCACCTGTTCCTCACATCCCTTTTACCCGCTTTTCACACTGAAGGATCTCTGTATCCTCCTCACAGCTCACCCTCCCACCCAACTTTGTGTCATCTGCAAATTTGGAGATATTACATTCTGTTCCCTCATCTAAATCATTAATATATAGTGTGAATAGCTGGGGTCCCAGCACCAAACCCTGCGGTACCCCACTAGTCACTGCCTGCCAATTGGAAAAAGACACGCTGATTCCTATTCTTTGTGTTCTGTCTGCCAAACCAGTTTTCTATCCCTCTCAATTACTCTCGCCAGTGACTTTGTCATAAGCCTTCTGAAAGTTTAAATAAACCACGTCCACTGGCTCCCCCTCATCAACTCTACTAGTTATATCCTCGGAGAATTCCGGTAGATTTGTCAAGCATGATTTCCCCTTCATAGATCCATGCTGGCTAATAATAATAATAATAATTGCTTACTGTCACAAGTAGGCTTCAGTGAAGTTACTGTGAAAAGCCCCTAGTCACCACATTCCGGCTCCTGGTCAGGGAGGCCGGTACGGGAATTGAACCTGCGCTGCTGGCATTGTTCTGCATTACAAGCCAGCTGCTTAGCCCACTCTGCTAAACCAGCGCTGATCCTGCCACCGTTTTCAAAGTGCTCTGCTATCAAATCTTTTATCAAGGATTTTAGAATTTTCCCCACTACTGACGCCAGGCTGACTGGTCCATAATTCCCTGTAAACTTTCTACCCCTTTTTAAATAGCATTAGCTACCCTCCAATCTGTAGGAACTGTTCCAGAGTCTATACAATCCTGGAAGATGACCACCATTAGAAGACGCTTCATAGTTTGTTTTAGACCCAGAAGAAAACAGTTTTGGAAAATTAAATTCTCCAAAGAAATTGGGAAAACTGTCAAATTTCCAAACTTAGGCTTATTAACCTCCATAATTAGTTCAATCCCGAACTACTTAAATCCCCTCATCGTCAGAAAGTGGGGAAAGTCATCTTCACAGCTCACAAGAAGTTTCGTTCTGGGAGGCAAGGAAGCGATGGACAATGATTTCGGCTGAATTTTGATTGGACGGTTATCTTCCTGCTGTGAGTGCCACTTTCCTGCTGGTGTGGTGAGTGGTTTTCACAGCTGTGGGAGAAAACCTATAGAAGCATTAATGTGGAAGAGGGATTTAAAGCAGCATTGACTAAGAATGCAGTGTATCAGAGTTTACCACCAAGTGAAACACATCTTTTTATCTAAGTCTCTGGAATGTTATGGAGGCTAAGTGCCCCATAAGATTTTGAATAGCAACTTGGGTCCTTGCGTTAGCCTGACGGCACCGAGTCGGCTTTGGAAAATGGGCCCTCACCCGCCTCCGTGTTGTGAAAGAGGAACTGTCTAATTTGGCTGCAATGAGAAGAAGGAAATGACAAATACATCCAGAAAAATCAACCAATTCAAACGCAGGACAGTAAATATTACAACATCCAGGCAGACAGAACCCAGCAGAAACAGCCCAGGACAATGCAGCTCATTGCTCTTTTGATTCTTATGCCCCTATCAAGTAAGTCTCTTTATTTAAAGAAATCGTGACTTTTAGCATGGATGAGAAGTATTTTTGTAATCAGAGCTGATGAAGGTTAGAAAGGATTCGATTATCGGGACAGCCTGCAAAATCCTAGCTTGGATTCTATGGTGTTTAGGAGATTGAAAGCTTATTTGGTGGAGGTGTCAAAAAGGAAAATGATCGGGCAAGGTAGACATGGAGAAATTATTTCCTCTAGTTGGGGACTTATGAACAAAGGGACTGAATCTTAAAATTAGAGTTCGGCTGTTCAAGAGTGAAATCAGGGGGCATCTTTTCATAGAAATAGTCGCTCTGCGCACCCCTTCACAAATTACTCTGGATACTGGGGCTGGTGGAGGTTTCTAGATTAGGCCTGACAGGTAAGAATAGGACTGATATGAGGTAAGGATATCAAGGGATCTGAAGCCAAGGGTTACCAAGAGTCTCCACCTCTTCCTGATGTCTCAACATTCTTCTGATCCGCAAAAAGGCAGTTTCGGCTCCGGTGACATAAGTTTACAATAGCACAGGGCTAAATCGCTGGCTTTTAAAGCAGACCAAGGCAGGCCTGCAGCACGGTTCAATTCTCGTACTAGCCTCCCTGCACAGGTGCCGGAATGTGGTGACTAGGGGCTTTTCACAGTAACTTCATTTGAAGCCTACTTGTAACAATCAATGATTTTCATTTCATTTCATTGTCAAATAAGGGCTAATAATGAATAATGAAATCAGCAGGAATTTTATCTGAATGTTCTGATTGTGGGGAATCTGGGGAGCCGGGCAGCATGGTCGCACAGTGGCTAGCACTGTGGCTTCACAGCGCCAGGGGCCCAGGTTCAATTCCCCGCTGGGTCACTGCCTGTGCGGAGTCTGCACGTTCTCCCCGTGTCTGCGTGGGTTTCCTCCGGGTGCTCCGGTTTCCTCCCACAGTCCAAAGACGTGCAGGTTAGGTGGATTGGCCATGATAAATTGCCCTTAGTGTCCAAAAAGGTTAGGAGGGGCTAGTGGGTTACGGGGATAGTTAGGAGGGGTTAGTGGGTTACGGGGATAGAGTGGAAGTGAGGGCTTAAGTGGGTCGGTGCAGACTAGATGGGCCGAATGGCCTCCTTCTGCACTGCATGTTCTATGTTCAGATAATCACCAGGCTGCACATTGGGAGAAGTGGGCATAGAGACGGTGTACCTGCAGTGATTTGAATAACAAGGGTCGGCTAACTGAGACTCCGCGCAAGGAATCCGATGTCGAAAATGGAACTGGGTCTGTAATGGCAAAAGCGATTGTCGTAACAATGGAACAGGAATATTTATCTGGTTCGCTATTGTTTGTATTGATCTCGATAGAGCTGCTGATCATTTTTAATCATCGATATCTCAACAGGTTTGTGTCAATTAACTGCGCCCAAGAAGGTTGATGGGGAATTAGGAGGCTTGGTCACTCTGAACTGTCAGTATGATCTGCTTTATGTGAGCAACGTTAAACAATTGTGCCGAGGTTATAATTATTATGAATGTTCTGTTGTGGTTTCCACTATTGAACCAGAAAATGGAAGAGTATCTCTGACTGATAACAAAATACAAGGGATATTTTCAATAACGATTGATGACCTAGCGAAGGATGATGGAGGACGATACTGGTGTGTGATAATATTAATGTCATTATTTCAAATACGTCTAAAGACTTCTATTGATTTGGAAGTTTCTGAAGGTAAGACGGCTAATGGATTTCTATATAGTTTACTCTTCCTGATTTAAACATTTGTAATCGGAAATAGCCACCAGTCTGCTCTGAGTCACTCGCCCCCACATACTGGGTTCATCACATGCATATTAATAATAATAATCTTTATTATTGTCACAAGTAGGCTTATATCAACACTGCAATGAAGTTACTGTGAAAATCCCCTAGTCGCCACTCTCCAGTGCCAGTTCGGGAACACTGAGGGAGCATTCAGAATGTCCAATTCACCTAACAAGCACGTCTTTCGGGACTTGTGCGGGGAAACCGGAGCGCCCGGAGGAATTGGCAGCAGATCTGTGCACAGCCAGACATTTCTCACGTGTGGTCCAGCTGCAAAGTAATTGGGTGAATTTTACCAGTTAAATAGAATGCACGTTTGGATGCATGCAAAGTGTTACGTCAAGTCACGGAAAGTCGGGATCCTGACAGCATCCTGTGCCCTTCCAGGATACCCCTGGGCAGGTTTGATGGCGGGCGAGGAACCCTCGTGCAGCTAGCTGTCAGATATGTAATTTACATATTCAGATAAGCAATTAAGTTCTATTTAAATGAAGGATTCTGACCTGAACAGACAGCGGACTTCTTTTCCAAGCTGCTTGGAATTTGCTCGTGTCACTGAGGCGACTGCACAACATTTCTTCAATAAAACTGACAGGCTGGGAAGCCTTTGACAGTGAAATGAAGAGCTTCAGTTCCCCAGACAGGGTTGACACTGCCTAACACCCGGGTGGGCAACCTTGCCAATGGCCACCCAGCTGGCTGTCCCCACACCCCACCCTCTAGCCCACCCAGGTCTCTGCCTCTCCCTGAAGTTCTGTCCGCCCTTCTCCACAAGGAGAGAAGGTCGGGAGTTGTGAGTGTTAGAAATGGCTCGTGTGAAGAAGAGGGAAGGACAAAACTTGTGAAGGGTAACTGCATTCCACGGACTAACCTTACAAATGCATCCCAGTATTTTCCCTTTAAAAAGCAACAATCAGCTGAATTAAGTGACTCAAACGATACGGGGTGGAAATTTCACATTCAAAAAAATATTCAAGTGGCATAGTCAAGAGAATAATTGGGTCAAAATCCTGGAACACCCTCCCTGACGGCACTGTGGGTGTACCCGCACCACATGGACTGCAGCGGTTCAAGAAGGCCGAACATAAGAACTAGGAACAGGAGTAGGTCATCTGGCTCCTCGAGCCTGCTCCGCCATTCAATGAGATCATGGCTGATCTTTGTGGACTCAGCTCCACTCTCCGGCCCGTACACCATATCCCCGAATCCCTTTATTCTTTAGAAAGGAATCTATCTTTTTCTTAAAAACGTTTAAAGAAGGAGCCTCAACTGCTTCACTGGGCAAGGAATTCCAGAGATTCACAACCCTTTGGGTGAAGAAGTTCCTCCTACACTCCGTCGTAAATCTACTTCCCCTTATTTTGAGGCTATGCCCCCTAGTTCTGCTTTCCCCGACCAGTGGAAACAACCTGCCCGCATCTATCCTATCTATTCCCTTCATAATTTTATATGTTTCAATAAGATCCCCCCGCATCCTTCTAAACTCCAATGAGTACAGTCCCAGCCTACTCAACCTCTCGTCATAATCTAATCCCCTCAACTCTGGGATCAACCTAGTGAATCTCCTCTGCACTCCCTCCAGTGCCAATATGTCCTTTCTCAGGTAAGGAGACCAAAACTGAACACAATACTCCAGATGCGGCCTCACCAACACCCTATACAATTGCAGCATAACCTCCCTAGTCTTGAACTCCATCCCTCTAGCAACGAAAGACAGAACTCGATTAGCATTCTTAATCACCTGTTGCACCTGCACACCAACTTTTTGCGACTCGTGCACCAGCACACCCAGGTCCCTCTGCACAGCAGCATGTTTTAACATCTTACCGTTTAAATAATAATCCATTCTGCTGTTATTCCTCCCAAAATGGATAGCCTCACACTTGGCAACATTGAATTCCATCTGCCAGACCCTAGCCCATTCACCTAACCTATCCAAATCCTTCTGCAGACTTCCGGTATCCTCTGCATTTTTTGCTTTACCACTCATCTTAGTGTCGTCTGCAAACTTTGACACATTGCACTTGGTCCCCAACTCCAAATCGTCGATGTAAATTGTGAACAACTGCGGGCCCAACACTGATCCTTGAGGGACCCCACTAGTTATAGGTTGCCAACCAGAGAAACACCCATTTATCCCCACTCTCTGCTTTCTGTTAGTTAACCAATCCTCTACCCATGCTACCACTTTACCCTCAATGCTATGCATCTTTAGTTCATGCAGCAACCTTTTGTGTGGCACCTTGTCAAAAGCTTTCTAGAAATCCAGATATACCACATCCATTGGCTCCCCGTTATCTACTGCACTGGTAACGTCCTCAAAAAATTCTACCAAATTAGTCAGACACGACCTACCCTTTGTGAACCCATGCTGCGTCTGCCCAATGGGACAATTTCCCTCCAGGTGCCCCGCTATTTCCTCCTTCATGATAGATTCCAGCATTTTCCCTACAACCGAAGTTAAGCTTACCGGCCTATAATTACCCGCTTTCTGCCGACCTCCTTTTTTAAACAGTGGTGTCACGTTTGCTACTTTCCAATCCTCTGGGACCACCCCAGAGTCTAGTGAATTTTGATAAATTATCACTAGTGCGTTTACAATTTCCCTAGCCATCTCTTTTAACACTCTCGGGTGCATCCCGTCAGGGCCAGGAGACTTGTCTACCATTAGCCCCATTAGCTTGCCCAATACTGCCTCCTTAGTGATTACTATCATCTCAAGGTCCTCACCTATCATATCTTTATCTCCATCAGTCACTGGCATGTTATTTGTGTCCTCCACTGTGAAGACTGATCCAAAAAACCTGTTCAGCTCCTCAGCCATTTCCCCATCTCCTATTATTAAATCTCCCTTCTCATCTTTCAAAGGACCAATATTTACCTTAGCCACTCTTTTTTGTCTTATATATTTGTAGAAGCTTTTACTATCTGCTTTTATTTTCTGAGCCAGTCTACCTTACTCTTCTTTATAGCTTTTTTAGTAGCTTTCTGTTGTCCCCTAAAGACTTCCCAGTCCTCTAGTCTCCCACTAATTTTTGCCACTTTGTATGTTTTTTCCTTCAATTTGATACTCTCCCTCACCTCCCTAGATATCCACGGTCGATTTTTCCCCTTTCTACCGTCTTTCTTTTTTGTCGGTATGCACCTTTTCTGAACACTGTGAAAGATCGCTCGGAAGGTTCTCCACTGTTCCTCAACTGCTTCACCATGAAGTCTTTGCTCCCAGTCTACCTTAGCTAGTTCTTCTCTCATCCCATTGTAATCGCCTTTGTTTAAGCACAAAACACTAGTGTTTGATTTTACCTTGTCATCCTCCAACTGTATTTTAAATTCCACCATATTGTGGTCGCTCCTTCCAAGAGGATCCCGAACTATGAGATTATTAATCAATCCTGCCTCATTACACAGGACCAGATCTAGGACCACTTGTTCCCTTGTAGGTTCCATTACATATTGTTCCAGGAAATTATCCCGGGCACATTCTATAAACTCCTCCTCAAGGCTGCCTTTACCAACCTGGTTAAACCAATCGATATGCAGATTAAAATCTCCCATGATAACCGCTGTACCATTTCTACATGCATCCGTTTTTTAACTATTTTAGTATTCGTTTATGGACAGCTCACCCACCACCTTCTCAAGAACAATTAGGGATGGATAATGAATGTTGGCCTCGCCAGCAACACCCATACCCCATAAACGAATACTAAAATAGATAATATACAGGATTCGCATTCATTAATAAAATGTTCAACAGCTTCCTCTATTACAGCACCACAATGGACTTCAACAATGGGCCCTAACCCCAGGATAGCATCAGATACTGTGACACCTCACACCACTTCTTCTTCCACAAGTGCCATTCACATGTCAGTTGAAATCAATATACTTGTTTCTTCAGTAACCATATTTGAGGAATGGCAGCTTACAGAACATTATCAAGATGACCCTATAGAGCTGACAGCAATATAGTACTTCAGTATTCCTTGGGCAGTCGCAGTTCAAAGTACAGCCAACCCTGTTTCTACGGGTCAGGTGGCTTTTTTAGGCAAGTCAGATTTCAAGGACTATTATTTTCAATTTGTTCATGGGAGGTGGGCGACGCCGGCTGTGCCAGCATTTATTGCCCAGCCCTAATTGCCCTTGAGAGGGCAGTTAAGAGTCAGCCACATTGCTGTGGGTCTGGAGTCACACGTAGGCCAGACCGGGTAAGGGAGGCAGATTTCTTTCACGAAAGGACATCAGTGAACCACATGGGATTTTACGACAATCGACAAAAGTTTCAGGGTCATTTTTAAACTTTTAATTCCCGATTTTTATTGGAATTCAAATTTCACTATCTGCAGTGGCGGGACTTGAACCAGGGACCCCTGAGCACTCCGGGTCACCAGTCCAGTGACAATACCATTAGGCCACCGCCTTCCCAAGACCCTATTTAGCAGTTAGATAAGTAAATGAAAACTGTGGCATTATATTGTGGCAATTGTTCTGGTCAGGCCTGAGTATCAAAATGTATTTCATGTATTTCATGACCTGGTCAGACATTACAAAATCACAGAAACTTTGCAGTGCGAAAGGAGTCCATTCAGCCCATCGAGTCTCCACCAGCTCTCTGAAGAAAGCATTCCGCCAAGTCCCCTGCCTTATCCCAGTAACATTGCACATTTTTTCTTTTCAAATAGCAATCCAATTCCCTTTCGAATACTTCGATCGGATCTACCTCCACCTCCATCAGAGGAAGCTCATTCCAGCCTCTGGATGAAACAACATTTCCTCACACCACTTTTACTCCTTTTACCAAGAGGTTCTCCCTTGAGTGGAAACAGTGGGCGGGATTCTCTGATCCTGAGGCTAAGTGTTGACGCCGTTGTAAACGGCGTTGCGTTTCTCGACAGCGTCACCATGCTCTCAGGAGCAGCAATTCTGACCCCCACAGGGTGCCAGCACGGCACTGGAGCGACCCACGCCGCTCCAGGTGACGATACCGGCATCAGATGGGTGGCGCAGGTCTGCGCATGCGCAGTGCGACAGGTGCCAATGCCGCGCGTGCGCAGTGCGACAGGTGCCATTGCCGCGCATGCGCAGTGCGACCGGTGCCAATGCCGCGTATGCGCAGTGGCTCCCTTTTCCGCAGCCCGACGCAACATGGCGTAGGGCTACAGGGGCCGGCACGGACAAAAGAGGCCCGCAGCCCGAGTGGCCGGCCCGCCGATCGGTAGGCTACAGCGGAGGCCCCCCCCCCCCCTCGCCTCACCCCTCTCTCCCCCGCGGGTGGATGCACACCGAGTCCAGCCGGGTAAGACCACATGTGGACGGCGCCGGCAGTACTCGGATTTTCTATCCAGCCGCTCGGCCCATCCCGGGCCGACCGGCGCCAATGGTGCCGATTCTCCGTTCTCCGGAGAATCGGCAGACCGCCGTCGCGGCCACTTTGCGCGATTCGTGCCCGGCCCACCAATTCTCCGGCTCGGCCTGGGCTGAGAGAGACTCGCCCAGTATCTCATTAATTCACCTGCCCATACCCCCAGGAACATGAACACCTCTATCAAGTGTCTTCTCAGCCTTCCTTTCTCCAAGAAAAACAGACCAAACCTCTCTAATCCGTCCTCATAGCGACAGATCTTAATCCCTGGAATCATTCTTGAGAATCCCCTCTGTACTGTCTCCCATGCCTTCAAACCTTCCTCATGTATGGCAGCGAGAACTGGACACAATCTCCAGATGAGGCCTGACCACTCAGAAGGGGAAAAACAGTAAAATCTCAGAAATAATAATACTGATCCACTTTGTTTTTCTCTGTGGGTGGCGTCTTATACAAGTTCAACATGACGTCCTTACTCTTGTACCCAATGCCCCGATATGATCGCTACCCCAATATGATCGCTTATTCTATCTTCTGATAAGAGTCAAAAGTCCGGTTGATTGGAGGTGTCCAAAATACAACTTTTATTTGCTTACCTTATTCACCTTAATACACTTGCATAAAAACTGAATCAAAAACGTAAATCAAAATAATACGTAAACTGGTCAGAACATAGCGAAAAGCGTAAAACATATAGCAGAAGAAATTCAAATAAAATTATTTCAAAACAAAGTAAGTCGATAGATGAAAGCATAAATTCGGAACAACCCCTTAACCACGAGGTCTTACTCTTAAGAAAATTTCTATCGATGGTCTAATCTCTCATTCACTCTCATTGGTTTCTAATTCTCAGCTGAGACCTCCTGGTTTATTCAAATAGATGTCTGTCACTTAGAAGATGATTTATTAATCAAACATTGGTCATACTTAAGATGTACTAATGTCCATCAAAATTAATTCAATGTCTACATGCACACATCTTACGAGGATAAGATGCTCACGTCATGGCTAGCCATTAACCTTGCTGTTGCTAATTATCTGATACATTTTCATTACTAAATGCACTGGAATACAATGGTCTATACATTATATGAAACATTTTATGAAACAATGTCTGAATTTCTGCAGGCATGGCACCAAAGTTCAATAGTGTATTCATTATCTGAAACAGTGATGATCATTCTGCAGACAGGGTGTCTTGAATAATTTTGTTCTCAAGCTATACACTCAATTAATCCTTAAAGGCATCAAATAATTAATCAATCAATAGTCTATCAGCCCCTATTAATAAAGCCTAAGATACTATTAGCTTTATTAACCTCGCCACATGCCCTGCCAGCTTCATATGCATATACAGTGAGGTCCGTCTGGTCATCTCCTTTAGAGCTTCTCCCTTTGTTTTATGCTGACTCTCCATTTTCTTCCTGCCAAAATGAATCACCTCGCACTTCTCTACATTGAACTTCACTTGCCACTTGTCTGTCCAATCCGCCAACATATCTGTCCCTTTAAAGTTCAAGACTATCCTCGTCACAGTTGACAAAGGTTCCGCTCCTCATATCATCAGAAAATTTAGAATTAATTACATTGCTCAACAACACTCAAGAAACATGGCCCCATCCAGGACAAGGCAGCCGACTTTATTGGCACCCATCCACAAACATTCACACCCTACACCACCGGCGCACAGTAGCAGCGGTGGGTACCATCTACAAGATGCACTGCAGGAACTCATCAAGGCTCCTTAGACAGCACCTTCCAAACCCACGACCACTACCATCTAGAAGGACAAGAGCAGCAGATACCTGGGGACTCCACCACCTGGAGGTTCCCCTCCAAGTCACTCACCACCCTGACTTGGAAATACATCGCCGTTCCTTCATTGTCGCTGGGTCAAAATCCTGGAACTCCCTCCCTAACAGCACAGTGGGTGTACCTACACCACAGCAGTTCAAGCAGGCTGCTCACCTCCATCTTCTCAAGAGAAATCAGGGATGGGCAATCAATTCTGGTCTACCCAGTAATGTCCACGTCTCATGACGGAATAACTACAAAAATAATTACTAATACAGTTTACTTTCATGCTGTGTATTTTATTACTGGGGCTTGGACTGACACCTTGTGGTCTGCTGAAGTGCATGGCTGTGTTTACAGTATGCAAGTCCTATTTTACCAGTGTTAATGGGCGGCTCAAGCCCTCCTAGATATGTGCACAGGCTGGAAGATGCACAAATCTCAGCGCATTCACTATTACGTGACACAATTCCTCGGGAGGCTAAAAATACTCATCATGGGGTGTAAGCACTTTGATAATGTACTAATGATAGCTTCTTGTTTAACTAGAGAAGCTGAACCGAACAGTCAGCCTTTATGGACTATATTTCGCTGGATGCTCTTTGGTGCTCTGGCTGTTTGCACCGTTTCAGTGGCATGTTGTACGCGATTTGCAAATAACCCAGGTATGATCATTTAAATCTCATGATTCTAATATTCAAAATGATTTCATTCAGTTGAAAAGCTCAAGCACTTTGAAAGTTGCCTAAAAATAATAGGTAAATGATCCAAAATAAAATACCCACTGCTCATAAACCGCAAGTGAGTGAGGCATTGTCACCATTCCGGTGTTATAACAATGGCTTTTACCGAAAACTTTATGCCTGTCGACTGCAGTTGGTCTGGCGTTTTTGTTCTCAAATGGAAATCCGTGAGAGAGGACAAATCAGAGCAGGCAGCTGATACAAAACATTCACACACATTGGTCACTGACTGATTACAGAACATAACTGCAGTGATATCACGGTAGTGTTGCAATTCACTGACTGACCACTAGGAGTCTCACTAGTATATAGGTGAATTCAGCTGACCAGACATTGGCTGGAGGAAGTAAAAGGGGGAGCCTGCATGTTGCATGATTTTGCTCTTGTTCATTTGCTGTCTTGTATATAGTTTATCCCCAGTTAATAAAACGTTTCTAACTTTAACTACAAGTGTTCTTGTAATAAATTAGACCCTCCAACAAGAACATTACAATAACTACCTGAAGATATGGGCTGAATTTTACCAATCAGCAGGGAGAGAAATGGAGGTAAAACCGTGGGGAGCAGAATCAAATCAGCTCCTCGACACAGTCCTCTCATCGGGGTAATTCACTGGCCGTGGGGGTGAAGCGGGCAGGCTAATTGCCCCATGGAGACAGACAGACAATTTACAGATGTCAAGGCACCTATTTTTAAATCTTAATTTGTGGGATGTGGGCGTCGCTGGGTGGGCCAGCAGCAAGGCCCATTTTACAGGGCTGTCTACATTTAGCCAACAACGTGGCAAATCCCTGTCACGTGTGGTGGAGCCACCAGCTGAATGGAGTCAACCTCTGAGTGACAGCCCAGGTGAGGGGAGGTTTTAAGCAGCAAAGAGAGGGCCCTGGGGGCAGACAGGCCGTGGGGCCTCAAGAAAACTGCTGACATCCGGTCTCCTTCCTGCCTTGGCAGCAAACATCACTCCCGGTGTTACTGCTGAGCTACTGACCCTCTGGCTGAGTTCTGTGGCAGACGGCCATCCATAATAGGCTGCTGCCCGCAAAATTTATCTGGCAGTCCCGCCGCCCACTCGTGGTGACGCACATTCCCTCCCAATGTCGGGGCTGCTGCGCTCATGGAGGTGAAACCTGCCTTATGTACAAAGAACAAAGAACAAAGAAATGTACAGCACAGGAACAGGCCCTTCGGCCCTCCAAGCCTGCACCGACCATGCTGCCCGTCTAAACTACAATCTTCTACACTTCCGGGGTCCGTATCCCTCTATTCCCATCCTATTCATGTATTTGTCAAGATGCCCCTTAAACATCACTATGGTCTCTGCTTCCACCACCTCCTCCGGCACGCGTTCCAGGCACCCACTACCCTCTGTGTAAAAAACTTGCCTCGTACATCTCCTCTCAACCTTGCCCCTCGCACCTTAAACCTATGCCCCCTAGTAATTGACCCCTCTACCCTGGGGAACAGCCTCTGACTATCCACTCTGTCTATGCCCCTCATAATTTTGTAGATATCTATCAGGTCGCCCCTCAACCTCCTTCGTTCCAGTGAGAACAAACCGGGTTTATTCAACCGCTCCTCATAGCTAATACCCTCCATACCAGGCAACATCCTGGAAAATCTCTTCTGCACCCTCTCTAAAGCCTCCACATCCTTCTGGTAGTGTGGCAACCAGAATTGAACACTATATTCCAAGTGTGGCCTAACTAAGGTTCTATACAGCTGCAACATGACTTGCTAATTCTTATACTCAATGCCCCGGCCAATGAAGGCAAGCATGCCGTATGCCTTCCTGACTACCTTCTCCACCTATGTTGCCCCTTTCAGTGACCTGTGGACCTGTACTCCTAGATCTCTTTGACTTTCAATACTCTTGAGGGTTCTACCATTCATTGTATATTCCCTACCTGCATTAGACCTTCCAAAATGCATTACCTCACATTTGTCCGGATTAAACTCCATCTGCCATCTCTCCGCCCAAGTCTCCAAACAATCTAAATCCTGTTGTATCCTCTGACAGTCTTCATCGCTATCCGCAATTCCACCAACCTTTGTGGCGTCTGCAAACTCACTAATCAGACCAGTTACATTTTCCTCCAAATCATTTATATATACTACGAACAGCAAAGATCCCAGCACTGATCCCTGTGGAACACCACTAGTCACAGCCCTCCAATTAGAAAAGCACCCTTCCATTGCTACTCTCTGCCTTCTAAGACCTAGCCAGTTCTGTATCCACCTTGCCAGCTCACCCCTGATCCCGTGTGACTTCACCTTTTGTACCAGTCTACCATGAGGGACCTTGTCAAAGGCCTTACTGAAGTCCATATAGACAACATCCACTGCCCTACCTGCATCAATCATCTTTGTGACCTCTTCGAAAAACTCTATCAGGTTAGTGAGACACGACCTCCCCTTCACAAAACCATGCTGCCTTTCACTAATACGTCCATTTGCTTCCATATGGGGGTAGATCCTGTCTCGAAGAATTCTCATCAGTAATTTCCCTACCACTGAAGGCTCACCAGCCTGTAGTTCCCTGGATTATCCTTGCTACCCTTCTTAAACAGAGGAACAACACTGACTATTCTCCAGTCCTCCGGGACATCACCTGAAGACAGTGAGGATCCAAAGATTTCTGTCAAGGCCTCAGCAATTTCCTCTCTAGCCTCCTTCAGTATTCTGGGGTAGATCCCATCAGGCCCTGGGGACTTATCTACCTTAATAGTTTTCAAGACGCCCAACACCTCGTCTTTTTGGATCTCAATGTGGCCCAGGCTATCTACACACCCTTCTCCAGACTCAACATCCACCAATTCCTTCTCTTTGGTGAATACTGATGCAAAGTATTCATTTAGTACCTCGCCCATTTCCTCTGGCTCCGCACATAGATTCCCTTGCCTATCCTTCAGTGGGCTAACCCTTTCCCTGGCTACCCTCTTGCTTTTTATGTACGTGTAAAAAGCCTTGGGATTTTCCTTAACCCTATTTGCCAATGACTTTTCGTGACCCCTTCTAGCCCTCCTGACTCCTTGCTTAAGTTCCTTCCTACTTTCCTTATATTCCACACAGGCTTCGTCTGTTCCCAGCCTTCTAGCCCTGACAAATGCCTCCTTTATCTTTTTGACAAGGCCTACAATATCTCTCGTTAGCCAAGGTTCCTGAAATTTGCCGTATTTATCCTTCTTCCTCACAGGAACATGCCGGTCCTGAATTCCTTTCAACTGACACTTGAAAGCCTCCCACATGTCAGATGTTGATTTACCCTCAAATATCCTCCCCCAATCCAGGTTCTTCAGTTCCCGCCTAATATTGTTATAACTAGCCTTCCCCCAATTTAGCACATTCACTCTAGGACCACTCTTATCCTTGTCCACCAGCACTTTAAAACTTACTGAATTGTAACCGCTTGTCCCAGTCACAACCCACGTGAGTGCAGAACAAGGTCAAGTGTGGAAAACTGTTCAGCTTTTGTTCATTTACCCGATATCTCCTTGTGTTGTTGTTGACACTTTACTGCATTAAAGGAGATATAAAAGTGCAGGTTGCCATTGTTGCTGTAGATATTTTGTCGAATTACCATTTCCGGTTAGTGCCTGTAATCCGTGTACATTGTCTGGAAGTGGGCTGTAGTTCCTTACCATCGCTGTGTGTATTCCACTTAAATGATTCCACCAGAAAGCTGTTGTGAATTGAAAAATAAAGAATGTTATTTATTCTCATCCACTCCATTCTCACTCCAAAATAGGTCCTGTCCATTTGAATTCTGATGTCCCTTTTTTCCAGGGTGAAAGAGAATCAATTTGGCCGACATTTCAATACCTTTTGTGTTGACCTATCTATCCTGCAAATTTAGAGTATCCAATTTTTTTTTTCCAATTAAGGGGCAATGTAGCGTGGCCAGTCCACCCAGCCCTGCACATCTTTGGGTTGTGGGGGTGAAACCCACGCAGACACTGGGAGAATGTGCTATTTTAATAGAATTCAGTTCCTAACAAACTGGAGTCTGAAGGTATATTTCACCTATGGGAACTCACAAGGAACATTTCTGGTTTGGACTTCAAGTGCATATATTGTGAAACTGCGCAAAATGTTTCAGGATTTTCCATCAATTCATGTCTGGGGTGTCTTCAAGATTCTGCCAATCACACCAGGGATATAGAAATTAACAGGAAGTTCAAAAGCTCCAAATTTCACAGTAGATCACTTACTAGGATAACAAACCTGTGGTCTAGGCTTGGCTTCATTTATTTTGGCTGTGATTCCCTGTTCCCTGTCGTGCAATCAGGAATCCCGATCGGACGGAGGGCAAAGCATCATCGGAGAAATGGGTTTGCGCTGGAAACCCGATTTACCTCCCATTATGCACCAAACCTCACAGTGGGAAATCCTCTCAGGGGCCGATGGTGCGATTTTTCCCAATCGTGAGCCTGATTCAGTGAACTACAAGGTGGGTCAAAGGGTCAGTGCATAACTGAGGTGCCCCCCAATTTCATTGGAAGGCCCCTCCCCCACAATGGAAATCCTCCCCTGACGAATGTGATATAAAATATTTAGTTTAAATATTAGTTACAGTAATGCCAGTAGGCCAGTTTAATTCTAGTGAGTTCACAAAAGACAAAGCACAAAGGATTTCAGAAAAGCATGGCAAGGAAGGGGGGAGGGGTGTCTTGTAGAGGATGGGAAAAGGATGCTGGGTAACAAGAGGCCCAGGGTTAAGGAATGAGAAGTGAGCCAATTCGGATGTATGGCCAGGTCAGGAGGGGTATAGTTTTCATAGAATTTACAGTGCAGTGCAGAAGGAGGCCATTCGGCCCATCGAGTCTGCACCGGCTCTTGGAAAGAGCACCCTACCCAAGGTCAACACCTACATCCTATCCCCATAACCCAGTAACCCCACCCAACACTATGGGCATTTTTGGACACTAAGGGCAATTTATCATGGCCAACCCACCTAACCTGCACATCTTTGGACTGTGGGAGGAAACCGGAGCACCCGGAGAAACCCACGCACACACGGGGAGGATGTGCAGACTCCGCACAGACAGTGACCCAAGCCGGAATCGAACCTGGGACCCTGGAGCTGTGAAGCAATTGTGCTACCCACAATGCTACCATGCAGCCCCCACGGATGACCGATGGGAATCTGTATGTGAAACTTGATGCCATTTGAATGTATTTGCAGAGATCCCTTTGTCTTGGACTTCATTAGTTTCCAAGGGGTCCAGGAGACTAGTTCTATGTTCTGTGTCCCTGAGAAACGAGTCAGACTTGCAAGTTGGTTAAAAATAAATAATACCATGCCTACAAATCCATCTCGAGTTTTATTGAGGCCAGACTGACGGGTAAAGAATTCAACATTTGTCACCCCATCTCCTCCTGTTGACAAGTAGGGGCAATGTTCCCCCACCACGACGATACCAGGTCACCCCCTCCCCAACAGCATGCAGGCATGAAGGTGACCCGACTCCCCCCTACCCCCGCCCCCCACTAGCTCCCTCATCAAACCACCCATCAAATCCCCCAACAAACCCCGATCAGAAATTCCCGTCAGTCACTCCTGCCTGAAAGCTGAAGAGAAGTCCAGGCAGTAGAGTGAAAATCACTGCATTTTCCCTTCCCCTTCCCTAACATCTGCTGCCTCATGCAATAATGTTTAAAACAGCAGCTGTGTCAGAGGCTTCCTTGAAGACCGAGTACACTGAAAAGGCTTCAAATCCCTCGATAAGCTTTGAAATGCAAATCTTCCATTCAATTCCACACAACAATACATTTCATTAGCCAGTGATTGACAGTTTTAATACTCCAGAGACACTTGCCAGGTGGATTATTTATATTTCTTTCCCTTCAGACTTGAATGCATCTCAAAAACCCTGTTGTGATGCTAACCACAATGTTTATAAACAGTCTTGCCATGACTGACAGCTCCTCGCCACATCAAAAGCAGCTACGTGCTTTCTGCTGTGGAGGCGAGCTCTTCCCCATGCATAAATTAGCATGGTTAAGGAGAGAGACTCGCATTCCGGGCCCTGCTCCTAACGCCAGTGGAGACCAGTAGCGATTCTCCACTGGCAAGAGCATCTACGATCCATAGTGGAGAATGCTGACCTTTATCTTAAATTAATGCCTACGTTCAAAGGTAAATATGAAACAGGGGATGGGGGAAGCATCAGCAGCGTTCCTGGATCAGGTACAGTGTGTTGCATTGTTCAACCTGGGACCCAGTGCCATGGGCACCACTTGCAAAATAGAAAGCTCCCTGAACCCCAGCTAAGTTGAACAATATCAGAGTTAGAGGTTATGGCAGACCAATCTCACCATTTGGATCAGAATATTGCCATCCACCAACTCACCTGCGTATTATTGCCTGGTATCCCTTCACATGAAACACTTTTGAAAGAAGGTCAATCAATTCATTTTCTACAGGTCAGTTGCTTAAATTCATTTCTTATTCAGTTCCCCAGGGCAGCAAATGAAGGGTTAACTGGAAACATCAACCGCAGAACACGAATAGAATCAGAGCTGCATTCGAAGACTGGCCAAAGGATTCACCAAATCAGAGTCCAATGTCCAGAACATTTTCACTTGCTTTTAGAAGTTACGTTCCAATGTTATTTGATACTTGATTATAATTTGAAATGTCTCTGTATTGGAGAACGCGCCATGCTGGTGCAACATCATCTGATCTATAGTGATGTCAGCAGACTGTTTGTGTGGTCTCCAGTTCTCTAGCTTAGATTGTATGAGCAACATCTCTTAATAAACCTTGCATCGTGTTTGTGAGAAATCCAAGCCTACGGCACCTCCAAATCTTTTCTCTTTGCAGCAAATTGAGAATATAACAAAAGAGAAAACTGGCGACGAGGATTGAGGCAAGAGCAAAAACTGTCGAGGCACTGAAATCGGCGGCGCAAAAAGAGGAGACGTCGACGAGAGCGGAGGAGGAGATTCTCAGGACTGGACGCTCACGTTGATCGTAGGAAAGGGCACTGATGCAGGAGGTTTAAATAAGAATAAAACAAAGATATCCATGATGTGCTGTTCCTTGTCTCTGAATAAAGCTCGTAGTCTTAAATTTGAAGTAGATGCTTTATTGTGAGTTTGTTCTCTCTCTGGCGCTTAAACTATGTTACATCTGAGCTGCCTGTCTGTGTTCTGCTCCCAGCTGCTGTTCCTGTGAAGTGCCCTCTAACTTCCTGTCTGTCTCTATTTATACCTCTCCCGTGCTCCCTCTAATGCTTGCTCATTGTATTGCATCTACATTGACCCCTTGTATATATACACAGATATACAGATCACTACACGTGAGTTGGTAGAACAAAAGTTTCAAAACGTTTTCTTGCTGTCAGATGCAAGTGGACTCTAGGTCAGTGTTTCTAGGCCATACTGGTGTGCTGCGAGAAGGGTGCAAGTGTGGCTCGGCCGCCGACGCTTCTGCGAACTCACCCTTGCATCAAGCCTCCCGACAGGGCCGATCCTTTCTCTCAGTGACTGCCAGGTTCCCGCTGTAGCTGCCACTTGAATGCTGCATTCGAAATCCGTTCTCTTCCCGACAGCTGCCGGGCACGTGCCCACCCAGTTAGCAGAGCACCAATCGCTCGGGCCAAGGCAAGGGAGACCATTTTCGGCTCATACAATGCATCCGTTGCGAGGTTTGTGCTGGGTGCTTTGGAGAAGGCCCAAAAAAGTTTTGTTTTCTTCAATATAAATTTAGAGTATCCAATTCATTTTTTTCCAATTAAGGGGCAATTTAGTGTGGCTAATCCACCTACCCTGCACATCTTTGGGTTGTGGGGTGAAACCCACGCAAACACGAGGTGAATGTGCAAACTCCACAAGGACAGTGACCCAGAGTCGGGATCGAACCAGGGACCTCGGCGCCGTGAGGCAGCAGTGCTAACCCACTGCGCCACCGTGCTGCCCTGGAGAAGGCCAAAAATAAGGCCTTGCCAAATATTTGATCACTGTCTGCCATTAAAGTGATGTCGGGCAAGGCAACCAAATCCTCAATGTACAAAATACCCAGTGAGAAATTGCAGCTGCTCCCGTATTCCCTGGGAGTCTTTTCTGTTATTTTTACTCTGGGGCTTTACAGGAAGCGATGTAACTACTTGGAGCCCAAGACACAGAGCAGCCGGTGAATTGATATGAAAGGAATACTTTTGTGTATCTGAAATGACCCATTCTTTGAACATTTTCAAAATGTCATCCCCCAAGGATTAATGATTTATTGAGACAGAATGCATAGTTTAATTAAAGTACACTCAATGATATATAATAGAAAAATGTTGAGGAAATATATACACCTGCATTTGTTCTAATGCCTCTGAGCAAATTATTTTCGGACACATGTATGGCAATAGCAAAGAATCCAATATTATGGATAAAAATTGCAAACAATAAATACTAAATAACACAAGAAACCTTGATTTGGAGTTCTTACATCCAGTTTATCATCATACTGTGTGAACAAATACCCACATTTTGTAAAGTATGTAGTCATTATCTGATATTAAATACATTGTTGTAATTTGGCACACAGCAGGGATCGGTAACAGAGTTACAGAGTGTAACATAAGATGATGCCAATGCAAACCATGTGTCGTTAACGGAGAGCAAATAAATGATGTGCCTTGTTAAGCACTGTGAAATTAAATTCACATCTCGCAATTACAAGCATGTAGAATGCATTGCAATAAACTAACTTCACTGATTAGATTTGACATTTAACTTGGCAAATGTAAGAAAGGTTGTTTTTATTTAGTGTGGACACAAGTTATATTACGTGCAACAACATGTTTTTTTCTCATTTCTGTGAAGCATTTATTGGTACATCTTCACGTCTGATACCGATTGTTACGATACCCGATCAGACCCCAATTTTTGTTAGGATACCAAACAAGACCCCACAAACAATTTGTAATTTGTAAAACTGAGAAAAGGGTACATCACCCCAGGAATGATGACTCTGACCAAATGGTATTTTTTAATGTTAAAACAAACTTTAATTTAAACACAGAATCAACCACATTAACATCAAATAAATAGTTTTACAATTAAGCTATTTTGCTGTAGGGTCGGCTGGTTTTCAAACAGTTAATCAGTTCTAAATAAAAGGGAAAACTTTAACTCGCCCACTACACCTGCTTCTGTATATATTCCAACTAAGCAACCCAATACAGGTCAAAATCCACTCATAAATAAAGTTAGCAATCAGGGTTACATGTTGTTCTCTGTCCAGACCTTTGGAGAGAGACCCTTTCAGGAACAACCTGAATCTGTCTTGTCAGATTCAAATCCTATAGCAAAACCACAGACACACCTGGCCCCTCTTATTAATTATATCATCTGTATCCCACTAAAGATGTCCCATGGCCTGCCTAGCTTTGACTAAACAAAATCCCTCAAATTATCTACACTCCAGGGGACCTCCAACAAGTAAAATAATGTTCAATCCACCATCTCTCTGCAAACAAGTAAATAGTTAAAATCAAAGAAATCCTCAAATTTACTACACCTTAATTACAGCTTTGGTAGACACACAAATTTTAAACCAGTGTTTTTAACAACATTATTGTAAAATATAATACATCCATCAAACTATTTTCATTTTCACTGGAATTATTGTTGCACTGAATATAAGTGCTTTGAATTAAACTGAAGTTCAGTCCGAATGCGGACTTAAACTGAGCCCACAGAATGAATGGTCGTACAATGGGGAAACACTTTGTTGCAGATTGCTGAATTGTGGCACAGTTTATGCCCCACCCCTAGTAGGTGATTGGCCACAGTCGGTTCGCGACTACATTGTGGGATGTTTATGTGCAATCAATTTGGCTGAACAAAAAAGTGGTTGTACCGTGGGATTATTTTTCTCATTGAAGTGTGCCGTTTTACTGTAAAGGTTGGGAATCACTGGTCTGGGCTGCAGGAACCACACGCGTGGGGGAATGAAACGGGCTGTGGGATTAGGAATTCAAAAGTCTTTCCGATTCTGTGCATGCCACTACCCCAATAAGGCAAACCAGAGTCCAGGCAAAAGAGACATTTTTATGTTGCATTGTGGATCAGGAGACCTCTTGTTTCACACATGATAAAAAACGGAAGGGAGGAAAGTTAATCGATGTATATTCCCGAGGAGCCGGTATCTGGAATTGCGGGAAAAGGTGGCACCATGGATATATTTGATTATGACTGTGAGAATTGGAACATGCATCAAGAGAGATTTCCACTTGTCCTCCTAGCGAATCAAACATCTGTGGACCTCAAAGATTGAAATATTTCTCAGTTGGGTAAGGTGTAAAACTTTTATGCTGTTGCAAAACTTGGTCCACCCAGCAAAGCTGGGAGAAAAGGCTTACAACAAATGGATGAAAATTCTAGAAGGGCATTTCTCACCAAGACCGCTCATAATTACAGGGAGGTTTCGTTTCCACCACTGTAGTCAGGAAGAAGGTTACAATTATTGGTGACTTAAAGAAGGTGAGCAAAATGCCAAGAGTTTGGTACTATAATTGACGACACCCTTTGGGACAGGCTGGTATGAGTACTCCACAACAAAGCTGTTCAGAGGAAGCTGCTTACTGTAAGAGATTTAACTCTCAGATCAGCTGAAGAAATTGCCACATCAATGAAGCTAGCAGCAAAAGGCGATTCACACATAGGAGCTGGAGTGAAGACCCACAAAATGGAGGCTGCCAAAAACAAGTCTGCAAGGGTTCGACTGTGTCATCGATGAGCAGAAGTTGGGCACTCAGTGGGGAATGCTGGAGAAGAGAAAATAAGTGCATAAGTGCTGTGGTAAAATGGGTCATGTTGCCAAAGTATGCTGGGCACGGCAAACATCGCCAACACTTCAGACGTGTAAGTGAAAGAAAACATCTCAGCCTACGCGTTGAGTTTACATGTTAATAGACTAAGTTCAAGACCCCTCGGGGGGGCGATTTGTCGGGACAGGGTGATTACCAATGTTTTTGGGTATTCCCAAAACTTGATGGTAACCAAATCAAACTGGAAACGGATATAGGTGCAGCTGTACCATTCATACCAGAGACTATTTATAATCAGAAATTCAAGCATCTGCCATTAAAACCATTCAATGTTAACCTGTGGATGTACACACAGCAGAGGTCAGACCACTAAAGGGATATATTACGGTAAAATGGAAGTAAATGAAACAGCGGAGTCGCCTCTCCACGTTGTCCATGGAAGCTTTCCTTTTTTATCTGGTAGAGCACGGCTGGGAAACATTGGGCTGGACCCTCCGCTTGAGAGAATAACTGCCGACTCTGTGGCTGGAAGGTGGGTGTTCCAGGGTCCCGATGGCGACATCTGTCCCAGAGCAATTCAGGACAGCACTCGCGCCACATGGAACTAGTGTGATTCCATCTGCCGCTGGCGCTGGATTTGCTGCAGTCAGGATTGGGTTCGGAGAGGCTGACAAGCTGGATAAGCTCTCCACTCCCCACACACTCTCATTCCAGCCAAGGAAATGGCTGCCCAGAGTGCGGCACGACATTCACAGAAGCAGAGCTGGAGATATTGCCAGATGCTGTGGAGGAGACACAGGAACTCTGTTCCCCAGAGTTGGATGGAGGCTGCTACCTGCCGTGTTAACTGGGCCTGGCCGCAGTTGGCAGAGGCCAGCAGAGCCGCGGGCCCCACCGCGAGGAACGGTCAGCAGAGCCGGAAAAAGCTGCACAAACTCCTCAGGTTAGCCCAGGTGAGTCACCACCTCCGTGCCCCTGGCACCACTCCTATCCCACCCACACTACACCCATCCCCACAACCACCCCCCCACCCCCCAACATCCCCCCCCCCCCCTACACACATCGCCCATCAGGTGGACCGTGTTGGCAGTGCTGGGTGGATCCCCCAGGCCAGACATGATGAGCCACCATCTCAGTACCCCTGACCCAAACACTCACACCCCTCACCCCCCCAGCAACCCCCCCCCCCCCCAATGAGGGCGACCCTCCAGGAGGCCCCTCGCACCCCACCCTGCGCCACATGCCAACACCCATACCACTCTCCATGGTGTTTGCCCCGCACACATAGGCCACCATCTGCAGACCCCGTGCACTGCCCATGTCCAAGTGTCTCACGCTGCACATTATCTGTCCCCCAGGATAAGGCGGCCCAGAACCGTAGGGAGAGAGAATAGACACGGGGCGGGGGGGGGGGGGGGGGGGGGTGGTGGTAAGGAAGCGGGTAGTCGCAGAAGCGGAAGTCGGCATGGGATACCCAAGTGAACCCCCATTACGTTGCGATGTGCCTATGGCACGTGAGTCACCCCTCACCGCCCCCCACACCACGCCTCTCCGCAATTTCACCATACGTCTTGCATTGTGTCTTGCAGGGTCACCACCAGACGAGGCGGAATCGGCCTGTGTCCCCAGCCCTCAGCTATAACCTGAAGGATTTCTACCACTCGGTTACCAGCTGCACTTTGCGATTACTGGAACTCAGTAGAAATTTAAGTTAAAACTTCTCCGGTGCAAATAAGAATTGTTTTATTTGTCTTCTATTGATTACAATTTGAAAGTCATTTAAAAGGCAATTCGTAGACAATTTGAAGCTTTCAAAGAATCACAGACATTATCTTCATGCTTAGGCAAACAGCTCGACAATAACTTTTAAAAGTCAAAGTCTGAAAATGAAATATGAAAAAGAGAGAGAGCTAATCTTCAGCTTCAAACCATTGAAACAAAAACTGGCAAACTACCCACAAAAGCCTACCCTAACAATCTACCTAAAAATGGCAGAGCGAAACTTCTTCAGTTATACTCTTTCATATCTGTCTTAAGTCATCTAATCACACCCCAATATAATCCTAATTGGTTTGGGTTAGACTCAAACACATTTGATTTGACGGCAAGCCGTCCATCTTCAACATGTAACATTACTTCTAATTGTTGCGTATCTACATACTTGTGTATGTTAAAGAATGTGATATGGTGTTTTATCAAAGCCAGCAAAAACTGGCTGTATGCTGGCTTGGCTATTGTAACAATGGAGACTTCATGTAATCTTTTCATGCAATGCTGGACAATGATTTGCAAAATGTAAATCAAATCTGTTTTAATCTAGTAAAGTGAATTATGCTGCTTCTATGAAATGGTTACGTTTTGAGAAAGTTGGAAGCAAATATATTTGATTCGATGTTTTATAAACTGTCCATTAAAATGTTTCAGCCTGTATAAGTTATGGAATGTGGTTCACGCTGTAATCACTAATGGCCTGAAATGAGAACAATAGAGCCTCTACTCCTGTCACCTCGTTGCCACGGAATTCAGCTCTTGTCCTTGAAGAAATGTAGTTAAAAGGGTTTGACTTATCAGTCTTCTGTGTTACTTTAAAACTATGTACCTAAAAGTTGTGTTGGACAAAATGATTAAATGAATTTGCAGAATGTGTGTTTTTAATCCTTAATTTAAAACTGGGGCTTAATGTTTACACTTAAACGGCTATCTTTTACCTATATTCGGTGTATTAGAAATACCTGGCTTCTACACAATCCCACGACTCACCAGGCGATGAGACGGGACCATTCAAGGTCACACCCCCACCCCCTCCGCCGCAATCCCACGACACTCCGTGGCACATGTCCGGGGACGACACCGACGTCTCGTCACACCTGTCACCGGCACCCTCCACCACCCAGAGACACTCACCTCAGTTGGAAGAGTCTCCTGGGACATTATCTGCTGAGCACCACACACATACAGCGATGCATCAGGTGGCGGTGGGAATCCCCAAGGGGACGGACGGTCGGAGGACAGCCCAACCCCAGGGACCAGCTGCCGTCCAGAAGGGTTGAGTACTTCTGGACAGGGAGGTCCCATCAATGCTGGAGATGCAGACTCAGAGCCGGGGACTACAGGAGGGGGTGCAAGCGAGCATCCAGCACCTGCAGGTGCAGTTGGAGGAGTACAACCGCCTGCAGGAGGCGGTGCCGACCACGCTTGCTACCCAGGCCAACACCGCAAGGGTGACATCCATGTGGAGGACATGGGTGCAAAGGTATAAAACATGTGTCAGGAATCCAAGGCATGGGGCATCTTGTGCGGGCAACGGCTGAGGCACAGGTCAGGGCGGCCATGTGCCAGGGCCACATATCATTGCTGTGGTGCTCCAGAGCATGGCCCTACACAACAGGCTATGGCTGCGGGGGTCAGAAGCATTGGCCTGTTGCTGGCTGACCAGAGCCAGACATAAAGGAACCTGGCACGGTCCCTGAGTGAAATGGCCCAGTCCCAGAGGGACGTGGCGCAGTCCCAGTGCTCCATGGCCGTGGGTATTGAGACCCTGGTCGATATGAGTGCAGACCTCCAGGACTGGCAGTGCCAGGTGATGGCAGAGCTGCCGGAGCTAGCTGTGGCCACACCCCCATCCCAAAGTGCTGCGCGGGGGCACCATCGGACCATCCTGAGGGTGGAGGAGGTGATGGGGTATTGCGCCAGAGTGCCAGGGAGAATGTGGCAAGTGCCACGGTGCATACGTCCGCTGTTCCTGTTCAGACTGTGCTCTGCATCCCCCTCCCCCCGCGTCTCCCCCTGCAGATGAGCAGTTCTTTGGATGGGTGTACTGAGTGATGCCATCACATGGAGGGTCACTGGCGAAGCTGAGCCACGCACGCCCTGTTCATGGGTTGCCAGGAATCTGGGGGTTCCTAGTGGGGTGGCTTGAAGGGGGGCAGGGCCCCCATATAGTTATTGGTGCTCTGCACATTGACGGGTCATGGTGGGCAGTCAGTAAATTGCGCAGCCAGTTGGCCACAGCAATGGTGGTGCGTGCCCAGCCAACCCGGACTTGGGGGGCATTCCGGGACGTCGGGCCATCTCCTGGTCACACCCCCCGCTACTCCCACCGCCCTCAGCCAGCGGCACTACTATCAGCCCAGGGTTGGGCCTCGAGATACATGCCTTACCCCCTCTCTCACCCTCAGCAGCCACGCGCCCGGTTCCTGTTTTTAAATACCACAAGTGAACCGCAATGGTGTCACGTCCGCCAGACGAAGGTAGAGCATCGCGGAAGGCCAGAGACTCCGGCGGATCCTCATGACACACTCCATGTTCATTTGCCTCTGATGTGAAAGGGGCGCTGGTTAAGCCCTCACTATCTCACTTCAATCAGGTTTAAAGGAGGAGAGGACAATGCAGGACCTGGCAGACTTCAGCCAGTTCTTTTGTGCCGTCTCCAGCTTTATGAAAACGTAACATCCAACCTCGCGCGTGTAGATCATCGTGAAGGGCAATAGCAACAAAACGCTCATTTTACTCAGCACTCAGCTTCAGCTCACCAGCAGGGAAATACTCCCCGCACAGCGGGGTGCCAGTTTGGAAGGCTGCCCTAATCATTTCCATCGCCCTTTATGCTCCCCCCCCCCACCCCCGTTTTCAATCCCCCCTCAACCCTCCAACCTTGGGGTGCCCCCGGGAACCCTCTCACTCCCCCCCCCCCCCCACCCTATCCATCCGTGAAGAACAGAAGGGGAAAATCCCAGCCAATGCCTTTCATGAGTTCCATTGCCAGGACTGCACAGAGAAACCCAGGCAGACACGGGAGCGAACGTGCAACCACCACCAGCCCCCCCCCCCCCCCCCCCCCCACCCCCGGTTGCTGCTGTTTCGACCTCCACCTAACGTTCCGCGAGAAAGTCTAGGAACGGTTGCCACCGCCTGGAGAACCCCGGCACAGACCCTCGCAAGGCAAACTTTATCCTCTCCAACTTAATGAACCCTGCCACGTCATTGATCCAGGCTTCCACGCTCGGGAGCGTTGCATCTCTCCACATTAGTAGGATCCTCCGCCGGACTCCCAGGGACGCAAAGGTCAGAACTCCGGCCTCTTTCGGCTCGTCCGATACCCCAGATAGTGCTATCCCCCAGCTCGGCTTGACCCGGGTGTTCACAACTTTGGACATAGCCCTCGCAAAGCCCCTCCAGAACCCCTCCAGCGCCGGGCTCGTCCAGAACATATGAGCGTGATTCGCTGGGCTCCCCGAACATCTCACACATCTGTCCTCCACCCCAAAACACCTACTCATCCTCGCCCCTGTCATATGCGCCCTATGTACTACTTTGAACTGTATTAGACGGAGCCTGGTGCATGAGGAGGAGGAATTCACCCTGCCCAGGGCATCAGCCCGCAGACGCTCATCCAGCTCCTCCCCGAGCTCCTCCTCCCACTTGCCCTTCAACTCCTCCACCGAGGCCTCCTCCGCTTCCTGCAGCTCCTGATAAATCGCCGAGACCTTGTCTTCTCCAACCCATTCACCCGAAATCACCCTGTCCTGAATCCTTCGTGCTGGAAGTAGTGGAAATTCCCTCACCTGCCATCTCACAAACGCCCTCACTTGCATATATCTAAAAGCGTTTCCGGGAGGCAACCCAAATTTCTCCTCCAGCGCCCCCAGGCTAGCAAAAGCCCCATCTATGATCAGGTTCCCCCATCCTTTTAATTCCTGCCCGATGCCAACTGAGGAACCCCCCATCCATCCTGCCCGGCACAAACCTATGATTATCCCGTATCGGGGACCAAATTGAGGCCCCCACCTCACCCCTATGTCGCCCATACTGCTCCCAGATCTTCAATGTCACCGCCACCACCGGGCTCGTGGTGTACCGCGTCAGCAGTAGCGGCAACGGTGCCGTCACCAGCGCCCCTAAGCTAGTACCCACACAAGACGCCACCTCTAGCCTCTTCCACGCCGCCCCCTCTCCCTCCATTACCCATTTACGGATTATCGCCACATTAGCTGCCCAATAATAACCACATAGATTTTGCAGCACCAGCCTGCCCCTGTCCCGACTGCGCTCCAGAAACATCCTCGTCACCCTCGGGGTCTTGCTCGCCCATACAAACCCCATAATACTCCTGCTTACCCGCTTGAAAAAAGCCTTCGGGAATAGGATGGGCAGGCACTGGAACACGAACAAGAACCTTGGGAGGACCGTCATCTTGACCGACTGCACCCTACCCGCCAGGGAAAGTGACAACACATCCCATCTCCTAAAGTCTTCCTCCACCTGGTCCACCAACCCTGTCAAATTAAGCTTATGCAGAGGCCCCCAGCTCCTAGCTACCTGGATACCCAGGTATCTAAAGCTCCTCTCCGTCCTCTTCAACGGCAGCTCCTCCCCTTTCCTGGCCCCCCCGCATGCGTTACAAAGAGCTCACTCTTCCCCATGTTGAGCTTGTAGCCTGAAAGGTCCCCAAACTCCCTAAGGATCCGCATGACCTCCACCATCCCCTCCACTGGATCTGCAAAATATAACAACAGGTCATCAGCATACAACGAGACCCGGTGTTCCTCCCCTCCACGGACCAACCCCCTCCAGTTCCTAGACTCCCTTAATGCCATGGCCAGCGGCTCAATTGCCAGCGCAATAGCGCAATCTCCCTCGCCACCTCCCTCTTACGTAGCTGATGCGCCAGCATCCGACTCGCCTTCTCCCCATACTCATATACTGCCCTCTGCATTTTCCTCCACTGAGCCTCTGCCTTCCTTGTGGTCAATATATCAGATTCCGTTTGGAGGTTCCGTCGCTCCCTCAGCAGCCCCTCTTCGGGGGCCTCTGCATTGCTCCTGTCCACCCTTACTATCTACCCCACCAACCTCTCCCTCTCCATCCTCGCTCTCTTCTCCCTGTGAGCCCTAATTGAAATTAGCTCTCCCCTAACCACCGCCTTCAGAGTCTCCCATGCCACACCCACCTGCACCTCCCCACTATCATTGGCCTCTATGTATCTCTGAATGCACCCCTGGACCCGCCCACAAGCCTCCTCATCCGCCAACAGTTCCACATCCAGGCGCCACAGCGGGCGCTGGTCCCTCTTCTCCCCCAACTCCAACTCCACCCAGTGCGGGGCGTAGTCCAAAATCGCTATAGCTGAATATTCCGTTCCCTCCACTCTTGGGATCAGTGCCCTACTCATCACAAAGACGTCTATCCGTGAATAGGCCTTATGTACATGGGAGAAAAAAGAGAACTCTCTGGCCACCGGCCTGGCAAACCTCCACGGATCCACTCCCCCCATCTGGTCCATAAAACCCCTTAGCACCTTGGCCACAGCTGGCCTCTTACCCGTCTTTGACCTGGATCGGTCCAATGCTGGGTTCAGTACCGTATTGAAGTCCCCCCCCATTATCAAGCTCCCCGCTTCCAGATCCGGGATCCGACCCAGCATGCGCTTCATAAACCCTGCATCGTCCCAATTCGAGGTATATACGTTCACCAGTACCACCCGGGTCCCCTGCAACCTACCACTCACCATCACGTATCGACCCCCATTATCCGCCACGATATTCAGCGCCTCGAACGACACCCACTTTCCCACCAGTATTGCAACCCCTCTGTTCTTCGCATCCAGCCCTGAATGAATGACCTGCCCTACCCATCCCTTTCTCAGCCTGACCTGATCTGCCACCTTCAAGTGCGTCTCCAGAAGCATAACAACGTCTGCCTTCAGTCCCTTTAAGTACGTGAACACCCACGCCCTCTTGACCGGCCCATTTAGGCCCCTCACATTCCATGTTATCAGCCGGATCAGGGGGCTACTCGCCCCCCCCCCCCTGCTGACTAGCCATCCCCTTTCTTAGGCCAGCCACGTGCCCGCGCCCCCCCCGCACACTCCAGTCCCCCAGGCGGCGAACCCCTGCCCCGACTTTCCCTTTTACCTCCAGCTCCCCTTCGGTCAGTACAGCAGCAACCCAGTCCCCGCCCCCTCCCCCCCAGCTAGACCACCATCTAGCCCCCTTGCTCCCCCCATTGCACTCCCGTAAGTCAGCTGACTCCTGACCCCGGCCGCTCTCGCCTTTGCCAACGAGCCCCCGTGTGGAATCCCCATCCCATCCCCCCCCTTCACGCCGATGTGAGCACCCCTCCAGCACCGCCCCTCCTCTCAGGCTCTGCCCCCCCCCTTGTAAAAGCAGTACCGATGCCCACAAACCCACAAAACCCACATATCACATCCACCCACCCCTTCCCACTCCCCAGCTTTCACACACACAAAAACAAAAAAATAAACCCAACCCCACATCAAACCCTTAGTTCCAGTCCAACTTCTCGTTTTGTATAAAGGTCCACGCCTCATCCGGCGAATCAAAATAATGGTGGTGGTTTTGAAAAGTGACCCACAATCGCGCTGGCTGCAACAGCCCGAACTTCACCCCCTTTCGGTGGAGCACCACCTTGGCCCGGTTGAACCCAGCCCTCCTCTTAGCCAGCTCTGCACTCCAGTCTTGATAAATACGGATCTCCGTATTCTCCCACCTGCTGCTCCGTTCCTTCTTCGCCCATCTCAGGACGCACTCCCTGTCCATGAAGCGGTGAAACCTCACCACTACAGCCCTCAGCGGCTCATTGGCTTTAGGCCTCCTTGCCAGGACTCTGTGAGCCCCATCCAGCTCCAAGGGCCGTGGGAAGGCTCCCGCGCCCATTAACGTGTTCAGCATCGTGGCTACATATGCCCCAACGTCGGACCCCTCCACCCCTTCAGGGAGACCCAGAATCCGGAGATTCTTCCTCCTCGACCTATTCTCCAGGTCCTCGAACTTTTCCTGCCACTTCTTGTGAAGTGCTTCGGGCGCCTCTACTTTCACCGCCAGGCCCAGAATCTCGTCCTCGTTTTCAGAGGCTTTCTGCTGCACCTCTCGAATCGCCGCCCCTTGGGCCTTCTGGGTCTCCACCAGCTTTTCTATCGACGCCTCATTGGGGCCAGCATTTCTGCTCTCAGCTCCGCACCCGCTCTCCTCTCTGCTCCCAAACCACTTTTTTAATCGCTCCACTCCTGGTCCACTCCATGCAGTACTGGGGCAACCTCACTGCTGCCTTCCCACACTGGGAGTCGTCGTCCAAGTGCCGCTGGGGCTCCTCAAAAGGGCCCAAAAGTCCGTTCTTGGCGGGAGCTGCCGAACGAGCGACCTACCCCGGCATAGCCGCAACCGGAAGTCGTGAGGCAGCTGTGTTAACCACTGATAAGAGGAGGGAAGACATTTGCCATGAAACTGCAGCAGAAACCAAGTAAACTCATTAACCTCTCTAATTAGCTCAATCCTGGCCGACAAAAATCCCCCTCATGGTCAGAAAGTGGGGAAACTAGTTTCCACAGCCCACGAGGAATTTTATTCTGAGAGGTAAATTGGTGAGGGACAGCGATTTGGGGAGAATGGTGATTGGAAAGTTATTTTGCTGCTCGTGAAAGTTACCTCCCTCAGCTGCTGCATTTATGTTGTCAAAGTGATTGATTAGAATCGACTCTTTTCCTTTACGAAACGTGTGAGGAAGCATTTGGAACTGTTAAAATGTGTAAGAAGAGATTAAGAGCATTGTACCTGAATGCAGAGTATTAGAATTTACCATTCAGATGCCTAAAGTGAAACGGATCCCTCCACCTTTACTTGGTCTCCGGAATGTAAGTGTCCCACAACCCAGGCCTTTAGTCTGGTTGGGGAACATGGATACAGGCTCTGCAGGTGGCGCCAGGTCTCTTTCACGTTCTGAAAGAGGAACTGATAAATTTGGCTGCAATTTGAAGCAGGAAATTACAAATCCAAAGTCGAAAGCCACCAGAGTGAATACATCAGAGCTCTGAGCTGGGAGTCACCCACCCGGAACACTCCGAACAATGGAATTAATTGCTCTTTTCATTCTAATGCCGGTATCAAGTACGTTCCTTTTTTTTTTAAACGTTGATCTTTAATGTTCATAATAAGCATTTTTTGCAATCTGAGCTGATGCGAGCCAGAAACATTGCTGACTCAGGCACCGGTAGTTTTGTTGTTGTGAGCTGCAGGTGGTGTTACAAGTTGTTGGTTTTGTTATGAAAGCCACAAATCAGCTCCTCCAGCATCTTCAATCAGCCTTCGCTCCTTTCCGTGCTTCCTGTCGTGTTAATCACCCTGGGGCAACACGGACTGCAACTGGATGCAGTTGTATTTGAAAGTAGACTCCAAACTTTGATGTTGGTTCAATACGCTTTATTGACCTTGTTAAGCAGTGCACACAGTTTGCTATGGGTTTGACAATCTACTAATCTAAGCGTGCTTACTATAACTAACTAGACCAGACTAGTTCTGAGCCAGGCGTAGAAGGTGCTAACTGATATATACACCCTGACTGTCACTACAGTCGTCACCAGTGGAAAGAGGCAGAGTGCTGATGCCTCGTGTGTTTTATAGTGGGAGACCACCTTCTAGTGTTCTGCCTGGTGATTGGTTGTGTTCTGTCCTGTGTGTTGATTGGCTGTACTGGGTGTCTGTCACTGCCTGTCTGTATCTCATTATGTGCATGAGTGCATATCATGACACTTCCCCTCTGCATTCTCACTCCATCTGCCTCGTCGCAGCTCTGTCTTCCCTGAAACACCAGCTCTTCATCAATCACAGGAAACTAACTGCGTGTTCTCTTTTCAGTTTCCGGCACCTTGACCTCAGTAAAAGCTCCCAAGCAGCTCCACCTGGTGTTCCCGCAGCAGATTGCATTGAAGAATAGGGAACCTAGAAGACATTTGTGTCTTAAAAGGCAAACTGTGGAATATTATTCTTCAGTATAGAAGTACATTTGGAGAACCAAACTCACAATCGGTTGTTTCATTTCAGCCAAGATCAACAGCGTGAGAATAGACATTGAGTGTTTCTTTCAGTTTAAATGAATCTGCATTGTGACACGTGTCTTTAACAGGGATTATTTCATCATATTTCTCAGCACCAGCTCGGAGCTGACAATTCTCCCCCTGTACCTGTTCATGTTGTCCGACACCATTTCCCATCTGCTTTTTAGTGAAGAAATTAGCACAGGTCACCACCTTAACCAATTCACTCATGATGATTTACAAACTAACGGAGCCACAGAGAACCCGCCTTAACCCTCCTGTCCCCCTACTGCATGGTTATCTTGTCGAATCAAATCATAGAATTTCTGCAGTGCAGAAGGAAGCCATTCAGCCCATTGAGTCTGCACTGACCCTCTGAAAGAGCGGCCTACCAAGGCTCACTCCCCCACCCCTATCCCCATGGTACTCTGTGTTATATGTACACCCAGAAAAAAGCAGTAATGGAGGTCAGAACCCTGGATATGTTCCAGGCTTTGATATCGATACATGTGCACCTACAGCATGTTTTATGTCCATGGAAGAAAATACAAGGTCTTCCAAGTGTTAATTTTCTTCCACACTCGCTTCGGCTTGCTCCATAACATCACCCAACCTGCACATCTTTGGACACTAGACTGTGGGAGGAAACCGGAGCACCCGGAGGAAACCCACACCGACACAGGGAGAAATTTCAAACTCCACACAAAAAGTCACCAAAGGCCAGGATTGAACCCGAGTCCATGGCACTGTCAGGCAGCAGTGCTAAGCACTGTGCCACCCTGCTGCCTCTCAGACCTTGATCATTTATTTTGATTAGATTTAAAACCCTAGTTTCAGATTGAACTACATCACTTTCAAACTTAGTGTAAAATATCCCCATATTATGGTCACTCTTTCCTAAATACTATTATTAATTAGCCTATTTTCATCGCACAATACTAGACCTAAATTAGCAAGTTCCTCAGTGCACTAATCTCGACATCCATCTCCCATCCATTCCATGAATTCACCTTCCACAACATTAATACTAATTAGGTTCACCTAACCTAGAAGTACATTGATAAACAAATAATAAATCACCTTTATTGTCACCAGGTGGCTTACATTAACAATGACGTTACTGTGAAAAGCCCCTAGTCACCACATCCCGGCACCTGTTCGGGTACACAGAGGGAGAATTCAGAATTCTCAGCTGATACGGGAATTGAACCCGCGCTGCTGGCCTTGTTCTGCATCACAAACCAGCAGTCTAGCCCACTGAGCGAAACCAGCTCCCGCAGCTCCCAAGAACATTGTATTATTTTTGTTCGACACATCTCTAATTTCCTGATGTATATTGTGGTTTACTTTACCAATACTATTTGGTGGCCTATAGACTATACCCACCAACATCTTCTGCCTGTTGCTGTTTCTTAGTTCCACCCAAACTAATTTGCTGGGCGCAATTTAATGGAAAAAAACAGAGTCCCACTTTGGGCGCATTTACCACGGTGTTTCTGACGCTTGGTAGCGCAGAGAACGATCCCACTATTACAGGGGACTTTTTCCAGCCTCGGAGAGGAATGGCCCACTTGGACTCATTTCCCGCTCAGCTTGCCACTGCAGGAAGAGATCTGGGCGCTATTTTTAAATGGTGCCCAACACTCAACCACCCATTGCAGTCTCTGCGCCCCACCCAATGCCCCAACTTACCAATCAGGGGTACCTCGAGCCACCCCGTAATCCACCTCATTAGGGCAGAGCACCCACTGTCCCAATCCCTAGCACATGGGTGCCTTGACACTGCCAGCCTGAGATCCTGGCAATGCCCACACCCACCTGTCAGTGTTACTTGGGCACCCTGGCAGGGCCAGGCTGGTAGTGACAGTGTGACACTGCCAGAATTCCATGGTGGAAGTGCCAAGGTGCCGGCGTGGCATCAGGAGTGCCACCGTGCCCAGAGCCTGACAACCCCAGCCCTTCGATCGCCACGGAGACTCCCCAAATGCCATTACACCTGGAACACATGTGTGGAAACCAGCGCCATGGCGGGGTCTCCGAGGTGGGGGATTCGATTCTGAGCCTTGCGTAACTTCTCACTAACTACTCACTTGAATATGCAAATCTGGATCCCGCCCATTGAGGGCAAGATCCAGAAGGCCACGTTAGATCTCGCGAGGTGTAACGAGCGTCGCAAATCTCGCAAGAGGCCTCTTGGGAGCAGCATCAGCCTCCTTAAATGGCCTTCTTCGATCGCGCAAAGGCCTTTGACTCTGTCAACCATGAGGGTTTGTGGAACATCCTCTTCAAATTCAGATGCCCACAAAAATGAATTACCATTCTCTGCCTGCTTCACGATGACATGCAAGCCGTGATCCTCACCAACGGAACCACCACAGACCCAACACACGTGCAAACTGGGGTAAAACAGGGCTG
Organism: Scyliorhinus torazame; assembly: GCF_047496885.1. NCBI lineage: Eukaryota > Metazoa > Chordata > Chondrichthyes > Carcharhiniformes > Scyliorhinidae > Scyliorhinus > Scyliorhinus torazame. The sequence goes on along the minus strand of NC_092723.1, from coordinate 11,816,949 downwards.
CATCATCGCACCAACGCTCTTCCCCATCTTCCTCACAGCAACACTCCACCCCATCAGCCTGAATCTCCTCGCTGGAGTGGAGCTAACCTACCGGACAAGCGGGAAACTGTTCAACCTCCGACGCCTCCAGGCCAGAACCAAGACCACCCCAACCTCTGTCATTGAGCTGCAGTACACAGAGGATGCCTGTGTACATGCACATTCAGAAGCCGAGTTGCAAACGAACGTCGACACATTCACCGAGGCACATGAGAGAAAGGGCCTCAGGCTAAACAACAAGAAAACAAACCAACCAACTCCTGCCACACAACCAGCAAGATCCGCAGTGAGCCCTTGGACAATGTGGACCATTTTTCATACCTCGGGAGCCTCCTCTCGGTGCGAGCAGTCATTGTCGTTGAAATCCAGCATTGATATCAATGCGTCACTGCAGTATTCGGGCGTCTGAAGAACAGAGTGTTCAAAGAACGAGACCTCAAACCCAGCACCAAGCTCATGGTCTAGAGAGCAGCCGTGGTCTCCGCCCTCCTGGATACATCAGAAACAGGGACAATGTACAGCAGACACCTCAAATCCCTGGAGAGATATCACCAACGTCGCCTCCGCAAAATCCTGCAAATCCACCGGCAGGATAGGCGTACCAACCTGAGTGCCCTCTCCCAGGATATATCCCCAATATCGAGGCACTGGTCTGGCTCGACCAGCTGCAATGGGTGGGCCACATTGTCCGTATGCCCGATTCCCAAGACAAGTGCTCTAATCTGAGCTCCCCAATGGCACGAGATCTCCAGGAGGGCAGAGGAAACACCACAAGGACACTCTGAAAGTTTCCATAAATAAGTGCAACATCCCATGAACAGGTGGGAATTGCTTGCCTGAGAACAAACAAACTGGAATAAAACATCCGCGAGGGAGCCAATCACCTCGAGCGGCGCAGGGTGGAGCACGCAGATGCCAAGTGTAAACAGTGGAAAGAGAGTGAGAATCCAGAAGGACCCAACAACCCACCTCATCAAACACCAGCTGCCAGATCTCTGGCAGGTTCTGTGGGTCCAGGATCGGACTATTCAACCACCGCAGGAACCACCTCCCCAGTCATCCTCAACCCTGAGAAACTGCCCGAGAAGATGAAGTCCCTTGGTGCCAATGTCAGTCTGTCATTCCACACTATGCCCTTTAATCTTGTCTAAACAATCTGCAAGAATATGGGGCGGGATTCTCCGCTCACCGGTGGGGCAGGCCGTACCGGCGCGATGGAGTGGAGTGCACCACTCCGGCGTTGGGTCGCTCCGAAGACGCGGAATCCTCCACATCTTCGGGGGCTAGGCTGGCGCTGGGAGGGTTGGCGCCATGCCAACTGGCGCCGAAGGGCCTCTGCCAGCCGGCGCGAGTTGGCAGATGTGCGGGAGCACCAGCGTGTGCTGGCATGATCCCAGCGCCTGTGCAGGGGGGTTCTTCATCGCGCCGGCCATGGCGAGCCGTTACAACAGCTGGCGCGGAGGCAAAGAGTGCCCCCACGGCACAGGCCCGCCCACGGATCGGTGGGCCCTGATCGCGGGCCAGGCCACCGTGGGTTGCACCCCCCGGGGCCAGATCCCCCTGTGCCCCCCCCAAGGACTCTGCAAGGTGCCCTCAGAGCCAGGTCCCACCGGTACGGACCAGGTTTGATTTCCGTCGGGGGATCGGAGAATCCCACCCTTCATATTTGTTGCTCAACTGGAATGGCTGAAGGTCCTGCACTCCCACCTTCTTAATCCCCTTAACCGACTTGACTCACATGTCACACCCTTCAGTCCCTGACCAGTGAACAAATCAGAGGATGCTAATCAAGAGAGTGTGGACTGCCTTCTGGAAAAATGTTTCCAGGTAACGTTCCTGCTCCCTGATGCATTCCAATGTCCGCAGCTCGACCTCCAGCTTAGTAACGTTGAGCCCAATCTCCTCGGGTCGCAGACACTCACTACAGGCGTGGTTGCCATGGATTGCAGTGGTAGCCAGGAGCCCCCACATGCTGTCATCGTGACAAAAACTGCCATCTTTGTATCAATTACATTTATTTTGCTTAATTAATTTGTGGTTCCGCTCTTCACAAAACTCACTCTTGCACACACCCAAGCATTCGTGTACTCCAGCACTCGTGCATTCGCGCACGCACCCGTGTACTCAAGCACTCAAGCATCCGTGCTTGTCTAGGCCACACGTTTAAACATAAATCTCATCCCCAGACTACTTTTGAATTGTTATTGCAGGTCCGACAGTTCACCCCACCCTCCATGATTGAGATTGAAGTTAAATCAAAAGACCCTCTGACCAATCGGCCCACCCAGCAACTGTAAAATTAGACGGGCCACGTAAAACTTGCTTTCAATTGATCCCTTATTGGGCTAAAGTGCCAGCTTGATTGTGGGTGGGCACATCTCTGACCCTCACGCGCACCAGCCAACTGAAATAATTCGCAAGTGCACAATGACGTCAGGATGCGCCGGGGCAATGTAATATTCTGACCTGTGTACAAGCAGTGATTTGAGTGGCTGTTGGTGAAATGAGGCACAGCACAAGGAATTTGATATTAAAAATGTGACTTGATCTGTAATTGCAAAGGAGATTGCCCTAACAATGAAACAGGCGTGTTTACTTGGTTGTTGTTTTTATTGATTCTGATGAAGCTATTAGTAACCTTTCATCATTAATATCCCAACAGGCTTATGTCAATTAACTGGACCCAAGAAGGTTTCTGGGGAATTAGGAGGATCAGTCACTGTGAACTGTTGGTATGATCTGAAATACAAGGACAATGTTAAACAATGGTGTAAAGGTCCTTATTACATTACATGTTCAGTTGTGATTCCTACTGGATACCCAGAAAATGGAAGAGTATCTCTGACTGACAACAAAACACAAGGAATATTTTCAGTGACCATGGATAAACTAATGGAGAGTGATGTAGGACGATACTGGTGTGTGATACAAACAGGAGTATTTAAATATAATGAAAAGGTTTCTGTTGACATAGAATTTTCAGAAGGTAAGATACTAACGGATTTCCATTTAATTTATTCTGTCAAAATTTTAACATTTGAAATGAGAAATACCACCTGTCCAACCAGAGGACTGTGGTGAACCACTGTATTAGGGGATGTGGTGAACCACTGTAATAGGAGATGTCAGGTAGGACCTGCACTACAGGTTCGCCGGTAGCTCCTGCCGGCTGGCTCCGCCCACGGAGAACTGTATAAATATGCATGACCTCCAGTGCCCTGCCAGCTGCGTCAGTTTCTGCTCAGCAGGGGTATAGCCTCCAGCAGGACGACCAGCCACAACCCCCCGGGGAAACGGGCAAGTAGAACGGGAGAATGGGACGGTTTGGAGGGCCGTCCAGCTGGCCCTACGGTCCAGGAACCTCCCAGCCTCTCGCTGGCAGGAGGTCCTCCCAGACGCTCTACACTCCATCCGGTCACTATTGTGCACCGCCACTAATAACCAACCCCATGAACCTTCCCCAGGAGGTCCACATCCGGGGTGTCGCTCCCGACTTGGCTCAGAGCTCCAGGACCGCTCCTTCTCCGTAGACACGTCCGACTCCACAAGGCGGACGGACCCCTTGGTGGACAGGGTTCACCTGCTCCACGCCAACCCTCAATATGCCTACATTGAGTTCCCCGACGGCTGCGAAGGTACTGTGTCACTCAGGCCGGCCCGCCGCGGCCAGTGTGGGTCCCGCCATGCCGTTCCGACGCCGGGCTGGCGATTCTCCGGCGACCAGAGAATCGGTGCCAAACGCGCCGGGGCGGTCGTTGCAGTTCTGGTCGGGGCCGTTGAAAGCGCCCACCCCCCCCGGCGATTCTCAGCGCTCGACAGGCCGAGTGCCCATTCTGGCTGCGGGGGCCGTCCTGGCGGGGGGTTGGGGGCGCCGACTCCGGTGGGGGGGGCCTTCACGGTGGTCAGGCCCGCGATCAGGGGCAATTGATCGGCGGGCGGGCTCATTCCAAGGGAACCTATGTTCCTCTGTGCCTGGCCCCTGTAGGGCTCCGCGATATTGCCCAGGGGCCGCCGGAGATGGCCGTGGCGCCGGATCAGCGCACAGCACTCCGGCACCGTTCGAGCCCCCTCGGAAGGGGTGAATGCCTGGGTCTGGAGGCCCATTGATGCCGGCGTTGCTCGCGCCGGTTTTGACGCCGGCGTCAACACTTGGCCGGGATTTCGGAGAATCCCGCCCAGCGTGTGAAAGGCCAAACAGCAGAGAAACTAACATCAGACAGTAAACTGTGACAGGTGTAGATGTGCGGGGAGGGGAAGGGGGGAGCAAAGGGGAGTAAAGGTAAGGAAAGGTGGCTAAGATGGGGGGAAGTAAATATATATAAAGAAAGACAAGAAAGAAAGAAATGGTAAAAGACAGTTAAAATGAAATGGGATGAAAACAAATGGGTCGAGGTGGGGTAGAGCTAATCATCTGACGTTGTTGAATTCGATGTTGGGACCGGAAGGCCGAACCGGAAGATGAGATGTTGTTCCTCCAGTTTGCGTTGATCTTCACTGGAACATTGCAGCAGGCCAAGGACAGACATGTGGGCCTGGGAGCAGGGTCTTGTGTTAAAATGGCAAGCAACAGAAAGGTCAGGGTCCTGAATGAGCACAGGCCGATACTCTGGGGTCCTGGATTCAAACCCCAGCATGGCAGATGGTGAAATTTGAATTCAATCAAAATTGGTCATTAATAGGCTAATGATGATCATGAAGCCATTGTCAATTGTTGTTTTACAGGGGTCGAGTTCTCGTTAGAAACCAGCTGATCGCCTCCATGTTGTGGTACTGGCTGGTCACTTTGAACACTCCCCCGACTTTGTCACAAACATCTAGAGAATGCTTCTACAGTTCTTCTGAGACAAGAGACTGTACTGGGTCGTCGCTGCGTTTCTGAGTCTCCCGCTTGTGGAGGGCGGTCAGGCGCTTGTTTGCCTTGACATCCAGGTGGTGACCTTCAGATTCTGCAGCAGTACCTTTACGTTAAGGCCCCTCCTAGATGATGTGCCCCTGGTGACACATTTCTTCCGCCAGGTGCACGTCCTGCACTATGACATGCAGCTCCTGTTCGTAGACCAGACCTGTCGTCACAATTCTTTGCAGGTGTTGTCCATCTTTTACCAGGACCTGCTCAGAGTCTGGAACATGGTCGCCTCGCGCCGCAGCCCTCCCCGGTCAGGAGTAGCGACTGTCATCAGGGAGCCACTGCTCAGGAAGCCGCACCTCCACTAAAACCACTTCTCTGAAATGGCCAAGCAAGTCATTCAGTTCAAGGGCAATTAGAAATGGGCAACAGAAATTGACCCTGATCGTGACATCCACATACCACAAAATAATTTTAAAATCGAACCAACTGGGATGTGAATTCTCGCTGTGTAACTGAGATTGCTGCCACTGACAATACATTGGGCGACCCTCCTGTCACCTCCATTGTCCAAGTCTTCCTGCCTCCCAATTCACTGTGCACAAAAAGTACATTTAATAATAAAATGTTCAACAAGTTTGTCTCTTATAGGCCAACCACAGAGCTCAACAATGAGCCCAACTACTCTCACAACAGAAAGTACCAAGACTCCCGTTACCACAGCTCTCACCGCTTCTAGCACTGCTAACTTTCACAAGTGAGTCCTGTAAAAACTGAACTCAGTATATTTGCTTCTGTAGTATTTGTACATGCTATCTGTATTCTTTGAAGGTGTAACAAGCCAAGTGGATAATGGGGATCCTGTAGATGTAATATATCTGGACTTCTGGAGGGCATTTGATAAGGTGACGAACAGAAGGTTAATGCACAAGGTTAGATCACATGGGATTGGGGTAATTTATTAGCTTGGATAGAAGACTGGCTGACGGACAGAAGACAGAGAGTTGGGATAAACCGGTCTTTTTCTGGATGGCAAGATGTAACTAGTGGGGTGCCACAGGGTTTGGTGCTTGTGCCCAAACTATTTACAATCTATATTGACGACTCGGATATACGGATAGAAGGTTCTATGGCCAAGTTTGCAGATGACACCTAAATAGGTGAGACAGTAAATTGCAATGAGGAAATAAGAACCTTAGAAATGGATATAGATGGGCAGCACGGTGGCACAGTGGATATCGCAGGTTTTGATGGTGTTGTTGAAGAACCCTTTGAAAGTTGCTGCATTGCATCCTCAACAGAGAGATGCAGTCTCACCAGAACACAGCTCATCTCTCCGCAATTCCTGTTTGAGATATTTTCCCTGTGTGTACAAAGCCCAAAGCCCCCTGGATGTGGGGCGCGATTCAGCGAGCACATTACGGATGCAACGGGTGAATTCCAGGAAAGGCTCGAATCGAGCTTCACACCGAGTGCTGGTCCAATCGCAAGTCACCCGACGCCCAGCGCGATCTGGACCACGCCCTCACTAGGCAGGATCCAGATAATGATATTTAAATGAGTAATTGGGCTTATTTAAATACCCGGTCGCCGTATTCACCCGTCGCCCAAGAGTCACCAGCCATGCCAGCGAGGCCTCAACTGGGCGTCGTTCAGCACAGGCTTACACAACCATGGACCAGGCGTGATGGCATCTCGGTGCTGTCTCGCAGGCCATCAGAGGGTGCCCCCCTTTCCCTGGTGGCCTGGGACTGGGCACTCCCCTGGCAGCTGGGCACCCTGGCAGTGGCAACCAAGTGTTAGCTTTTGGCTGCTGTTGAGTAAAGAGTCAAGAGTTCTGCTCCTTTCCCAAACACCTTTACTTTTCTTGAACACACTCTGTACAAAACTCTATCACCACACACCGCAAGTGCCACCTGCAAACCCTTCACATATCAGTGTCAATTATTGGATACTTAACATCAATTTGACATGTAATTGAAATGTCTCTTAACCCATTCCGAACACCAAGCACCCAGGCAGTGTCAATCTGGCATTGTCGGGGTGGCAGGTTTGCACTTCCAGTGTTCCCAGTCGGCACTGCCAAGAGGGCCTGAGGGGGCCGAAGGAAGGGTGGGGTGGTGAAAGGGGGGGGTCTTGAAAGGGGAGGGTGTAGAGATGGGGGCGGCCATTCAGAATCGCACTCTGATCTGTGACCTGCAGGCGAGCTCAGATCCCCAGCGCAGGAAACCTCTCCAAGTGTGGCCTCGATGGGGAGAACTTCTCCGAGGCCCACAAACATGGCTAGGTGCCATTGAATGGCCGTGTCATTCTCGGCACTGCGGCCGCTTAGAAACATCCCACCACACCCTCCTGAAAGCAGACTCAGAAATTATTGGGGTGAATTGTGCTCCTAATTACATGAATCCAGGAAGTAAGTCGGTTGACAAGAATTTAACCCATTTGCACTAAATTCCTATTTTAGCAGAAACATTTAATTTGCTTTTGAAAAACATTTGCAAATATAGCAGGAAAAATAATTTAGTAGGAACACATTAAATGTTCACGATCTAATCTTGGCACGGTATGGTTCCAAAGGCATAGAGTTTCCTTAAATGGCAGCAGAAAGAATAATAATAATAACAATCTTTATTTGTGTTACAAGTAGGCTTACATTAACACTGCAATGAAGTTACTGTGAAAAGCCCCTAGTCGCCACACTCCGGCGCCTGTTCGGGTACACTGAGGGAGAATTCAGAATGTCCAAATTACCTAACAGCACTTCTTTCGGGATTTGTGGGAGGAAACCGGAGCACCCGGAGGAAACCCACACAGACACAGGGAGAACGTGCAGACTTCGCACAGACAGTGACCCAAGCTGGGAATCGAACCCGGGACCCTGGCGATGTGAAGCCACAGTGCTAACCACTGTGCTACCGTGCTGCCCTTAGTTGCTTATTTCATGCCCCACTTAGAGCTACAGGTATAGCAGCATTAAAATGTATTTCTTATGTGTACTTGATCATGTTGAGACTGAGTGAACTTGGGAGGAATGTTGTGTGATTACATCAGTTCTGACTGTCTCATGCCCCATGTATCTGAATTGTATTTTGCAGCGAGGAACCGTGGGGTGTGATCCTGCCGGTGGTCTTGGTGCTCTTCATCCTACTGGTCATAGCTGCTGTCATTCTTTATGTAAAACTGAAGCAGCAGAAGAAAAACGGTACGTTCTGTCCGCAAGAGAATGTAAAAATCAGCAGCAGCAAATATATTTAACTATGAGAACAAATGAGCATTTATTTATGCAGCGCTGTCCAGGACCTCGGGGCATCCCTGAATCACTTAACAACCAATTAAATATTTTGAAGTTCAGTGACTGTCGCGACGTCGGATTGCATCTAATTTGAACAGCAAGATCCCAAAAATTGCAATGACCAGAGTCATTGATTAATGACGTGAATTGAGGGATAAATATTGGTCCAGACAGCAAGGAGAATTCCTCTGGTCTTCTTTGAGGTATTGAGAGCAGGGATGGGGGAAACTGGATTCTCCGCCGCCGGGATTCTCCATCGGCGGGATCCTCCACTTCGCCGGCAGCGCACTCACGCCCGCGGATTTCCGACGGCGTGGAAGCCCCATTGGCTGGCTGCCGGGTCGGAGGATACCGCTGCCGGCGGGCGTGGGTGCGGCGGGACGGAGAAACCGGCCCGGGAATTTTCATTCAGGAACACTCGGCTCATCCAAAAGGTCAAGGTTTTGCTACATTTCCTGACCATTCTGTGCTTCAATATTTGCAAAGAACTATTAAACACGCACTATTACATGTTTAAAAAAATGACGTCTAAAATAGCAAATACCAGCAGGTCAGGAACATAAAAGAAGAATTAAATTCTACATAGCTGATGTGATTTTTAAACAGTTTGAAGGTTTGATCAGCAGGAGCTAGAACTCAGTATGCTGTTAAAAACCAAGGGCCACCTCATTCAGCGAGGAGTAACTGTTTCAAGTGTTTTTACAGCAAGACAAGCAGAATAATATGTTGAAGTTCTTGTCAAACTTATAATTGATTTTCACCTGCAAGGACCTCAACAACGCGCCCTGTGGGGAAGCGGGGTATGTTAATAGCAGAAGTTGTCATCAGTTTCCCAGAATCATAGTGACAAATGCTGACAGATCATCAGCATTACTGCTGAATGTAATGAAGGAAATGAAAATTGCTTATTGTCACAAGTAGGCTTCAAATTAAGTTACTGTGAAAAGCCCCTAGTCGCCACATTTCGGCACCTGTTCGGGAGGCTGTTACGGGAATTGAACCGTGCTGCTGGCCTGCCTTGGTCTGCTTTCAAAGCCAGCGATTTAGCCCTGTGCTAAACAGCCCCTGCTCTGGTGATAATGCCATGTGCCAGGGTTTTCTGGATTACCCAGATGCACGGTAGCACAATAGTTAGCACTGTTGCTTCACAGTGCCAGAGACCCAGGTTCGATTTCCAGCTTGAGCCACTGTCTGTGCGGAGTCTGCACGTTCTCCCCGTGTCTGCGTGGGTTTACTCCAGGTGCTCCGGTTCCCTCCCACAGTCCAAAGATGTGCGGGTTAGGTGGATTGGTCATGCTAAATTGCCCCGTAGTGTCCAAAGGTTAGGTGGGGCTGCTGGGTTACGTGGATGGGGTGGAGGTGTGGGCTTACGTCAGGTGCTCTTTCAGGGGCCAGTGTAGACTCGATGGGCCGACTGGCCTCCTTCTGCACTGCAACTTCTATGATTCTATGATTTCAAAAGGAAGATTGGGTAGGGTGTAACGCTCATGGCCACATAAGTTTGTGCCCCGTCTTCTCCCATGTGATCCAATGCATGCAGGTTCAGGAGGAGGAAAGTCTGCTCCTTTGTGTCTTTCCAGGGCACTTGAGGTTTTGCAAGCAGTTTAGTAATGTCTTCAAATGGTCTAAATTATGAATCAAGTACATTAGAAACCCATGGATTCTGTTATACATGGAATATCTTGATGCGATAGGAAACTAACAAGGTCTATCTTTCAGAAGAATAAAATCTCCACGAAACCCACAATAACCTGGCTTCATGTATTTATCCATAAATCGTAGATCAAATATCGATTAAATAAATAAAGCCCAACAGGAATCTTTGCATGTTTGAACTCAATAAAGTTCTGATTATAAAATGATGTCTTGATCATAATTTTATTTTGCAGTCACGAACGAACAAAACCTTTCTGGTGTGGAAAATTCTGCGACAGCCTGTAAGGTGAGATGATTTCGCGTCAATGGTCACACCGTGACAGTAGACCCAAAGAGACAATTGCAAACTCAGGTTGGGTACATCCTTACATGATATTCTGACCACATGACACTCAATCACATGACTCTGATCACATAACGTTCAAAGAAAAGTGACAAATGCAAACATGACGGCATTTACTTAATAAAAGTTTGGTCACCTGTAGTTGTCCATGGGTTTGAACCAGGAACTGTCGTGCAGGGAAACTCTGAGGACCAAGAAGCCACTCATTAGCATGCGAAGAGAGGAAACATAGGACAGGCAAGGATAGAAATTGAGAATGATGGAGCAAATCAAAGGGGGGAAACCAGGTGGGAAGAGCTTTAATCCCACCATTAACCAGAAATGGCTTACTGGAATTGGGCTGGTAACCTGTAGTAAAGGTAGGAACACTCATCACCGTCTAGCCTAGCATTTGTTACCCATCCCTAATTTCCCTCGAGGAGGAGATGGTGAGTTGCCTTCTTGAACCACTGTAGTCCCATGTTGTGCTGCGAGGGAGTTCCAGGATTTTGAGCCAAAGACAGTGAAGGAATGAAGATATATTTCTAAATCAGGATGGTGTGCGTCTTGGAGGGGAGCTTGCTGACGGTGGTGTACCCCTGCAAATGCTGCTCTTCTACTTCTAGGTGGTAGACAGTGAAAGTTTGGTAGGTGCTGCTAAAGGAGCCTTGGTGAGATGCTGCACTGCATCATGAGGATGGTTCACACGGCTTCCACTGTGTGTTCCTGGTGAAGGGAGTGAATGCTCAAGATGGTGGAAGGGGTGCCAGTCAAGCGGGGCTGCTTTGTCCTGGATAATGTTCAGCTTCTTGAGTGTTGTTGGAGCTGCGCTCATCCAGGCAAGTGGGGAGTATTCCATCACACTCCTGACTTATGCCTTGTAGATGGTGGACAGGTTTGGGGAGTTAGGAGATGAGTTACTTGCCACAGAATTCCTGGTCTCTGACCTGCTCTTGTAGCTACAGTATGTATATGGCTTGTCCAATTCAGTTTCTGGCCAATGGTAAACCCAGGATATTGATAATCAATACATAATTGGTTTTGAAGGTGAAACACCACAATATCCAACTTAACCAGACATAATCCTCCAACCGACAGAAATTTACACTGAAACCATAGCTAGAATCCTCCTGGATTGCGAAAGCTGGGGTCACATTCCCCATTCGATGTCACTATCAACAGACCTTTTTATCATTGAATTTACAGTGCAGAAGGAGGCTATGCGGCCTATCGAGTCTCCACCGGCCTTTGGAAAAAGCACCCTACCGAAGCCCGCACCTCCACCCCATCCCTGTAACCCAGTATTGGACACGAAGGGCAATTTAGCATGGCCAATCCACCTAATCTGCACATCTTTGGACTGTGGGAGGAAAGCGGAGCACCCGGAGACACGGGGAGAACGTGCAGACTCTGCACAGACACTGGCCCAAGCCGAGAATCAAACCTGGGACCCTGGAGCTGTGAAGCAACTGTGCTAACCACTGTGCTACCGTGCTGCCCCATTTGTTCCCTCTTCCTATCTCCTTGGATTATGGTTCGGTCTCTGGTTCCCTGTCAAGGTGACAACGCTACTGGAATCCTCAATCAGAGCCAATCCGTACGCCGCATGTCAAAACTGGCTGGTGCAAATTCACCTGAAGCGAACCAAAAGATTATGAAGCGGGTAGTAATCTCGGCGCTTGGCACAGTTCACGCAGGACTGCCATGGCATCATGAATTGCCGAGGAGTCTCCTGGATTGCAGCACATGGCAGTGCCCAGTTGACCCAAGTTTTGGGGCCACAGAAAGGAGGGTTCCCCCACCCATCCCCAAGCCGACAGAGATCCAGGACTGGCCGGAAACAATCCGGGGTCGCCGGGCGGCTGGTGTGTTGGGAGTGAGAGATAGCGTGAGAACTGGACGTATGAGTTGTGGGGTGTGAGAGGTGGATACCATCATTGGTTGGTTAGGGCAGCCAAAGTCCAGGGAGGGAAGGCATATGGGGGGCTTGGGGGGGGGGGGGTGTGCCATGGGGAATAAGATCAGGGCAAGAGGATTGCAAGGGGTGTGGGTCTTACTAACTGTAGAATGTTTGGAATTCCTGAGACCATGAAAGACACAACATTATGCAAGATCCTTTTTCCGTTACTTTCTGACCTATCTTAGTTTTCCCCCCCATTCCGTGTTGTCTTGGTGATTCCCGAGCCTGCTCTGGCATGGCTGATCTTGGCTTTCATCTTCATTTTCCCGGCATTCCCCATGTCCCTTAATTCACTGAGTGACGAAAAATCTGTCATCCCCAGCCTTAAATTTATTCAACGATGGAGCGTCCACGACCCTCTGGGATGGAGAATTCCAAAGATTCGAAACCCTTTGAGGCAAGTAATTTCTCCTCGACTCAGTCCTAAATGATTGGCTGCTTAACCTGAAGCTGTGGCCCCATGCTTTCGATTCCCCGACCAGTGGGAACCAGCCTCTTGAGCGGCCACCTTACCAAACCCCTTCTGGGTTTTGTAGGTTCTCATAGATGAACACAGTTTACTCAGCCTCTCTTCACTGGATAGCCCCCTTCATTCCAGGTTCCAATTTGGTGAACCTTTGCTGTCCTGCCTCCGTATATCCTTTCTTGAGTATGGGGACCGAAACTGCAGACGGCATTCCAGATTCAGTCTCTCAAAACCCCTACAACTAGAGCGAAATGTCTTTACTCATTTACTCCAAACCTTGATCCTCCATGCAAGTTCCTCAACTTGAAAAATAATGATAGAACAGTCACAAGAACAATAGACAGCAACAGAACATTTGCAGCTCTAGTATTCATTAGTCATGATAGGAATCTGTGGTCAGACGTTAATGTCGTTCCCCATGGTGACTATGGTGATCGGGGGGGGGAAGGACAATCATGGGGAAGGACAATCATAATAATAATCGCTTTTCGTCACAAGTAGGCTTCAAATGAAGTTACTGTGAAAAGCCCCTAGTCGCCACATTCCGGCGCCTGTTTGGGGAGGTCAGTACGGGAATTGAACCAGCGCTGCTGGCCTTGTTCTGCATTGCAAGCCAGCTGTTTAGCCCACTATGCTAAACCAGCCCCCGGCCCTCACGGAGGGAGGTTGGCGGTTGGGGACTCCACCACCTTCCCATCTCCACCTCGATTAAGTCTGTGGCGCGAAGGCCTGAGAAGAGCCTTCCTGGCCCACGGCCACTGAGCGTCCTTGTTCAAAGACACTCAGTGCCTGATTGAAGGGTCAGCTGAGAATCACCCACCTACCCTTGCTGCCGATGCGACCACAGGTGGGGGTCTTACCAGCAGCTGGCACTACCTCCCCGGTGCGCTGCCTTTCAATAGAGCTGCCAGCATCTGAATGGCCAGAGGCTCTCGGTAGGTGGCACGTCTGCCCCCGGGGATCTTGATCCCAGGGAAGGCCTCCCACTGTCTGGCTAAGTGCCTGAATGACACTGAATACAGCAGCGTGCAGGACTCTTGCTGGGTCTCCAGCTGACAGGCGAGGCTCGCTTTTCCTCCATTAAATACCACTTGTCGGTTTGATTAACATTATGCATCATTGTGGTAACGGTTTTCCTTTGTCTCAGTTTCCTAAAGAGGTTAAAGAGGTGACGTACTCCATTGTGAACGTGGTTCCCAGGCCTGACTTGGAAAATACTTACCTCAATCTTCAGGATCTGAAAGCTCAAAGAACAGCCAAAAACCAAGATTCCTCGGAAACTGTTGAATATTCTGCACTCCATTTCGACTCAATATGAAGTGACCCAAAAAAAGGGATCCACGTTTGTGAATGGTCTGGACCACCCCAGCAGTGTGCCTTGAACCCGGCTACAAATGATCAATCTCCCGTTATAATGTTTCTCAAGATGAACTGATATTGTTTTCAAAGAAATATTTTTTGGCAGATTCACTCAGCGATCGTCAGGCTCCCTTTTTTATTGAGAGATTACACATTGACAATCAGAAATTCCCTCTTAAAAGGAGCATCCCTATTTTGGGTTTTGTTTGTAGAATGCTTCTCAGCTCATTTAAGGGGCTGCAGATATTCTGGCTCTTTTTTTGTTTTCGCCGCTGCAGTTTCCCTGTTCATTCTAACAATGCTTTATGTCCATTCTGACAGTCCTTCTATTTTTATGTTAAGCGTGGCACGTGGAAGGGCAGCACGGTGGGGCAGTGGTTAGCACTGGGACTACGGCGCTGAGGACCCGGGTTCGAATCCCGGCCCCGGGTCACTGTCCGTGCGGAGTTTGCACATTCTCCCCGTGTCTGCATGGGTTTCACCCCCACAACCCAAAAGATGTGCTGGTTAGGTGGACTGGCCACGCTAAATTGGGGACAAAAAATAATTGGGTACTCTAAATTTTTTAATAAAGTGTGGCACGTTAAGTGCAGTGGCCAGCAAAGAGAGAGAAGAGAAGAATGGGAAGTCTACATGAGACACACCATTTTATTATATGACATTTGATTGTCGGGAATGGTCTATTGCCTGTCTTGCTTCATTGATGTATATGTAAGCATGTATAATGGTGTACACACAATTTCGAATTCAAATATGTTAAAAATATTGGGCACAATTCAACGACTTGGTATTGGGGCGCGGCCATTGAATCTCACAAGAGGTCTCTCGTGAGATTTGCGACATTCGAAATGCCTCGCGAGATTTAAAGATATCTCGCACTACTTTATGATCTGGATCTCGCCCTCACTGGGCGTAACCCAGATCTGCATGCTTAAATGAGCCATTAGGCTCATTTGAATATGCATTTTTGGCATTCTCCTGGCCCCCCAGACCTAAAGAACTGGGAGACCTCACCAGGGCACTGTTTAGAACCGGTTTCCACAAATGTGGACCAGTTGTGATGGCACCTGCAAGTCTCCCAGGCTATGAAAGACCCCCAGGTGGCCGGGCACAGGGCACTCCCTCTGGCACCCAGGAACCTTGGCACCCTGGCAGTGCCACCTGTTCACCCTGGCAGTGCCACCCTAGCACTGCCAGGGTGTCATGGTGGCACTGCCAGCCTGGCATGGGAACTGCCAGAGTGGCAGCATCAGGGTGCCAGGTGCCAGGTTGGCACAGCCAGGGAGGGGGGGGGATCCTTAACAGTGTAGTATCTGGCCAGTGTGGTATCGGCTGGAGAGGGAACCAGGAGTGAACTGCTTGCCCCATGTACATATTGTTGTAAATAGCGATACTTTCTGTTTGACGCTTCAAACACGTGCTGGATTCTTCGTGGCCCTCACAAAATAAGCAATGCATTATTTTGGTGCTAAGTATGTGAGAATCAATACATTTTTTTTTAAGCTTACAAACGCTTGCTGCTGAAATTATTTAATTTGGAATCCACGCTCTTGAGGGTCAGAAAGCAGATGCTCGTACGCGCAGGCATACTGGGCGGGATTCTCTGATCCTGAGGCTTAGTGTTGACGCCGTCGTAAATGGTGTTGCGTTTCTCGACTGCGTCAACATGGCCTCAGGAGCAGTGATTCTGACCCCTACAGGGGGCCAGCATGGCACTGGAGTGACCCACGCCGCTCCAGCTGCCAATCCCAGCGTCAGATGGGTGGCACGGGTCGGCGCATGCGCAGTGGGACTGGCGCCAATGCGTGCATGCGCAGTGGCTCCCTTCTCCGCACCGGCCCCGACGCAACATGGCGTAGGGCGACTGGGGCTGCCGCGGAACAAAAGAGGCCCAAGCCTGAGAGGCTGGCCTGCCAATCGTAGACCTCGATTGTGGGCCAGGCCACAGCGGAGGCCCCCCCCACAGGGTCGTACCCCCCTACCCCCACACCAGGCCACCCCCGGGTACATCCACGCCAAGGTCCCGCCGGGTAACAGCAGGTGTGAACGGCTCCGGCGGGACTTGCCCTTTATTGCGTGACCGAGAATCGCCGGGGGGAGGGGCCCCGTAGGTGGGACCTGCGCCAGTCCCGGCAATTCTCCAGCCCAGGCCCGGGGTGAGAGAATCCCGCCCACTGATCATGGACAGTAAAGAAGTGAACACATACATTCTGTACATGACAATTGGTTCAACTTTGGATAAATATCTCATCAAAAATATATTACTGCTCTTTCAAGCTGGCCACGGAGGAAGGAAAGGTCATGGTAACTTCAAACAAGATTAGCGAGATGTTCATTTTAACATCTCCTTAAACATTATACATTATTCCTGGGGCTAAAATAAAGGACGGGCCTTTGTGTGGCAAGACTGCCAATAGAACTCTGAAACTATCTGTCAAGTCCTGCACAGCAGGAGTGCAGGAGGAATACAAAGAACAAAGAACAATACAGCACAGGAACAGGCCCTTCGGCCCTCCAAGCCTGTACCAGTCATGATACCAACCTTGGCCAAAACCCCCAGCACTTCCTTGTGCCGTATCCCTCTATACCCATCCTATCCATGTGTTTGTCAAGATGCCTTTTGAACGCCGTTAATGTATCTGCTTCCACAGCCTCCCCTGGCAACGCGTTCCAGGCACTCACCACCCTCTGCGTAAAAAACATGCCTCGCACGTCTCCTCTAAGCTTTGCCCCACAGTCCTTAAACCTATGCCCCCTGGTTACTGACCCCTCCACCCTGGGAAAGAGTGCCTTCCCATTCATTCTATCCATGCCTCTCATAATCTTGTAGACCTCTATCAGGTCCTCCGTCGTTGTAATGAAAACAGTCCGAGTCTATTCAGCCTCTCCACATAGCTAACACCCTCCAGGCCAGGCAACATCCTGATAAACCTCCTCTGCACCTTCTCCAAAGCCTCCACATCCTTCTGGTAGTGTGGTGACCAGAATTGTGTGCAATATTCCAAGTGTGGCATTACCAAGGTTCTATACAACGGTAGCATGATTTGCCGGTTTTCATACTCGATTCCCCATCCAATGAAGACAAGCATTCCATATGTTTTCTTGACTACCTTGCCCACTTGTGTTTCCAATTTCATAAATATGTGGATCTGCACGCCCAGATCTCTCCGACTTTCTTTATTCCGAAGAGTTTTGCCATTTACGGGATATTTCCCCTCTATGTTAGACCGATCAAAATGCATTACCTCACGTTTTCATCAGAACATTAGAACATTACAGCGCAGTACAGGCCCTTCGGCCCTCGATGTTGCGCCGGCCTGTGAAACCAATCTAAAGCCCATCTACACTATTGCATTATCATCAATATGTTTATCCAATGACCATTTAAATGCCCTTAATGTTGACGAGTCCACTACTGTTGCAGGCAGGGCATTCCGCGACCTTACTACTCTCTGAGTAAAGAACCTACCTCTGACATCTGTCCTATATCTATCTCCGCTCAATTTAAAGCTATATCCCCTCGTGCTAGCCGTCACCATCCGAGGAAAAAGGCTCTCACTGTCCACCCTATCTAATCCTCTGATCATCTTGTATGCCTCTATTAAGTCACCTCTTAACTTTCTTCTCTCTAACGAAAACAGCCTCAAGTCCCTCAGCCTTTCCTCATAAGATCGTCTCTCCATACCAGGCAACATTCTGGTAAATCTCCTCTGCACCCTTTCCAATGCTTCCACATCCTTCCTATAATGCGGCGACCAGAACTGCACGCAATACTCCAAATGCGGCCACACCAGAGTTTTGTTGGGATTAAACGCTATTTGCCATTTCTCTGCCCAAGTCTCCAACCTATCTATGTCCTGCTGTATTCTCTGACAAGCCTCAACACTATCTGCCACTCCACCAACCTTGGTGTCATCCGGCAACTTACTAATCAGACCAGCTACATTTTCCTCCAAATTGTTTATATATACTACAAACAACAGAGGCCCCAGCAGCGATCCCTGTGGAACACCACTAGTCACAACCTTCCAGTCAGAAAAATACCCTTCTACTGCCACCCTCTGCCTTCTTTGGCCGAGCCAGAACAAAGAACAAAAACAGAACAAAGAACAATATAGCCTGTGCCGATCACGTGTCCTATCTAGACCAACCACCCAAATCCTTCTATACCCCGTCTGTTCATGTGCCAATCCAGATAAGCCTGAAAGGTCACTAACGTTCTGCATCCATCATACCACCTCACCTCAGATCCCGTGTGACTTCAACTTTTGTACCAGTCTGCCATGAGACACCTTGTCAAAGACTTTACTGAAATCCATGTAAACAACATCCACCGCCCTCCCCTCATAATCATCTTTGTCACCTCTTCAAAAAACTCGATCAAGTTAGTGAGGCATAATCTCCCCTTCACAAAACATGCTGTCTATCGCTAATGAGTCCATTTGTTTCCAAATGGGTATAAATCCTGTCCCTGAGAATTCTCTCCAATAATTTACCTACACCTGACGTGAAGCTCACCGGCCTACAGTTTCCAGGATGATCCCTGCTACCTTTCTGAAACAGCGGTACCACATTAGCTATTCTCAAGTCCTTTGGGATCTCATCTGTAGCCAATGAGGATACAAAAATGTCAGTCAAGGCCCCAGCAATTTCCTCCCTTGCTTCCCTCAGTATTCTGGGGTAAATCCCATCTGACCCAGGAGATATATCTACTTTAATGTCTTTTAAAACACCCAATAATACCTTCTCCTTTTTGGTGTCAACATGACCCAGACTATCCACACACCCTACCCAAGAGTCATCTTCCACAAAGGCCTTTTCTATGGTGAACATTGATGCAAAGTATTCATTTAGTACCTCGCCCATTTCCTCTGGCTCAACACATAGATTCCCCCCCACTGTTCTTAAGTGGTCCAGTCCTTTCCCTGTCTTTTTACATATGAATAAAAAGCTTAATCCTACTTGCCAAGGGATTTTCATGACCCATTCTGGCCCTCCTAATTTCCTTCTTCAGTACCTTCCTACTTTCTTTCTGCTCCTCAAGGGTTTCGACGGTCCCTCCCTTCTAGACGGTACAAAAGTCTCCTTTTTCTTTTTCACGAAGTTCACAATATCCCTCGTTATCCAAGGCTCCCTGAACTTCCCATACTTATCCTTCGTTCTCTCAGGAACGTGACTTTCCTGAATCCTAATCAACTGTCACTTGAAAGATTCTCACATGTCAGATGTTGATTTACCCTCCAACAAGAGTTAGGTAAAGGGATGGCAATGGTTAGGCAATGGCAAACATTCAAGGAACGCGTGGGGGAACTGCAGCAACTGTTCATTCCTGTCTGGAACAAACCAAAGGGGGTAAGAGGGCCAATCCATGGCTTACACAGGAAATTAGAAATAGTATCCGATCCAAGGAAGAAGCATACAGACTGACCAAGAAAAATAATAGGTCTGAGGACTGGGAGAAGTTTAGAATTCAGCAAAGAAGAACCAAGGGATTGATTAAGAAGGGGAAAATACAGTACGAAAGTAAGCTTGCAGGGAACATAAAGACTGACACTAAGAGTTTCTATAGATATGTGAAGAGAAAGAGATTGGTAAAGACAAATGTAGGCCCCCTACAGACAGAAACAGGAGAATGCATAATAAGGGACAAGGAAATGGCTGAGCAATTGAATACATACTTTGGTTCTGTCTTCACAAAAGAGGACACAAATCTGAGGCCAGAAATGTTGGAGAATGAAAGGTTTAGTGAGGGAGATCAACATTAGTAGAGAAATGGCGCTGGGAAAATTGCTGGGATTGAAGGCAGATAAATCCCCAGGGCCTGAGAATCTGCATCCCAGAGTGCTTAAGGAACTGGCTTTGGAAATAATGGATGCATTGGTGGTCATCTTCCGGGATTCTATAGACTCTGGAACTGTCCCTGCAGATTGAAGGGTAGCTAATGTCACTTCAATATTCAAAAAGGGAGGTAGAGGGAATTATAGACCAATAAGCCTAACAGCGGTAATTGGGAAAATTCTTTAATCCATTATCAAGGACTTTATAGCGGAACATTTAGAAATCAGTGGCAGGATCAGTCAGAGTCAGCATGGATTTATGAAGGGGAAATCATGCTTGACAAATCTGTTGGAATTCTTTGAAGATGTAACTCGTACAGTTGACAAGGTGGAGCCAGTCGATGCGGTAATTTGGACTTTCAGAAGGCATTTGACAAAGTCCCGCATAAGAGATTATTGTGCAAGATTAAAGCACATGGGATTGAGGGAAGTGTATTGAGGTGGATAGAAAACTGGTTGGCAGAGAGGAAACAAAGAGTAGGAATTAATGGGCCCTTTTCAAATTGGCAGGCAGTAACTAGTAGAGTTCTACAGGGATCGATGCTGGGACCCCAGCTATTCACAATATAGATTAATGATTTGGATGAGGGAGCAAAATGTAACATCTTGAAGTTTGCAGATGATAACAAGTTGGGTGGGAGGGTGAATTGTGACGAGGATGCAGAGATCCTACAGCATGATCTGGACAGGTTGGGCGAGTGGGCAAATCAATGGCAGATGCAGTATAATTTGGATAAGTGTGAGGTTATTCACTTTGGAAGCAAAAACAGGAAGGCAGATTACTGTAAATTGGGAGAGGGGAGTGTGCAGCGGGACCTGGGTGTCCTTGTGCACTAGTCGCTGAAGGTAAGCATGCAGGTGCAGCAGGCGGTAAAGAAGGCTAATGGTATGTTGGCCTTCATTGCGAGAGGTTTCAAATACAGGAGCAGGGATGTGTTGTTGCAATTATACAGGGCCTTGGTGAGGCCACACCTAGAGTATTGTGTGCAGTTTTGGTCTCCTTTTCTGAGGAAGGATGTTCTTGCTATAGAGGGAGTGCAGCGAAGGTTTACCAGACTGATTCCAGGGATGGTGGCACTGTCCTGTGAGGAAAGATTGATTAGGGGGTTAAGATTGTTCTTGCTGGAGTTCAGAAGAATGAGGGGGGATCTCATAGAGATTATAAAATTCTAACAGGACTGGACAGGGTAGATGCAGGGAAGGTGTTCCCAATGACGAGTGTGTCCAGAACCAGGGGTCACAGTCTGAGGATTCAGGGTAAACCATTTCAGACAGAGATAAGGAGACATTTCTTCACCCAAAGAGTGGTGAACCTGTGGAATTCATTACCACAGGAAGTAGTTGATGCTAAAACATTGAATATATTCAAGAGGCGGCTAGATATAGCACTTGGGGTGAATGGGATCAAAGGCTGTGGGGCGAAAGCAGGATTAGGCTATTGAGTTGGAAGATCAGCTATGATTGTGATAAAAGAACCTCATCCTGCTCCAATCTTCTATGTATCTATAACAGCAGCACCCAATCCAAATTCTTCAATTCCTGTCTAATGTTATCATAATTGGCACCGTAACCCTACCCTCATCCCTGTCCAGAATTACCCTAAAACCTATGGAATTGTGGTCACTGCTCCAAAAGTGTTCCCCTACTGAAACCTCACCCACCTGTCCAGGCTCATTCCCCAATACTAGGTGCAGTACTGCCCCTTCCCAAATTAGATTATCTACATATTGCATTAGGAATCCTTCCTGGATACACCTTACACACTCTGCCCTATCCAAGCCCCTAGCACTAAGCGAGTCCCAGTCAATATAGGGGAAGTTAAAATCCCCAACCACAACAACCCTGTTACTTTTGCACCTATCCAAAATCTCTCTACCTATCTGCTCCTCTATCTCTCGCTGGCAGTTGGGGGGGGGGGGGGGGGGGGGGCTGTAATAAACCCACAACATTGCGATTGCCCCCTTCCTGTTCCTAACCAGCTCTACCCAGATTGCCTCATTGTATGAGCCCTCCTAGGTGTCCTCCCGCAGTACGGCTATAATATTTTCCTTAACCAGCAATGCTACTCCCCCACTCCTGGAGAAGGTTTACCAGACTGATCCCAGGGATGGTGGGACTGTCATATGAGGAGAGATTGACTAGGTTAGGATTGTTCTTGCTGGAGTTCAGAAGGATGAGAGGGGATCTCATAGTGACTTATAAAATTCTAACAGGACTAGACAGGGTTGATGCAGGGAAGATGTTACCCTTCATAATGGTGGGCTTGTCTAAGTTAAGGAATAATTTTTCTTGTCCCAAAATCATCCAATAGAGTTTGCAATGGGCTTCATAGAATCATATAATTGTACCATTGAATACAAACTAATGAAGCTTAGTGAAGTTCAAAAGCTATCTATTTATTTAACATCAAGCAGGGCATTAGCAAAACAAATATACATTAGTATTCGTACATTTGTGTGACAGCCCAGACCATTGATCAAATATTACTGTCTGATCAATGACCACTAAAGCGAGGTTGTAGTCCAACTGAAGGCTTTAATAAGCTAGATGTCTCCCCCAGCAGATTGGGTACAGAATGAAGGCTGCTGGGGCGGCACGAGCTCTTATACCCTGCCTAGCAGGCCAGAGCTACCCTACAGTTTGACCAATGGGAAACATACAATATCTACCAATGGTGTTCCAGCATTACCAGGTACCGTAATACCTCTACAGAGACTACCACACTGTCTTGGTTTCTATTGATGTACAAATAGCAATCTAGGCCTGAGGTAAGGAATTCCAAACATTCACCACTCTTTGAGAGAATACATTTTTCCTCAAACTCGTCTTCAATGAGCAGCCCCTTATTCTACGCCCTCTGGTCCTACACTCTCTCAAGAGTGGACACAGCCTCCCAATATTTACCCTGTCGAAACCCCTGAGAATCTTATATGTTTCAATCATGTTGGAGCGTGTTTACTTAATTTTAATTCTAAATTGCTCAATCCTTATTGACACACAGAAAAAACCTGAACAAGACTGCTTTGCGCATTGAGGAATTCGGTAGATTAAACATTTACCAAGATCCGTGCAATAAGCAAACAACATGGTTTACTAATTTCGAAATGAAGCAAAATGCTGGACATCTTAAAAGCACCAGAGAATCTGTGGAGAACCAATGGTCAATATTTAGATAAACTATTAAATATGAATATAACAAACAAAGTGGGAAACATTCAATTTGCAGAGGTCAAGAAGGAGAGCTCCACAGTAGGATGGGATGTGTCAATGCTGATGTCACGATGGATGTATCTCCAATACAGAAACATGCTCCAAGGCAGCACGGTAGCACAGTGGTTAGCACAGTTGCTTCACAGCTCCATGGTCCTGTCATAATATACACCAGTATATCATGGTGCAGACACACACACTGATGGACACACAGCGGGACCAATCAACACACACAACACCGCAGCCAATCACCAGTTAGAGCACACTCACTGTATAGACAGGGGGCATCAGAGTTCCAGCTCATTCGAGCTGCAGCCTCTTAGAAGGACAGAGCTTACAGCTTACAGCACAGATCTTCACCATGTGCTGAGTGCATAGACTGGTTAGAACAGGCATAGGTCTTTAGTTTAATCTAACATCGTGTTAACCCACAGTGAAAGTATGTTCCACAGTTTCTAACTTAATAAAATAGTGTTGTACTATTTTTAGTGTTGCACTATTTTATGTGTTGGTGGCTTGTATATGTTCCACGGATCCAGAGCACCCAACACATCATGGTACCAGTAGTTGAGGGATGTTAGAACTTCTTAGACCCACCTGCAAGTGATCTGCCTTCCACCAGCATACCGTCATCCTGCAAAATGGACAGCGTCCGCCCGCCGCCGCCGCTCCGCATCACCGGTAACCTAGGTGCCAACTGGAAGATATTCAAACAACGCTTCCAGCTCTACCTTGAAGCCACAGACTGGGAGGATGCCTCGGACACCAGGAAGATCGCTCTCTTCCTATCCACGGCCGGGAAACATGCCATCCACATTTTCAATTCTCTCACCTTTGCGGATGATGAAGATAAAACAAAGTTCAAGACGGTTCTCCTCAAGTTTGACAGTCACTGCAGCATAGAGGTGAATGAAAGCTTCGAGCGCCACGTGTTCCAACAGCGTTTGCAGGTTAAGGATGAACCTTTCCAGTCCTTTCTCACTCACCTCCACATCCTTGCGCAGTCCTGTAGCTACGGGCCCACCTCCGACTCCATGATACGCGACCAGATCGTTTTCGGTGTTCAGTCGGACCCCCTACGGCAGCAGCTCCTCAAGGTAAAGCAGCTCACCCTAGCGACCGCCATCGAGACCTGCGTGCTACACGAAAACGCCACTAGTCGGTATTCCCACATCCAAACGGCAGAAACGGCGCGGCAAGGTCCCCACGAGGCAGAACGGGTCCAAGCAATCGGGCAACTCCAGGGCCTCAGCCTGGATGAGGGCGGCTATTTTGCGCGCTTTCCGCGGACTCCCGCGCTTGTGCGCACCAAACAAGGGGACGGCTACGTCAACGAACGTAATGCGCAGGCGCGCATCACGTACGACCACACCGCACATGCGCGGTGGAGCAGCAAACATACTGGCGCTACGACGTGCGGCAACTGTGGCTCCGCCCATTTAAAGCAGCAATGCCCTGCCAAATCCTGACAATGCCTGAGATGTGGCAAACTTGGCCACTATGCTGCTGTATGCAGAGCAGCTCAGCCTGCCAACTCATATCGCTTCAGCCAGCCTCGCAGGAATTCCCGGGCCATTCAACCCACGGTCACCGAGTCCGATGCGGACCTACTACCCAACATTGACACCGAGGACCCGAAGGCGCCTTTTCGAATCGGTATCGTTACAAAAAACAGGGTATCCCCGAAGCAAAAAATCCAGCCTCTATCGGTACACAGCATCGATCCAGACGATGAGTGGTGTGCCACCCTGACGGTCAACCAGTCCCAAATACGATTCCGCCTGGACACTGGTGCCTCCGCCAATCTCATTCCGTGGTCTAACCTCCAAAGCCTTTGTGTCAAACCAGCCATCCTTCCATCAGCCTGCCAGCTATTAGATTATAATGGCAATGCCATTGCTGCCAGCGGCTCGTGCCAACTTGAAGTGACGCACAGGTCACGCAAAGCCATCCTTCCCGTTGAAATCATGGTCTCCTCGAAAGCCTCCCTGCTTGGCGCGCAGGCATGCAAGCTGTTGAACCTAGTGCAGAGAGTTCACTGTCTCTCTCCTGCTGACACGTCTGCCTTTCAGGACGCCGACTTCAGGGCGCAACTCGACACCATCATCAACCAGCACCACGACGTCTTCGAGGGCATGGGCACTCTCCCATACACCTACAAGATCTTATTAAAACAGAATGCCACGCCTGTGGTGCACGCACCTCGGAGGGTCCCAGCACCCCTTAAGGACCGCCTCAAGCAGCAGCGCAGGACCTCCAGAACCAAGGAATGATTTCCAAAGTCACGGAACCAACCGACTGGGTCAGTTCCATGGTATGTGTAAAAAAGCCTTCCGGCGAATTGAGAATTTGCAGTCATCCCAAGGATCTAAATCGCAATATCATCAAGGAGCATTATCCAATTCCCAAGCGTGAAGAGCTCACATGTGAGATGGCTCACGCCAATCTCTTCACCAAACTCGACGCCTCAAAAGGATTCTGGCAAATCCAGCTCGACAAATCCAGTAGGAAACTTTGCACATTTAGTACCCCCTTTGGCAGATATTGTTACAACAGGATGCCGTTTGGGATTATATCTGCTTCAGACGTGTTCCATAGGATTATGGAACAAATGATGGAAGGCATTGACGGTGTTCACGTCTATGTCGACTGCGATCCCCGCAGGATCATGTTAGTCGCCTCCAGCGCATATTCAAACGTATACGTGAGCAGGGCCTCCGCCTCAACAGGGCCAAATGTTCTTTTGGAAAGATGGAACTCAAGTTCCTCGGGGACAACATCTCCCAGTTGGGTGTGCAGCCGGATGCGGACAAGGTAGCTGCTATAAAGGGGCAGCACGGTAGCATTGTGGTTAGCACAATTCCTTCACAGCTCCAGGGTTCCAGGTTCGATTTCGGCTTGGGTCACTGTCTGTGTGGAGTCTGCACATCCTCCCCGTGTGTGCGTGGGTTTCCTCCGGGTGCTCCGGTTTCCTCCCACAGTCCAAAGATGTGCAGGTTAGGTGGATTGGCCATGATAAATTGCCCTTAGTGTCCAAAATTGCCCTTAATGTTGGGTGAGGTTACTGGGTTATGGGGGTAGAATGGAGGTGCTCTTTCCAAGAGCTGGTGCAGACTCGATGGGCCGAATGGCCTCCTTCGGCACTGTAAATTCTATGATCACAGCTATGAAAACACCAGAGGACAAGAAGGCGGTCCTCCGATTTCTGGGCATGGTCATTTTTTTAGGGAAATTTCTCCCTAACCTCGCCTCTCATACCACGGCTCTCAGGAACCTGGTCAGGATGACGACAGACTTCCAATGGCTCCCTGCCCATGAGCGCGAATGGAGAGAACTCAAAACAAAACTGACCATGGCCCCGGTCTTAGCTTTCTTTGATCCAGCAAAGGAGACCAAAATTTCGACCGATGCCAGTCAATCCGGCATTGGGGCAGTGCTCCTTCAACGTGATGAGGCCTCATCATGGGCCCCCGTTGCATACACGTCACGTGCCATGACCCCCACGGAGCAGCGCTATGCGCAGATAGAAAAGGAGTGCCTGGACCTTCTGACCGGTGTGGTTAAGTTTCACGATTATGTCTACGGACTTCCTCAATTCACCGTCGAGACCGACCATCGCCCACTGGTCAATATAATACAGAAAGACTTGAACGACATGACGCCTCGCCTCCAGCGTATTCTTCTCAAGCTCCGGAGATATGACTTCCAGTTGGTATACACCCCAGGCAAAGACCTCATCATTGCCAACGCTCTCTCCAGGGCAGTCAACACTCCATGTGACCCAGCGGGATTTGTCTGCCAGGTTGACGCCCATGTGGCATTCGCGGCCTCCAATCTACCTGCCACGGATGAACGCCTCGTCCAAATTCGCTGCGAGACGGCGGCTGACCCTTTGCTACAGCGTGTCAAGCGCCACCTAACAGACGGGTGGCTCAAGGGCCAATGCCCTCAGTTCTATAATGTCAGAGATGATCTGACGGTAGTAGATGGGGTTCTTCTAAAACTGGACCGCGTTGTCATCCCGCATAACATGCGCCAGCTTGTCCTGGAACAACAACACGAGGGCCACCTTGGCGTGGAAAAGTGCCGCCGATGGGTCCGAGAGGCAGTGTACTGGCCCGGCATTAATGAGGACATAGCCAACACAGTGCTCAACTGCCCCACTTGTCAGCACTTCCAGCCGGTCCAACCACGTGAGACCCTGCAGCCCCATGAGTTGGTCACGTCACCATGGACCAAGGTGGGCATCGACCTGTTCCACGTGCTGGGTAGAGACTATGTCCTGATCATGGACTACTTTTCGAATTACCCGGAGGTGATACGGTTGCACAACATCACCTCGTCTGCAGTCATTCGTGCCTGTAGAGAAACCTTTGCTCGACACGGCATCCCGCTCACGGTTATAACAAAAGAACAAAGAACAAAGAAATGTACAGCACAGGAACAGGCCCTTCGGCCCTCCAAGCCCGTGCCGACCATACTGCCCGACTAAACTACAATCTTCTACACTTCCTGGGTCCGTATCCTTCTATTCCCATCCTATTCATATATTTGTCAAGATGCCCCTTAAATGTCCCTATCGTCCCTGCTTCCACTACCTCCTCCGGTAGCGAGTTCCAGGTACCCACTACCCTCTGCGTAAAAAACTTGCCTCGTACATCTACTCTAAACCTTGCCCCTCTCACCTTAAACCTATGCCCCCTAGTAATTGACCCCTCTACCCTGGGGAAAAGCCTCTGACTATCCACTCTGTCTATGCCCCTCATAATTTTGTATACCTCTATCAGGTCGCCCCTCAACCTCCTTCGTTCCAGTGAGAACAAACCGAGTTTATTCAACCGCTCCTCATAGCTTATGCCCTCCATACCAGGCAACATTCTGGTAAATCTCTTCTGCACCCTCTCTAAAGCCTCCACATCCTTCTGGTAGTGTGGCGACCAGAATTGAACACTATACTCCAAGTGTGGCCTAAGTTATGTCGGACAATGGCCCTTGCTTCGCCAGCCAGGAATGGTCCAACTTTGCCAGGCGGTACAATTTTGCCCATGTGACATCCAGTCACCCCCAATCCAACGGCAAAGTGGAGAAGGGAGTACATATCATCAAACGGCTCCTCTGCAAGGCTGGCGATGCTGGGTCCCATTTCTACCTTGCCTTGCTGGCCTATCGCTCCGCCCCACTGTCCACTGGCCTGTCGCTAGCCCAGTTGCTTATGGGCCCTACCCTGTGAACGACGGTGCCGTCCATTCATGTCCAAGACCTCGACCACGTTCCGGGATTTGCTGGATGCAGCTGTCTCGTGCACAGCACAAGGCGGCTCATGACTCCCGTGCAGCTGCTCTGGCTCCAGATGACAACATCCGCATCCATCTTCTGGATGGTGGCTGGTCTGCAACCGCTGTTGTCCTTCGGCAGGTAGCCCCCAGCTCGTTCCTGGTTCGTCTACCGGATGACTCCATTCTACGACTCAATCGACGTGTCCTTCGTCTCGTTCCACGCTCGCTAAGTGGTCCTCCACTGTTGCCTTGCCCTCCTGCTGACCTTGATGAATGTGATATAAAATAATTGTTTTAGAGATATTAGTTACTGTAATGTAGATAGGCCGGTCTGATTTTATTAGTTCACAGACAAAGGATTTCAGAACGCATGGCAAAGTGAGGAGGAGGGGTGTCCAGCTACGGAGGGGAAAAGGATGCTGGGTAATAGGGTGCCAGAGGAAGGGATTGGAAGTGAGCCAATTAGGATGTATGGCCAGGTCAGGAGGGGTATAGGATGACCTATGGGAATCGTGTAAGTGAAACTTGATGCCATTTGAAAGTATCAGTAGAGACTTCTTTGTTCTACAGACTCTCTCGATTCCGGAGGTGCAGAAAGCAGGATGTGTTCTGTACCGCTGTGAACTGAGACAGACTTGCAAGTCAAATAAAATAACTAATGCTATACCTGCAAATCCATCTCTACTTTTATTGAGGCCAGTCTGATGGGTAAAGAAATTTAAGATTTGTCAACCCTGCCACAGACTATGCAGAGCTCCCTGTCACTCTGCATCCCCTTGACTCTGACGCAGTCCAGCCCGCTCCTGAACCGGCGGCTCTCGACCCACCCTTGAGGCGGTCAACCAGAATTTGTTGTGTTGCTGACTTTCTCCTTGGTTCAATTGCTCTGTTTTATTACCTTTGCTCTCGAGTCGCCAGGTATCTTTATGATACCGCCACGAGGTTCAAGTCCGAGTAATGATCAATAACCCAATACACCGATTAGTAAGATTCAAATCAAAGCATATTTATTATACACAGTAATCGCTACTCATGCACAAATTCTACGTCTAAGCCACTTCTACAACTAACAGGCCTATACTTAACTTAGGACTGGCCCACCAGGTCAGGGGAACAAATGGCCTTTCGTTCGGGTTCTGAGTCTGCGGGATTCGAAGTTGGTACAGATTGGTAGCTAGGAGCGCATATCTTGTAGTGAGTGTTGAATTGAGACTTACTTTGTTCGATGGTCACTGCACCGGTCGCGGTCAATGTTGGTTTGTGTTGCTGGGTGACCCGGGCAGGACGCAGAGGTGAAGTGAGCGCGATTTGAACTTGGGCTTAACTCTTATAGTCCCCAGGGGCTTCCCGCCTTTTGGGGTGGACCCTGTACCTAGTCCCAAGTGATTGGACTTTGTCCCATTCACTTTGTTCGATTTTCTCCAATACTGGAGCTGTTCCCTGATCGATGGGCGGTCTTGAGATGCTCGTTCACCTCCTTTGTGTTGGCTCCTGCTGGCGCCAAGGAGTCTGGCTTTACTTTGTGTGTCCAAAATGTTACTTATTGTTCCCGGGGATTGCTCATCAGTATGCAGATGGCTGCTACTTTGTTATGCTGATGGTTGCTGGTATCGATGTTGTCTGGCCTTTTCAGAGGTAAATACACAGTAAACCTGCAGCTGCTGGTTTCTGTCTTGTTGGCTGACTTTCCCATCAGCCTTTGCCGTTCGCCATTTTAAATCAGGAGTTGGCCAATTTAGGTGGCTACAGTCGCCCACCTCAGAGACTTATTACTAGGGGGCATAGGTTTAAGGTGAGAGGGGCAAAGTTTAGAGTAGATGTACGAGGCAAGTTTTTTACGCAGAGGGTAGTGGGTGCCTGGAACTCACTACCGGAGGTGGTAGTGGAGGCAGGGACGATAGGGACATTTAAGGGGCATCTTGACAAATATATGAATAGGATGGGAATAGAAGGATACGGACCCAGGAAGTGTAGAAGATTGTAGTTTAGTCGGGCAGTATGGTCGGCACGGGCTTGGAGGGCCGAAGGGCCTGTTCCTGTGCTGTACATTTCTTTGTACTTAATTTATGAACTTTGCGGACTTATACACTTTCTGAATTGTTTTGTTGCTTTGTTTGATCGTTTCCCTGGTTTGTATATAGTGTTGATCTTGTTATTCTTGTTGCATACTGCTTCTCTGCACCAGGCACCTTCCCATATAAATAGCTTAGTTCTCATGTACATAGTCCTGTAAATATGTCTTCGCGCCCCACACATAGTTAGGAACATTCTCACCATACATTATTTATTGCCACACACATAGTCTTTTATAAAAGGTGGGATGTCATAATATACACCAGTATATCATGGTGCAGATACACACACTGAATGGCACACAGCGGGACCAATCAACACACACAACACTGCAGCCAATCACCAGTTAGAGCACACGCACTATAAAGACATGGAGCATTAGAGTTCCCACTCATTCGAGATGCAGCTTCCTAGTAGGACAGAGCTTACAGCCTGCAGCACAGATCTTCACCATGTGCTGAGTGCATAGACTGGTTAGGACAAGACATAGATCTTTAGTTCAATCTAATATCGTGTTAACCCACAGTGAAAGTATGTTCAACAGTTTCTGACTTAATAAAATAGTGTTGCACTATTTTAAGTGTTGATGGCCTGCATGTCTTCCACGGATCCCGAGCACCCAACACATCACAGATGTCTAAGGTGAAGTTGTAAGCTGTTATCTTCGGGTGTGAAGTTTTAAAAAAAATGTATTTTATTACAAACATGTATCAAAACATGTTACAGCGAACAAACACCCTGGAAAACATGCTTCCCTACAATCAACTATACATTCTTGTGAGATGTGGATGTGCTCACAATCACTGACACCAAGGACAAAGTCGTAGAAGCAAGTTCCTTTATTAGTTTCGAGTCTGCAGAGTCGGGGCCTCCACTAGAGAAGCAAACTCTACGGCAATTGTTCTATCCCTTTTATCCTAATCCCGTCGCCCCAGTCCCCTCCCCTCTTGCCTGATCGGTTCAGGTTGTCGAGGTTCACATTCTTTCCGGTAAGCCTACCATCTGTTACACTGCATGTTCACGTTAAGGTCAGTTGCTCGCCACATCCTGTTATCTCCACATCCTGTGGCCTATTCTAATGATTTAATCAAACCTCATCCCTCACAATCCACCCTTTTTCCTTCTATAAGTATTTGAATAAATCACTTGGCGTACTTAGTCTCCAGTTTACTCAGCATCAACTTAATTTCCTCCTGTTGCGCCTGCTGGACCTCACCTGGTTTGAGTATCATAATTTTCTGTAGGCCGGGTGTGCCTTCTGCTTGGCCAGTTCGTCCAACAGGGACCGTCACCGCCTGCATCCGTCCCACCACACTCATAATGAGTCTCTGGAAGCATGGTATGAGACAGGGCAGGAATAGTAAGCCAGCTAAGGCACATAGGAGTATGAACCCCATTGTCTTCCACCAGGTTCCATCAAAGACACTAGGCCACCACCCTCCAACCCCAAATGACTTCCATTTTTGGACAGGGACGTGTGCAATCTTTTGAATCCCCTCTGATATCTCTATCACGGCTTCCCCATTGTTATCGATATTGAGGCAGCAATTTGATAAATTAAACTTCCCACATACTCCCCCCTCCTCAGCTAAAAGGTAGTCCAATGCCAATCTGTTTTGGTAAATTGCTGCCCTCATCTGAGTCTGCTGCTTAGCCAATAGCCCCAAGGCCTCGACTGTCCTGTACGCTATGATCTCCAGGACAGCCTGCAACCTGATAACGTGGTTCAGTATATAAATTGGTGTGCGGTAACCCCATGAGCCATCCTCCGCCCAAGTCGCCGGCCCATAATAGGAGATTCTCTCTCAGGGGGCCATTCCTCGTCCTTCCATGTACCGATTTCCACACTCCTCTTGGGACGTCTTAGATCGTCAAAGACCCTCACTCCCAGGGCGTTACCTCTGCGTTTGGGGAGCAGGAAGAAACCGGGTTGTATCAACCCTAGGGAACAAGTCCCTTTCCAATTCGGGGGTAAAATCGAGTACCTTCTTTCTCCGCAAATCCAAAATAATCCTTGCGGGGCCGGGCCCCCTTTGTTTGTATCAAGACCCCATGTTTTCATGCCGGGAATCCCTAAATAGGGATTATCAGTTTCGGCCTTGCATTTCCACAGACCCTCAGTGGTGTTGTCACATGTCCCTTGGATGGGAGCATCGGTAGCCCGCCAGTACCATGTAGGCCTTTCGGGCCACCAGGAGGTGCTACCATTTTTGTGGAATGTCTTGATCTGTTTACACGGACTCACCCCCACGTGTTTCACAGGCGACCCTGATGGGTCATTAGCAACACACTCGGTTGCCAGGGGAGTATCGGTTAGTACCCACTCCTGGGGTCTACGGTGGGTGCTGGTAGTTATGTTCCACTTAAATAGGTCTGCTGCTTCCCCGGTAGAACCTCTCCAGGGCCATCTTTCACTCATAAGGGGCCCCCCACAGACCCAACAGTTAGTAACCTTCCGTGTCTGAGTAATCCTCAGGGCCAGGTCGACAAATAAATTTCCCCCAGCCTTGGGTAGCTGGATCTCATGTTGGATCTCCTCATAAAGGGAGGGGTATACCTGGGGAGCAGTTGGTTTAGGGGCAGCCTTGGCTATCTTCTTTTCCTTCACCATTATTTCCCTTTCTCTATCCTGTAATACTCGTTCACCCGTCCCCCATTGCCCCCTTGGCCATAAACATAGCCATTGTCCTCGGGGCCCTTGGGGGCATTGGTAACCAACTGAATTCTGTGGCATATAGTATCGCTTCCCCCCTTCCTCGCATTCTATAAGCTTCTTATAACAGGATGAGGAGATGGAGGTGTGATATGTAAATGCCTTATGTGTGCCAGTTTTGGTCCTTACCTTAGTATAACATTTATCACATTTCTGTAAGCCTTCAATTAAAACGACTAGACATGTCACCATGACAATTTTAAACAGCATTTTTATCTGAGTCCTTTGAGAATATTAACGTCAATGGTTGTTCGCCCTCTTTCACCGTCCACTGATCAGTGTTGTCTTCCGGAGGCGCAATTGGCCCTTTTGTTCTAGCGGCGTGTGTCCACCGTTTTTCTTTTGTCCGGACTGAAGTTTCAGTGGTGAGGAGGATCTGGAAAGGTCCTTCCCAAATGGGCCGTAGTTTTTCTTCTCTCCACGATTTTATCAACACCCACTCGCCTGGGTGTAACTTATGTATATAAAAGTCCAATGGGGGTGTTTGAGACAGGAGTCCCTTTGCTTTCAGTTCTGTAAGCGAACGAGATACTGCCAGTAAACAGTTCCTCATAAACACATCGTTACTTTCTACCATTGGGACTCCCTCACTCCTTCCCAAGGAAGGTAGTCCGAACAACATTTCATAGGGTGATACCCCATATCTTTTCGGGGCGCGGTTCGAATTCTTAATAGTGCCAGAGGTAGGCATTTGGGCCATGGGAGGTGTGTTTCCAACATTAACTTGGTTAGCTGCGTCTTTAGGGTGCTATTCATTCTTTCCACCATCCCTGAGCTCTGGGGGTGCCACGGTGTATGGAGATCCCATTGTATTCCCAAGGTTTCACAAATTAATTGATGCACCTTGGATGTAAAATGAGTCCCTCGGTCAGAGTCAATGGACTCAATAACCCCATATCGTGGAATAATTTGTTCTAGCAGTATCTTTCCCACTGCCTGGGCCGTGGCGGTGGCGGTGGGGAAGGCCTCCACCCATCGGGTGTAGTAGTCCACTATTACCAAGACGTATCTCCATTTCTGGACCAAAGGAAGTTCTGTAAAATCTATCTGTATTCTTTGGAAGGGGCGGATGGCCAATTTCCGACCCCCTTTTATGATCTTTCGCATATTCGTTTTGTTTATCTTCTGGCATATTATGCATCGATCGCCTACCTGCTTAGCTAGTGTGTGGATTCCAGTACAAGCATATACCCGCAGAAAGGCATCACAGAGAGCCTGGGTGCCCCAATGTGACTGGGAGTGTATCTGTCCCAAGAGTTCCCTGGATATTTCCTTGTTTAATACTTGTCGCCCGTCTGTTAGTCTCCACTCCCCTTTTTCATTTTTAGTTGCTCCTAACTCCTTCATTTGTTGTTGCTCCACAAGTGTGAAGACGGGTTCTTTGGTAATCTCTAATGACGTGGGGATGAGACTCATTATTTTAATGGTGTCTCCCATGGCAGCCTGCCTGGCCTCTTCATCAGCCAGTCTATTTCCTCGGGCCTCCAGGGAGTTCCCTCCCTGGTGTCCGGGAACATGGACCACTGCTATTTCCTCCGGTAACTGGAGCGCGCTTAACGTTTGCTCTATCAATTTTTCGTGGGCCAATCCTTTCCCTCTGGTGGTTATCATTCCCCTTTCCTTCCATATTTTTCCAAACGTATGTACTACCCCAAAGGCATATTTGGAGTGGGTATATACCGTTCCATGCTCTCCCTTCAGTAACTCCAAAGCCCTTAAATAATGCATATAACTCACAAGTCTGTGCTGACCAATCGTTAGGCAATCTCCCTGTCTCAACTCTGTTCAGTCCTTTCCCATCCACTATTGCGTATCCACTGTGTCTCTTCCCGTTTATGCATCGAGATGATCCGTCAATAAACCATCTATTCCCCTCAGGCAGTGGTTCCTCTCCCAAGTCCTCCCTACTTTTTGTTTTGTATTCAATTAAATCTCGGCAGTTATGTTCTGGGTCTCCTTCCTCCTGCGGCCCACTAAATAGGAATTGTGAGGGGTTTACACTCCTATCTGTTATCATTTTTAAATCATCCCTTTCCATTAAGATTGCCCCGTATTTTAGAATTCGGGAGTCGGTGAGCCATCTATGGGATCTCTGTGTCAGGATTGTATGTACCGTATGCGGGGTTGCTACGATTAATTCGCCGCCGAAAGTGAGTTTATGGCTTTCTTCCACAAGAGCCGCTGTAGCGGCCACTGCTTGGACGCACAGTGGCCATCCGCGGGAGACAGGATCCAATACTTTCGACAAGAATGCTACTGGCCTTTTGTCCCCTCCCCACTTTTGGGTCAGAAGCCCCCGTTGCCGTTCCACCTTCCACATTAACATAGAGGTAAAAGGGCTTCTCCAAACATGGGAGAGAGAGCACTGGTGCCCTTATCAGGCTTTGTCTTAGTTCATCATATCTCTCTTTTTCTTCCTGTTTCCATTTCAATTCCTTTACTTTCTCTGCCATTTTGTCATATAGGAACTTAGTTTTTGATGCAAAATTCTCGATCCAAATTCTGCAGTATCCTATTAATCCTAAAAAATTCCTAATTTCCTTGATAGTGCGTGGTAAAGGGAGGGAGGTTATTCCTTCAATGCGTTCAGGGTTTATCCTTCTTTTTCCTTCACTTACTAAATGGCCCAAATACTGGACTTCTTTTTCAACAAACTGGCGCTTGTTTTTGGACACCCTCAAACCTTTTTCTCCTAGGAATTTTAGCAACTCTATAGTCCCCTTTGTGACCGCTGTTTTGTCCAAGCCGGACAGTAGCAGGTCATCCACATATTGCAATAATTGGGTCCCCTGCTTGTTACATATTCCTCTAGTACTTGTTCTAGCACTTGCCCGAACAAGTTAGGTGACTCGGTGAATCCCTGGGGTAGAACTTTCCACCTATATTGTTGCTTCCGTCGGGTGTATGGATTCTCCCATTCAAAGGCAAAAATATCTCGGCTTTTCTCATCAAGTGGGCAGCTCCAGAATGCATCTTTTAGATCCACCACACTGAACCATTTATGGGCATGGGGAATTTGTCCCATAATTGTATATGGGTTTGGCACCACAGGATTGCGCTTTTCCACTATTTTGTTCAGCTCTCTCAGATCTCGCACCATCTGATACGTTCCGTCAGACTTCTTGACTGGTAACATGGGGGTATTATATGGGGACATGCAGGGCTCCACCACTCCTTCTACCTCCAATATTTCTATCACTGGTTGGAGTCCCTTCCGCCCTTCCATTGAGATGGGGTACTATCTTACACGGACTGGTTCACATCCGGCTTTCAGGCTGATCTTTAGTGGGGGTATATGTAACCCTCCCCGATTGCCCTCCCCGGCCCAGACCATGGGGTTTATTTCCTCTTCATCTTGGTCCGTCAGAACGTACATTTTCACTACTACGTTTCCATTTTCCGGGGCCATCCCTAGTTTTAATTACACTTGCGGATCTCGTCCCATTAAATTCATCCCTGCTTGTGGAATTAATATTAAGGTTTCAGTTGCTTCTCTCGTTTGGTGTTTAACGAGTACGTCCTCTATTTCTGGGGCTATTAATGCTTTTCCTCCTACTCCCGCAATTTTAATTTTTCCCTTTCCTGTGTTCATTCCTTTTGGTCCATGCATAATACTTGATCTTTCTGCCCCTGAATCTACCATAAATACCACTTCCTCTCCCCGGGGTCCCACTTTCAAATTAACCAAGGGCTCCCTTCTGTATCCTTCTAACCCCAGGGAGTGGAGCCCCTGACCCCCCTATTCATCCTCTTCCATCATGGCGCATACTTTCGCCTCCTTCTTTCTCTTTGGGCAATCTCTTTTAAAGTGTCCTTCCTCATCACAATAATAACATTTCATGGGTCCTCTCTCCCAATTTCCTGGTCCTTGTCCTCTTCCTCTACCTCTGCCTCTTCCCCTCCCCCGTTGTCCTTGTTGACCCCCCCTGCCTCTACCTGGGGGTCTCCCTCGTCCACTTCTTTTCCACAACCTGTTCTACCACCTGCATCATCATCTTCGCCTTACCCTTCGCCTTCTCGTCTTCCCTTCTCCCATATACTTTTTGTGCTTCCTTTAGTAATTCGTTCATTGATTTGTCATTCCAGTCTTCCAACTTTTCTACTTTCTTTTTAACATCTGGCCACGATTTAGTGACAAAGTTAGCTCGCAAGACTTGCTGCCCAGCGTCTGATTCTGGGTCAATGCCTGAGTATTGTTGTATATTCCGCCTTAATCTTTGGAGGAATATTGCCGGGGCCTCATCTTTTTCCTGTCTATTCTCAAATGTTTTCTCGAAATTCTGTCCCTTTGGGACCGATTCTCTTATCCCTTTTACAATTATCTTTCTGTAGTCTATCATATCTTGTCTCCCCGCTTGTGTTTGTTGGTCCCATGCGGGTCGGGCAATTGGAAATTTTGTGTCCCCTGGTATTGTCGGGACGTTCCCTACAGTGGGGTTTTCTCTTTCCCAAATCCTCATTCCTGCTTGTCTTACCATTTGCCTCTCGTCTGGGGTTAAGAGATTCCCCAGAATGGCCTGCATTTCGTCCCAGGAATATATATTGGGTCCAAGGAATTGATCTAATTGTTCAGCCACTGTCAGGGGGTCCTCCAGCAGGTTTTTCATTTCTTTCTTGAAACTTATTACTTCAGTACTTGTTAGGGGCACGTTCACAAATCCCAAGTTACCGTCACCCATGGGTACCTCCCTCAAGGGGAACAGCGCCGTTGGACGGGTGCTTGGTCGAGGGAAATTTTTGACATCGTCCTTTAACTGCCGGACTTCTGTTTTTCTTGACCTCGGGATCGTCCCCATTCCCCCTGGTTGATCATTATGGGCCCCTGTTTCTGTTGAAGGAGTGTGGGGCCCTTGTATTATGTCCGGAGGAGGATTTATGGGCTGAGGATGGTTTATGGGCACCAGTTGGTCTTCCCGTTGCAGTGGGGGAAGCGGAGGAGGATTTATGGGCGCCTGTTGGTCTGCCAGTTGTGGCTGATTATTCTGAGGGGGCGCATTGGGCTGCAGATAGGGCGGTGGCAGACTGTCTAAACAGTCCCTCTGAGGGGGAGGGGGAGGGAGAGGTTCTTGGTCTTTCTTCCCTTTAACTTTCATTTGCTTTCTTAATTACGGACTCAACCTGCAAGTTTACCTTTAGAGAATCCTGGACTAGGACTCCCAAGTCCCTTTGCACTTCAGCATTATGAATTTTCTCACCGTTTAGAAAATAGTCCATGCCTCTATTCTTTTTTCCAAAGTGCAAGACCTCGCACTTGCCCACGTTGAATTTCATCAGCCATTTCTTGGACCACTCTCCTAAACTGTCTAAATCTTTCTGCAGCCTCCCCATCTCCTCCATACTACCTGCCCCTCCACCTATCTTTGTATCATCGGCAAACTTAGCCAGAATGCCCCCAGTCCCGTCATCTAGATCGTTAATATATAAAGAGAACAGCTGTGGCCCCAACACTGAACCCTGCGGGACACCACTCGTCACTGGTTGCCATTCCGAAAAAGAACCTTTTATCCCAATTCTCTGCCTTCTGCCTGACAGCCAATCGTCAATCCATGTTAGTACCTTGCCTCGAATACCATGGGCCCTTATTTTACTCAGCAGTCTCCCGTGAGGCACCTTATCAAAGGCCTTTCGGAAGTCAAGATAGATAACATCCATTGGC
Source organism: Scyliorhinus torazame (assembly GCF_047496885.1). NCBI lineage: Eukaryota > Metazoa > Chordata > Chondrichthyes > Carcharhiniformes > Scyliorhinidae > Scyliorhinus > Scyliorhinus torazame. The sequence continues at coordinate 11,778,244 of NC_092723.1, read as the reverse complement.
TCTCCTTGGTCTAACCTATTTGTTATCTCTTCAAAGAACTCTAACAGGTTTGTCAGGCATGACCTCCCCTTACTAAATCCAAGCTGACTTGTCCTAATCCGACCCTGCACTTCCAAGAATTTAGAAATCTCATCCTTAACAATGGATTCTAGAATCTTGCCAACAACCGAGGTTAGGCTAATTGGCCTATAATTTTCCATCTTTTTCCTTGTTCCCTTCTTGAACAGGGGGGTTACAACAGCGATTTTCCAATCCTCTGGGACTTTCCCCGACTCCAGTGACTTTTGAAAGATCATAACTAACGCTTCCACTATTTCTTCAGCTATGTCCTTTAGAACTCTAGGATGTAGCCCATCTGGGCCCGGAAATTTATCAATTTTTAGACCTCTTAGTTTCTCTAGCACTTTCTCCTTTGTGATGGCTACCATATTCAACTCTGCCCCCTGACTCTCCAGAATTGTTGGGATATTACTCATGTCTTCTACTGTGAAGACTGATGCAAAGTACTTATTTAGTTCCACAGCTATTTCCTTGTCTCCCATCACTAGATTACCAGCGTCATTTTGGAGCGGCCCAATGTCTACTTTTGCCTCCCGTTTGTTTTTAATGTATTTAAAGAAACTTTTACTATCATTCCTAATGTTACTGGCTAGCCTACCTTCATATTTGATCCTCTCTTTCCTTATTTCTCTCTTTGTTATCCTCTGTTTGTTTTTGTAGACTTCCCAATCTTCTGACTTCCCACTACTCTTTGCCACATTATAGGCATTCTCTTTTGCTTTGATGCATTCCCTAACTTCCTTTGTCAGCCATAGCTGCCTAATCCCCCCTCTGATAAACTTTCTTTTCTTTGGGATGAACCTCTGTACTGTGTCCTCAATTACTCCCAGAAACTCCTGCCATTGCTGTTCTACTGTCTTTCCCACAGGCTCTGCTCCCAGTCGATTTTCGTCAGTTCCTCCTTCATGCTTTACCTTTATTTAACTGTAACACCTTTACATCTGATTCTACCTTCTTTCTTTCAAATTGGAGATTGAATTCTACCATATTATGATCACTGCCTCCTAAGTGTTCCCTTACTTTAAGATCTTTAATCAAGTCTGGCTCATTACATAACACTATGTCCAGAATGACCTGTTCCCTCGTGGGCTCCATCACAAGCTGTTCCAAAAAGCCCTCCTGTAAACATTCAATGAATTCCCTTTCCTTGGGTCCACTGGCAGCATTATTTACCCAGTCCACCTGCATATTGAAGTCCCCCATGATCACTGTGACCTTGCCTTTCTGACATGCACTTTCTATTTCGTGGTGCATTTTGTGGCCCCGGTCCTGACCACTGTTGGGAGGCCTGTACATAACTCCCATTATGGTTTTTTTGCCTTTGTGGTTCCTCAACTCTACCCACACAGACTACACATCATCTGACCCTATGTCGTTTAGTGCTATTGATTTAATTTCATTCCTAATTAACAAGGCAACCCCGCCCCCTCTGCCCACCTCTCTGTCTTTTCGATAGGTTGTGAATCCCTGGATGTTTAAATGCCAGTCCTGAACCCCCTGCAACCACGTTTCTGTGATGCCTACCACATCATACCTGCCAGTCACAATCTGGGCCACAAGCTCATCTACCTTGTTCCGTACACTGCGCGCATTTAAATATGGCACCTTTAATTCTCTATTGACCGTCCCTTTTTGTTTTCTTAGTGTGGTGGACATCCTGTGGCCCATTCTAATGATTTAATCAAACCACATCCCTCACAATGGCCCCTTCTAATGATTTAATCAAACCTTATCCCTCACAATTCTGTACAGACTTTTCCTCTTTTTCACCCCCCCAACCCTCCCCCGCGACGAACAGGGTCACAAACATCCCCCACCTTTCCTCAAACACCCCTGAAGAGCCCCTTAACTCATACTTTATCCTCTCTAACCGCAGGAAGTCGTATGGGTCACCCAACCAAGCCACTACCCCCGGTGGCGATGCCGACCGCCACTCCAGCAAAATTCGGCGCCGTGCAATCAGAGAGGCGAAGGCCAAGACATCGGCCTTCCTCCTCTCCATGAGCTCTGGCTTCTCTGAAACCCCAAATATCGCCACCAAAGGGTCCGGGTCCACTCCCTCCTCCACTATCCTGGCTAAGACTGCGAACACTCCCGCCCAGAATCTTCCTAATTTCTCGCAAACCCAAAACATGTGCGCGTGATTGGGTGTGAAGTTAACAAAGTTTAATATTGTAGTCGTCATAAAGTTTTGTTTTAAAAATAACCAAGCCCCATTTCTTCATGCAATCACTCCTGGAGTGAATCATTCTTTCCACACAGTCTTTCAAATACTAAAATATTGGGGATTTAATCCACTATCCTAGCCATTGTCGGGATCTGGTCTTGGATCATAACAATGGGTCAGTGAAAATGGCAATTTCCTTAAATTGCAACTGTTGATGGATACACAAACAAATTGTGAAATAGCATGATTGGTCAATTTCTCTTATCCTGTGTATATGTGGAAAATATTTCTAATTCTATGAGGAAGTCAGTGATTCAGTTCGGATGTGTTGAGCGATAGAGACGTTCGTACTGAAAACTGTGGATACACTGGGACCATGGTGTTCACTACGTTGCTGTTCCTCACTTTGATATCAGGTAAGATGTCCTTATTCTACATTTGGAATAACTGCTCACGTTTATGCCGGATCATCGTCTTAGAAAAATGGCTCAACATTCCTCACTGAGGTGTAGAGAAACACAGACTCTGGGCCAAAGGAGGGAAGGTTGGAGGGGTTGACCAAAAGCTCCGTCAAAGGGATGGGTTTTGAAGAGGATCCTAAATGGGGAGGGGGAGCTGGCGAGGAGGAGGGGTTTAGTGATGGAGATTCAAAACGTTCGATCTGATTGAAAACTCAGCCATTAACAGAGGGGCAAAGGGAGGAACCGATGCATTTGTTTGGAGGAATAGAGATTTCCCTCAGGGAGGGGGATAATGGAATATTGGAGGCATTACCGGAATGAGAACTGATGAGTACAATTTTCAGGATCTAGAGGACCACATGGCTCTGAATCCTGCCACCCAGGGACAAACCCCTTCAAATAAAGGCAGCAACCAGAGTTCCAGCCTTACCCAGCCTGTGAATCTGCTACTCCTATCGCTGCCAATCTGGCCGAGTGAAAATCATCCTCAAGTTAACAATTCAGTTTTAGGCTTACTGGTGAAATTTAATTTTATTCAAGAGAATAGCAGTGAGGATAAACTTACAGCTCATGTGGGCTGCAAAGTGAATATGAATGCTGAGCTTCCCAGCTGGCCAACTTGAGTTTCTGCCCTGTTTCCTTTAATGGGCTCTGACCCCTGAATGCTCAGCTCATACTTTTCAGTGTGGTTCTTGCAGCATAAGGATCCAGCACACACAATCCAGTACCGCCCAAATAGCGATTTTTCTTTTAAATGTCATTCCTTTCTCAGAGCCACAAAGCCAAACGCAGAGTGAATGGGGCGCGCCCCTAATCCATCTCCTTGCTTGCTCTGAAAACCAATTCGAATTGAACCCAATTCATGGTCCCCACGGAAGGGACATACTGCAGGGGCTGGTTAGGCACATTGGGCTAAACAGCTGGCTTGTAATGCAGGACAAGGCCAGCAGCCCGGGTTCAATTCCCGTCCCGGCCTCCCCGAACAGGCGCCGGAATGTGGCGACTAGGGGCTTTTCACAGTAACTTCATTTGAAGCCTACTTGTGACAATAAGTGATTATTATTATACTCGATGACAAGAGAAGGCATTGCACCCGATCGCGGGCTTGATCCTACGCTCGATCTTAGCCAAATGGCACAGTGATGAACCAGGTCCAAGTGTCAGTGCGAAATTGAGCAGCAACATATACAGACCTAAGCACGGAGACAGATCCTAGCCAAAACCCTTTACTGTAAATGTGTAAATAGTCCCGGTATTAATAAAGACTTACAGTTAACCAACGGAAGATTATCGAGACTTCTTTAAAACATACCGTTCTGTAACCAGCACTTTCCCAACAGTGTTACCTTTGAAGATACATCACAAAAAGGAGAAGTTTTCTTTGTCGACCAAAGTCATTATAATGGTTCTACCAATCAATTGGATAATGATATACAGATTACTCCTGGTTTGGAGTAGGAGAACCTGGAGTCGAGAGATAAAGTCCACAAATCTCACACTGACTGGCTTCACATATTTCCGGCACCTTTTACTGGGCCCACCTCTGCTCGTTTCCATGTCTCAGTTCGCAAGCCATTTGTGTCACATTGCTCAGTAAAACTAACCTTCAGATTCCCAATGTCCCCATGACAATGACAGAGGACTAATGGGCGCTTCATTTTCCTGATGCATAGCCCAGTGCCTCGTGGTTACGGATGAGACCATCAATTCACTCGAGTCAAGAGTAGAAATAAACTGTGGCTTTAATCAACTAGAACAATGCCTGCCTGCGACTGATCTGACACTGAGAACCGCCTACAGGTCGACTGCTCTTTATACCTCCCTTCAAGGAGAGGAGCCATGGGCGGAGCCCATACAGGCCCCAACATGTTCCCTTATGGATAATGCCATACAATGGCCCATAGGTTGAGCCCACAAGGGCAACAGCATAGCACAGATACAAATACAAGGGCAACAGCATAGCACAGATACAAATACAAGGGCAACAGCATAGCACAGATACAATGATGGATTATTGATATAATACATTCACCACAGTTACCAACCATACAAATGTCCCCAAAGTACAATGGAATTCACAGACTGACTTTAATGAAAAGGCAGAACGTGCTGGAGAAACCGTCAGGTCCGACAGAGAGGCACTACACAGATTCCAGAACTGGCAGGTCTTTCGGATGTAAAGTATGCGATGTGCTTCCTGCAGGAAATCCACATCGATCCGGGAAACAAAACCACGTGGGTGTTCCACATGAGGTACCTGGCCTCCAATTCTAGCAGGGCGGCTCTCTTGTTGGCCCCGCTATTTCGGCCAGAGATCTTGGGAGTCAAGGAGCATATACCAGGCCGATTGCTGCCCCTCACAGTTCACGAGGGGGGCATGGTGCTTCACTTTGTGAATGTCTTCTCTCCCCTGGCTGACCAGCAGCAAATCGCTTTCTTTGAACAAGGGTCCACTCATCTCGGTTCCATCGACCTGGGCGAATACACCGTTCTTGGGGGCGGGAGATTTCAACTGCACCCTCAAGGCCAGGGACTGCTTTGCAACCCTGCGCCACATGCCAGTGATGGAGACGTTGAGGGACCTGGTCGGGTCCCTCAACCTGGTGGATGTCTGGCGGCATCTCCACCTTGACTCCAGCGTGTTCACTTCCATGAGGCCTGGACTTGGAGGGCGCTGAATAGACCGGCTTTACATTTCGAAGGCGTGCATTTCTGGTGTAGGGGGCATCTGAGGAAGGGAAGAGAGAGCTAACGCTTCAGGTTGAAGACCTTTCTTCCAACCTGGAAAAAAGTTAGTGCTGCAACAGGTTTTAAGTAAAAACAATGGTCGGGACAGGGGAAGGACAGGAAGGAACATCCAAGAGCAGGTTTGTGAAGGAAGGAGAGATTAATGACAAAAGCGAAGATGACGTGGGGAAATAAGAAGGTGCTAGCAGAACAAGCAACGGAATTAAAGAGGGAGCTCGAGGAGCTTTAAATGGCAATGGCACGAAAATTACCTGCAGCACCATCTGAAGATAAGGGAGCAATGGTTCCGATCTTAAGTAATTGAATTCACTGCTGAGTTTGTAAGCCTAATTTGATGAAAGGTCACTGACCTGGAATATTAACCCTGTTTCTCTCTGCATAGGTCTCGCCAGCCCCAATGAATTCTTCCAGCATTTCTTGTTCTTATTTTGGGTTATCAGTATTTTGTTTTTTGACTTTAACTTGGACAAATTGCAGAAAATGCTGGATAAACTCAACAGGTTTGGCAGCATCTGTGGAGAGAGGCAGAGGCTGCACGTTAACGAAAAACAACAGAGTCCTGTCTTGGGCTCGTATAGCAGGGTGTTACTTGGCACCTGCAATGACGAGGGCGGCCCTGCTAACGGTACAGGGACCACCGCGCCGAAACGGCACTTACATCATTTCCTGCACTGGTGAGCTCACCTCAACTGTGCAGGGAGAGATTGCGGTGCCATTTTTAAATGCCTCCCCAATCTTTCGGCCCCCCTCGGCATCTCCAGCCGTGGTCTCCAGAAACCCCCACCCACCCCTCCCCAAAAACTAAACCTCTTTGGGGGTCCTCGAGCCCCCGCCCCCCTCACCAGCCCTCTTAATAACAAGGCTCACCCGGGCCCAATCCCTGGCATAGGCAACCTTGCACCTGGGCACATTGGCACTGTCAGCCTGGCATCCTGGCAGTGCCAATGTGCCAGCGTGGCACTGCCAATGTGCCAGGATAATGGTGCCAATGTGCAGTCTGGCAACGCCAAGGTGTCTGGGTGCCAGCGGAATACCAGGGTACCACCCTGGCCAGTGTTCAACCACCTTGGGGTCTCCAATGACATGGGAGAACCTCCAGATGCCACTGCGTTTGGCCCACGTTTGAGTGGACCAGTAGTAAACAGCACCGTGACAAGGCCCCGCTGTGGAGGCCACTAGTTCTCAGGCCCCTAATGGCTCGTTTAAATATGTTAATGTGGATCTCACCCACCAGATCACGACATCTCGGGGGATCCTGATAGATCTCACGAGGCGTTCCAAGTGTCTCGAATCTCACGAAAGGCCTCTCGCGAGATTAAACAGCCTCAGCCCAACACCAATTCTGGTGCAATGAGGCCATTAAACCGCGCCCAGAGTTACTGTTTCGGATCTTAATGATCCGTCTACAGAAGCTGCCAGACCTGCTGAGTTTACGCAGCGTTTTCTCATTTTATTTCAGATTTCCAGCATCCTCAGTATTGTCCTCTTTGATTTTAACGAGGAAGAATTTAATTTAATTTACACGCAGATCATTGCAGGGGCTTTTTCTCCCCTGACAGTGAATACTTGCCAGCATGCATCAGGAAAGGCGGGGCAAGCTGCCTGCAACAGTCCAGTAGGAACTGATTTTCCACTGCCAGTGTGCACTTGAAAAATGATCACCGATGTGTCATTTTGGGGGTAGTATTGTAAAGGGAAATCGGAGGGCTAAATGTCAGAAAATCTTAAGCATCTCAAGCACAGTAGTACAGTGGTTAGCACTATTGCTTCACAGCTCCTGGGCCCCAGGTTCGATTCCCGTCTTGGGTCACTGTCTGTGCGGAGTCTGCATGTTCTCCCCGTGTCTGCGTGGGTTTCCTCCGGGCGCTCCAGTTTCTTCCCACAAGTCCCAAAACACGTGCTTGCTAGGTGAATTGGACATTCTGAATTCTCCCTCCGTGTTCACGAACAGGCGCCGGAATGTGGCGACTAGGGGATTTTCACACTAACTTAATTGCAGTGTTAATGTAAGCCTACTTGGGACAATTAATTTTCTAAGAGGGCAGCACGGTGGCACAGTGGTTAGCACTGCTGCCTCTCCGCGCCAGGGACCAGGGTTCGATTCCGACCTTGGCTGACTGCCTGTGTGGAGTTTGTACATTCTCCCCGTGTCTGCGTGGGTTTCCTCAGGGTGCTCCAGTTTCCCCCCTCAACCTAAGGATATGCTGGTTAAGTGGATTGACCATGCTAGACTGCCCTTAGTGCCCGAAGATTTGTAGATTGGGTTGTGGGGCGAGGGCGGAGGAATGGGCCTGGGTAGGATGCTCATTCAGTGGGTTGATACAGACTTGATGGACCAAATGGCTTCCTTCAGCACTGTAGAGATACCTCCATTGATATAATACTAGCTGGACAGGCCGAATGGCCTCCTTCTCTGCTTTAAGGTTCTTGATTCCAGTCCCACTCAGGGTTTGTGTGTGTCCCCTTGGGAAAGGATTGTCTAAAATTGATTGGTGGGATATTTCCAGCTTTCTTAAATCATGTTTCACCCAACAGCTTCACCGACACAGGCGGCTCCGATAGTGATGAAAGCTGCACTGGGAGAAACCATCACAGTGGAATGTCCACAGGCAGAAAGGTACAAAGGAAACTCTGTAATCTGGTGGTGCAAGGCCACTTGGGGAAGTGGGTGCAATCATATATCGAGCATTGATGGACAGATAGTCAGAAACGATTATCGAGGAACATCGATCGCGAATACCAATGGCAAAATTTCAATAACCATACGACAACTTGAAGAGAGAGATACAGGAACATACTGGTGTGGACCAGGAGATAACGACACATTCAATATTTCAGATGTTATATTGCTGAAGGTTTTCACAGGTGAGAATATTTCAGTAGATTGATTCTAGCATTGATAAAGTGGTTGGGCTGCAGTAACACTGCTGCTGTGTGAGCTCAGACTGTGAAAGGATTATCGCTGCTCCTTATGTGCAAGTAAAGACCTCCCATCCTCCCATTTCTATCCATTTCCATTAACCTCTCGAAACATACTTCCCCTGACACTTTTACAAATCTAAAATCATATTCCACCAATGCCTCTTTTTAAAAAATTATTTCATAGGATGTGGGAGTCGCTGCCTAGTCCAGCATTTATTGCCCATCCCTAGGTATCCCTGAGAAGGTGGCGGTGAGCTGCCTTCTTGAAACTCTGCAGTCCACGTGGTGCAGGTACTATCAGATTGTTGTTAACGGAGGGAGTTCAGGATTTTGATTCAGCGACATTGAAGGAACGGCAATGTAATTCCAGGTCAGGCTGCTGGGTGACTTGAAGAGGAGGTGGTGGTGTTACCTTACACCTGCTCCCCTTGTCCTTCTCGGTGAAAGGGGTAGCAAGTTTGGAAGAAGTGAGCCGCTGTATGTCTCCACAGTAGAAATCTCTAATAGTTGCCAAATCAATAGTTGCCTTCTGCAACACACTGGCATCAATTGGTTATAACTAATTGGAGGTTGTTTTATTGGAATTATGTTTAACATAATTTGCATTCAACAACATTCATTCGCACTTATTTACAAAATAAGTCTCCAAGTTTACAAAAGTTCTACAAAATTATGAGGGGCATAGATAGAGTGGATGGTCAGAGATTTGTCCCAGGGTAGAGGGGTCAATTACTAGGGGGCATAGGTTTAATGTGAGAGGGGCCAGGTTTAGAGGAGATGTACAAGGCAAGTTTTTACACAGAGGGTAGTGGGTGCCTGGAACTCGCTGCCAGAGGAGGTGGTGGAAGCAGGGACCATAGTGACGTTTAAGGGGCATCTTGACAAATACATGAATAGGATGGGAATAGAGGGATACGGACCCAGGAAGTGTAGAAATTTTAGTTTAGACGGGCAGCATGGTCGGCACGGGCTTGGAGGGGCGAAGGGCCTGTTCCTGTGCTGTACTTTTCTTTGTTCTTTGTTATTTGATATCAATTGTGCTCAAAAGCATTCAGCTATCATTTGCCATTGCAAATAGTGATCAACAGGCATCATTATCATCAATTGCCAATAAACTGCATTGCTCAAACATTGGTGATTATTTAGTTGAAGCATTATGCGAGCATATGAAATCGGCAGAAAAGCCAGCCATTCGGCCCCTCGAACCTACTCTGCCATTCAATAAGACCATGGCTGACCTGTTTGTATTTTGAATTCCACATTCCCATCTACTCCCAATAACCATTGATACCCTTCCCTAACAAGAAACAATCTACCTCCATCTTAAAAATATTCAGTGAGCCCCCGTATTCACCGGCTGCTCATGCAGAGAGTTCCAAAGTTTTTTTAAAAATATATTTTATTCAAGATTTTTTGGCCAAACATAACAGTACGTAGTGTTTCTTTTAAACAACAATAAAGCAATATAAATAACAGTGGCCAGTTTTGAACAAATAAATAAATAATATTTAAACAGAAACAAAAAACAAAACTAAATGGCAACTGCCTTGTCAAAAATAGATAATCTCCAAAGATACAATCCAACAGTCCAATATACATTACCTATAACAAATGTCTATATATATACAATGACATCCCTGAGAGTCCGTCCGGTTCCTCCCCCCCCCCCACCCCACCCCTCCGCCCGCCCGCCCCCCCCCCCCGCTCCCCCCCGGGTTGCTGCTGTTGTCTTCTTTTTTTCATTCCCTCTATCTTTCTGTGAGGTAGTCGACGAACGGTTGCCACCGCCTGGTGAACCCTTGAGCCGAACTCCTTAATACGAACTTGATCCGTTCTAACTTTATAAACCCTGCCATGTCGTTTATCCGGGTCTCCACATCCGGGGGCTTGGCTTCCTTCCACATAAGCAATATCCTGCGCCGGGCTACTAGGGACGCAAAGGCCAAATCATCAGCCTCTCTCGCCTCCTGCACTCCCGGCTCTTCTGCAACCCCGAATATAGCCAACCCCCAGCTTGGTTCAACCCGGACCCCCACCACCTTCAAAAGCACCTTTGCCACCCCCACCCAGAACCCCTGTAGTGCCGGGCATGACCAGAACATGTGGGTGTGATTCGTTGGGCTTCTCGAGCATCTCGCACACCTATCCGCTACCCCCAAAGATTTACTGAGCCGTGCTCCAGTCATATGCGCCCTGTGTAACACCTTAAATTGTATCAGGCTTAGCCTGGCACACGAGGACGATGAGTTTACCCTACGTAGGGCATCAGCCCACAGCACCTCCTCAATCTCCTCCCCCAGCTCTTCTTCCCATTTCCCTTTCAGCTCATCTACCATGATCTCCCCCTCGTCCCTCATTTCCCTATATATGTCCGACACCTTACCATCCACCACCCATGTCTCTGAGATCACTCTATCCTGCACCTCCTGCGCGGGAGCTGCGGGAATTCCCTCACCTGTTGCCTCGCAAAAGCCCTCAGTTGCATATACCGAAATGCATTCCCTTGGGGCAACCCATATTTTTCCGTCAGCGCTCCCAGACTCGCAAACGTCCCATCTACGAACAGATCTCTCAGTTGTGCTACCCCAGCTCTTTGCCATGCTCCAAATCCCCCATCCATTCTCCCCGGAACGAACCTATGATTGTTTCTTATCGGGGACCGCACCGAAGCTCCCGTCCTTCCCCTATGCCGTCTCCACTGCCCCCAAATTTTCAATGTAGCCACCACCACCGGGCTTATGGTGTATTTCTTCAGTGAGAACGGCAACGGTGCCGTCACCATTGCTTGTAGGCTAGTCCCCCTGCAGGACGCCATCTCCAATCTCTTCCACGCCGCTCCCTCCCCTTCCCCCATCCACTTACACACCATTGAAATATTGGCGGCCCAGTAGTACTCACTTAGGCTCGGTAGTGCCAGCCCCCCCCTGTCCCTACTACGCTGCAAAAATCCCCTCCTCACTCTCGGGGTCTTCCCGGCCCACACAAAACTCATAATACTCTTCTCGATTCTTTTGAAAAAAGCCTTCGTGATCACCACCGGGAGGCACTGAAACACAAAAAGGAATCTCGGGAGGACCACCATTTTAACCGCCTGCACCCTACCTGCCAGTGACAGGGACACCATGTCCCATCTCTTAAAGTCCTCCTCCATCTGTTCCACCAACCGCGTTAAATTAAGCCTATGTAATGTACCGCAATTCTTGGCTATCTGGATCCCCAGGTACCGGAAGTCCCTTGTTACCTTCCTCAACGGTAAATCCTCTATTTCTCTGTTCTGCTCCCCTGGATGCACCACGAACAACTCACTTTTCCCCATGTTCAATTTATACCCTGAAAAATCCCCAAACTCCCCAAGTATCCGCATTATCTCTGGCATCCCCTCCGCCGGGTCCGCCACATATAGCAACAAATCATCCGCATACAGAGATACCCGGTGTTCTTCTCCTCCCCTGAGTACTCCCCTCCACTTCCTGGAACCCCTCAATGCTATGGCCAGGGGCTCAATCGCCAGTGCAAACAACAACGGGGACAGAGGACATCCCTGCCTCGTCCCTCTATGGAGCCGAAAATAATCCGACCCCCGTCCATTCGTGACCACGCTCGCCATCGGGGCCCTATACAGCAACTGTACCCATCTGATATACCCATCTCCAAAGCCAAATCTCCTCAGCACCTCCCACAAATAATCCCACTCCACTCTATCAAATGCTTTCTCGGCATCCATCGCCACCACTATCTCCGCTTCCCCCTCTGGTGGGGGCATCATCATTACCCCTAGCAGCCTCCGTATATTTGTATTCAGCTGTCTCCCCTTCACAAACCCAGTTTGGTCCTCATGAACCACCCCCGGGACACAATCCTCTATCCTCGTTGCCATAACCTTGGCCAGAATCTTAGCATCCACATTCATAGTATCATAGAATTTACAGTGCAGAAGGAGGCCATTCAGCCCATCGAGTCTGCACCGGCTCTTGGAAAGAGCACCCTACCCAAGGTCAACACCTCCACCCTATCCCCATAACCCAGTAACCCCACCCAACACTAAGGGCAATTTATCAGGGCCAATCCACCTAACCTGCACATCTTTGGACTGTGGGAGGAAACCAGAGCACCCGGAGGAAACCCACGCACACACGGGAAGAACGTGCAGACTCCACACAGACAGTGACCCAAGCCGGGAATCGAACCTGAGACCCTGGAGCTGTGAAGCAATTGTGCTAATCACCATGCTACCGTGCTGCCCCGGAGGGCCCATTCCCCTCCATTCAGGAGGGGAATGGGCCTATAGGACCCGCATTGCAGCGGGTCTTTTTCCTTCTTTAGGAGGAGCAATATCGTTGCCTCTGACATAGTCGGGGGCAGCTGCTCCCTTTCCCTAGCCTCATTAAAGGTTCTCATCAGTAGCGGGGCCAGCAAGTCCATATATTTCCTATAGAATTCCACTGGGAATCCGTCTGGTCCCGGGGCCTTCCCCGCCTGCATGCTCCCAATCCCTTTCACTACTTCCTCCGTCTCAATCTGTGCTCCCAGTCCCGCCCTCTCCTGCTCCTCCACCTTAGGGAATTCCAGCTGATCCAGAAAGCACATCATTTTCTCCTTCCCTTCTGGGGGCTGAGCTTCATATAATCTTTCATAGAATGCCTTGAACACTCCATTCACTCTCTCCGCTCCCCGCTCCATCTCTCCCTCCTCATCTCTCACCCCCCCTATCTCCCTCGCTGCTCCCCTTTTCCTCAGTTGGTGGGCCAGCAACCTGCTCGCCTTCTCCTCATATTCGTGCTGTACACCCTGTGCCTTCCTCCATTGTGCCTCTGCATTACCCATAGTCAACAAGTCAAATTCTACATGTAGCCTTTGCCTTTCCCTGTACAGTCCCTCCTCCGGTGCCTCTGCATATTGTCTGTCCACCCTCAAAAGTTCTTTCAACAACCGCTCCCTTTCCCTACCCTCCTGCTTTCCTTTATGTGCCCTGATAGATATCAGCTCCCCTCTAACCACTGCCTTCAACGCCTCCCAGACCACTCCCACCTGAACCTCCCCATTATCATTGAGTTCCAAGTACCTTTCAATACACCCCCTCACCCTTAAACACCCCCCCTCATCTGCCAATAATCCTATGTCCATTCTCCAGGGTGGGTGCTGTTCTTTTTCCTCCCCTATCTCCAGGTCCACCCAATGTGGAGCGTGGTCCGAAATAGCTATAGCTCCGTCCCCGTCACCTTCCGGATCAGTGCCCTTCCCAAAACAAAAAAGTCTATCCGTGAATAAACTTTGTGGACATAGGAGAAAAACGAAAACTCCTTACTCCTAGGTCTACTAAATCTCCAGGGGTCTACACCTCCCATCTGCTCCATAAAGTCCTTAAGCACCCTAGCTGCAGCCGGCCTCCTTCCGGTCCTGGACCTCGATCTGTCCAGCCCTGGGTCCAGCACCGTATTAAAATCTCCATCCATTACCAACTTTCCCGCCTCTAGGTCCGGGATGCGTCCTAACATAAGCCTCATAAAATTGGCATCATCCCAGTTCGGGGCATATACGTTCACTAAGACCACCGCCTCCCCTTGCAATCTGCCACTCACCATCACGTATCTGCCCCCACTATCCGCCACTATGGTCTTTGCCTCAAACATTACCCGCTTCCCCACTAATATAGCCACCCCCCTGTTTTTTGCGTCTAGCCCCGAATGAAACACCTGCCCCACCCATCCTTTGCGTAGTCTGACCTGGTCTATCAGTTTCAGATGCGTCTCCTGCAGCATAACCACATCTGCCTTAAGTTTCTTTAGGTGTGCGAGTACCCGTGCTCTCTTAATCGGCCCGTTCAGCCCTCTCACATTCCACGTGATCAGCCGGGTTGGGGGGCTCTTTCCCCCCCCCCCCTTGTCGACTAGCCATCTCCTTTTTCAATTCAGCTCCTCACCCGGTTCCCACGTAGCCGTATATCCCCCCAACGGCGCCCTCCCGCCCCGACCACCCCACCCCATACCAGCTCCCCCTTCTCCCCAGCAGCAGCAACCCAGTTAACCCCCCCCCCCCCCCCCCCCCGCCAGATCCCTCACTATCGTAATTGCACCCCCCATGTTGCTCCCAGAAGTCAGCAAACTCTGGCCGACCTCGGCTTCCCCCCGTGACCTTGGCTCCCACTGTGCGAGGCCCCCTCCTTCCTGCTTCCCTGTTCCCGCCATGATTACCATAGCGCGGGAACAAAGCCCGCGCTTCCCATTTGGCCCCGCCCCCAATGGCTGGCGCCCCCAGCTCCTCATCCTCCCTCCCCCACGACATGGGGAAGAGAGAAAAGTTACAGGGTCGCAGGATTAACAACTTGGGAAATCATCTCTTCCCCCTTTTCCCCCCCTCTTCACCCCACGTATTCGCCCCACCACTTTGTCCCAAACGTTCCTTTTCAAGCCCGCTTATTCCAGTTTCTCCTCGACAATAAATGTCCACGCCTCTTCTGCCGTTTCAAAGTAGTGGTGTTTCCCTTGATGTGTGACCCACAGTCTTGCCGGCTGCAGCATTCCAAATTTAACCTTCCTTTTGTGCAGCACCGCCTTGGCCCGATTAAAGCTTGCCCTCCTTCTCGCCACCTCCGCACTCCAATCTTGATGTACGCGGATCACCGCGTTCTCCCACCTGCTGCTCCGAGTTTTCTTTGCCCATCTGAGGACCATCTCTCTGTCCTTATATCGGAGAAATCTCACCACTGTGGCTCGAGGAATTTCTCCAGCCCTCGGTCTTCGCGCCATAAGTCGATAAGCTCCCTCCACCTCCAACGGACCCGTCGGGGCCTCCGATCCCATTAACGAGTGCAGCATCGTGCTCACGTATGCCCCAACGTCCGCCCCTTCTGCACCTTCGGGAAGACCAAGAATCCTTAAATTCTTCCTCCTCGCATTATTCTCCAGCACCTCCAGCCTTTCCACACACCTTTTGTGTTGTGCCTCGTGCATCTCTGTCTTCACCACCAGGCCCTGTATGTCGTCCTCATTCTCAGCAGCCTTTGCCTTCACGACCCGAAGCTCCTGCTCCTGGGTCTTTTGCTCCTCCTTTAGCCCTTCAATCGCCTGTCATATCGGGGCCAACAGCTCCTTCTTCATCTCTTTTTTAAGTTCTTCCACGCAGCGCCGCAGGAACACTTGTTGGTCAGGGCCCCATATTAAACTGCCTCCTTCCGACGCCATCTTGCTTTGTGCCTGCCTTCCTGGCCGCTGCTCTAGAGGATCCACCGCAATCCGGCCCCTTTCCTCTCCTTTTTCCATCCGTGTCCAGGGGGGATTCCCTTCTGGTTTACCGCACAGTGCTTTTAGCCGTTAAAATTGCCGTTGTGGCTCCTATTAAGAGCCCAAAAGTCCGTTCCACCGGGAGCTGCCGAAACGTGCAACTTAGCTGGTCATCGCCGCACCCGGAAGTCGAGAGTTCCAAAGTTGCACAACCCTCTGCGAGAAACAGAATTCTCCCCATCGCTGTCCGAAAACAGTGTCCTCCTAATTCTAAAACAGTTGCCCCCTAACTCTGGACTCACCCACAGGAGGAAATATCCTTTCCACACCCACTTTGTCATGACCACTCAGGATCTCGTATACTTCAATCTAAACGCCAGTGTAAACAAACACACCCCGTCTCTCCAACAATCTGAAACCAAAAATGATCAGAGAGTTTATTCTCCTAGTTTCTGAATTACCATTGCTTCAATCATCTGAAAGATGAGCTAAATTTAGAAAAAGTGGACGCTGTTTCAACATATGTTTTTATAAGATAGTTTCATGATGACTTCCAGTTGTGGCTATGCAGAGCTAATCGCACGTTCGGCAGCTCCCGCTTGGAACGGAGTTTGGGGCACTTTTTAGGGCCCCCAACGGCATTTTGGCAACATTTCCCGGTGTGGGAAGAAGACGGCAACATTCCCTCGACAGTGTATGGCTTGGACCAGGAGCAGGGCGACTAAAAAAGTGGTGGTGAACCCAAAGAAAGTGCGAGGGAAGAAGAGCAAGATGGCGGCGGGGTGGGGACCAGGCAGCGTGGATGCAGTGGGCGCAGGAGCAGCAGGAGGCTATCCAGCGCTGCTTCAGGGAGCTCAAAACGGACCTGCTGGAGCCGATGAAGGCCTCTATTGATAAGCTGCTGGAGACCCAGACGGCCCAGGGGGTGGCGATCCACGAGGTCCAACAAAAGATCTCAGATAATGTGGACGAGATCTTGGGCCTAGCGGTAAAGGTGGAGGCGCACGAGGTGCTCCACAAGAAATGGCAGGAACGGTTCGAGGAGATGGAGAATCGGTCGAGGCGGAAGAATCTGCGGATCCTGGGCCTCCCGGAGGGGCTGGAAGGGTCGGACATGGGGACCTATGTGGTCACCATGTTAAACTCGCTGATGGGAGCGGGGTCCTTCCAGGGGCCCCTGGAGCTGGAAGGGGCCCATAGAGTGCTGGCGAGGCGGCCCAAGGCTAACGAGCCGCCGCAGGCGGTGTTGATGCAGTTTCATCGGTTCGCTGATCGGGAGTGCGTACTCAGGTGGGCCAAGAAAGAGAGGAGCAGCAGGTGGGAGAACGCGGAGGTTCGAATATATCAGGACTGGAGCACGGAGGTGGCGAAGCAGAGGGCCGGGTACAACCGGGCGAAGGCGGTGCTGCACAGGAAGGGGGTGAAGTTTGCCATGCTGCAGCCGGCGCGTCTGTGGGTCACCTACAAGGACCGGCACCATTATTTTGAGTCCCCGGAGGAGGCGTGGGCCTTTGTTCAGGCCGAGAAGCTGGACACAAACTGAGGGTCGGGATGGGGGGTCGGGCGTGGGGATGTTCGGGGATTGTTGTTGTTGTGTTACATTTTGAGGGGGGGTTCTTTGTTCTTGTTTCTTTTTGATTCAGTGTGGGTGGTTAGGGTAGGTTGGGCAGTGTTTTGGCTGGGTCTGTCGGGTGGGATCTTGGAGGGGGGCAAGTAAACGGAGTAGGGGGTAGATGGCCGGTAGGAGGGATGGGGCACCGCGGGGAGGGGGAGGCGGTGCCGGGCAGGTGGAAAGCGCTGGCGTTTTCCCGCGCTGAAGGCCGGAGGGGGTGGGGCCGTGGCGGGGAAGCGCGGGTTTATTCCCGCGCTTGGGATGGCAGGGGGAGGCGGAGAGCCTGCTGGTGGGTAATGGGGAGGGAGGGGAAGTCCCACAATGGGAGGAGTCGAAGGAGAGGCGGGAGTGGCCGGTGTCAGCAGGAGTCAGCTGACTTGCGGGAGTGCAATGGGGGGAGCAAAACAGCTAGGAGGGGTCCTACCTGGGGAGGGGGGTTGGAGGGTGGGGGGGTGGGAGGAGGGAACCGGGTTGCTGCTGGTATGGTCAAGGGGGAGCTGGAGCGAGTAGAGAGGGTTGGGACGGGGGTCTGTCGCCGAGGGGAACGGGCTGAGGAGGGGTTATGGCTAGTCGGCGGGGGAGGGGGGGGGGGCGGGTAGCCCCCTGATCCGGCTGATAACCTGGAACGTAAGGGCTCTGAACAGGCCGGTTAAGCGGGCCCGGGTGTTCGCGCACCTGAAGGGGCTGAAAGCGGATGTGGTCATGCTCCAGGAGACACACCTGAAGGTGGCAGACCAGGTAAGATTGAGAAAGGGGTGGGTAGGTCAGGTGTTTCATTCGGGGCTGATTTAGATTCTGAGCATATTTGATGCCTTTGGGCACCTTTTGCCTTCTAGCTCCATTGATCACATTTGATTACATTTCATTGCAAAACATTGTTGTCCGCATAAAAAACACATTCCAAATTAAAACGTTTGTCGTCAAATGAGCGCTGGTCATTTTTGAGCGCATAAATAATGTCAAAACTTTCTGGTACGGTTTGAACCCAGTGGCTAAAATCTGAATTCATTCAAATCCATCCACTTACAAAAGTTTAAAATCAGACCTAATGGTTCTAGCAATGCAAACTAAAACTCAAACTGCTTAATGTGCAACCAGAACTATACTCCGTCCCTTCCCTGTGTAACAGGCCTGGTGTTGGGTGTAATTCAAACACTAAGGAACATCGACCCAGAGGTGGGTACAGTTGGTTCTGGGCAATGGCATAAAATGGCTATTCACAAATTGCCAGCTCAATTCTTAAACTGCTTTTTTTCCCCCCATCGACTTTACCTGCAATACTCCAATAATGAATGTACAGGAGCCCTGCATAGTCCACTTTGAACTCAGTGTGCGAGATCTTAACTCATTCAAACCCATCCACCTACACAGGGTTAAACTCAGACCCAATGGGTCAGACGATGAAAACTGAAACTCCATTTGACCTACAAGTAACAAACTCACATTGTTTGTATATTTTTAGTGTTTATCCAAAGCAATGCTCAGTTTGTGTCCAACAGGCCTGGAGTTGGGTTCCCTTCATCGACTTTGAAAATTCACCCGAACATTCTGAGCAATTTCACTGCAGCTACAGAAATAGAAATGGTTCACTAAACTTAGACCCACACACCTCTGAAATATTAAATTAAAGGTTTAGAACGAGCAGGAATTGAACGCAGGAGCCTTCAATGATTACAATGCATTTTAGACTATAATCCTGTCCGTACATTAAAAACAGAAAATACTTTTTGACATTTTCAACATTTGGTTGGTTTTTATATTTTGAGCAATGAAAAGATGCTCAGTTTTGAACTTTTATTGATTGTTTTTTCTGATTTATCAACAGGTACATGGGAGCCAATTGTATCAGAGATCAGAGGTGTGGGAAATACCGCCACTGTACCATGTCTGTACACGGAGGAGGAGACATACTATAAGAAATTCTTGTGTAAAGTAACCTCTATAAATAAATGCACCATTATTGCCAGATCTAATGGAGTTGTAAACAATCTGCAAAATGGGGGTGTTTCAATCACTATTAACAATTCTCATAATTTTACTGTTACCCTGGGCAACATTAATAAAGCTGACGAAGGAGAGTACTGGTGCGGAGCAGTAACAATAAAGAACATAAAGATCGTCCAGGTAAAAAATCTGACAACTGCTGAAGGTAAGGGTCAAGATAATATTATTATAATTCAATCAGTGTTGAATAAAACTCCCAAAACAATAACAATTGGTCAATGCCGAGTTCTTTATTTACACAATGCGGCCACCCTACTTCATCTCAACCTTTCAGCACATCCTTCTCTTACTTTCCCCCTCGCTAAGTTTCAATTTCCCCCTAAGAGCATCTATGAAATTTGGCACAATTATACCTTGTGGTACAGGTAGAGCAACACAGATCCGCTAACCAAAAAACAATGGTGTCCGTCCACAAATCAGACATTTTTAGGATGCTCAATGCACCAATTTTAACTGAGTTAAATTTTTTTAAAAGCACCGGGACAATTCGGCTAGGTGCTACGTTGGCACGATGTGACTCCACACTAGATACCGGCGTCAGCGCTTCACCTTCCACTCTATCCGCCACTCCATACGACCCTTACACCAGCTAACGCGGCCTCACATGAACCACCCGTGGCCTGGACTGCCCACCCTGCAACCTAGCAAGATCTGAAAGCCATGACTAGATTGGAGGTACTGTCCCTAGTTCCACATTTAACAAGTTGAATCTTCTATCGAGTGTTCAAAACTTTCACTAATACTGCAAGAAAATATAAATGTTAAAAATAAATAGAAAGTTTGTGCTATACCTCACAGATTATTGTCCTTCCAACACTATAAGCTCTTTGTGAAGCCCCCTCAGAATCTATTTTTTCCTCAGCTCACAACACCCATGTTCACTTTCCATAAGTACAGTACGCTGAAGATAATAATTGTGGTGGTTGTCAGTTATTCATCAAATTATTCATTTATGTTTACTTCCAACAATAGGAAGACCAAGAGTTTCCAACGATACTTCAAGGTAAGATTTTAATTTGCAACTTATAAATATCAATTTTGTGCCATCCTCATTAAAGCCACGGTTGTTAGATAATCCTGCTTTCCTCAAAGGTCATGATGAGCAATGCAATGTTTTTAAATTACTCCAATCCGCACAACCGCCATCTTGGTGCCATATATTTCCTCATAATTCTGCCATTGATTGCCTTCCCATTTAATACACACAAATCGAAGCCAGGGGGCGACGTTTCTGAAGACCTTGGCAGTAATCATTCGGTGCGATAATATGCGACAGTCAAATTAACACTGTCTGCTGATTCCTTCCCCACGGAACATCCGACACCTCAGCCCAGCGTTTAATCATTCTCGGGATGTCGGTGCCACTGACAAACCCTCATTTATTGCCCATCCCTAATTGCCCTTGATAAAATATTGGTAAGCCACCACCTTGAACCCCTGCTGTCCATGTGATGTCGATACACCCACAGTGTTGTTCGGTAGAGAGGATTTTGACCCAGAAAAGGTGAAGGAACCATGATATTTTTCCAAGTCAAGTTAGTGTGGTAGTTAAGAAGGGGAATTCGAGGTGGTGCTGCTTTACCTGTTGCCCTTGTCTTTCCAAGTGGTGATGGTCACAGGTTTGGAAGGTGGTGCTGAAGAAGCCTTAGAAAGTTGCTGTAATGCATCCTCAACAGAGAGATGCAGTCTCACCAGAACACAGCTCATCTCTCCGCAATTCCTGTTCGAGATATTTTCCCTGTGTGTACAAGGCCCACTAACTCCTAGGTGTGATTACACTTTGAGAATCACCCCATAGCTCGTACAAACTGTCACTGCGTTCAATATAATTTTGCAGAATTGTTGGGACGTTATTGATGGTCATATTGCATAAACTGTGGGTTAATTTATTTTGTACTGTATTAATTCTAGTTCCTTGTTTAATCAGAGAGGATCAGCTGAAGATATGGACTATATTCCGTTGGCTGCTCTTTGGGGCTCTGGCTGTTTGCTCCACTTCAGTCACATGCTATGCACATTTTGCAAAAGGGCCAGGTATAAAAGAGGAAATCTTTTTGCTCTAATATTTACAGATATTTAACTTCAGCCTAAAAGCTCAGGCACTTTGAAAGTTACCAAGAAAAGCAACGCATAATCCACAAGAAATAAGTTATCCTCATAAAAGTTTAACGAGAGAGCCATTTGAGTGTGATACCAATGATCTTTGGGGTGAATTTTATGCTCGTTTACAGAAAGGATAAAAATGTCAGTTCGTCTGGAGATATTTATTTTTACGCGGGAGTGCAAGATGGGGAAAGTCATGTCGGCACTCAATGCAAAGCACTGTTTAATTAAATATCTTTTTAAAATGCATACCTGTGTACAAAGGCAGCCTTGAACATGGGTAAGGGAGCATCAACAGTGCCCCTGGACCAGGCACAGTGTGTTGCATTGTATAACCTGGAACCCATGATGTGCCCCAGAGCTGTGGGCACCAGATGCAAAATAGAAAGCTCCCCCGAACCCAGGAAATTGGAGCAAGATCACAGTGCGAGGCTATGGCAAACAAACCTCAGCACTTACGTCAGGATATCTCCACCAACACTCCCACCTATTTTTTTGCCATGTATTGCTTGAAGTATTTCACTTACAGAAAGAAGATCAATCCCTCTGTTTTCTTCATTACGATTGATTAAATTCATTTCTTATTCAGTTCTGCAGGCCAGCAAATGATGGGTTCTGTGGCAACATCAGCCAGAGAACACCAATGGGATGAGAGCTGCATTCGAAGACCGGCCAGAAGGTTGACTAATTCCTACACGAATGTCCAGAGTATTTTCACTTGCTTTTAGAAGTTACTTTCCTGTATTGCAGTATTTTATACTTTATGACAATCTTAAAAGCTTTGTAAAGTCTTCAGAAATTGTGCGAACTGCTTTTATTATAATAAAAACAACTAGATGATAAACGTTGTTGTTTTTTTTATATTAAGGAGCAGTGGATGCCAGAACACTAAAGAAATTTGAGTAGGAGATGGATAGGTTTTTAATTAGTGGTGGGATGAAGGATTACGGGAATGGGAAGGATGGTGGGAGATGAGGCCTGGACGAGATCAGCCAAGATTGTTAGGGGAGGCGATGGTATAGTGGTATTGTCACTGGACTAGTAATCCAGAGGTCTGGGATCCTGGGTCCACCTTACCAGGTGGAGGAGGGGTGACAGGGTGTTCCCAATGACCTTGGCAGATGTTGAAATTTGAATTCAATAAAAAAA
The DNA here is from genome assembly GCF_047496885.1 of Scyliorhinus torazame. Classification (NCBI taxonomy): domain Eukaryota; kingdom Metazoa; phylum Chordata; class Chondrichthyes; order Carcharhiniformes; family Scyliorhinidae; genus Scyliorhinus; species Scyliorhinus torazame. The sequence goes on along the minus strand of NC_092723.1, from coordinate 11,755,798 downwards.
TCTGGAATGAAAAGTCTAATGATGACCATGAAACCATTGCTGATTGTCGTAAAAACCCATCTGGTTCACTAAGGTCTTTCAGGGAAGGGAATCTGCCGTCCTTACCCAGTCTGGCTTACATGTGACTCCAGATCCACACAACAATGCTTCCCCCCTCAGTTCAAGGGCAATTAGGGATGGGCAACAAATGCTGGCCCAGCCCAGCGAGGCCCACATCCAAAGAGCGAATAAAAAATAATATTGAATGGCGGAGGAGGTCCGAGGGGTGGAATTGCCGACTCCTGCTCCTGGTTCCTCCATTCTTATGTTTGTGTCCCAGCCATTGGAGGTGCCTCCCAGCCATTAGAGACCCCTGGGTGGTCGGGGACAGGGCAGGGTGATACGATGGAACTCCCTATGGCAGCCTGGCACCTTGGCCCTGCCACACTGGCACCTTGGCAGTGCCATCTTGCCACTGCCTGGGTGCCAGGCTGGCAGTACCAGCGTGTCCAGGTACCAGATTAACACTGATGGCGATCAGGCCCAGTGGAGCCTTACCAGGTGGAGGAGGGGTGACAGGGTGTTCCCAATGACCTCCCCAAAGTTGGGGTCAGAGGGGTCAAAAAGAGGGGGGGGAGGGCAGAAAGATCGGGTCAGTATTTCAAAATGCGAGATGCATTTCCTACCGGTGAGCAGAAGCAGGAAATCGCTCTAAGTGCGGCCTCAGTGGGGAGTAACTCCCCTCGGCAAAAAAAACAGCAAAGTGCCGTTGAATATCGGGGTGTTTTTCGGCACTGCAGCTGCCAAAAAACACCCTGCTAAACGTGCCCAAAGCAGATATAAACATTTTTTGCTTGAATTGCCCTGAGGTTTCTCATCAACCCTCTTGGGATTAAGCGCAAATGTAGTTGGCTTTGTGGCTTCTGATGAGCTGAGGGGTTAGTGGAGTGACCAGTTTAACTCTACAATCCTAGGAAGAATTGGACTTCACAGGCTGTTGGGGGACAGAGCTTACAATCTGCAAATTTATTTCACTGCATGTGTGTCCTGATTGTACATTCTTCACCTTAACCAATTGACTATTGTTTCTACCACCCTTTGGTCAGATAGTTCTGTTTCTGGTACATTTATAAATCTTGGCTGAAATATTCCACCCATTCCCGCCGATGGGATCTTCCATTACTGCCAATGGTGACCACCCGCGGTGCAATCCCAAGTGGCGGGAGACGCCAGGAAGGCAACACACCACATTGAAATTGGCCGGCATGATTTTGTAGGCGTCACAGAGATGTAGTGGAACAGCAATGGCAGGAGTTTTTGGGGGTTATTTGGGAGGCACAATAGAAATTCATCCCAAGGAGGAAACATGGTAAGGGGAGGACAAGGCATCCATGGCTGACGGGGGATGTCAAGGACAGCATAAAGGCTAAAGAAAAATCAGACAAAGTGGCGAGCATTCGTGGAAAGCCAGAGGATTGGGAAGCCTTTAAAAGCGAGCAGAGGACAACTAAAAAAAGCAAGTTGCAATATGAGTGCAAGCTAGCTCGTAATATGAATGAAGAAGGAAGAGTTTTTTCAATATATAAAAGGTAGGGGAGAGGCAAAAATAGATTTTGGATCACTGGAAAATGAGGCTGGAGAAGAAGTAATAATAGGAAACAAAGAAATGGCAGAGGAACTGAATAGTTACTTTGCATCAGTCTTCATGGTGGAAGACACCAGTGGGATACCAGAGCTCGAATTGAATTATTATTCATGACCCAAGGAGGAGGCATTTGGATTAATTTCCCACATAAAGCACCAAGAGGATAATTTATTGCATTGATTAACATTACAGCAAAAAGCAAAGCAACCAGAAATCGAAATTGAAAAGATATTTTCACATAGAGACGGCAGGATGCTCCGTCCCGCCGAACCGCATTTCTGCCTCATCACACCGGGGGGATGTTCCATTACGCTGGTCGGTCAATCGGGTTTCCCATTGTGGGGCAGCCCCACGCCGTCGGGAAACCCCCAGCCTGCCGGGAAAACAGAGCATCCCGCCGGCGGAGGATCCGGCCCAATATCTTTACTTAATGCCGTAATTTGGCAATGGTCAGCGAACAAGGGATCATTTCCTCAAATTGCAACCATTGGCATCCACACAAACTATGTTGTGCAGCAGTGAGATTGGTCAGCTTCTCTTATCCTGTACGTGTTAGGCAGATATTGCTGGTTCTAGGAGGAAGTAAATGATTCAGCGCAGATCTTTGACCGATACAGAGACACTTGTACTGAAAGCTGTGGGACCATGATTTTTACTGCATTGCTGTTCCTCACTTTGATATCAAGTAAGATTTTCCAATTCTGTATTTGGAGTAACAGCTCACGTTTATGTCTGCGGAAAATGGCACGACATTTCTATTTTTGAAATTCAGTTTGGGAATGTGGGTGTCGCTGGTTATGCCAGCATTTATGGCCCATCCCTAGTTGCCCTTCAGAAAGTGATGGTGAATTGCCTTCTTGAACCGCTGCAGTCCAAGGTGTAGGTGCACCCACTGTGCTGTGTGGGAGGGAGTTCCAGCGACAGTGAAGGAACGGCGATATATTTCCAAGTCAGGATGGTGAGTGACTTGGAGGGGAACCTCCAGGTGGGGGGGTTCCCAGGTATCTGCTGCTCGTGTCCTTCTAGATGGTAGTGGTCATGGATTTGGAAGGTGCTGTCTGAGGAACCTTGGTGAGTTGCTGAGGTGCATCTTGTAGATGGTACACACGGCTGCCACTGTTCATCAGTGGTGGAGGGTTTGAATGTTTGTGGAAGGGGAAGCAATCAAGCGGGCTAATTTGTCCTGGATGGTGTTGAGCTTCTTGAGTGTTGTTGGAGCTGCACTCATCCAGACAAGTGGCGAATAAGCCATGGGGACTTCATGGGGTCCAGAGTCGATGGTAAGGGCTCCCAGGGCAACTCCCTCCCAACTGTATACCACTGTACCGCCACCTCTGCTGGGTCTGTCCTGCCGATGAGACAGGACATTCCCAGAAATTGTAATTGTGCAGTCTGGGACATGGTCTGTAAGATATGATTCTGTGAGTATGACTATGTCAGGCTGTAGCTTAGCTAGTCTGTGAGATAGCTCTCCCAACATTGGTACAAGCCCCCAGATGTTAGCAGGGTCGGCAGGGCTGGGTTTGCTGTTGTCGTTTCCGGAGCCTGGTTCGATGTCGGGCAGATGTCGGGCCGTCCGCCTGGTTTCAGCAGTACATATATAGATACATTTTAAGGGCCTAACAGGTGTTTAATCTTTTTTTTTCCTTTTAAAACGCTTTGGGAATTCAGATCAGAGGGGATGGAAGCTAGGGCAGTTACCAGCTCCTCCTGTAGGATGTGGGTGGTGACTACACCTGCAGGAAGTGCACCCAACTCCAGCTCCTCAGAGACCGCGTTAGGGAACTGGAGCTGGAGCTGGATGAACTTTGGATCATCCAGGAGGCAGACGGGGTGATAGAGAAGAGTTACAGGGAGGTAGCCACACCCAAGGTGCAGGACAAGAGTAGCTGGGTTACAGTCAGGGGAAGGAAAATTAACGGACAGACAGTGCAGGGATCCCTCGTGGCCGTTCCCCTTCAAAACAAGTATACCGTTTTGGATGCTGTTGGGGGGGGATGACCTACCGGGGGAAGGCCCTAGCGGCCAGGTCTCTGGCACTGAGCCTGGGTCTGTGGCTCAGAAGGGAAGGGGGGAGAATAGAAAAGCAATAGTGAGAGGAGACTCAATGGTTAGGGAAACGGGTAGGAGATTCTGTTGTCGTGAACGAGACTCCCAGAAGGTATATTGCCTCCCGGGTGCCAGGGTCAGGGATGTCTCAGATCAAGTCTACAGGATTCTTAAGGGGGAGAAGGAGCAACCAGAAGTCGTGGTGCACATAGGCACCAACGACATAACTAAGAAAAGGGATGAGGATCTAAAAAGGGAGTTAGGTTGGAAGCTAAAGAGCAGGACAAGCAGAGTAGTGATCTCAGGATTGTTACCGGTGCCACGTGCAAGTGAGGCAAGGAACAGTGGCGAGTGCAGCTGAACATGTGGCTACAGGGCTGGTGCAGGAGGGAAGGCTGCAGATATGTGGATTATTGGGATACATTCTGGGGAAGGTGGGACCTGTACATGAAGAATGGATTGCACCAATATCCTGGGTGGGAGGTTTGCTAGAGCTCTTCGGGAGGTTTAAACTAGTTTGGCAGGGGGATGGGAACCAGTGCTATGGATCAGAGGATAGGGTAGCTGTTGAACAGGCAGAAATAGTATGCAGCAAGTCTGTGAGGAAGGATAGACAGTTGATAGGGCAAAGTTGCACTCAGTGGAATGTGTTAAAGTGTGTCTGTTTCAATGCAAGGAGTGTCAGGAATAAGGGAGATCAACTTAGAGCATGGATCAGTACTTCGAACTACGATGTGGCCATGACGGAGACATGGATTTCACAGGGGCAGGAATGGTTGTTAGATGTTCTGTGGTTTAGATGTTTTAAGAAGAATAGGGAGGGAGGTAAAAGATGAGGGAGAGTGGCACTGTTAATTAGGGAGTGCAACACAGCTGCAGAAAAGGAGGTAGTTGAGGAGGGTTTGTTGACTGAGTCAGTATGGGTGGAAGTCAGAAACAAGAGAGGAGCAGTCACTTTATTGGGAGTTTTCAATAGAGCCCCCAAAAGCAGCAGTGAGATGGAGGAACAGAACTATCTGACCAAAGGGTTGTAGAAACAGCAGTCAATTGGTTAAGGTGGGGCAGCTACAATGAGGACACACATGCAGTAACATAAATTTGCAGAGTGTAAGTCCTGTCCCCCAACAGCCTGTGAAGTCCAATTCTGTCCAGGATTACAGAGTTAAACGTCCTTTTTCATATTTTCCAATTAAGGGGCAATTTAGCGTGGCCAATCCACCCAGCCTGCACATCTTTGAGCTGTGGGGGCGAAACCCACGCAGACACAAGGAGAATGTGCAAACTCCACACAGACAGTGACCCAAAGCCGGGATCGAACCTGGGACCTCGGCGCCGTGAGGCAGCAGGGCTAACCCACTGCCCCACCCTGCCGCTCCTTGATTGCAGAGTTAAACCGGTCACTTCACTAACCCCACAGCTCATCAGAAGCCACAAATCCAACGAGATTTGAGCTTCATCCCAAGAGGGTTGATGAGAAACCTCAGGGCAATTCAAGCAAAAAATGTTTATGTCTGGTTTGGGCGCGTTTAGCAGGGTGTTTCTTGGCGGCTGCAGTGCCGAAAAATACCCCGATATTCAACGGCACTTTGCTGGTTTTTTTGGCCGAGGGGAGTTGCTCCCCACTCATGCCGCACTTAGAGCGATTTCCTGCTTCTGCTCACCGGCAGGAAATGCACCTCGCTGGTCCGGATGACATTTTGAAATACTGACCCGATCTTTCTGCACCCCCCCCCCCCGCCCACTTTCAGCCCTCCTCCCGCCTCCTTTTGACCGCTCTGACCCCGACCTTGGGGAGGTCATTGGGAACACCCTGTCACCCCTCCTCCACCTGGCAAGACCCCCCTGGGCCTGATCGCCATCAGTGTTAATCTGGTACCTGGACACGATGGTACTGCCAGCCTGGCACCCAGGCAGTGGCAAGATGGCACTGTCAATGTGCCAGGATGGCAGGGCTAAGGTGCCAGGCTGCCATAGGGAGTTCCAGGGTATCACCCTGCCCTGTTGCCGACCAACCAGGGGTCTCTAATGGCTGGGAGCCCCCCCCCTCTCACCCCACCCCCGGGTCTGTTATGCCTGATCCACGTTTGTGGAAACCAGCTCTGCAGAAGGAGGCCATTCGGCCCATTGAGTCTGCTCCGGTTCTTGGAAACAGCACCATACTTAAGCCCACGCCTCCACCTTATCCCCATAAGCCAGTAATCTCACCTAACCTTTTGCACACTAAGGGGCAATTTATCATGGCCAATTCACCTAGTCTGCACATCTTTGGACTGTGGGAGGAAACCGGAGCACCCGGAGGAAACCCACGCAGACACGGGTAGAATGTGCAAACGCCACAGAGACAGTCACCCGAGGCCGGAATTGAACCCGGGTCCCTGGAGATGTGAGGCAGCAGTGCTAACCACTGTGCGACTGTGCCATCCCGAATCGCTCCCCCAAGCTTAAAGAAGGAAGGCTCTTTACCGATAATTGCAATATAAAATGAATGTGAGGATGATTTTTGAATTTTAAATAGGAGTATTAAATACAAAGTGAGCAGTTATGTTACCCCTTCACTACTCATTGGTTAGGTCTCTGGTTAGATGCTGTGTTCAACTCTGGGCAACACACTCGAGGGAGGAGGTCACGGCCCTGGCGAGGACACAGGGCAGATTTACCAGGATGATACCAGGGATGTGGCAGTTTGTATTTGTGGGCAGATTGGAGAAATTGGGACTATTGTTCTTAGAGCAGAAAAGATTAAAGGGAAATTTAATAAATGTATTGAAATTGAGGAAGGGGCTTATGCAGCAAGTGGAGAGTAATTATTTCCTCTGGTGGTGGATTGGTAACCACAGATCATAGAGTTAAAATAGTTGGAAGAAAAACTAGTGGGTAAATGAGGAGAAGTTATTTCACACATTAGGTTGTTATCATCTGGAATACACCACCTGGAATAGTCATGGAAAAGATTCCATGGGAACTTTCCAAAGACAGATGGACATACATTTGAAGGGGACCAATGTGCAGGGTTACAGGGGGAGCTGGGGTGTGGGATTAAATTGGGCAATAAATTTTCCAAGAGCTGGCACAGACATGACCGGCCGAATGGCCTCCTTCTCTGCTTTTAAGGTTCTTGATTCCAGTCCCACTCAGGATTTGTGTGCGTCCCCTTGTGAAAGGATTGTCTAAAATCGATTGTTGGGATATTTCCAGCTCTCCTAAAACTTAATGTTTCACCCAACAGCTTCACAGACACAGACGGCTCCGATAGTGATGACGGCTGCAGTGGGAGAAACCATCACAGTGGAATGTCCACAGGCAGAAAGGTACAAAGGAAACTCTGTAATCTGGTGGTGCAGGACGATTTCGGGAACTCGGTGTGATCAAATATCGAGCATTGATGGACAGAAAGTCAGAAATTATTATCGAGGAACATCGATTGCTAATACCAATGGCACGATTTCAGTAACCATACGACACCTTCACGAGGTAGAAACAGGAGCGTACTGCTGTGGACTAGAAGATAACGGCTCATTCAATATTTCAGATGTTATATTGCTGAAGGTTTTTGCAGGTAAGAATATTTCAGAAGGTTGATTCTAGCATTGATAATGTGGTTGGGCTGCAGTAACACTGCTGCTGTGTGAGCTCAGACTGTGAAAGGATTATCGCAGCTCCTTATGTGCAAGTAAAGACCTCCCATCCTCCCATTTCTATCCATTTCCATTAACCTCGCTAAACATAGGATAAAAGCAAATTACTGCGGATGCTGGAATCTGAAACCAAAGAGAAAATGCTGGAAAATCTCAACAAGTCCGGCAGCATCTGTAGGGCGAGAAAAGAGCTGACGTTTCCAGTCGGATGACTCTTTGTCAAAGCTAAAAGACAGAGAAAGTGGGAAATATTTATACTGTGGAGTGAGAATGAAAGATGAGTCATAGCCACAGAAACCCAGGGGAAAGAGTGCTAATGGCAGTCCCCAGAGAGGACAAAAGGTGTGAAAGGCCAAACAGCAGAAAAACTAACATCAGAGGCTAAACTGTGACAGATGGAGATGTGGGGGCAGGGGAAGGGGGAAGCAAAGGGGAGAAGGGGTAAGGAAAGGTGGATAAGATGGGGCCGGGTGTTAAATATATATTAAGAAAGACAAGAAAGAAAGAAAAGGTAAGAGCTAGTTGAAATGAAATGGGATGAAAAGGGATGAAATCCTCCGCCATTTTTGCCATCATCAGCGTGATGTCATCACCAAACACCTCTTCCCTTCACTCCCTCTGTCAGCATTCCGCAGAGACCGTTCCCTCGGAGACAATCTGGTCCACTCCTCCACCCAACACCTCTCCCATCACCCATGGCACCTTCCCATGCAATCGCAGAAGGTGTAGCACCTGCCCCTTTACTTCTTCCACGCTGAACATCCCAGGCCCAAAACACTCATTCCAGGTTAAGCAACGTTTCACTTGCAGCTCTTCCCATTTGGTCTATTGCATTCGCTGCTCCCAATGTGGTCGCCTCTATATCGGAGAGACCAAATGCAGACTGGGTGATCGCTTTGCTGAGCACCTTCGGTCTATGCGCATTCAGGACCCTGACCTTCCCGTTGCTTGCCATTTTACCACAAGACCCTGCTCCCAGGCCCACATGTCTGTCCTTGGCCTGCTGCAATGTTCCAGTGAAGCTCAACGCAAACTGGAGAAACAACATCTCATCTTCTGGTTCGGCCTTCCGGTCCCAACATCGAATTCAACAACTTTAGATGATTAGCTCTATCCCGCCTCTAGCCATTTGTTTTGATCCCATTTCATTTCAACTGTCTCTTACCATTTCTGTCTCTTACCATTTCTTGTGAGGTGAATTGGACATTCTGAATTCTCCCTCTGTGCACCCGAACAGGCGCCAGAATGTGGCGACTGGGGGATTTTCACAGTAACTTCATTGCAGTGTTAATGTAAGCCTACCTGTGACAATAAGGATCATTAATTTATTAATAAATTAATCAATATTAAAGATGGGTGGCAGCGGTGTGGGGACCTTGTCAGCAATGGGATGGGGGCGAGGGGCCTTGCCAGTGGTTCTGGGTGGGGGAGGGTGGGGCCTTGCCAGCGATTCGTGGGAGAGCTGCATCAGTATTCTGAGATTGGGGGACCGAAATACCTGTCAGAGAGATTAAGCCCCACCCCTCTCAAGCCCAAAGTATGGGTGGCACGTTGGCACAGTGGTGGCTCACAGCTCCAGGGATCTGGGTTCAATTCTGGCCTCGGGAGACAGTCTGTGTGGAGTTTGCATGTTCTCCCCGTGTTTGCGTGGGTTTCCACCGTTTCTCCCACACTCCAGAGATGCACAGGTTAGGTGGATTGGCCGCGCTAAATTGCCCCTTAGTGTCTAAAAAGATTAGGTGGGGTTACTGGGTTACGGGGATAGGGTGGAGGCGTTGGCTTAAGTAGGGTGCTCTTTCCAGGGGCTGGTGCAGACCCGATGGGCTGAATGGCCTCCTTCTGCACTGTAAATTCTATGATACTATGTGAAGCCCAATCCTGTGAATAAAACATTCTAAATCCCATTCAATGGGTTTCCTGCTGGAAGGTCTCCGGAGTTTTCAAACAGGAGAATTGTGGCCCATATTCCTGAATTTCGATTTCTTCCATCATCCAAAATCCAGCCAACTTTAGAAGAAGCAGCTTCCATATTAACATATGTTTTTGTAAGCTAGTTTTTTATGTTTTTCTTCATAACCTACAACTAATACAGCACATCCCCTCGCCCCCTGCCCCCTCGCACCCGTTACCCCAGATTGCAGTATTTGTCTTCCCCATCTGCCCCTCTGAAATTTCTGCCACCCGTCCCCACGATTCCCCCCCCCCCCCCACCCCGCCCTCCTGGATTACATCAGTTTTATTCCTTCATATCCCCCCCTCTTTCCCACCTCATTCCTCCTCCTCTTCTCCTCCTCCCTCCCTCTCCTCCACCCCCCCCTCTTTGACTCTTCATCCCCCATTATCCACCCATCTTTCCACCCTTTATCCCCACTCTTTCCCTCCCTGCCTTCTCTGTTGCTCTGTCTCTTCCCAGCCCTGAGCACTCAGGTCGCAGGGTAGGCCGGAACCAGAAATAACCCAGGTGTCCAGCTCTACCTGCAGCTTTCCAGCCAGCATGGAGCAGCACTGGCTGCAGGAAGGTGGTGTGTGTTTGCGGTGGAGAAGTCAGGGGTGGAGAGAGCCATTGGCGGGGGTCTGGGCTTGAGGTTTGGTGGCGTCTGGATCGGACCCTGGACTCGGCCCTAAATTGGGGTGGGGGGAGTGTTGGCCCGAGGCCAGAAATGGGTGAGGGTGGTGGGGAGAGAGTCTTTGGATTATTTGATCTGGGGGAGGAGGTGGGGGAGAGCTGCCAGATGTCAATGGGTCGGGGGGGTCGGGGGGGGTTGAGGGGGGGGGGGGCATCAGAGATGCAGAGAAGAGATTGGGGAGATGGGGGTGGGGAACAACCAGGCCACCGAGACTCACTCCTATTGTCCTAAACCCAGATAATTTCTTCCCAGGTCGACAATTAATAGATTACTAAAATGCATTAAGTACTGATGGGATGTAATAATAATAATCTTTATTATTGTCACAAGTCGGCTTACGTTAACACTGCAATGAAGTTACTGTGAAAATCCCCGAATCGCCACATTCCGACGCCTGTTCGGGTACACAGAGTAAGAATTCAGAATGTCCAAATTACCCAACAGCACCTCTTTTGGGACTTGTGGGAGGAAACCGGAGCACCCGGAGGAAACCCACGCAGACACGGGGAGAACGTGGAGACTCTGCACAGACAGTGACACAAGCCGTAAATCGAACCTGGGACCCTGGCGCTGTGAAGCAACTGTGCTAACCACTGTGCGACCGTGCTGCCAACTTAGCACTTATTATTTCATAATAATAATAACGCCTGATGTCTTTCATTGCATTTGATGTCAAAGTTGGCAAAATACTGCTGACGGCATGAAAACCCTTCCCAAATTAGAACATTTGATGTAATAGAATCATTGAATTTACAGTGCAGAAGGAGCATCTGACCATTTTCTTTCGCACAAAAGCAGTTTAGCAGTTAAACTCAGGCCCAATGGTTCTGGTGATTAAAATTGAAACTCCATTTGACCTACAAGTAACAAACCCACATTGTTTGTATATTTTTAGTGTTTATCCAAAGCAATGCTCAGTCTGTGTCCAACAGGCCTGGAGTTGGGTTCCCTTCATCGACTTGAACGCAGGAGCCTTCAATGATTACAGTGCATTTTAGACTATAACCCTGTCCGTACATTAAAAACAGAAAATACTTTTTGACATTTTCAACATTTGGTTGGTTTTTATATTTTGAGCAATGAAAAGATGCTCAGTTTTGAACTTTTATTGATTGTTTTTTCTGATTTATCAACAGGTACATGGGAGCCAATTGTATCAGAGATCAGAGGTGTGGGAAATACCGCCACTGTACCATGTCAGTACACGGAGGAGGAGAAATACTATAAGAAATTCTTGTGTAAAGTAACCTCTATAAATAAATGCACCATTATTGCCAGCTCTGATGGGGCTGTAAACAATCTGCAAAATGGGAGTGTTTCAATCACTATTAACAATTCTCATAATTTTACTGTTACCCTGGGCAACATTAATAAAGCTGACGAAGGAGAGTACTGGTGTGGAGCAGTAACAATAAAGAACATAAAGATCGTCCAGGTAAAAAATCTGACAACTGCTGCAGGTAAGGGTCAAGAAAAAATTATTATAATTCAATCAGTGTTGAATAAAACTCCCAAAACAATAACAATTGGTCAATGCCGAGTTCTTTATTTACACAATGCGGCCACCCTACTTCATCTCAACCTTTCAGCACATCCTTCTCTTACTTTCCCCCTCGCTAAATTGATCTCAATTTCCCCCTAAGAGCATTTATGAAATTTGGCACAATTATACCTTGTGGTACAGGTAGAGCAACACAGATCCGCTAACCAAAAAACAATGGTGTCCGTCCACAAATCAGACGTTTTTAGGATGCTCAATGCACCAATTTTAACTGAGTTAAATTTTTAAAAATAAACCGGGACAATTCGGCTAGGTGCTACGTTGGCACGATGTGGCTCCACACTAGATACCGGCGTCAGCGCTTCACCTTCCACTCTATCCGCCACTCCATGTGGCCCTTACACCAGCTGACGCGGAGTCACATGAAACACCCGTGGCCTGGACTGCCCACCCTGCAACTCAGCAAGGTCTGAAAGCCATTACTGGATTGGAGGTACTGTCCCTAGTTCCACACTTAACAACTTCCACCTTCTATCAACTCTCTGGGTAAAGTGTTCCAAACTTTCACTAATACCAACAGAAAATGTTGATATTAAAAATAAATTGAAAGTTTGTGCTATACCCCACAGATTATTGTCCTTCCAACACTATAAGCTCTTTGTCAAGCCCCCTCAGAATCTATTGTTTCCTCAGCTTTCGTGCCAGTCAAAGACGTCCACTCAAAAATCGTTGTTCATAGTGTAACGGATTTAGGTTATTCCGGACTTAATAATACTTCATTATTAACCCATCCTCTAGGTTAACCCACCAAAAGAGGGAAATCCGTTTCTCTGCTAAGACTCAAAATAGATCTCACGAAGGGAGAATGCTTTTCCGGGTCTCAGACAGTTAAACAGGGTCTCAGTTACTTTTTATGGGAAAAGTTCAGATGCGTCACTCATAACTAAATCGTTATCTCTGTCGTCGTGGGTCCTAGTCACTTAAGATTTCCTAAATGAGTGTCCAGGATTTTAAACTTTCAGAGTAAGTCCACACAGTATAATTTTTAATAAAAATATTTTTATTGTAAAATACTCTCAATTGATACATACAGAATTGCAGAGTTAAAAACATAAATTGATTAACAGTTTTTAGTTATCTGTTAATAATATAAACCTGCTAACAGTCCTTTGTTATCTGCTAACACACTAACTTCTCTTAAGAGAATGAGATATCTAAAACATGGAAAATCCTAAAGTATCTCCTATCAATTTCTACTATATTTTTAAGAAGTTTAATAGAAACATACTTACAGAAACCACAATGTCTTTGTCTGATGAGGCATGCTTGAAGAACAGAGCTTTTCTCCCTTCAGTAGCACTGAAGGAGAAGAGGATGGAAACTTTCGCTAAAGTCCATCCTCCTTATATACATAAAATCTTCTCATTGGTGAAGGACTTTTTCTGTTATCTTATCACTTATTGTTGGTTAATTGCCTATAGCCAAATGGCTAATTTGATATATTATCATCAATGTATGTTTTAATGATCTTAGTGTCTGCGTGAATGTCAGGTGTCTTAAGATATATTGGCAAAGAGGGATTCTTATACGAGATCTGTCTTTTTTCAATGTTGCCATGTTTCTTAGATATATAAAAATTGTCAGACACTTCTTTGAGAGTGTTATTCGAAGTGTCAAGAGTTATATAGTTAAGGAAAGATTTGTTGTATTGTTTATCTGAAGAATGTTCCTGTCTTCATGGTTTGAAGTCCATGGGGAGTGATTTAGAGAATTTACAGTGTGTCAATGCAAGGATTTCCTTATCCTGTATTTGTTTGGAATGCCCTAATGATCCTTGAAGTCAGCTAGGAGTTTCACCCAGCAAATGGTGACTTCTGGACGACCTTTAGCAGAAGTGGTTTTATTCCACTTTGAATTAAAATACTTGACGTATTAATTTCTGTTACCTTATTTCAAATCGAATTCTGCGGCGAATGTGATATCCATCACAATAGGGCAGCACGGTGGCACAGTGGCTAGCATTGCTGCCTCACTGCGCTGAGGTCCCAGGTTGGATCCCGGCCCTGGGTCACAGTCCGTGTGGAGTTTGCACATTCTACCCATGTCTGCATGGGTTTCACCCCCACAACCCAAAGATGTACAGGGTAGGTGAATTGGCCACACGAAAGTGCCCCTTAATTGAAAAAAATTAATTGGGCACTCTAAATTTTTTTTAAAATTGTTGTTCATTCATCCTGTATTTGACCAATTGGCTGAAGGAAACTTAATCAGCAGGTGTTCAGGATAAATGAAACTTACCCCAACTCTGTTGGACACCCATTCCCACCATTTCCCTGCTCACAACACCCAGGTTCACTTTCCATAAGTACAGTACGCTGAAGATAATAATTGTGGTGGTTGTCAGTTATTCATCAAATTATTCCTTTATGTTTACTTCCAACAATAGGAAGACCAAGAGTTTCCAACGATACTTCAAGGTAAGATTTTAATTTGCAACTTCTAAATATCAATTTTGTGCCATCCTCATTAAAGTCACGGTTGTTAGATAATCCTGCTTTCCTCAAAGGTCATGATGAGCAATGCAATGTTTTTAAATTACTCCAATCCGCACAACCGCCATCTTGGTGCCATATATTTCCTCATAATTCTGCCATTGATTGCCTTCCCATTTAATACACACAAATCGAAGCCAGGGGGCGACGTTTCTGAAGACCTTGGCAGTAATCATTCGGTGTGATAATATGCGACAGTCAAATTAACACTGTCTGCTGATTCCTTCCCCACGGAACATCCGACACCTCAGCCCAGCGTTTAATCATTCTCGGGATGTCGGTGCCACTGACAAACCCTCATTTATTGCCCATCCCTAATTGCCCTTGATAAAATATTGGTAAGCCACCACCTTGAACCCCTGCTGTCCATGTGATGTCGATACACCCACAGTGTTGTTCGGTAGAGAGGATTTTGACCCAGAAAAGGTGAAGGAACCATGATAATTTTCCAAGTCAAGTTAGTGTGGTAGTTAAGAAGGGGAATTCGAGGTGGTGCTGCTTTACCTGTTGCCCTTGTCTTTCCAAGTGGTGATGGTCACAGGTTTGGAAGGTGGTGCTGAAGAAGCCTTAGAAAGTTGCTGTAATGCATCCTCAACAGAGAGATGCAGTCTCACCAGAACACAGCTCATCTCTCCGCAATTCCTGTTCGAGATATTTTCCCTGTGTGTACAAAGCCCACTAACTCCTAGGTGTGATTACACTTTGAGAATCACCCCATAGCTCGTACAAACTGTCACTGCGTTCAATATAATTTTGCAGAATTGTTGGGACGTTATTGATGGTCATATTGCATAAACTGTGGGTTAATTTATTTTGTACTGTATTAATTCTAGTTCCTTGTTTAATCAGAGAGGATCAGCTGAAGATATGGACTATATTCCGTTGGCTGCTCTTTGGGGCTCTGGCTGTTTGCTCCGCTTCAGTCACATGCTATGCACATTTTGCAAAAGGGCCAGGTATAAAAGAGGAAATCTTTTTGCTCTAATATTTACATCAGCCTAAAAGCTCAGGCACTTTGAAAGTTACCAAGAAAAGCAACGCATAATCCACAAGAAAATAAGTTCTCCTCATGAAATTTTAACAAGGGAGCTATTCGAGTGTGATAACAATGACCTTTGGGGTGAAGTTTAAGCTCGTTTACAGAAAGGTAAAAATGTTAGTTTGTCAGGAGATTTCATTTTTATGCGGGAGTGCAAGGTGGGGAAAATTTAAGTCGGCAGTCAAGGCAAAGCACTGTTTAATTAAATTTTTATTTATAATGCATGCCTGTGTACAAAGGCGGCCTTGAACATGGGTAAGGGAGCATCAACAGTGCCCCTGAGGGCAGCATGGTGGCGCAGTGGGTTAGCCCTGCTGCCTCACGGCGCCGAGGTCCCAGGTTCGATCCCAGCTCTGGGTCACTGTCCGTGTGAAGTTTGCACATTCTCCCCGTGTTTGCGTGGGTTTCGCCCCCACAACCCAAAGATGTGCAGGCTAGGTGAATTGGCCACATTAAATTGCCCCTTAATTGGGAAAAATGAATTGGGTACTCTAAAATTTTTTTTTTTAAACAGTGCCCCTGGACCAGGCACAGTGTGTTGCATTGTATAACCTGGAATCCATGATGTGCCCCAGAGCTGTGGGCACCAGATGCAGAATAGAAAGCTCCCCCAAACCCAGGAAATTGGAGCAAGATCACAGTGCGAGGCTATGGCAAACAAACCTCAGCACTTACGTCAGGATATCTCCACCCACACTCCCACCTATTTTTTCGTCAGTACTGCTTGAAGTATTTCACTTACAGAAAAAAGTCAACCCATCCGTTTTCACCATTACGATTGTTTAAATTCATTTCTTATTCAGTCATGCAGGCCAGCAAATTATGGGTTCTGTGGAAACGTCAGCCAGAGAACACCAATGGGATGAGAGCTGCATTCAAAGACCAGCCAGAAGGTTGACTAATTCCTACACGAATGTCCAGAGTATTTTCACTTGCTTTTAGAAGTTACTTTTCCATATTGCAGTATTTTATACTTTATGACAATCTTAAAAGCTTTGTAAAGTCTTCAGAAATTGTGCAAACTGCTTTTATTATAATAAAAACAACTAGATGATAAACGTTGTTGATTTTTTTTCACATTAAGGATGCCGGAACACTAAAGAAATTTGAGGAGGAGATAGATAAGTTTTTAATTAGTGGTGGGATGAAGGATTACGGGAATGGGAAGGATGGTGGGAGATGAGGCCTGGACGAGATCAGCCAAGTTTGTTAGGGGAGGCGATGGTATAGTGGTATTGTCACTAGACTAGTAATCCCGAGGTATGGGATCCTGGGTTCAAATCCCACTATGGCAGATGGTGAAATTTGAATTCAATAAAAAAATCTGGAATGAAAAGTCTAATGATGACCATGAAACCATTGCCGATTGTCGTAAAAACCCATCTGGTTCACTAAGGTCTTTCAGGGAAGGGAATCTGCCGTCCTTACCCGGTCTGGCCTGCATGTGACTCCAGATCCACACAACAATGCTTCCCCCCTCAGTTCAAGGGCAATTAGGGATGGGCAACAAATGCTGGCCCAGCCCAGCGAGGCCCACATCCAAAGAGCAAATAAAAAAACGTATTGAATGGCGGAGGAGGCCCGAGGGGTTGAATTGCCGACTCCTGCTCCTGGTTCCTATGTTCTTATGTTTGTGTCCTTATAAGTAAAATGCGATTTCAGAAACTTTTATAGGAACCCAGAATTCATATTTAATGATAATAGTAGGGAATTACTAAACCCAAGGTCTCTCTGAGTTAGAAGGTTGTGAATGAGTTTGTTGTCCAGCAGCTGAGTAGCTAGAGTAGCTGATCCTCTCTTTGTCCCGCCACATGACTTTTAAGGTTGTACAAGAGGGAATTATTTTGTGCTCTTCCAACAGGATTACTTCTCTTAATCCTTCATTCATGTGGCCAATTGTGAGTGCTCACCCCCACCAGTCAAATGCTAGCTGTTTAATTCTTTCAAATTCAAGGAAGGTTAAGTGGGCTTTTTGCAAGAATTCCTAAATCTCATCGATACATAGATACATAGAAGATAGGAGCAGGAGGAGGCCTTTTGGCCCTTCGAGCCTGCTCTGCCATTCATCACCATCATGGCTGATCATCCAACTCAATAGCCTAATCCTGCTTTCTCCCCAGAGCCTTTGATCCCATTCTCCCCAAGTGCTATATCCAGCCGCCTCTTGAATATATTCAAAGTTTTAGCATCAACTACTTCCTGTGGTAATGAATTCCACAGGCTCACCACTCTTTGTGTGAAAACATGTCTCCTTATCTCTGTCCCAAATGATTTCCCCTGAATCCTCAGACTGTGACCCCTGGTTCTGGACACACCCATCATTGGTAACATCTGGGGGGGCGGGGGGACGGTGCAGAGTGCCCCCACAACAGCCTCCTGTCTTCCTGAGTACGAGGGGCTGAGGCCATGGATGCAGAACAAGTTAATGGAACCCTTCCCGCCATCTCCGTCAGCCTCCCACAAAACTCCTGGTAGCCATCGGGAGGTTTATAACGCTCCCCACCCTGCCAGGTCTACATTAGACTCAGCACCCAACACATTCCCATCACCCGTGCAGTGCCATCCAGTTAGCAGATGCAGTCAGGCTGGCCGGCCTCAATTGCCCACCCAGCGTAATATCACATCAGCAATCGGGTATCGACCTGGAACGGATTTTACATCCGCTGCCAGACTCAGCAACTTCAGGCACATCCTGAGGGTGAAAGTCAGGCCATTGTGTATTCTCTTTAAGAAGGGAGGAGTGCAGAGCCTGGGAGGAGGGGTTGTATAAGGTGCAAAACATCAGGGTCTGTGCCCTTGAGGGGCCCGAGCTCAACCCACAGCTTTTGCCTTTGTCTTTACCAGCAGCAGTGCCTCTCACTCTCATGTAGACCCCTCACTCCTTGTGTCAGAGCACATGGTCACAAAGATGTGAGATGTATTGGGCGGGATTCTCCGTCCCGCCACACCCGTTTTCTGGTGCAGTGCTGGCAGCGGGTTTCTCCGTCCCGGCAGCCGGCCAATGGGGTTTCCCATGGTGGGCACCCCCCACGCTGTCGGGAAATCCCGCTGATGGAGAATCCAGTACATTGTCTCCTGCAGCTTCTCAAGCCCAACAACAACCACCAAAGTAGTTTGTTTCTGACTTTCTCCTAACACTCAAAAACAGACTTTTGTATTTGTTGCCGTTTTGCTGTTTTTTTTGGGGGGGCTGAAGGTTTTTAAAATCACTCTGCTTTTTATTTTTATTTTGCTGGCGCTGCTGTAGGTGCTGCTGTAGGTGCTGCTGTAGGTGCTGCTGGAGGTGCTGCTGGTGGTGCTGCTGGAGGTGCTGCTGGAGGTGCTGCTGGTGGCACTACTGGAGGTGCTGCTGGAGGTGCTGCTGGCTGTGCTGCTGGCTGTGCTGCAGACGGTGCTGCTGGAGGTGCTGCTGGAGGTGCTGCTGGAGGTGCTTCTGGTCACGCTGCTGGAGGTGCTGCTGTAGGTGCTGCTGGAGGTGCTGCTGGAGGTGCTGGCGCTGCTGGAGGTGCTGCTGGAGGTGCTACTGGTGGCGCTGCTGGAGGCTGCTGGAGGTGCTGCAGGTGGCGCTACTGGAGGTGCTGCTGGAGGTGCTGCTGGAGGCTGCTGGAGGCTGCTAGAGATGCTGCTGGAGATGCTGCTGGAGGCTGCTGGAGGTGCTGCTGTAGGTGCTGCTGTAGGTGCTGCTGGAGGTGCTGCTTGTAGGAGCATTTTCAAGGACTGAGTATTGAGTGGGGTTCCTCCCTCTTAGTTATGGCTCAGCTAAATACGAAGACCAGCAGACACATCACACTCTGGTTAAGAGGCTTTATTTTCCGAGCTTGGTCAACGTACAAGGGAGAGTGATTTGGATAAATGCCAAATCCACTCTACTTTACACTGGTTCAGGTGCAACAGTTATACAATTTTCCAAAATTCAGTAGCCCACCCCAGTTGGACTATATCCAATCCTTGTATCTGTCAATTTTATCTTGACCAATGAAGTTTACTTTAGGCAGCGTGGTGACTGTGTGATCAGCTCATGATTTAGCCCCATCCTGTTCCCTGGCCATCTGTTAATTTCATATCCATGTTCCTTTGCTCTCCCCTGCTCCCATGTCGCTTATCTCAATCAGTTCCTGCCCAGCTCATTCTTCATTCTGGGTGCAGGGTGTTGAAGCTGGTTCCTCTTTGTGCCATGTTCTGTCTGAGCACAGGATGTTGGGCCATTGATAAGAACTATTCACTGAGCTGACTGTGTTACTGCTGGCCACACTATTCCTGTCTAATTCTGCCTATCTTGAGAACTCGGTCAAGTTAGCTTATATCCCGTCATACATCGCGCCCACTACTTATTAGCCAGAGTTTAAAAACATGTTCTACATGTTTAATGGTTAATAATGATTACTTGGTATACTTTCTATGATTAATCGCAATTCTTAACAAACTAACTGTTGTAGAGTAAGAAGTCTTACAACACCAGGTTAAAGTCCAACAGGTTTGGTTCGATGTCACTAGCTTTCGGAGCACTGCTCCTTCCTCAGGTGAATGAAGAGGTATGTTCCAGAAACATATATATAGACAGATTCAAAGATGCCAGACAATGCTTGGAATACGAGCATTAGCAGGTGATTAAATTTTTACAGATCCAGAGATGGGGTAACCCCAGGTTAAAGAGGTGTGAAGTGTATCAAGCCAGGACAGTTGGTAGGATTTCGCAGGCCAGAGGGTGGAAGATGAATGTAATGCGACATGAATCCCAGGTCCCGGTTGAGGCCGCACTCATGTGTGCGGAACTTGGCTATAAGTTTCTGCTCGGCGATTCTGCATTGTCGCGCGTCCTGAAGGCCACCTTGGAGAACGCTTACCCGGAGATCAGAGGCTGAATGCCCTTGACTGCTGAAGTGTTCCCCGACTGGAAGGGAACATTCCTGCCTGGTGATTGTCGCGCGATGTCCGTTCATTCGTTGCTGGAGTTTTCAAATGGATTTTGTCAATTCATGTACCAGGGGATTGGAGAGCGGCGAATGTCGTGCCCCTGTTCAAAAAAGGGACTAGGGATAACCCTGGGAATTACAGGCCAGTTAGTCTTACTTCGGTGGTAGGCAAAGTGATGGAAAGGGTACTGAAGGATAGGATTTCTGAGCATCTGTAAAGACACTGCTTGATTAGGGATAGTCAGCACGGATTTGTGAGGGGTAGGTCTTGCCTTACAAGTCTTATTGAATTCTTTGAGGAGGTGACCAAGCATGTGGATGAAGGTAAAGCAGTGGATGTAGTGTACATGGATTTTAGTAAGGCATTTGATAAAGTTCCCCATGGTAGGCTTATGAAGAAAGTAAGGAGGCATGGGATAGTGGGAAATTTGGCCAGTTGGATAACAAACTGGCTAACCGATAGAAGTCAGAGAGTGGTGGTGGATGGCAGATATTCAGCCTGGATCCCAGTTACCAGTGGCGTACTGCAGGGATCAGTTCTGGGTCCTCTGCTGTTTGTGATTTTCATTAATGACTTGGATGAGGGAGTTGAAGGGTGGGTCAGTAAATTTGCAGACGATACGAAGGTTGGTGGAGTTGTGGATAGTAAGGAGGGCTGTTGTCGGCTGCAAAGAGACATAGATAGGATGCAGAGCTGGGCTGAGAAGTGGCAGATGGAGTTTAACCCTGAAAAGTGTGTCCATTTTGGAAGGACAAATATGAATGCGGAATACAGGGTTAACGGTAGAGTTCTTGGCAATGTGGAGGAGCAGAGAGATCTTGGGGTCTATGTTCATACATCTTTGAAAGTTGCCACTAAAGTGGATAGAGCTGTGAAGAAGGCCTATGGTGTGCTCGCGTTCATTAACAGAGGGATTGAATTTGAGAGCCGTGAGGTGATGATGCAGCTGTACAAAACTTTGGTAAGGCCACATTTGGAGTACTGTGTACAGTTTTGGTCGCCTCATTTTAGGAAGGATGTGGAAGCTTTGGAAAAGGTGCAAAGAAGATTTACCAGGATGTTGCCTGGAATGGAGAGTAGGTCTTACGAGGAAAGGTTGAGGGTGCTAGGCCTTTTCTCATTAGAACGGAGAAGGATGAGGGGCGACTTGATAGAGGTTTATAAGATGATCAGGGGAATAGATAGAGTAGACAGTCAGAGACTTTTTCCCCGGGTGGAACAAACCATTACAAGGGGACATAAATTTAAGTTGAAAGGTGGAAGATATAGGAGGGATATCAGAGGTAGGTTCTTTACCCAGAGAGTAGTGGGGGCATGGAATGCACTGCCTGTGGAAGTAGTTGAGCCGGAAAAATTAGGGACCTTCAAGCAGCTATTGGATAGGTACATGGATTACGGTAAAATGATATAGTGTAGATTTATTTGTTCTCAAGGGCAGCACGGTAGCATTGTGGATAGCACAATTGCTTCACAGCTCGAGGGTCCCAGGTTCGATTCCGGCTTGGGTCACTGTCTTTGCGGAGTCTGCACGTCCTCCCCGTGTCTGCGTGGGTTTCCTCCGGGTGCTCCGGTTTCCTCCCACAGTCCAAAGATGTGCGGGTTAGGTGAATTGGCCAATGATAAATTGCCCTTAATGTCCAAATTGCCCTTGGTGTTGGGTGGAGGTGTTGAGTTTGGGTAGGGTGCTCTTTCCAAGAGCCGGTGCAGACTCAAAGGGCCGAATGGCCTCCTTCTGCACTGTAAATTCAATGATAATCTATGATAAATCTAGGACAAAGGTTCAGCACAACATCGTGGGCCGAAGGGCCTGTTCTGTGCTGTATTTTCTATTTTCTATGTAAAATGACAGAGAATAATACAAGGTCTGCAAGATACCCAACCCTCATTGAGCAGGGATGAAACCTAAATATCTAATGAGGGAAACATGTTACATGTCATAAAACGACATTAGCAAAATCACAAAGGAAGTTTGTGAAAAAGTTTTAAATGTTTCCATGAAAAGGGAGATGGTTTTGGACAGGGTCAGAGAGCGAAACAGATATATGTTGTAGAAACAAAGCTCGGGGGAGTCAGAGAAATGTTTATTTCAAAGTCAAAATTTAACTTCAAATTGCGTATAATCAGCTCCAATCAGGATTGTCTCTAACAGTGTGTTTTATATCACACAGTTACCAATGGTTTCCACAACCCATGTCTTACAAGTAGCAAACAAATCTGTAAAGTATCAATTTCAGACAACTATCAAGACTGCAAATTTAATAATAATAACAATAATCTTTATTAGTGTCACAAGTAGGCTTACATTAATACTGCAATGAAGTTAATGTGAAAATCCCCTAGTCGCTACACTATGGCACCTGTTCGGGTTCACGGAGGGAGAATTCAGAATGTCCAATTCACCTAACAAGCACGTCTTTCAGGACTGTGGGAGGGAACCGGAGCGCCCGGAGGAAACTGACGCAGACACGGGGAGATCGCACAGACAGTGACCCAAGCCGGGAATCGAACCCGGGACCCTGGCGTTGTGAAACAACAGAGCTAACCACTGTTCGAACAAGTTCATTATTTATTTCTCGGTAAATCACTCGGGTTTGGAGATTCAGGCTCTGTCCTGTTTGAAGCCTTTGTAAATCCCGGGTAGAGCAATATGCCAAGCCGTTAATTACCACAGAGTGCCAGCAACTACATTTCTCAGTTTGAACCTGACAGCTGTTTCCTCTGCAACCAAATGCGTTGGACATAAACTACAGTCTTTCTTCAATATCAATACTGCTCCTCCGTATCTACTGAGTACAAAACAGCTGCTTTTTGACATCCGAATTCCCGAGTGGCAGACCTGCCCCCTTGACACCCACCAGGCTGGGCATGGGCATGAAGACGGAGCTGGGAGACCTGTGTTATGGGCCAGGGTTTAGAAAGTATATTATGGAGTTCACCTGACCTATACCTGTTTATTGATTTTTCACCTGCCTTTCGGGTGTTAATCAACAGAGTTCTCAGGCGCTTTTAATCAAAAAACAAGCTTTATTCTACAAATTTAGTTAATATTTGAATAAAAACATACAGTAATAATTTGTACCAACTGCAAACATAAAGACCCCTCACAGCTACAGTAATCTATATATAACCCTTAATGAATTCCCCCTTAACTGTTCCAATTCAATAACAAAATCCAAGTAAAGCCAGAAACCCCTTTTCAAAGGCATAGCCCGGCACTCTCGCTGGTATAAGACGTGTTATTGATACTCTGTTCCCCTTTTCAAACAGCAGGTTTAAATTCCTTCCAGAAAGCAATTATCTATTTTAAGTTATCAAACAGTCTGAAAACAGCTTTTAAAATGAAGACAGAGAGAGACTTCTTTCAACCTGTGCAGTTCAAACCCAGTCCAAAACTCAAAGCGAAAGTAAAACCCAGAGCCACAGCCCAGCTCCATCCACACAATGACATCACTGAAGCCATGTGATAAGACAAAAACCTTTCTTAAAAGGTTACTCACATGACACCTGCCCATTTTCAACATGCCACCCACCCCCTGTCTGGACTCGCAATCATTCCTGGAGGGAATCTGCCCCATGGTGGTGATGCAATGGGGTCAGCAGCTGCCTGGCCATCCCTCAGACCACCAGGGAGCTGCTGCAATTGGATTTGCTCTTGACCACTTTCCAAATCCAGCATCGTGGGCAAGGCTTTTCCCAGGAAGGTGACACTTCCAAGACTTTGAATGTGACCCTGGAAAACAGGTAACTTTAAAAAAAGGGGGGGATTGGACAAACATTGCCCTCCGAATTGGCCTAGCCACCTATTCAGTTGTACCTAAAACTGCAATGGAAAATTGGATAACAATGAAACCGTACAAACTGCCTGGGCAAACACGGCATTGTCAACCCTACAAAGTCCTCCTTACCAACACCAGGGGCTTCTGCCCAAACTGGGAGAGCTGTCTCACGGAGTAGTCAACATAGTCACACTGACAGAATCCTACCTGATAGGATAGTGACCCAGACACCACCATCCCTGGGTACGTCCTGTCCCACCTGCGGGACAGTCCCAGCAAAAGCGGTGGCAGCACAGTGGTATAGAGTCAGGAAGAATATGTTCTGGGAGTCCTCAACATTGACTCCAGGCAGGGCTGCACGGTGGCGCAGTGATTTAGCCCTGCTGCCTCATGGTGCTGAGGTCCCAGGTTCGATCCCGGCCCTGGGTCACAGTCCGTGTGGAGTTTGCACGTTCTCCCCGTGTCTGCGTGGGCCCCACCCCCACAACCCAAAAGATGTGCGGGGTAGGTGGATTGGCCATGCTAGGTTGCCCCTTAATTGGAAAATAATAACTGGGTTATCTAAATTTATATTTTAAAAAGATCATTGACTCCAGACCTCATGGAGTCTGTCTTTAGGTCAAACATGGGCTGGGAAAACCCCTGCTCAACACCACTATTCGCAACCCCCCCCCCTCCCGGCTAATGAATCATTGTTCCTCCATGTTGAACAACACTAGGGGGAAGCACCGAGGGTGACAAGAGTGCAGAGTGCGCCGTGTGTGAGGGATTTTCATGTTCATCGCCAAGAGTGGCCTGGTAGCACCACTAGTGACCGTGCTGGCCCAGTCCTAACAGATAAAGCTGCTAGACTGGGTCTGTGGCAGGTGGTGAGGGAACCAACAAGGAGGAAAAGATTACTTGGCGCCACCCTGGCCAATCTGCCTGCAGCAGCTGAATCTGTCGATAGGAGTGTCCCCCACACAGTCCTTGTGGAGACAAAGTCCCGATTTCACATTGAGGGTCACCTCCATCATGTTGGGTGGCACTAGCGATGAGCTAAACGGGACAGACTTTTGAGGGAGCGCTGACAGGTGGTGATTTACCTGGAGTGTTACCACACCTCAGGAGAATGGCTAGGTTGGGAAGACGGGGTCTTCATGGATAACCTCAGCCAGTGCGGGAATTGAACTCGTGATGTTAGCGTCACTCTGCATCACGTACCAGCCGTCCAGCCAACTGAGCTAACAGCCCCCCAAACCCAGACTGTAGTAATGTCTGATAAACCTTAGCACCACTGCAGATATCTTTCTGGCCTCTCACGATCCAATGTCTTATCAATTCTCTGTGACTTCACTTACGCAAGAATAACCTGTTCTAGTTCCCAGTTTCCTCTGTTCCGTTTACTCCAGACTTCCTGGAATCCTCACTTTATTTCTCTAGTTGTCTTCACTAGCTGCTCTTGAGATCACTGCACTTGTTTTCTTCACCATTGCTCCATAGTGTGGTTATCTTCTAGAAAATCTGAGAGAGATGTTCCCTCTGTGGTGAACCACTGTACACCTGTATTAGGGGATGTAAGGTAGGACCTGTACCACAGGTAGCCCCTGCCTGCTGGCTCCGCCCAGGAGGAGGAGTATAAATATGCGTGTCCTCCATTCAGCTGCCATTTCGCCAGCTTCTGTAGGAGGCCACGCATCTTACTGCAATAAAGCCACAGTTGTATCCAATCTGAGTCTTTGTACAATTGATCGTGCATCAATTTATTGCAGTAAGATTTTCTACAAGATGGACCTCCGAATCAAACAAGATCGCCTGCAGCTGGATCCGCAATCGACCAACGCCAGAAAGGACTTTAATCACTGGCTAGCTTGCTTCGAGGCTTACATAAACTCAGTGAACACCCCATCGACGGAGGCTCAGAAGATACAGGTCCTGTACTCAAGGTTGAGCTCAAGCGTGTTTCCGCTGATCCAGAACGCCCCGACCTACACGGAAGCCAGAGCGCCCCTCAAAGAGAACTACGCACAGAAAGCGAACACACTCTTCGCCAGGCACGTACTCGCCACTCGCTCTCAACTCCCTGGTGAGTCCATTGAAGACTTCTGGCGGGCCCTAATCCCACTAGTCCGGGTCTGTGACTGTCAGGCCGTATCGGCTGCTGAACATTCTAATCTCCTCATGCGCGACGCTTTTGTAACGGGGATTGGGTCGGACCTCATCCGCCAAAGACTGCTTGAAGGGGCCACGCTCGACCTAGCGGGGACTAAAAAACTAGCGCGCTTCATGACGGTCGCCTTGCGTAATGTTCAGGCCTACCCCTCCGGCCACGCGGCCCACCCCTCCTATCCCTCCTGGACCCCGCAAACGGCCACCCCAGCGTGGGCCTTACACAGCCAGTACGCCTGCGCCACACGCCAATCCGTGCACCCCAGGGGTCCCCGATGTTACTTCTGTGGCCAGCAGAAGCACCCTCGCCAACGCTGCCCGGCTCGCGCTGCCATTCGCAAGGCTTGCAGCAAAAAGGGACCCTTCGCCGCAGTGTGCCAGGCCCGCGCAGTCGGCGCTATCGCCCCCTCCCCCCTGACACACGCACAATGAGCGCCGCCATCTTCACCTCCCGGGGCCACGCGCGGCCGGGGGCACCGCCATCTTCACCCCCCCGGGGCCGCAACCGGCCAGTGGGTGCCGCCATCTCCCCCCCCCTCAGTCCACGTGCGGCCCATGGGCGCCGTCATTTTGTCCCCCGCAGGATCTTCCGTCACCGCCATCTTGTCTTCCCCACGGGGCATGGACGCCGACGACATTCCACGGCCTTGGCCCCCCACGCTCTCCGTCTTCTGACACCAGTGACGATCAGCCGCAGCTCGCCTCGCTGACGCGAGACCAGTCTCGTCCTCACAACCTGGCCACCGCTTCGACTACGGTGAAAATCAACGGGCACGTGACCTCTTGCCTGCTAGACTCCCCGGGAGCACAGAAAGCTTCATCCACCTGGATACGGTAAGGCGCTGCTCCCTCGCGGTCCACCCCGCCAATCAAAGGATCTCCCTGGCCTCCGGATCCCATTCCGTCCCGATTCGGGGGTTCTGCACGGTCACTCTCACGGTCCAGGGCGTAGAATTCAGCAGCTTCCGCCTCTGCGTCTGTTGATCCCCAAATTTCTTTCTCTGTCAGTCTGGCCTCAATAAAAGTTGAGATGGATTCGCACGTAAAAAGAAGTTATTTATTTAGCTTGCAAGTTTGATTCATTTCATAGAAATATAAGAGACATCCAGTTTCCTATATCCCAGAAAGCGAATGAACAAAGAAACAAAGGGATCTCTGCAAATCAATTCAAATGGTATCAAGTTTCACATACTCGACGGACATAGGTCAGCCTATGTCCCTCCTGACCTGTTCGATCTATTCTGATTGGCTCACTTCCAGTCCCTTTCTCTGGCCCCTATCAATGCAGCATCACTCTCATAGACACACCTCTTCCTGCTTTTTCCATGCGGTCTCAAACCCCTTTGTCCCTAACTGCCAGAATCAAAGTGGTTTATTTCTACATTACATTAACTAGTATCTCTAAAGTAACTATTTTATATCACATTCGTCATTCCCTCCTTTTATCATTCCATGATAACCGAACTATCCAATCCATAGCTACGGTTCCTCATCTAAAAAGATCTGTCGCTGCATTTCCAATTCCTGTCTTCATCTGCCTCACCCTCATGGATTTTAACAGTTAAATTTTTTTTTCCGGTGATTGGGGCGGTGATCTGATCTAGTGCACCCCGCATTCTACCCATCACACATTTAAGGATGGCCAGGCCCACAAAGATGCAGCCGATAGCTACCACTAGATACATGGCCATATTTATCAACCAGTCCTTCCATCCTCCAAATCCCCAGTTACCCCAAGAGTCAGGATCCTGCATCCCGTCCAAGTGATCACGTATGCGATCCATAAATTTAGTAATGTTAGCGGTCAAGTCCTGAACACCCATGATACACTTGCCCTGTACTATGGCGCATACCCCACCCTCACGGGCCAGAAGATAGTCAAGAGCATACCGGTTCTGCATTGCAAACAACCGTAGCTGAGACAACTCCTTGGTTATTGCCCCGAGGGCTCCCAAGGTTTACTACCCGGGTTTTCCTCAGTTTGGCCTTTAACTAACTTAAGTGTATCTCCCGGTAACCTACGTTCTAGCTGTACTTCCCTTCTCATACGCCCCGTCCTCTCTCTAGTCCCTTTCTCTTTCTCATGGTCTCTTCCTACACTCTTCTGACAGCCTGATTTTACCTTTATTGTACCACTCTTAACACATCCAAAATCAAATTTACATGTATTCCAAAAACAAGGCAATGTCCATATAATGTTCCCTTCCCATCGCCGGGACCGGTGCAGCTGCTTCATGACTCCTGCATTCTCCTTAACTTTGATGACCTTCCATGAGTCGATACCATGTCCTCGTATATGGGGGCAGCGAAGAACATCACCTTTGCATAGGTGATGTATCCTTGTAGATTGGTTGGGGCTACACAGATACATAATATTCCCCTTTTCCATGTCCATCGCCAATAACACGCCAAGCGAAGTGAGGCCAAATATCAGACAGACGATGCGTAGCCACTCCATCATGCTCCACACCTGTAAAATAGCACTGGAGAAGGGAGGCAGGTTAGTATCCGACCTTTTACAGTAGTGGAGATGGACTCAATTTACAGTGATGTAGGTGGAACCAAGCACTTCGCCCCTCCACTTTAACTGCTGTGGGGGTGGTAAGGAGAACTTGGAAGGGCCCGTCCCATCGCCGCTCCGAACCCCTTCGTAGTCCATTTTTTGACCATGACATAACTACCGGGCTGGACTGAAAGTGAGCTAGGTACTGGGGCAATGGCTGGTGAGCCGCGCGGACTTGGCCATGGAGTTCCTTGAGCACTTGCGTAAGGGCTAGAACATAGGCGGTCATTTCTTCAGTCATCTGATGAAACTGAACCCGTCTGGGAACCTGCAGGCTCCAAGGAGTTCTAAGAGGCCTGCCATAAAGAATCTCGGCGGGAGAGAACCGGGCTGGTCCCGCAGGTGTAACCCGCAGCTGGAAGAGGGCAACGGGGAGCAACTTAAGCCATGTCAGTCCCGTGTCTGCTCTTAATTTAGCCAATTTAGTTTTGAGGGTCTGATTGTGTCTCTCAACCAACCCGGCCGCCTGCGGTCTGTAAGCACAGTGTAACTGCTGGCGTATGCCCAACTGGGAGCAAAACTCCTTGTTAATTTGTCCAATAAAATGAGGCCCATTATCAGAACTTAACTGAGCTGGTATACCGTACCGGGGAATGATTTCCCTCATCAAGACTTTAACCACAGTAGCAGCTTTACTATAGATAGTCGGATACGCCTCGACCCATCTGCTGAACACATCCACAATGACCAAAACATATTTGTAACATTGACACCTTTCCAACTCAATGTAATCCATTTGGAGCGTCTCAAAGGGACCACTGGGCAACGGGGTTTGCCCCTTCCCACAAGGGATACCTTTTCCGGTGTTATATTGCTGACAAATCAAACACCGATTACTGATACTTTGGGCCAACCCCTGCATTTTAGGGTGCCACCAAGTGTCCAGCAACAAATCACTAGTCTCTCGAGCCCCACAATGAGTTGCAAAGTGTACACATTCAATGACCCATAAAGCCAGCACATCAGACATACAAGTCTGATGTGCAGGCGTGGTCCATAAAGAGGAAACAGAATCATATGTACAATCTAACCGTTTCCACATTTGTTTATCACTCTCAGGAGCGTCCTCCTGTAACCTTATGACGTCTTGGATGGTTGGCATTGGCTTGTCAGAAGCAGACATATTCATAGTAGATCGTTTAGTCTGACTTAACATTTTAGGCACCATCACTTGCTGAATTTGTGCGGCTGTGCGCGCTGCACGATCTGCTCGTTCATTACCAACGTCAACTGGGGTTGTACCATTCGTGTGGGCAGCGCATTTAATAACGGAAATCTGCGCGGGCATAAGGAGGGCCTGCAGTAGGTCATTAACTAAACCCCGGTGGGATATTTGACCACACATAATCATGTCAGGTTGTTCTGACGAAATGTCACTCAAATCGCCCCTTATTGTGGTAGTTTCCTGAATCAAGGCTAAACAGTCGTGGCCAGGTGCGTCTTCATGGACAGGGGGACCACTAAGAAAACAGGCTGGATTGATAGTGGTACAGTATTTAAATGTCAGACGTGGATTGTTCAAAAGGTATATCTCATACCTATTCTGACGAGCTGCGGTAAGATGCTGACCATTCGCCCCATATCCCTGGCATGGTACTGGTCATGGACCTGACGTGTAATATGAGGGCTTACCGAAGCTGACTGTGGCCATAAATGTGGTGATATTGTAACAAAATCGGCTGTACCTTCTTTTCCCGTGACTGTGGCTGTAACCTTGACTGGCCATTCGGTCTCAAGTAATGGCCGGTATTTGTCCTCCAACTCCCTGTTTCGTCCAGTTCTGTCATAGGCCAGGGTAACGTGATGCAATGACTGTTCAACGTCTAACGTCCACCACTGGGGGGTGATAGAAATATAGCACTGTTGTCTCATCCTCCTCTTCGCTGATCCACCCACCCAAAGTCACTATATTGGGGCTCCTGCTGGTAAACTACCATTTCTGCCGCTTGTTGGGGTCGCAGATCATCCTTTTTCATTACATACTCAGTCTTAACCTTTGTAACTGAGCCTCCTTCTTGGCCTACACCCTCCTTCCAGTAAAATCTGACTGCCCTTGCCATCTGGGAAGGGTCGTTCTCTGTCCAATTCATGTTATTACATTTCACAGCAGTAACCACAGAAGGTGGTAGGCAATGCATTAACATAGCACAGTATTGAGGGGCATTCTGACCATTTTGATACAGCAAATCGCCTGACTGCCCCCGGTGGATTTCATTAAAATGCTCCAGAAATTCCTCTGGCTCTTCAATCTTCCTAGGTTTTAGCTCTAAGATAACAGAAAGATTTATGGGCCTTTGAAATGTGCTATTCAACGCATTCAAGATCTGTGTCCTTCTTTTCTCTATTTGCTCTCTTTTTTTTAAAACTTAAAAATGTTTGAAAATTCAAATTGAATTACTGCAACTTGCAAGCTTAGCTCTGATCTCAACTCAGAACTAAATTTGCAATTTGCTTAACACAAACTTGTATAACATTTACAACTTAATTATTTCTTTATCTTAACAATTTTTCTTTTAACAAGTTTTTTTTTTTCTTTTACATACACATAAGTATTAGCAAAATCAACTATCATCTCCAGATTGACACTTTTTAAAATGGTGTCCATGATCTTCTTTAAGTTTCTATTAATCTCCAGATAAAATGAGATAAACCTTATTTCAAGTAAGTAAAACTTAAGATTCTGGCAATTTCAATCAATTGCTTTCGAAAATAATAACTTTTATCAAAGAGGTGGAGAAACCCACTGGTTTCCTTTAATTAATTCAAAACGTAACTTTGCTGGTGTTCACTGACTCAAAGGAAAGGTATCCGATTACACTACGGCTGCTGCTGTTATCTCAAAGCCTGAGTGAGAAGCACTGTCTGTTTTCAACTCCGCCTGCTGCTGTTAACCCTTTGAGAGACTTCTGCTTCAACCAATATGCAGCATTCCTCACAATCTCAACTAGACCTCGGAACTTTACAGTCCAAGGAGACAATTTTAGCTTAATCAACTATATATTTAAAACACTCACACATAGAGTTGAACCATCTTCAGATTTAAAAACAGTTATACTGGACTGAACCTTCATCTATTGAAGTCCCATCAGCCCCTGAACCCATATAATAGACTGAACCTTCATTAATGAAGTCACATCAGCCTCTGAACCCATATAATAGACTGAACCTTCATTAATGAAGTCACATCAGCCTCTGAACCCATATAATAGACTGAACCTTCATTACTAAAGTCCCATCAGCCCAAAGCCCTAACCCAAGCCGAAACAACAATATGAAATCCCATCAATTAAAGTGCTAATCCCCAGACTGACCTGTGATTTCGTCGAGGCGGTCTTTCTGTGCCAACCGCGAGTGACCAGACTAATCAGACGATAAGAAGAGGGTAACAATCAATGCGCGGTCGTTTTCCAGTTCTACATTGAGGGCCCTTTGTTCCCCATCCTCCTGTTCATAATCAGTCTAATTCTGATTTCGCAGTTGGATCAGGATCGCCCTGAGAAATCCCGGGTTTCGGCACCAAATGTTGATCCCCAAATTTCTTTCTCTGTCAGTCTGGCCTCAATAAAAGTTGAGATGGATTCGCACGTAAAAAGAAGTTATTTATTTAGCTTGCAAGCTTGATTCATTTCATAGAAATATAAGAGACATCCAGTTTCCTATATCCCAGAAAGCGAATGAACAAAGAAACAAAGGGATCTCTGCAAATCAATTCAAATGGTATCAAGTTTCACATACTCGACGGACATAGGTCAGCCTATGTCCCTCCTGACCTGTTCGATCTATTCTGATTGGCTCACTTCTAATCCCTTTCTCTGGCCCCTATCAATGCAGCATCACTCTCATAGACACACCTCTTCCTGCTTTTTCCATGCGGTCTCAAACCCCTTTGTCCCTAACTGCCAGAATCAAAGTGGCTTATTTCTACATTACATTAACTAGTATCTCTAAAGTAACTATTTTATATCACATTCGTCACGTCCTCCCTAACCTCTGCACTGCACTATTACTTGGCCTGGATTTCCAGTGCAATCTCCAGAGCCTCACCCTCAAATTCGGCGGGCCCCTACCACCCCTCACTGTGTGTGGCCTCGCGACCCTAAAGGTCGACCCCCCCCACTCCCTCTTTGCCAATCTAACCCCGGATTGCAAATCCGTTGCCACCAGGAGCAGACGGTACAGCACCCAGGACAAGACCTTCATCAGGTCCGAAGTCCAGCGGCTGCTTCGGGAGGGCATCATCGAGGCCAGCAACAGCCCCTGGAGAGCCCAGGTGGTAGTCGTTAAAACTAGGGAGAAGAATAGAATGGTCATGGACTACAGCCAGACCATCAATCGGTACACGCAGCTTGACACGTACCCACTCCCACACCTATCTGATATGGTCAATCAGATTGCGCAGTACCAGGTCTTCTCAACGATTGACCTAAAATCCGCCTACCACCAGCTCCCCATCCGTAAATCGGACCATCCATACGCTGCCTTCGAGGCGGACGGTCATCTCAATCATTTTCTTAGGGTTCCCTTTGGCGTCACTAACAGGGTCTCGGTCTTCCAAAGGGAGATGGACCGAATGGTCGACCGGTACGGTTTGCGGCCCACGTTTCCCTACCTAGACAATGTCACCATCTGCGGCCATGACCAGCATGACCACGACGCCAACCTTGCTAAATTCCTCCGCACCGCCACTCTCCTTAACCTTACTTATAATAAGGAGAAGTGCGTGTTCAGCACGACCCGCTTAGCCATACTCGGCTATGTAGTCCAGAACGGAGTTCTGGGACCCGATCCCGACCGCATGCGCCCCTCATGGAGCTTCCCCTCCCCCATTGCCCCAAGGCCCTCAAATGCTGCCTGGGGTTCTTTTCGTACTACGCTCAGTGGATCCCAAACTACGCGGACAAGGCCCGCCCACTCTTTCAGTTCACCCACTTTCCCCTTACGGCCGAGGCACAACAGGCCTTCGCCCGTATCAGAGCTGATATAGCCAAGGCCGGGATGCACGCAGTAAACGAGACACTGTCCTCCCAAGTAGAAAGCGACGCATCAGACGTCGCCCTAGCCACCACCCTCAATCAGGCAGGCAGACCCGTGGCACTCTTCATGCCTCAGAAATTTGGCATTCGTCCGTCAAAAAAGAGGCCCAAGCTATCATTGAAGCTGTGCGACATTGTAGGCATTACCTGGCGGGCAGACGATTCACTCTCCTCACTGACCAACGGTTGGTAGCCTTCATGTTCAACAACACGCAGCAGGGCAAGGTCAAAAATGATAATATCTTGCGGTGGAGAATCGAGCTCTCCACCTCTAATTACGAGATCTTGCATCGTCCCGGCAAACTCAACGAGCCCCCAGATGCCCTCTCCCGAGGTACATGTGTGAGTGCACAAGTAGACCTATTCCGGGCCCTACACGACAGCCTTTGTCACCCGGGGGTCACTCGATTGTACCATCTTGTCAAGGCTCGCAATCTGCCCTACTCCGTCGAGGAAGTACAGAAGTCACCAGGGACTGCCAGGTCTGCGCGGAGTGCAAGCCGCACTTCTACCAGCCGGACCGTGCGCGCCTGGTGAAGGCCTCCTGCCCCTTTGAACACCTCAGCGTGGATTTCAAAGGGCCCCTCCCCTCCACCGACTGAAACACAGTCGATGAGTACTCCTGATTCCCCTTCGCCATCCCATACCCGATATAACATCTGCCACCATCATCAAGGCCCTCAAAACAATCTTCGCTCTGTTTGGTTTCCCCGCCTACATCCACAGCGACAGGGAATCCTCATTCATGAGCGATGAGCTGCATCAGTTCCTGCTCAGCAAGGGTATCGCCTCCTGCAGGACGACCAGCTATAACCCCCAGGGAAACGGGCAGGTAGAGAGGAAGAACGGGACGGTTTGGAGGGCCATCAAGCTGGCCCTACGGTCCAGGAACCTCCCAGCCTCTCGCTGGCAGGAGGTCCTCCCTGATGCACTACACTCCATCCGGTCACTATTGTGCACCGCCACTAATAACACACCCTATGAACGTTGCTTTACCTTCCCCAGGAAGTCCACATCCGGGGTGTCGCTCCCGACTTGGCTCGCAGCTCCAGGACCGGTCCTGCTCCGTAGGCACGTCCGACTCCACAAGGCGGACCCGTTGGTGGATAGGATACGCTTGCTCCATGCCAACCCCCAGTATGCCTATGTGGTGTACCCCGACGGCCGCCAAGATACTGTCTCCCTCAGGGACCTGGCACCAGCAGGTTCCACCCATACACACTTCCCCGGCCCGGCGCCACCCTCCCCTCCCCCGGCGCTTCCAACATTCCCACCAGGTCCATCCCTCCTTCCCCTGCCCACGCAAGAGGATGAAGAGGATTTCGGCACACTCCCAGGGTCACCAACATCAGGCCAACACCGACGTCGCCAGCATCGACATCGCCACCACCGTTACGTCACTCCCAGCGGAACGTCAAGGCACCAGACCGGTTGAACCTCTAACTGGCACCGGACTTTCAAGAGGATATTTTTTTCTCACTTCCTTTTAATAAAACACTGTACATAATTTTCAATACTGTATATAGTTCTACACCACCCCCGCCGGACTCATTTTTAACAGGGGGTGAATGTGGTGAACCACTGTACACCTGTATTAGGGGATGTAAGGTAGACCTGTACTACAGGATCGCCGGTAGCCCCTGCCTGCTGGCTCCAACAAGGAGGAGGAGTATAAATATGCGTGTCCTCCATTGAGCTGCCATTTCGCCAGTTGCTGTAGAAGGCCACGCATCTTACTGCAATAAAGCCACAGTTGTACCCAATCTGAGTCTTTGTACAATTGATCGTGCATCACCCACCAACAGTTCCTAGCAGAGCTGAGATCTGCCTTCCCTCTCACTATCTTATGTCCAACTGCCAACAAATTCAGCTAAAACTAAGACAAAGATAATCCCTCCCCTCTGGAAAGTAGCCTTCTGTTGCTAAGCAACCACTGCTAGTTTATTTACTCACGCCGCAGCCCTCTCAAAGCACAATGGATTTAAAATTGGAAATGAACCAACCCCGACACATACACCTTTATGCAGCATCAATATAACTATAGGTTTTACCCTTACAGGCACAGAAACATTAACTTAAACCAGAGGGATCAAACACCCCAGTTTGAAATGCTATGCATACGGTTAAGTTAGAACACCCTCAGTCGAGTTCCTCTTTACACACCCTGAATACCAATTCACACTGATTCCCATCCCTCGAATTGAATAGGATGTGTTTGGATTAATTTCTTATGTAAAGCACCAAGAGGGTTATTTATTTTACTAATACAAATTACAGCAAAAAGAAAAGCAACCAGATGTTCAAATTGAAAATATATTTTCAAAGAGAATATCTTTACTGAATGTCGTAATTTGGCAATGGTCAGCCAACAAGGGATCATTTCCTCAAATTGCAACCACTGGCATCCACACAAACTATGTTGTGCAGCAGTGAGATTGGTCAGCTTCTCTTATCCTGTACGTGTTAGGCAGATATTGCTGGTTCTAGGAGGAAGTAAATGATTCAGCGCAGATCTTTGACCGATACAGAGACACTTGTACTGAAAGCTGTGGGACCATGATTTTTACTGCGTTGCTGTTCCTCACTTTAATATCAAGTAAGACTTTCCAATTCTATATTTGGAATAACAGCTCACGTTTATGTCTGAAAAGAATGACACAACTGTTTTATTTTTAAAATTCAGTTAGGGGATGTGGGCATCGCTGGTCTTGCCAGCATTTATTGCCCATCTCTAGTTGCCCTTCAGAAGGTGGTGGTGAGTTCTTGAACCACAGCCAGGCTTTGAGTCCGAAAGGATGTAACTGCTAGACTGGGACCGGAACAGGTGGTGAGGGAACCAACAATAGGGCAAAACATACTTGACCTCATCCTCAGCTATCTGCCTGCTGCAGATGGATCTGTCCACGACAGTATCGGTCGAAGTGACCACTGCACAGTCCTTGTGGAGACAAAGTCCCGTCTTCACATTGAGGATACGGTCCATCGAGTTGTGTAGCACTACCACCGTGCTAAATGGGGTAGACTTTGAACAGATCTAGCAACTCAACACTGGGCATCCATGAGGCGCTGTGGTGCTGTGTGGGCAAGAGTTCCAGGATGTTGCCCCAGCGACTTGTGAAGGAACGGCCGATATATTTCCAAGTCAGGATGGTGAGTGACTTGGAGGGGAACCTCCAGGTGGTGGGGTTCCCAAGTATCTGCTGCTCTTGTCCTTCTAGATGGTAGTGGTCGTGGGTTTGGATGATGCTGTGGAAGGAACCTTGGTGAGTTACTGCGGTGCATCTTGTAGATGGGACACACGGCTGCCATTGTTCAGTGGTCGAGGGTTTGAATGTTTGTGGAAAGGGTAGTAATCAAGCGGGGCTGCTTTGTCCTGGATGGTGTCGAGCTTCTTGAGTGTTGTTGGAGCTGCGCTCATCCAGGCAAGTGGAGAGTGTTCCATTACACTCCTGACTTGTGTCTAGCAGATGGTGGAAAGGCTTTGGGGGTAGGAGGTTAGTTACCCGCCTCAGGATTCTTGTGTTGTAGCTTCACCAGGTTGAGACCTCATTCTGGGTCTGCCTGGTGTTGCTCCTGGCACGCTCTCCTGCACTCTTCATTGAACCAGGGTTGATCCCTGGCTGGGTGGTAATGGTAGAGTGGGGGATATGCCGGGCCAGGAGATTGCAGATTGTGGTTGATACAATTCTGCTGCTGCTGATGGCCCACACGCCTCATGGATGCCCAGTCTGGAGTTGCTAGATCTGTTCAAAGTCTACCCCATTTAGCACGGTGGTAGTGCTACACAACTCGATGGACCGTATCCTCAATGTGAAGACGGGACTTTGTCTCCACAAGGACTGTGCAGTGGTCACTTCGACCGATACTGTCGTGGACAGATCCATCTGCAGCAGGCAGATAGCTGAGGATGAGGTCAAGTATGTTTTGCCCTATTGTTGGTTCCCTCACCACCTGTTCCGGTCCCAGTCTAGCAGTTACGTCCTTTCGGACCCGGCCAACTTGGACTGTGGTGGTACTACTGAGCCACTCTTGGTGATGGACATTGAAGTCCCAGAGCATCTTCTGTACCGTTGCCACCCTCAGTGCTTCCTCCAAGTGGTGTTCAACATGGAGGAGCACTGATTCATCAGCTGATCGTGGCCGGTACGTGGTAATCAGCAGGAGGTTTCCTTGCCCATGTTTAATCTGAAGCCATGGGGACTTCATGGGGTCCAGAGTCGATGTTGAGGACTCCCAAGGCAATTCCCTCCCGACTGTATACCACTGTACCTCCACCTCTCTGGTGAGACAAGACATACCCAGGAATGGTGATGGTGGTGTCTGGGACATCGTCTGTAAGGAATGATTCTGTGAGTATGACTATATTAGGCTGTTGTTTAATTAGTCTGTGAGACAGCTCTCCCAACTTTGGCACAAGCCCCCAGATGTTAGTAAGGAGGACTTTTCAGGGTTTGCAGGGTCGGCAGGTTTGCAGGGTCGGCAGGTCTGCGTGTTCCATTGTCCTTTCCGGGGCCTGGTTCGATGCTTGGTGGTCCGTCTGGTTTCATTCCTTTTTTGTGTTTTTGTAGCGGTTGGATATAACTGAGTGGCTTGCTAGGCCATTTCAGAGGGCATTTAAGCATCAACTACATTGGGTCTGGAATGACATGTGGGCCAGACCAGGTAAGGATGGCAGATGCAGATTTCCTTCCCTAAAGGGGCATTCGTGAACCAGATGGGTTTTTACAACAATCGACAATGGTTTCATGGTCATCATTAGACTTTTAGTTCCTGATATTTTATTGAGTTAAATTCCACCACCTGCCGGGGTGGGATTCGAACCCAGGTCCCCAGATCATTGTCCTGGGTCTCTGGATTACTCGTCCAGCGACAATACTACACCACTGCCTCTGCAGAGGGGTAAAGAAACACAGACTGTGGGTCAAAGAAGGGAAGGTTGGAGGGGTTGGCCAAAAGCTCCGTCAAAGGGATGGGTTTTAAAGAGGATCCTAAATGGGGAGGGGGAGTTGACGAGGAGGAGGGGTTTAGCGGTGGAGATTCAAACTGTTCAATCTGATTGAAAGCTCAGCCGCTGACAGAGGGGCATGTGGTAGTCACCGCTGTTTGTATATAGTACACATAGGAGATGTAATACGGTAAGGCTCCTGTACTACAGGTACGGGGGTACAAGGAACCCGACCGGCTGAATTTGTGAACTTTTCCAGAACTGTACACTTTAAAAATGCTCACTTATATGTAAATAGTTTTCCACCCCCCCCTGCTGGACTCTTTTTTAACAGGGGGTGAATGTGGTAGTCACCACTGTTTGTTTATAGTACACATGTGAGATGTAATACGGTAAGGCTCCTGTACTACAGGTACGGGGGTAGATCCCTGCTGGCTCCGCCCAGTAGGCGGAGTATAAATGTGTGTGCTCACCGAGCTGCAGCCATTTCGGCAGCAGCGGTAGGAGGCAACACATCTCTGCTTAATAAAATCTTGATTACTCTCTACTCCTGTCTCGTCGTAATTGATAGTGCATCAGGGCAAAGGGAGGAACCAATGCACTTGTTCCGGAGGAATGGAGAGTTCCCTCAGGGAGGGGGATAATGGAATATTGGAGGACATTACAGGAATGGGAACAGATGAGTACAATTTTCAGGATCTAGAGGTCCACATGGTACCGAGTGCTGCCACCCAGGGGCAGCGGCAGGAATAGAACCCATCATACGTTCCATATCTGAAGTAAAGAAAAGAGAGGAGAGTGGAGACTAGGACAGTGAGGATAGTGCTTTCTGAGGGCAGATCAGTTACAATGATGGGCCGTGTAGTTTCCTTCTGTCTTGTGAAATCCGATGGTTCCCTCACGGAAATCGAAAATCATCTCAGGATACTGACTAAACCCATTACTTCCCAACATGTTGAGACATTTTCATGTTGCAGAAATTCTTGCCTGCACCCTCAACTATCTTTTGCTGCCATATTATCTACTGAATAAGGTAACACACCCTCATTTCTGACCAATTATCATCATTTTTACCTTTTTGTTTGAGGAAATGTGGCACATAGGATAAAAAATGTGGTGACAAGCAGCCTAAAGAAACTTCTAGATTCGTACAGAATTTTGCTTCACATGACCCCAAGTCTTGATCCTTAAACAATGTTTATCTGGTTGGGAAGCGTAAAGAGGTCGCAGTCCGTTGTTGAGATTCTATAATAGAGGCCATTGCCTGGTTGACTTCTGCCTGTGATAAAACAACAGAAGAAAGGATAATAATCCAAAAGCAGACACATTATTATTTTAGAGAATGCAGGTTTAACGAATGCAGGGCAGCACGGTAGCAGAATGGTTAGCACAATTGCTTCACAGCTCCAGGGTCCCAGGTTCAATTCCGGCTTGGGTCACTGTCTGTGCGGAGTCTGCACATCCTCCCCGTGTGTGCGTGGGTTTCCTCCGGGTGCTCCGGTTTCCTCCCACAGTCCAAAGGTGCACAGGTTAGGTGGATTGGCCGTGATAAATTGCCCTTAGTGTCCAAAATTGCCCTTAGTCTTGGGTGGAGTTACTGGGTTATGGGGATAGGGTGGAGGTGTTGACTTTGGGTAGGGTGCTCTTTCCAAGAGCCGGTGCAGACTCGACGGGCCGAATGGCCTCCTTCTGCACAGTAAATTCTGTGATAATCGAACATGGATAGGCTTGGGCCTGTGCTCAGTGCCTGGGTGAGAGATTTACCTGCAGAATGTGCTTCTCTCTCAATGCCACATCCTGCAGCGATGGCAGCTGCTCCACAACACATCCAGCCACCAAATGCATCACAATGCCAGGTGGCAGCTTCCTGGGTGGTAGCAGCTGTCAGGATTGGCTCATTCCTGAAGGAGCAGGCCCAATTCTTCACACTCGCACACACTCTCCCTCTCACTCCCAAACAGACACACAGGCCGAGATTCCCCAACCATGCGCCGGGTCAGAGAATCCCGGGGAGGGGGGGGAGGCGTGAATCCCGCCATGCCGCCCCGAGCCGGCTGCCCTATTCTCCGGTGCCATTTTTCAGGGGCCGGCGGGATTCCCACTGTTTGTATAATAGTTGTATTAGGGGCTGGCTGAGCACACTGGGCTAAATCGCTGGCTTCTAAAGCAGACCAAGGCAGGGCAGCAGCACGGTTCGATTCCCGTACCAGCCTCCCCAAACAGGCGCCGGAATGTGGCGACTAGGGGCTTTTCACAGTAACTTCATTTGAAGCCTACTTGTGACAATAAGCGATTTTCATTTTCATTTCATTTCATTAGAGGTAATACGGTAAGGCTCCTGTATTACAGGTAATGCGGTAAGGCTCCTGTACTACAGGTACGGGGGTAGATCCCTGCCTGCTGGCTCCGCCCAGTAGGCGGAGTATAAATGTGTGTGCACACCAAGCTGCTCTCATTTCTGGTAGCATCTCTGCTTAATAAAGCCTCGATTACTCTCTACTCGTCTCATCGTAATTGATAGTGCATCACTCCCTTACACACACACACATATATACACTGTCACACACACACAAAGCACACACTCTCACGTCCTGACACATGCACTCTCTCACTCCCTTACACACACATACACACACTCTCACACACACAGCACACAGCCTCACTTGCACACACAAACACTCTCCCACTCCCTCACATACACACACTCACTGCATCACTTCCACACACACACCCTCTCACTTCCTGACACGCACTCTCTCACTCTCTTACACGCACACACACATGATCGTCATCCTCTTACTCTCACACTCCATCCTCTATTCCGAGGCCTTGCAACGAGCCTCTCCTCCCCTGCATCTCACAATCTGTGTCTCCTCCCTGGGGCCTCCTCACTCTGCTCCCTATCGCTGTTTGGAGGCGCTGGAGTGGTATTCCGGTGTGCTCCAGCATCATGACACCCCTAACGGAAGAGGAAGATGATAAGGCAGTTGTGGGATTCTTGAATTTTAAATAGGAGTATTAAATACAAAGTGAGGAGGTATGTTACCCCTTCACTACTCACTGGTTAGGTCTCTGGTTAGATGCTGTGTTCAACTCTGGGCAACACACTCGAGGGAGGAGGTCACGGCCCTGGCGAGGACACAGGGCAGATTTACCAGGATGATACCAGGGATGTGGCAGTTTGTATTTGTGGGCAGATTGGAGAAATTGGGACTATTGTTCTTAGAGCAGAAAAGATTAACCGGAAATTTAATGAATGTATTGAAATTGAGGACGGGCCTTATGCAGCAAGTGGAGAGTAATTATTTCCTCTGGTGGTGGATTGGTAACCACAGATCATAGAGTTAAAATAGTTGGAAGAAAAATCAGTGGGTAAATGAGGAGAAGTTATTTCACACATTAGGCTGTTATTATCTGGAATACACCTCCTGG
Source organism: Scyliorhinus torazame (assembly GCF_047496885.1). Lineage (NCBI taxonomy): Eukaryota > Metazoa > Chordata > Chondrichthyes > Carcharhiniformes > Scyliorhinidae > Scyliorhinus > Scyliorhinus torazame. The sequence continues at coordinate 11,713,960 of NC_092723.1, read as the reverse complement.
AATAGTCATGGAATAAGATTCATAAGTTCATAAGATATAAGAACAGAATTAGGCTATTTGGCCCATCGAGTCTGCTCCACCATTCTATCATGGCTGATATGTCCCTCATCTGTTACCTACAATGTTACAGACCAAGAGCTGGGTTGCAAAATCAGCCAGAGCGTCTCCTCCCTCGAACACACGACCTAGGAGCAGGAGTCGGCAATTCAGCCTCCCGAGCCTAACACCCTCAATGTGATCATGGCTGATCCCATCCTGGCCTCAACTCCACCGTCCTGCCCGTTCTCCATCACCCTTCAACCCATTACCAATTAAAAATCTGTCTAACGCCTCCTTAAATTTACTCACTGTCCCAGCATGCACCGCACTCTGGGGTAGCGAATTCCACAGACTCACAACCCTTTGGGAGAAGTCGTTTTTCCTCAAATCTGTTTTAAATTTGCTGCCTCTTATTCAAAGATTATGACCTCTCGATTTAGAATGCCGCACAAGAGGAAGTATCTGCTCCACGTCTACTTTATCCATACCGTTTAGCATCTTGTATACCTCAATTTGTTCTCCTCTCATTCTTCTGTACTCTAGAGAGTATCGGCCCAAACTGTTCAACCTCTCCTCACACGACAAACCCCTCATCTCTGGAAATCAATCTGGTGAACCTCCTCTGAACTGCCTCCAATTCCACTGCATCTTTCCTCAAATAAGGGGACCAAAACCGTGCACAATACTCCAGGTGTGGTCTTACTAATGCTTCCAAAAGACAGATGGACATACGTTTGAAGGGGATCAATGTGCAGGGTTATGGGGGGAGCTGGGGTGTGGGATTAAATTGGGCAGAGCTGGCACAGACATGACCGGCCGAATGGCCTCCTTCTCTGCTTTAAGGTTCTTACCTCTTCATTCACCTGAGGAAGGAGCAGTGCTCCAAAAGCTAGTGACATCGAAACAAACCTGTTGGACTTTAACCTGGTGTTGTAAGACTTCGTACTGTGCTCACCCCAGTCCAACACCGGCATCTCCACATTAAGGTTCTTGATTCCAGTCCCACTCAGGGTTTGTGTGTGTCCCCTTGGGAAAGGATTGTCTAAAATTGATTGGTGGGATATTTCCAACTTTCTTAAATCATGTTTCACCCAACAGCTTCACAGACACAGACGGCTCCGATAGTGATGACGGCTGCAGTGGGAGAAACCATCACAGTGGAATGTCCACAGGCAGAAAGGTACAAAGGAAACTCTATAATCTCGTGGTGCAAGGCAATTTCGGGAACTCGGTGTGATCATATATTGAGCATTGATGGACACAGAGTCAGAAATTATTATCGAAGAATATCGATTGCTAATACCAATGGCAAAATTTCAGTAACCATACAACAACTTGAAGAGGGAGATACAGGAACATACTGGTGTGTTCCTTATTCTGAAAACCAACTCCATATTTCAGGAGTTATATTGCTGAAGGTTTTCACAGGTAAGAATATTTCAGAAGATTGATTCTAGCATTGATAATGTGGTTGGGCTGCAGTAACACTGCTGCTGTGTGAGCTCAGACTGTGAAAGGATTATCGCAGTTCCTTATGTGCAAGTAAAGACCTCCCATCCTCCCATTTCTATCCATTTCCATTAACCTCTCGAAACATACTTCCCCCTGACACATCGACAAACCTAAAATTATATTCTACCAATGCCTCTTTTTTAAAATTATTTCACGGTATGTTGGTGTCACTGGCTAGGCCAGCATTTATTTCCCTAAGTACCCTTAGGAAGGGGGTGATGAGCACGAAAAAGGTGCTGGAAAAAGCATCGACCTACCAGAGCAACCAAATGGTCGCCCAGGAGGCTGAACTGCGACCGAGGGGAGCCTGATGGGGAAGATCGAGGACCAAGAAAATCAGTCGAGGTGGCAGAACATTCAAACAGTGGGCCTGCCGGAGGGAATCGAGGGCAGGGACGCGACCGACTACATGGCCCAGATTCTGAGCACCCTAGTGAGGAGGGACAGCTTCCCCAAGCCGCCGGAGATCGACAGGACTCATCGGTCACTCAGACCAACACCCAAGGCAGGGGAGCAGCGGAGAGCGGTCATAGCCAAGCTGCACAAGTACCAGGACTGGGGAAGGATCCTTCGCTGAGTCAGACAGGTGAAGGCTTGTAACTGGGAGGGACATAAAATCAGAGTCTACCAGGACATTGGGGCGGACCTGGCAAAGCGCCGGCGGAATTTAACCAGGCAAACTCGGCCCTATATAAAATCAAAGTCAGATTTGGGATGCTATTCCCAGCCAGACTCTGGGTTACATATCAGGATGAGGAACATTATTTTACTGCCCTGCAGAGGCGGACAAGTACATCCGTAAGAACCGTTTGGACACACAGCATAGAGGCGGTGATGAGGACGCGGAGGACACCAATGGAGAATTTTGGACGGGGCTGCATCACCTCGCTGTGCACAGGGGAACCAGCTCATGGGAAGGAGAGGGCAAGGGCACCAGAGCGCAGGAGAGGGTGAGGAGGAGATAGCAGGGTCACCGGCAGAACGGGTGAGGGGGGGGTGGCATGATACCAGCAGGAAAGGTAGCAGCAGGAGATATGAGGGAGAGGGGGGCATCTCCCAGGAGAGAGCATGTGGCAGGGTGGGGGTGCGGGGGGAGACACGGCATCGAGAGGGGGGGGGGGGTAGTCAGACAGAAGAGGAGGAAGATGGGGGTTGATGGTTGGGGTTTTCAGCGAGGGGGCGGGAAACAAAACCACAGGGTGATGTGTTGGGTGTTCTGGATCACATACAGGTCACCAACACTTGAAATAGTGCAACACTATTTTATTGAATCATTAACTGTTTAAACTGTGGGTAAATACGATACTAGCTTTAACTAAAGACTTTGCCTTGTCCTAACCAGTCGATGCACTCAGCACATGGTTTATGTCTGTGTTGCAGGCTGTGAGCTCTGTCCTCCTAGCTAGCTGCAACTCGAATCAGCGGGAACTCTGATGTCCCCTGTCTTTATAGTGCGTGTGCTCTCACTGGTGATTGGCTGCGATGTTGTGTGTGTTGATTGATTCCACTGTGTGTCCATCAGTGTGTGTGTCTGCACCATGATATACTGGTGTATATTATGACATCCCCCCTTTTATAAAAAATGTACCTACATGGCAATAAATAGTGTATGGTGTATGTTCCTGACTACATGTGTGCGAAATATTTACAGGACTATGTACATAAAAATTAAGCTATTTACATGGGAAGGTGCCTGGTGCAGAAAAACAGTGTGTCACAAGAATAACGAGATGAACACTATATACAAACTATATACAAACCACTTGAATGATTAAACGGAAGAACAGAACAAATCAGAAAGTCCATAAGTCCACAAAGTTCACAAATTAAGTCTCTGAGGTGGGCGACGAATTCTGGTTGACCGCCTCAAGGGTGGGTCGGGAACCGCCGGCTGAGGAGCGGGCTGGACTGCGTCAGAGTGAGGAGGATGCAGAGTGACCGGAATTTCTGCATAGTCCAGGTCAGGGTCAACAGGAGGGCGTGGCAATGGTGGAGGATCACGTAGCGAGCGCGGAACGAGACGAAGGGCACGTCGATTGCGGCTCAGAATGGAGCCATCCGGTAGACGAACCAGGAATGAGCGGGGGGCCACCTGCCGAAGAACCACAGCAGTTACAGACCAGCCACCATCCGGAAGATGGATGCGGACGTTGTTATCTGGAGCCAGAGCAGGGAGATCAGCTGCACGGGAGTCATGAGCCGCCTTGTGCTGTGCACGAGACAGTTGCATTCGTTGAAGGACCGGAACGTGGTCGAGGTCTGGGACATGAATGGACGGCACCGTCGTCCTCAGGGTGCGACCCATGAGCAGCTGGGCTGGCGACAGGCCAGTGGACAGTGGGGCTGAGCGATAGGCCAGAAGGGCGAGGTAGAAATCAGACCCAGCATCGGCAGCCTTGCAGAGGAGCCGTTTGACCATGTGGACGCCCTTCTCCGCTTTGCCGTTGGATTGGGGGTACAGGGGACTGAATGTCACATGCACAAAGTTGTACCTCCTGGCAAAGTTGGACCATTCCTGGCTTGCGAAGCAGGGGCCATTGTCCGACATCACAGTGAGTGGGATGCCGTGTCGAGCAAAGGTGTCCTTACAGGCACGGATAACTGCAGACGATGTGATGTCGTGTAAACGAACCACCTCCGGGTAGTTTGAAAAATAGTCTACAATCAGGACATAGTTCCTGCCCAGTGCTTGGAACAGGTCGATGCCGACCTTGGACCAAGGGGACGTGACCAACTCATGGGGCTGTAGGGTCTCACGTGGTTGGGCCGGCTGGAAGCGCTGACAAGTGGGGCAGTTGAGCACTGTGTTGGCTATGTCGTCATTGATGCCGGGCCAGTACACTGCCTCTCGGGCCCGTCGGCGGCACTTTTCCACGCCAAGATGGCCCTCGTGTAGCTGTTCCAGGACGAGCTGGCGCATGCTGTGCGGGATGACAATGCGGTCCAGTTTCAGGAGAACACCATCGACTACCGCCAGATCATCTCTGATGTAGAACTGAGGGCATTGGCCCTTGAGCCACCCATCTGTTAGGTGGCGCATGACACGCTGTAGCAAAGGGTCAGCCGCCGTCTCGCGGCGAATTTGGACGAGGCATTCATCTGAAGCAGGTAGATTGGAGGTCACGAATGCCACATGGGCGTCAACCTGGCAGACAAATCCCGCTGGGTCACATGGAGTGTTGACTGCCCTGGCGAGAGTGTCAGCAATGATGAGGTCTCTGCCTGGGGTGTATACCAGCTGAAAGTCGTATCACCGGAGCTTGAGAAGAATACGCTGGAGGCGAGGCGTCATGTCGTTCAAGACTTTCTGTATTATATATATATATATTTATTTTTTTTAATAAATTTTTCCTTTTCTGAGTTACCAAGCCAGGGCTCAGAGTGTGGGTCAGGGGCGAACCCCTACTCCAGCTCCTCGCCTGCTCCAAAAAACTAATTCAAATTGAATCGAATTTATGGTCCCCACAAGAGAGACATACCAGATCTGAACCGACAGGCTCAATCTACAGACACTTGATTTTAGCCAAAAGGCCGAGAAGCGATCTTTCTATATTATATTGACCAGCGGGCGATGGTCGGTCTCGACGGTGAATTGAGGAGGGCCGTACACATAATCATGAAACTTGACGACACCGGTCAAAAGGCCCAGGCATTCCTTTTCTATCTGCGCGTAGCGCTGTTCCGTGGGAGTCATGGCGCATGTCGCATATCCAACGGGGGCCCATGATGAGGCCTCATCGCGTTGCAGGAGCACTGCCCCAATGCCAGATTGGCTGGCATCGGTCGAAATTTTTGTCTCTTTCGCTGGATCAAAGAAAGCTGAGACAGGGGCCGTGGTGAGTTTTGTTTTGAGTTCACTCCATTCGCGCTCGTGGGCAGGAAGCCATTGGAAGTCTGTCGTCTTCCTGACCAGGTTCCTGAGAGCCGTGGTATGAGAGGCGAGGATAGGGATGAACTTCCCTAGGAAGTTGACCATGCCCAGAAATCGGAGGACCGCCTTCTTGTCCTCTGGCGTTTTCATCCGGCCGCACACCCAACTGGGAGATTTGGTCCCCTAGAAACCTGAGTTCCGTCTGACCAAAGGAGCATTTAGCTCTGTTGAGGCATTGGCCCTGCTCCCGTAAGCGTTTGAACACGCGCTGGAGGCGACTGACATGCTCCTGCGGGGTGGTGGACCAAATGATTATGTCGTCGACATAAACGCGAACACCTTCAATGCCCTCCATCATTTGTTCCATGATCCTGTGGAACACTTCTGAAGCTGATATGATCCCAAACGGCATCCTGTTGTAACAATATCTGCCAAAGAGGGTGTTAAAGGTACAAAGTTTCCTGCTGGATTTGTCGAGCTGTATTTGCCAGAATCCTTTCGAGACGTCAAGTTTGGTGAAGAGCTTGGCGCGAGCCATCTCACATGTGATCTCTTCGTGCTTGGGAATTGGATAATGCTCCCTCATGATATTGCGATTCAGATCCTTGAGATCAAGGCAAATTCTCAGCTCGCCGCTTTTTTACGCACACCATGGAACTGACCCAGTTGGTTGGTTCCGTAACTCTGGCGATCACTCCTTGGTCTTGGCGGTCCTGCAGCTGCTGCTTGAGGCGGTCCTTGAGGGGTGCTGGGACGCTGCGAGGTGCATGCACCACAGGCGTCACGTTCTGTTTGAGTAGGATCTTGTACGTATATGAGAGTGTGCCCATGCCTTCGAAGATGTCGCGGTGCTGGTCGATGATGGCGTCGAGTTGCGCCCTGAAGTCAGCATCCTGGAAGGCGGGCGTGTCATCAGTAGAGAGAGAGTGAACTCTTTGAATGAGGTTCAACAGCTTGCACGCCTGTGCGCCAAGCAGGGAGTCCTTCGAGGAGCCCACGATCTCGAAACGAAGGATGGCTTTCCGTGACTTATGCGTCACTTCAAGTTGGCACGAGCCGGTAGCAGGAATGATGTTGCCATTGTAGTCCAATAGCTGGCAGGCCGATGGAAGGATGGCTGGTTTGACACAAAGGCTTTGGAAAACAGACCATGCCATGAGATTGGCGGAGGCACCAGTGTCCAGGCAGAATCGTATTTGGGACCGGTTGACCGTCAGGGTGGCACACCACTCATCGTCTGGATCGATGCTGTATACCGACAGCAGCTGGTGTCTTTGCTTCAGGGACAGCCTGTTTTTTGTCACAACACCGACTCGGGTCGTCGGTGTCACTGCTGTGTGGGAGGTCCGCATCGGACTCGGAGACCGTGGGTTGAATTGCCCGAACATTCCTGCGAGGCTGGTTGAAGCGATATGAGTTGGCAGGCTGAGCTGCTCGACAGCAGGCAGCATAGTGGCCAAGTCTTCCACATCATAGACATTGTCGAGATTTTGCGGGGCATTGCCGCTTTAAATGGGCGGAGCCACAGTTGCGGCACGTCATGACGTCAGCACGTTCGCTGCGCCACCGCGCATGCGCGGTGCCGTCATGCGTGGTGTGCGCCTGCGCATTACGTTCCTCAAAGTCGCCATCCCCTCGTTTGGTATGTACAAGCGCGGGAGTCCGCAAAATGGCCGCCCTCATCCAGGCTGAGGCCCTGGAGGTGATCAATCACTTGGACCTGTTCCGCCTCGTGGGGACCTTGCCGTGCCGTTTCAGCCGCTTGTATATGGGAGTACCGACTCGTGGCGTTTTCATGTAAGACACAGGTCTCGATGGCGGTCGCTAGGGTGAGTTGCTTTACTTTGAGGAGCTGCTGACGTAGGGGGTCTGACTGAACACTGAAAATGATCTGGTCGCGTATCATGGAGTCGGAGGTGGGCCCGTAGCTGCAAGATTACGCAAGGATGCAGAGGTGCGTTAGAAAGGATTGGAAAGGTTCACCCTTACCCTGCAAACGCTGCTGGAACACGTAGCGTTCAAAACTTTCATTCACCTCTACACTGCAGTGAGTGTCAAACCTGAGGAGGACCGTCTTGAACTTCGTCTTGTCTTCATCATCTGCAAAGGTGAGAGAGTTGAAAATGTGGCTGGCATGGTCCCCGGCCGTGGAGAGAAGAAGACCAATCTTCCTGGTATCCGAGACGCCCTCCCTGTCCGTGGCTTCGAGAAGAGCTGGAGGCGCTGTTTGAAAATCTTCCAGTTGGCCCCGAGGTTGCCAGCGATGCGGAGCGGCGGCGGCGGGCTGATGTTGTCCATGTCGCAGGATGACGGAATGCTGGCGGAAGGCAGATCACTTGCAGGTAGGTCTAAGAAGTGCTAGTATCCCACCAGCCCTGGTATCATGATGTGTTGGGTGTTCTGGATCACATACAGGTCACCAACACTTGAAATAGTGCAACACTATTTTATTGAATCATTAACTGTTTAAACTTACTTAGACTGTGGGTTAATACGATACTAGCTTTAACTCAAGACCTTTGCCTTGTCCTAACCAGTCAATGCACTCAGCACATGGTGAATGTCTGTGCTGCAGGCTGTGAGCTCTGTCCTCCTAGGTAGCTGCAGCTCAAATGAGCGGGAACTCTGATGTCCCCTGTCTTTAGAGTGCGTGTGCTCTCACTGGTGATTGGCTGCGGTGTTGTGTGTGTTGATTGATCCCACTGTGTGTCCATCAGTGTGTGTCTGCACCATGATAAACTGGTGTATATTATGACACAGGGGGAACAAAACTGTAAGAGTGGAAAGGCTCTAGACTGGCTTCAGCAGGTCACTCTCAGAAACGTGGAACAAGATGGCACCGTAAGCAGCCATTTTGGAGGGTCCCTAAATAAAGGGAAACCCCAGAGCGCAGGGACTGACCCACGTGGTGGCCAGTTGCCCCTGGACAACGGAAACCCCGGAGAGCAGGGACTGACCCATGTGGTGGCCAGTTGCCCCTGGACAACGGAGAACCCGGAGCACAGGGACTGACCCACGTAGTGGCCATTTGCCCCTGGACAACGGAAGCCCCGGAGCGCAGGGGCCCGGCCTCATGGTGGGAACGGTGACTGTGACAATTTTGGCTGACCCCCTAACAAAGGGAAACCCCGGAGTGCAGGGGCGCATCCACAAGGTAAGTATGGTCGATCCCGCGGGGGGAAGGGGAAAATAAAATCTCCATCAGAATAGCCGCTTGGAACGTCAGGGGACTTAACGGCCCAGTGAAAAGATCCAGAGTCTTCGCCCACCTGAAAAGTATGAAAGCCGACATAGTCTTCCCTAAAGAGACACAGCTGAGGGAGAAGGACCAACTTCAGGTTACAAAGAGCTGGGTGGACAGACCTACCATTCCTGCTACAGGCCAAGAGCCAGGGCGGTAGCCATATGATCAGTAAGAGGACGGTGTTTACTGCGACGAGAATGGTTACGGACCAGGGGGGACTGTACATCATGGTCAGCAGTGGGTTTCCTCCGGGCGCTCCGGTTTCCTCCCACAAGTCTGAAAGACGTGCTGTTAGGTGAATTGCATATTCTGAATTCTCCCTCTGTGTTCCCGAGCAGGCGCCGGAATGTGGCGACGAGGGGATTTTCACCGTAACTTCATTGCAGTTTTAATGTAAGCCTACTTGTGACACGAATAAAGATTATTATTATTAGTCCTGGTGAATGTGTACGCGCCCAACTGGGATGGCACGGAATTTGTAAAGGAGACCACGGCAGAAATCCCCGACATAGACACGCGCCGACTGATCATGGGGAGGGGGTCTTTAACTGTGAACAGGACCCACTGACGGTCAGGTCAAACCCCAGAACGGGGAAACCGACAGGTATGGCCTGAGAACTGGGAATGTTTATGGACGGGAAGGGGGCAGTGGACCCATGGTGAAAAGGAATTCTCATTTTTCTCGCTAGTACACAGCACGGCAGTACCGTGGGCAGCACGGTAGCACAGTGGTTAGCACAGTTGCTTCACAGCTCATGGGTCCCAGGTTCGATTCCCGGCTGGAGTCACTGTCTGTGCGGAGTCTGCACGTTCTCCCCGTGTGTGCGTGGGTTTCCTCCGGGTGCTCCGGTTTCCTCCCACACGCCAAAGATGTGCAGGTTAGGTGGATTGGCCATAATAAATTGCCCCTTAGTGTCCAAAAGATTAGGTGGGGTTACTGGGTTACGGGGCAAGGGTGGAGGTGTGGGCTTGAGTAGGGTGCTCTTTCCAAGAGCCGGTGCAGACTCGATGGGCTGAATGGCCTCCTTCTGCACTGTAAATTCTATGATTCTGGGTAAAGCCCAATTCTGTGAATAAAAAATTCTAAATCCCATTCAATGGTTTTGCTGCTGGAATGAAATGAAAATCGCTTATTGTCACAAGTCGGCTTCAAATGAAGTTACTGTGAAAAGCCCCTAGTCGCCACATTCCGGCGCCTGTTCGGGGAGGCTGGTACGGGAATTGAACACACGCTGCTGGCCTGCCTTGGTCTGCTTTAAAAGCCAGCCATTTAGCCCTGTGCTAAACAGCCCATAGCTTCATGGGAAGGCGAGGGCACCAGAATGACTACGGAGTTTTCAAACAGGAGAATTGTGGCCCATATTTCTGAATTTCTATTCCTCCAACCATCCAAAATCCGAGCTAACTTTAGAAACAACTGCTTCTGTATTAATGTATATTTTTAGAAGCTAGTTTTTTATGTTTCTCTTCATAACCTACAACGAATACAGCACATCCCCTCGCCCCCCCTGCCCCCTCGCCCCCGTTACCCCAGATTGCAGCATTTGTCTTCCCCATCTGCCCCTCTGAAATTTCTGCCACCCGTCCCCACGATTTCCCCCCCCCCCCCCCCCCACCCCGCCCTCCTGGATTACATCAGGTTTCTTCCTTCATATCCCCCCTCTTTCCCACCTCATTCCCCCTCCTCTTCTCCTCCTCCCTCCCTCTCCTCCACCCCCCCTCTTTGACTCTCCATCCCCCATTATCCACCCATCTTTCCCACCCTTTTTCCCCACTCTTTCCCTCCCTGCCTTCTCTGTTGCTTTGTCTCTTCCCAGCCCTGAGCACTCAGGTCGCAGGGTAGGCCGGAACCAGAAATAACCCAGGTGTCCAGCTCTACCTGCAGCTTTCCAGCCAGCATGGAGCAGCACTGGCTGCAGGAAGGTGGTGTGTGTTTGCGGTGGAGAAGTCAGGGGTGGAGAGAGCCATTGTCGGGGGTCTGGGCTCGAGGTTTGGTGGCATCAGGAGTGGCCCCTAGACTTGGCCCGAGATTGGGGTGGGAGGAGTGTTGGCCCGAGGCCAGAAATGGGTGAGGGTGGAGGGGAGAGAGTCTTCGGATTGTCTGATATGGGGAAAGGAGCTGGGGATAATGTCGAAAACTAGACTCTGAGTAAGACTCAGAACACAAAATATAGGTTAACTTCAACAGTTCATTTATTTACTAGAAATAATCACAAAATGATAAGACTTTTGCAAGGGGGGCACCTGCGTGGTGTCCCGAATGTTATTTACATTCCGGTGTTTTTTTGTTATTTACATGGGTTTAGATCCTTTCTTATTTTCATTCTTTTGTTTTCTTTCCTCATTGCCGCGTTTGCTGTGGCCATTGTGGTCCCCTGTGTCACCTTTCCTGCCTGTGTTCCCCTCTCTTTTCTCCCTCCTGATTCCACACCCCCCCCCGTTGTTGTTGGTGATCAGGGACGCAAAGGCAAGGGCGTTGGCCCGCCTCCCCATGCAGAGATCTGGCTGATCTGATACCCCGAAGACTGCCACTTTCTGGGCACGGCTCCACCTTCTTCTCCCCGGGTGGGTGAATCTCCATGGGTCCACCACCCCCATCTGCCCCATAAAGAGACCGAGTTCCTTTGCAATGCAGGAGGTCCTTCCCATTTTGGGGTTTGACCTCTCTGTCCGTGGGTCCTGTACACAGTTAAAATCCCCCTTCCCATGATCAGGAGGTGCGTATCTGTGTTGGGGATTTCTGTCATGGTCTTTGTTATGAATTCCGTGTCGTTCCAGTTGGCAGTGTATACCATCCTTGCCGCCATAAACATTGCCCTCTTATTAATTAGTATGGCTATCACCCCCTGGCACTCGTGCTGTGGCAGGAGTGGTACGTCTGTCGCACCTAGCCCTTCCTTACCCGTTGTCGTTCCTGCTCGCTCAGGTGCGTCTCTTCCAGGAAGACTATGTCAGCTTTAATGTTTCTCAGGTGGGTGAAGAATGAGGATCTTTTCACTGGGCCGGACATTCCAGTTGACTATCCTGGTGTGGGGGGGGGGGGGGGAGGGGGGGGGGGATTGTTTCCCCCCCCACCCCCCCCCCCACCCCCCACCCGCTCCTGTGGGGTTAACCATACTTACATGATGGACGCGCCCCTGCAGTCCAGGATTTCCCTTTGTTAGGGGGTCGTCCAAGATGGCCACGGTCACTGTTTTCCCCATCTGATCATGTCCCTGGGCTCCGGGGTTTCCCTTTGTCCAGGGGGCACCCAACATGGCCACCAACGGTGCGTCCACCACGTGGATATGTCCCTACACTCTGGGGTCTCCCTTCGCCCAGGGACGTTCTAGGTGGTTGCTTGCAGTGCTATTTTGTTCCGGGCCCCCAGTTGTGGTCTGATATAGCCATACTGCCTTTATCGTTCTGCCCTTATCTATTTCTAAGTCCCCTTTCCCCATCCTTCCCGTAGCCCACTCCCCTCTATCCCCCTTCCATCTGCTTCTCTCCCCCTTACCCCTTGTCACCGTTTTTTGTGCCTCCCCCCCACTTGCAGGTGCTATTCCCCTTGCTAGGGGTGTGCCGTGGCCTCTGTCTGCTGCATCAGTCATGGTGCTAGTTATGCCGCTAGTGTGGTGACTCCCCTCCCGGAGTTACTGTCCTTCTTTTCTTCGCCCGCTCTCTGGAATTCCTACCCGTCCTATCCCCCGTCTTACCCTGTATTTTTCCTGGGTGCCACTCCGCCTTCCCTCTGCGCTACCCTCGTTGTCCCGAACGAGGCCACCTTCTCACACGTAAAGCGGTCTCTTTGGTGGTGGCTTGTTGTTGATCGTACAGGTTGTGGTGGGGGGGGAGAGGGGGGGAACAGGTTCTTCTCTTCTCCTCCTCCCCCACCCCCTCACCATTGTAGCCATCTCAGATGGCCACCTGAAAAGGACCATGGGAATTATGGCCAACCCAGGACTCAGACACACTCAGAGCTTGTGTGTGTATTTGCAACCCTGATAGCTAGACGCGATCGAAACCCCCGCTCGTTTGCATTCTAATGGCCCATTTCCCCAGAACAAAAGGATTGTACTCAGGTAACCGATACAGATGCAGACTAATCGACGCCACTCCCTTTGCTAAGGAAGCCCAAACAGCCAAGGTCAATGACCGCTCAGGACACTCCCAACCATCAAGGCACCCGCCCCTTTATTGGCCAAAATCGAAGAGAGTGATCGAAGCCTGTCGAATTATTGGATCCAAAGCTAAGAACCGCCCCAAAGAGTGCGAAATCCCAGAAGGATAAAGAGAGACACAGCCATGTGCTCGGTCTCTCTTGGCCCCGGCCTACGCCTAAAACCAAGTGTGGCATCACGACCAGAAGACAAGTTCAAGACCAACGATCGCTATCAGACGGATGAACCCAGCAGAAACGAAGCCACTTCTTCCACCCAGCCACACAAGATCCGAACAAAGGCCTTGTTCATCTCCAAAGCAGGTTGCCCTGAAGTTAAGTACAGGTTGTTGTCGTTGTTAGGTGTAGTTTAAGTAGTAGTGTTTTATGTTGCATGTCGAAGTAATCCTTGTGTATAAATAAACTATCCTTGAACTTGAACTGACTAACTGGTTGTTTGGTCTTTGATCGATATCCGGTAAAGCCTTGTGGTGGTATCATTTGATACTTGGCGGCTCTGAAAAGCAATATTATCATTAATAACTGTCATATCTAGTTAATTTGGCAACATTATTGGGTACAGCATACCAAACCGTACGCCGCTCTTGTATAGCGCGTCCTTTGACTTGTTGAACTCGGCCCGGTTCTTGGCCAGGTCAGCCCCAATGTCCTGGTATATCCGGATCTTATGTCCTTCCCAGCTACAGTTATTGGACTGCCTGGTGCAGCGCAGGATTCTTTCCCGGTCCTGGGATCGATTCAGTTTCGCTATCACCTGCCTTGGTTGGTCCCCGGCTTTGGGCTTTGATCGCAGCGACCGCAGTGCTCTGTCTATTTCCTGTTGGTTGGGGAAGGTCTCCCTGCCCACCAGGTTGCCCAGCATTTGGGCCACATAGTCTGTGGGGTCCCTACCTTCGATCCCCTCCGGTAGGCCCACGATCTGGACGTTTTGACGCCTTGACCGGTTTTCTTGGTCCTTGACCTTTCCTTTCAGGCTGTCTTGTGCCGTGACCAGCCTGGCCACCTCTTTTTCCAGGGCAACGATCCGGTCGCTCCGGACCATTGAGGCCCTTTCCAGGTCTGTGATCGTCACCTCCTGGGCCTCCAATCTCTTTTCCGCTTTTGCCCAGGGAAACTTGGGGTTCGCCAAGTGCACCGATCGGCTCGTCCGTTTACTTCTGCTCCAGGCTCTTTCCACTCCTGGTCTCTGCTCGGCCCCTGGATTGACTTTTGCCAGGCATTTTTCCCCATCTCTCTTTTTCCCCCTGTTCCACTAAGGTGGTGGAAGTTGTTAAGTTCTTAGGCGAATGTTTGGCGAAAAGTGGCTATTTTGCACGTCCACGGGAGGAGAGCCACCAGATGTGGGACTGCTCAGCAAATCGTCATCACCGGATGTCTCCTGACCATTTTCTTTAGCACAAAAGCAGTTTAGCAGTTAAACTCAGCCCCAATGGTTCTGGCGATGAAAACTGAAACTCCATTTGACCGACAAGTAACAAACTCACATTGTTTGTATATTTTTAGTGTTTATCCAAAGCAATGCTCAGTTTGTGTCCAACAGGCCTGGAGTTGGGTTCCCTTCATCGACTTTGAAAATTCACCCGAACGTTCTGAGCAATTTCACTGCAGCTACAGAAATAGAAATGGTTCACTAAACTTAGACCCACACACCTCTGAAATATTAAATTAAAGGTTTAGAACGAGCAGGAATTGAACGCAGGAGCCTTCAATGATTACAGTGCATTTTAGACTATAATCCTGTCCGTACATTAAAAACAGAAAATACTTTTTGACATTTTCAACATTTGGTTGGTTTTTATATTTTGAGCAATGAAAAGATGCTCAGTTTTGAACTTGTATTGATTGTTTTTTTCTGATTTATCAACAGGTACATGGGAGCCAATTGTATCAGAGATCAGAGGTGTGGGAAATACCGCCACTGTACCATGTCTGTACACGGAGGAGGAGAAATACTATAAGAAATTCTTGTGTAAAGTAACCTCTATAAATAAATGCACCATTATTGCCAGCTCTGATGGGGCTGTAAACAATCTGCAAAATGGGAGTGTTTCAATCACTATTAATAATTCTCATAATTTTACTGTTACCCTGGGCAACATTAATAAAGCTGACGAAGGAGAGTACTGGTGTGGAGCAGTAACAATAAAGAACATAAAGATCGTTCAGGTAAAAAATCTGACAACTGCTGCAGGTAAGGGTCAAGATAGAACATAGAACATTACAGCGCAGTACAGAACTTTCGGCCCTCGATGTTACGCCGACCTGTGAAACCAATCAAAGCCCATCTACACTATTCCCTTATCATCCATATATTTATCCAATAACCACTTAAATGCGCTTAATGTTGGCGAGTCCACTACTGTTGCAGGCAGTGCATTCCACTCCCTTACTACTCTCTGAGTAAAGAACCTACCTCTGACATCTGTCCTATATCTATCTCCCCTCAATTTAAAGCTATGTCCCCTCGTGCTAGCCGAGGAAAAAGGCTCTCACTGTCCACCCTATCCAGTCCTCTGATCATCCTTGTATGCCTCAATTAAGTCACCTCTTAACCTTCTTCTCTCTAACGAAAACAGCCTTAAGTCCCTCAGCCTTTCCTCATAAGATCTTCCCTCCATACCAGGCAACATCCTGGTAAATCTCCTCTGCACCCGCTCCAATGCTTCCACATCCTTCCTATAATGCGGTGACCAGAACTGCACGCAATACTCCAAATGCGGCTGCACCAGAGTTTTGTACAGCTGCAACATGACCTCAAGGCTCTGAAACTCAATCCCTCAACCAATAAAAGCTAATACACCATACGCCTTCTTAACAACCCTATCAACCTGGGTGGCAACTTTCAGGGATTGATGTACATGGCACCGAAATCTCTCTGCTCATCCACACTACCAAGAATCTTACCATTAGCCCAGTACTCTGTCTTGCTGTTACTCCTTCCAAAATGAATCACCTCACACTTTTCTGCATTAAACTCCATTTGCCACCTCTCAGCCCAGCTCTGCAGCTTATCTATGTCCCTCTGAAACCTGCAACATCCTTCCGCACTGTCCACAACTCCACCGACTTTAGTGTCATCTGCAGATTTACTCACCCATCCTTCTACGCCCTCCTCCAGGTCATTTATAAAAATGACAAACAGCAGTTGCCCCAAAACAGATCCTTGTGGTACACCACTAGTAACTGAACTCCAGGCTGAACATTTCCCATCATCCACCACCCTCTGTCTTCTTACAGCTAGCCAATTTCTGATCCAAACTGCTAAATCACCCTGAATCCCATGCCTCCGTATTTTTTGCAATAGCCTACCGTGGGGAACCTTATCAAACACTTTACTGAAATCCATATACACCACATCAACTGCTTTACCCTCGTCCACCTGTTTGGTCACCTTCTCAAAGAACTCAATAAGGTTTGTGAGGCATGACCTACCCTTCACAAAACCGTGTTGACTATCTCTAATCAAATTATTCCTTTCTAGATGATTATAAATCCTATCTCTTATAAACCTTTCCAAGACTTTGCCCACAACAGAAGTATGGCTCACTAGTCTCTAGTTACCGGGGTTGTCTCTACTCCCCTTCTTGAACAAGGGGACAACATTTGCTACCCTCCAGTCTTCTGGCACTATTCCTGTAGACAATGATGACATAAAGATCAAAGCCAAAGGCTCAGCAATCTCCTCCCTAGCTTCCCAGAGAATCCTAGGATAAATCCCATCCGGCCCAGGGGACTTATCTATTTTCACACTTTCCAGAATTGCTAACACCTCCTCCTTATGAACCTCAAACCCTTCTAGTCTAGTAGCCTGAATCTCAGTATTCTCCTCGACAACATTGTCTTTTTCCTGTGTGAATACTGATGAAAAATATTCATTTAGCACCTCTCCTATCTCCTCGGACTCCACGCACAACTTCCCACTATTGTCCTTGACTGGCCCTACTCTTACCCTAGTCATTCTTTTATTCCTGACATACCTGTAGAAAGCTTTAGGGTTATCCTTGATCCTACCTGCCAAAGACTTCTCATGTCCCCTCCTGGCTCTTCTTAACTCTCTCTTTCGGTCCTTCCTAGCTAACTTGTAACTCTCGAGCGCCCTAACTGAACCTTCACGTCTCATCTTTACATAAGCTTCCTTCTTCCTCTTGACAAGTGATTCAACTACTTTAGTAAACCACAGTTCCCTCGCTCGACCACTTCCTCCCTGCCTGACAGGTACATACTTATCAAGGACATGCAGTAGCTGTTCCTTGAACAAGCTCCACATTTCAATTGTGCCCATCCCCTGCAGTTTCCTTCCCCATCCTATGCATCCTACATCTTGCCTCATCGCATCATAATTGCCTTTCCCCCAGCTATAACTCTTGCCCTGCGGTATATACCTATCCCTTTCCATCGCTAAAGTAAACATAACCGAATTGTTGTCACTATCACCAAAGTGCTCACCTACCTCCAAATCTAACACCTGTCCTGGTTCATTACCCAGTACCAAATCCAATGTGGCCTTGCCTCTTGTTGGCCTATCTACATACTGTGTCAGGAAACCCTCCTGCACACATTGGACAAAAACTGACCCATCTAAAGTACTCAAACTATAGCGTTTCCAGTCAATATTTGGAAAGTTAAAGTCCCCCATAACAACTACCCTGTTACTTTCGCTCCTGTCCAAAATCATCTTTGCAATCCTTTCCTCTACATCTCTGGAACTTTTCGGAGGCCTATAGAAAACTCCCAACAGGGTGACCTCTCCTTTCCTATTTCCAACCTCAGTCCATACTACCTCAGTAGACGAGTCCTCATCAAACGTCCTTTCTGCCGTAATACTGTCCTTGACTAACAATGCCACCCCTCCCCCTCTTTTACCACCTTCCCTGAGTTTACTGAAATATCTAAACCCCGGAACCTGCAACAACCATTCCTGTCCCTGCTCTATCCATGGGCGTCATTCTCCGACCCCCCGCCGGGTCGGAGAATGGCCGTTGGCCACCGTGAATCCTGCCCCCGCCGAAGTCTCCGCTCCCGGAGATTGGGCGGGGGCGGGAATCCGGCCGCGCCGGTTGGCGGGACCCCCCGCTGGATTCTCCGGCCCGGATGGGCCGAAGTCCCGCCCAGGAATTGCCTGTCCCGCCGACGTAAATCAAACCTGGTATTTACCGGCGGGACCAGGCGGCGTGGGCGGGCTCCGGGGTCCTGGGGGGGGGCGCGGGGCGATCTGACCCCGGGGGGTGCCCCCACGGTGGCCTGGCCCGCGATCGGGGCCCACCGATCCGCGGGCGGGCCTGTGCCGTGGGGGCACTCTTTCCCTTCCGCCTCCGCTACGGCCTCCACCATGGCGGAGGCGGAAGAGACTCTCCCCACTGCGCATGCGCGGGAAACTGACAGCGGCCGCTGACGCTCCCGCGCATGCGCTGGGAAACTGACAGCGGCCGCTGACGCTCCCGCGCATGCGCCGCATTTCCGCGCCAGCTGGCGGGGCAACAAACGCCATTTCCGCCAGCTGGCGGGGCGAAAATCCCTCCGGCGTCGGCCTAGCCCCTCAATGTTGGGGCTAGGCCGCCAAAGATGCGGAGACTTCCGCACCTTTTTGCCGGCGCGATGCCCGTCTGGTTGGCGCCGGCTTTGGCGCCAGTCGGCGGGCATCCCGCCGTTGGGGGAGAATTTCGCCCCAGGTCTCCGAAATGGCCACAACATCCCTGGTACCAACCCCTGCTGCAAGTTCACCCACCTTATTCCGGATGCTCCTGGCGTTGAAGTAGACACACTTTAAACCACCTTCCTGCCTGCCGGTACACTCCTGCAACCTTGAAACCTTACTCATGATCTCACTACTCTCAACCTCCTGTATACTGGATCTACAATTCAGGTTCCCAACCCCCTGCTGAATTAGTTTAAACCCTCCTGAAGAGCATTAGCAAATTTCCACCCCAGGATATTGGTATCCCTCTGGTCCAGGTGTAGACCATCCCATTTGTAGAGGTCCCACCTACCCCAGAATGAGCCCCAATTATCCAGGTATCTGAAACCCTCCCTCCTGCACCATCCCTGTAGCCACGTGTTCAACTGCTGTCTCTCCCTATTCCTCGTCTCGCTAGCACGTGGCACAGGTAACAACCCAGAGATAATAACTCTGTTTGTTCTAGCTTTAAGATTCCACCCTAGCTCCCTGAATTCCTGCCTTACATCCCTATCCCTTTTCCTACCTATGTCGTTGGTGTCTATGTGGACCACGACTTGGGGCTGCTCCTCCTCCCCCTTAAGGATCCCGAAAACACGATCCGAGACATCACAGACCCTGGCACCAACTGCGAGTCTCTCTCGTTCCCACAGAATCTCCTATCTATCCCCCTAACTATAAAATTGTTATAATTCAATCAGTGTTGTATCGAACTCAGAACAGAAACAATTGGCCAATGCCGGTGCGTGAGCTTCACACGAGGCACCTCCTACTCACCCCTTCTCTCAGCATATCCCTTGGTCCATTTCCATCTCAATGTCTTTCTCTAGCTTCCCATTAAAAACATCTGTGACTGTTGCCACAACCACTCCTTCTGGCAGCAAGTTCCACATTGAGCAAGTTCCATATTCTAACAACTACGAGTAAAGAATTTTATTCGGAATCCCTAATCGGATATTTTTAAAATATCTTCGATTTTTACGCCCTTAGGTTCCATCATAAGTGGAAAGATCTCTCTTAGAGTCATAGAATTTACAGAGCAGAAAGAGGCCATTCGGTCCATCGAGACTGCACAGGCCCTTGGAAAGAGCACCCCATTTAAGCCCACGCCTCTACCATATTCCCGTAATCCAGTAACCCCACCTAACCTTTTTGGACACTAAGGGCAATTTAGCACGGCCAACCCACCTAACCTGCACATCTTTGGACTGTGGGAGGAAACCGGAGCACCCGGAGGAAACCCGCGCAGACACGGGGAGAACGTGCAGACTCCGCACAGGCAGTCACCCGAGGCCGGAATTGAACCCGGGTCCCTGGAGCTGTAAGGCAGCAGTGCTAACCACTGTGCCACCGTGCCACCCTTGTCTTAATTTTTTGTTCTTCATTCTTAAGATGTTGCCGCCATTGACAAGGCCAGCCATAACTAAACTGGAAAATTTGGTGACATTCGCTGTTTCTAACTGCTGCATCCATGTGGTGTCGGAACACCCATGGTGCTGTTTGAAACAGAATTCCAGGATCCCCACCCAGTGACAGTGGGATAACAATAATGTATTCCTAAGCTTGGATGGAAAATTCCCTGAGGAACGCAGTTTCTTCCAGACCTGCTGTGTTGTGTGCAGATAGGCCTCTGCTGAGTCTGTGGATTGGACGTTCATCTATGATGTGTTGCATAGTTTGCTCTCTCCCACAGGCACATAGGGGGCTGGCACTAATGCCCCAGCTGTGGAGGTTGGCCAAGCAGGGGCCCTGGCCGGTCCTGAACCTGCTACGGGTGGACCACTCTTTCGTTGGAAGGTTGAAACCAGGCAGCCGTTGGGTTGGGTTATGAGACCAGCTCCTTGCTTTGTCGTGTCCAATCATTCCCATTCATTTGTCCAGTTGGAGTTTGCGCTGAAATCCTGTGGGAGAGGGTTTTTCCAGATTGGCCTTAGATGGGAGTCATACATTGGGTGGGCTGAAGTGGCAGGTGTGGAGGGCGCATTGTGAACTTTATCCATCATTTTGTGGGGTTTCTGCAAGACAGTGGATATGTGGAGGGGTGAGGTTCACCAGGACAGGGAGCCAAGGGAGTGATGTTAAGTGTAGTGTTTCAGTAAAGATACGCATTGTAGCATTCAGCTACGTGTAAACTGTGTGTGCATGTGTGTGTGTGTGTTGATATTGACCAAACAGGGCCACAGTATTCTGCTACTATGAGAGTGGCGAGTGCTGAGGTTAGGAGGGTGGTGGTAGCAGCACCCCCCCCCCCACCCCCCCCCATTGAACCGACTAGTTTCTAGTTTGGCAATCAAGTTGTTTCTGGACTTGACCTTGGCTGCAGTTGTTTTTAGATGTTCCCGGAGGGTCAGTGTCCTATCTAAGGTCACTCCGAGGTATGTTGGAGCTGGGTGGTGCTGTAACTAGCAGCCATTCATTTGGATGTTGAGCTCCTTATTGGCTTTTGCATTGTAAAGATGGAATAAGCTGGATGCAGTTTCTGTAGGACTTGGCTTGAGTCACCATGTGTTGCAGTATTGTTCAAAATTTTGACAAGTCCTCATTTAGTTTCGGGTCCAGGGTGTTAAGTCAGGGATTTGAATTGCGTGACAGGTGCCATCCGCCTATGTGAACTTTCAGGATCTAGTTTTTGGAAGATCGTTTGTGCACAAGCTGAACAGAATTGAAGCCAGTACTGAGTCTTGGGGGAGTCCATTGCTTTGCCTTTTCATTGTACTCTTTTCCTGTCCAAGACAACTCTGAACCTTCGATTGTTCAACAGTGTCCCCTTTCTTTAGTCGCCTGGGTTGGGGACGCACCCGAGACAGTTTCAGGAGGAGGAGGTCAGTGTGCCAAACGGTGTTGTAGGCAGCTGTGAGACCGAGGAACATTGTGGCTGTCTTCAAGTTTTCCTGAAAGTTGTTTTCAACGTCGGTGGTAAGGGCCGGAACCCCCTGTATTGCGGTCCTTGCGGAAACCAACCTGGTCGCGCTAGGGACTTCTCCTATGATTGGGGATATGAGCTGAAGGATGAGGCGCTCAAGTATTTTCTGGAACCAACAAGAGGGAGATTGGACGATAGCTAGCTGCACGTGTGGGGTCTTTTCCGGGTTTCGGTAGTGCAATGACTTTTGCTGTCCGCCATTTCTTTGGAGCAGTGTTGGAATTTATGACCATCGTGTAAAACCGGGTCAGCCAAGTGTTTCATAAATTCTAGCGTGATATTGTCATATCCTGCTGCCTTGCCGCACTTCAAGCCTTGTTATTAGATAGAAAAATATATTGAAACAACTCTGTGGTAAATCCTCTCTGATTTTGAGTTTGGCCACATTGGACAAACTTTCCCAGGGGAAGAAGGGACATGAGGGTGTAGTCATAGCTAGGCACTTGGGGTGGAATTTTACCAGCTACATTGTCATTGCCAACTGTGATTAAATATGGGCTTCACCATATGACTTTTTATGGGCCCGGGTTTAAAACTCCAAAGTATATCATGGAGTTCACCTGACCTACAACTGTTTATAGATTTGGGTTAGCGATGAGCACAAGGGCCTACCTATCAGGTGTTATTCAACAGAGGCCTTAAGCACTTTTAATCAAAAACAAAGTTTATTCTACGAATTTAGTTAACATTTTAATAAACACACACAGTAAGCATTTTTATCAACTATTAACATAAATACCCCACTCAGCTACAGTACTCTATATATAACCCGAGATAAATTCCCCTTTTAACTGTTCCAATTTAATAACAAGATCCCATAAACCAGAAAACCCTTTTCAAAGATGTGGCCCAGCAGACAGCACTCAAGACCTGGTCTGGATGCTCCTCTTTCCGTTCCAAAACAGCAGGTTTGAATTTCTTCCAGAAAACAGTTATTTATTTTCAAGTTATCGACCAGTCTGGAAACGGCTTTTAAAATGCAGATAGAGAGAAAAAACTTTCTTTCAACCTGTGCAGAACAAAACCAGGTCAAACTCAAAACGAAAGTAAAACCAACTCTCAGAGCCACAGCCCAGCTCCACCCACACAATGGCATCACTGAAGCCATGTGATAAGACAAAAACATTTCTTAAAGGGACACTCCCATGACAGACTTCGCCCACGTTCCAACCATCAGTTGGCCAACACATCCATCCTTGTGACGTACAGCCTTCCTAAGACAATCGGAAGACAAAAAGACTCATTATCCGTGTGGCTGATGCTAATTTGTCAGTCAAATAACCTTTTCCCACATTTTCAATATTTTTATACCTGGTAAAGGGAAATGTTCAATGAAAATTACAAAAAAAATCTTCTTCAACATCCCAAAGATGTTTCTCTAGGGTTGCACACAGCATTGTCCTGGAGATTGGTCTTGAATTTCTGGAGATTCTAGGCCAACCCTGGAGAGTTGGCAACCTGGGCTCCATGCAAGTGACTTTGGACGTGGAAGAATAGGGATTTCAAACAGTTAAGTGTCGGGTCAGCTCCCTGCCTCTCGGCTAGTTCCCCATGGGCGGGCTACTATGGGAACTGTCAGCCCACTCCATGGAGACGGGCAGTCAAGAAAGCTAATTAAGGCCCTGTTCAGCAGCCATTTTCAGGAGCCACTGAAATTTTGCTAGGGTGAACCCCAAACACCACCCCCCAGCACCCCCCCCCCCCCCCACCACACCCACCCCCCACTGGAACTGAAGCCCTGAAGGTGATCTCCCGGTAACAGATGGAAAGCCATCGGACCCTCTTCGCAATCCCACATTCACGGAGCCACATAAAGAAAAGAGCCACCTGCACAACAACTCCAGCCAAGAAGACCCCTATTCAAACTGACTTCTTTAATTGTAAATTCTTCACAGGCCTCCGAAAGCACCTCCATTTTGGAAAAGCCCTCTCGGTCCCCTCCCTGCCCATTCAACCACTAACTGAATCCACCTTTTCCTCCGCTTGCCTTTGCGCAAGATTACGTGATAATTCAAGTCAAGGAACTCCATTCAGCCCATCTACGTCCGTCCATCCAAAACTTGACCAGTTGGTCAAGGAGACTGTAACAGCGGGTGTTCAGAATGAATAATATATATCCTTTTCACCACATAACTGGCCCCTCCCATCCTCCAACACCTATGCTTACTTTCTTGAACACTCGGTGATGAAAATAAATGTATGTTATTGGGAATGATTATCAGTTATTCATTGAGTTACTCATTCATGTTTACTTGCAGAACTAGAAAATCCACCAAGCTCCAATGATTCCCAAAGGTAAGATTTTCATAATCGTCATAAAATAATTTTTAATCATTCGAATTAAAGTCATATCTAATAGCTAGTTCTGCTCTCTTCACAATACATGCTGAGCAATGCTATGTCTTTAAAACTACCACAATCCACACACTTTTTGCTGCTGAACTTTGCCTCATATAATTCCTCTGTTCATTGCCTTCCCATTTAATACACACATCGAAGTCAGGGAGCAAAGTTTCCACAGGCCCTGCCAACAATCGTTCAGTTGGCGATAATATGTGAGCCATGAATTGCCACTTCCTCCTGATGTCCCTCCCCACAACTCAGCATTCGTTCATGGATGTGGGCGTCACTGTCAAGGCCCATCCCCAGGGTCAGCACGATAGCATTGTGGATAGCACAATTGCTTCACAGCTCCAGGGTTCGATTCCGGCTTGGGTCACTGTCTGTGCGGAGTCTGCACATCCTCCCTGTGTGTGCGTGGGTTTCCTCCGGGTGCTCCGGTTTCCTCCCACAGCCCAAAGATGTGCAGGTTAGGTGGATTGGCCATGATAAATTGCCCTTAGTGTCCAAAATTGCCCTTGATGTTGGGTGGGGTAGCTGGGTTATGGGGATAGGGTGGAGGTGTTGACCTTGGGTGGGGTGCTCTTTCCAAGAGCCGGTGCAGACTCGATGGGCTGAATGGCCTCCTTCTGCACTGTAAATTCTATGATTGCTCTTGAGCGGGTCGTGTGCTGACATCTTGTGCCACAGCAGCCCACATGATGTAGGGATTCCCGTGGTATTGTTAGGAAGGCAGTACCTGGATTCTGACTCAACGACGATGAAGGAACCTTGATATATTTCTGAGTCAAGTTAGTATGAGGTTTGGACTTTCCCACGAGCCTATTAGCATTCTCCTTCCGGATAGCAGAAGTGCGGGTTTGGAAGGTGCTGCTGAGGAAGCTTCGGCAAGTTGTTGTCGTGCATTGTCAACAGCGAAAGACAATCTCACCAGAATGTGACTCATCTTTCGACTTAGCAATAATTACAATTAAAAAAAGATTTAGTTCACAATCCACTGCACGTTAGAGATATTTTTCCTTGTTTTAATGTGTGTACGGTCTTAATTTCATCTATTGCACTTCAATCTTTTAGAAACACTGCCTTGTACACCATCATCGCAGTTGTTCTGGGATTATTAATCTTACCACTGCTGGTTCTGTTTATATTGAGAAAGAAAAAGCTAAAAGCAGCACATGACCAGGGTAAGTAACCAAGAAATAAATATGCGAATAGAAACAGAAGTTGCCGAGTGGAAGAGTACAATAATTAACTGTTGAAATTAAATTGAAAAGAACTACTTTTTAATCAGAAACGGAGAGGGCTAAGCTTTCCCAGTTCTGGGAAGGTGAGATTGGGAACAAAGATGCAAAATAGCACATCGGGCTGGCGACTAGAATCGTTCCCACTTCCGAGGGATCTTGACCGAGCTGAATGGCAATGGCTATCCATACAGTAGCAACGGGTAGTCAATTAGGTGCATTAATGGGACAATTGGGGGGAGAGGTAATGACATTATTGGGATCTTCACTATAGCGGATGGAACCCCTGCTGAGGGTCAAGCCTTGCAGACAACTGGTGGCAGCCTCCTGGGGATAGGGCTGGAAGCAATCAATGCCTCCACTATATCAAGCCTGCGGAATTCACCAGCATCGGCTGCAGCCACAGGCCGTCCTGTGGAGCGGACCCCTCGCCACAATGATGGCCGCACAGCTGCGGCCAGTTTTTAATTTCCCCCACTACTACAGAGAGCCTCTCCATTTTGAGGTACCCTCATGATCTCCTGCTAGCTTCAGAAGTGCCAACTTTCCTGGTGGAGTGGCCGTCCAGACATTGCTACGGGGCCTCCGAGTGAGATTCTTGCTTCCATAGTCTGTCCTCTGTCGATAATTAATTAAACAGGGATTCCGGTGGTGGCTTCTTAATTGGCCGTTTCTCTGAAGCTCAGAGCCCACCAAAGCCTCCTCAAGGTTCCGAACCGGAATTGAGACCATCATCAGGGTCGTGACCCAATCAAGGAAATTCATCCCTCGGACATTCCAGCCCCTCGACCCAAACCAACTTAGGGGGGGGCAATTTTGTAATTGTTTATTTGATATATAAACAAAATGAAGGAAATCAAAGATAATGAGAACCATAATGTATAAATCAGGCCTTCCATTCCAATGCATGGGACTTGGGCAAGAGGAGTCATTTGCCATCCAGTGAAGCATAATATTGCATTCTGAGTCATTTCACTTCACAGTGACAGAATTTCCAGTAACCCCAATGCGTGGACAAGGTTCCCGAATCTCAGTTGTCTCACTTCCTCCCTCTATCTCTCCCCGTCCCTTCTTGAGCCACTCACACTAGCCGAGGCAGTGACTATGTGAGGCTACACAACTGCAGCAAATATCACAGCGGACATTGGTCCTCCTCCAACACCATGTCCAGCAGAAATTCCTGGATAACAACCAGGGGCAGGAATTCTGCCTGATCGCTTCCCGAGTCTGGGGCGCTGCAGCCATTTGTGGAGCCCCCAACACAGGGTGCTTCTGAGATTAATTCATTCATTTACAGAAGTGTACGGTACAAAGCCAGGTTTACACAGCTCAAGGACTCGCTGCCCTAACTTGTTCAACCATTGAAATAGAAACTGAATCTTGGGTTTCATGTATGTATTGTTGAGATGTGGGTGGTGCTGACAAGGCCAACATTTACCATCCGTCCATAACTGTGTTGCGGTGAACCACCTTCTTGAACCCTTGCAGTCCATGTCCATGTGGTGTGCACGCACACACACACACACTTGTTGGGGAGGGAGTTCTGGGCTTTAATCCAGCTACAGTGAAGGCTGTGATCTGACCCTGTAGATTCTGATCAAACTTTTGAATCCCTCCCATAGTTTATAGAATCGTAGAATTTACAGTGCAGAAGGAGGCCATTCAGCCCATCGAGTCTGCACCGGCTCTTGGAAAGAGCACCCTACCCAAGGTCCACACCTCCACCCTATCCCCATAACCCAGTAACCCCACCTAAGCCTTTTGACACTCAGGGCAATTTATCATGGCCAATCCACCTAACCTGCACATCTTTGGACTGTGGGGGGAAACTGGAGCTCCCGGAGGAAACCCACACAGACACAGGGAGAACGTGCAGATGCCGCACGGACAGTGACACAAGCTGGGAATTGAACCTGGGACCCTGGAGCTGTGAAGCAACCGCGCTAACCACTATGCTACCGTGCTGCCCTAAGTTTATGATATATATCTTGAGCCCCCAATTGCATTGGAAGACAGTGAAAAAAAGCTCATCTGGTTCAATGAGATATCCCCTAATTGTTTCAGAAATATAATGTTGATGTTACTCATCAGCTGATGAGTAACTTTGTACTGTTGTACTTTACAGCACTCTACTCAATTTTGCACAATGTTCTGAGGAAGTGGTTTGTCAGGAGTGAGTAATAAATAGATTTCTGCAGCAGATGCAAAGGAGACAGTTGGATTGATGTGGGGGAGTATGTGTGGGTGTGGAATTGAAGTTCTTGCAGTGATTTCAGAGTTTAATAGAACAAAGTTACTGCTGGTCAATATGACAGATAGCGTTCTTACTGTAAATTGGATTGGATTGGATTTGTTTATTGTCGCGTGTACCGAGGTACAGTGAAAAGTATTTTTCTGCGAGCAGCTCAACAGATCATTAAATACATGAAAGGAAATAAAAGAAAATACATAATAGGGCATAATAGTGAATCGCATGTTATCTTTTGTTACAGGTAAGAATGAAAATGTAAATGTGGAATTCCCAGCCACAATCAGAAAGGTAAGAACAGAAGGTATTTTAAATTCCACTTTTCTCATTTTGCAATCATTTAACACAATAATGAAAACTTTAACAGAAACTTAATTTCCCTAAATTCCCCAAAGTGCTCATTGTAACTACATTGACATTATAAACTTTGGTTTTCAACAGCACCAGCTGAAGGTCCTCCTCCAAGCCACTTACCATCCTGACTTGGAACTATATTGCTGTTCTTTCATTGTTGCTGGGTCAGAATCCTGGAACTCCCTCCCTAACAGCACTGTAGGTGCACCTCCACCACATGGGCTGCAGCGGTTCAAGGAGGTGGCTCACCCACCACCTTCTCAAGGGCAATTGGATATGGGTCACAAACACTGGCCTAGCCAGCGACATCCGCATCTCATGAAAGAATTTAAGAAAAGGTTTTGACAAGGTGCTACATGATCGGATAACTGGATGACCCTGGATTAGGTATAGACTGAAGGTTATTATTCCAGGCAATGTTTCCGTTTGGAGACATGTTACAATAATAATAATCTTTATTGTCACAAGTAGGCTTACATTAACACTGCAATGAAGTTACTGTGAAAATCCCCTAGTCGCCACATTCCGCCACCTGATCTGGTACAGAGGGAGAATTCAGAATGTCCAATTCGCCTAACAGCACGTCTTTCGGGACTTGTGGGAGGAACCCCACGCGGACACGGGGAGAAAGTGCAGACTAAGCTAAACTTGTTTGCACAGCTGATCTTGCTACTTAATGCCAACTTCAATTTTAACCACACATTCAGCAATTGCCATTTTTCATGAAGGCTCCTGAAGCAAGAGAATAGTATGAATGAGGAGCACACAATTTGCAACAGCATTTTTCAGGTACATCTTATGAAAGGTCAATGATGCACGTATACACTCACTTACCATGACCAGATGATGGTACTTTGTTGCAGTTCTCAACCAACCCAACTCCACGCCAACTCCTTCACTTCAAACACATAATATTTATAAAAAAATATAAGTTCTTCATAGTTAACTGTGAAAGCGCAAATCATTTAATGATCGTCAATCGTTTAAAATTAGCAAGTAGTCAAAATACTCAAGAGACCCACGTCAATCCACTTGGGTGAAAGGGCACAGACCGAATTATGTGGGAAATGTTAAATATTAAGAGTCAGCAAATATATGCATGAAGCACACCTAAGCATCAATTTATGATAACATTTTAATAAAAGGATCAATTATCATTCAATCTTGGTAATTGGCAATCATGGGCAGCATGGTAGCACTGTTGCTTCACAGCGCCAGGGACCTGGGTTCGATTCCTGGCTTGGGTCTCTGTCTGTGTGGAGTCTGCGTGGGTTTCCTCCACGTGCTCCTGTTTCCTCCCACAAGTCCCGAAAGACGTGCTTGTCAGGTGAATTGGACATTCTGAATTCTCGATCAGTGTACCTAAACAGGCGCCGGCGTACGGTGACTAGGATTTGCACAGTGGCATCATTGCAATGTTAATGTGAGCCTACTTGTGACACTGATAAAGATTATTATTTGAATGAGCTGTCAAGGACAGCTTTTAATTCCTTTCCTTCGAGGCAGTGAGCTGCCTTCTTGGACCGCTGCAGTCCAGCTGGTGCAGATTAGGGAGTACCATTCGGGAGGGAGTTCCGGGATTTTGGCCCAGCGACAGTGAAGGAAAGGCCGATGTTTTTCCAAATGATGACGGTGTGTGCAGCTTGGAGAGGAACATTCAGCTGGTGGTGTTCCCATGCATTTGCGACATTTGTGCTCCCAGCTGACATGGAACCGATTTCGAAGGAGCTGTCAAAAGTGCCTTGGTGAGTTGGTGCACGTGTCCAGTGGATGGCAGACACTGCCGGTAATGAACCAAGAGTGCTGATCGAGTGGGCTGCTTTGTCCTGGATGGTGTTGGGTTTCCTGATCTGCACTCATCCGGGCAGGTAAAGAGTTTTCCACCATACTCCTGACTTACACCTGTAGACTGGCAGGAGGAGGCAGAATCTCCACCTTTAACTTACTGTTGTAGCTACAGTACAGATATTTCATAGAATTTACCATGCAGAAGGAGGCCATTCGGCCCATCGAGTCTGCACTAGCTCTTGGAAAGAGCACCCTACCCAAGCCCACACCACCTTATCCCCATAACCCAGTAACCCCACTCAACACTAAGGGCAATTTTGGACACTAAGGGCAATTTATCATGGCCAATCCACCTAACCTGCACATCTTTGGACTGTGGGAGGAAACCGGAGCACCCGGAGGAAACCCACGCACACACGGGGAGAACGTGCAGACTCCGCACAGAGTCAATATGGTCAATAGTAACACCCAGGATATTAATGGTGGGATAGTATCACAGGAATGTCTACCTACATACTTTGTTTGATCACCTTTAGACAGCACCAAGCGTGAATGATCTATTTATTTTAGTTTGACAGGGAAGCTGATGACACGATCACTTATTCTACTGTGGAAATTCAAACTGCTGCTCAAAGAGAAAGACATTCTGCAACTTACGCCAATTTGAAGAACTTGAACACGCAAAACGGTAGCATCGCGACCAATTCAGAATCAGTGGAATATTCCACACTGGTGTTCAACCACTAGTCCAATTACAAGTTCAAAATAGCACTCTAAATATACTAAAGCAAAATACCGCACATCCCTTACATCTGAAACATAAACAAAACACTGGAAATATTCAGTAGTGCTGGCACCAACAGTGGAGGGTTAACAGCTGTAATTTTACATGCCCTGGGAAGAGGGTGGCGGCAGGTGTAGTCTGGTACCATGGCAACAGTGCCATGTCTGCTGCCGCTGGTGTTTTACCAGCGTCGGGGTGGGGGGGGGGGAAATCGGGGGTCAAGTAACCAGCCTGCCCTTGGTCCAACAGTACTATTATTCTCCCAATAGCATGGTGTTCCTCGACCATCTGGTCAGGCTACCAGGTGGTACCTTTTGGCTTTGATCTGGATCGAGAGGAACATCTCTCTGCTGCGAGCACCTTGTACCTGATGGTGCACATCCCACCACCCCCAACACCCACCCTCACCCCAATGTATCTCTCCCCCTCTGCACCCAACACTCCCCCCAAACCCAGTCCTTCGCCTGCCTAGTCGAGGCCTGCCAGTCTGGCTATGCAGTATTCCGCATTCACCTCCAAATCCATATCCTCAAATCCTCACCTTGGGGACTGCCTGCAGTTGCCACTGCTCCGGTTGTCTTGCTTGGACTAAGGGCTGCTAGCCATTTGTTTGATCAGGAGCTCTCAGAAGGGGGACTTCCTCCCAGAGAGCGGTGCAAGCCTCACCCTGAGCCACTTAACAGCCTGACAGCCGTAAAATGAGCTCAGGGCAACCGAACCCTTTGCATTAAATTCCACCTGAAGTTTCAGGCCGATAAGCTTTCATCAGAATTTTCAAGAAAGGTCATGACCTGAAAAATTAACTGCTTTCCTTCCCAGCTACTGCCCTATATTCTTTTATCATCACCTTATATTATATATTTGTATTTCAGACATTCCAAAATTGGTAATTGAATTGCAGGAAATAAAATGTGTGGCAGAGGTCTATTAAAACAGTTGACGGTCCTCCCGAGATTCCTTTTTGCTTTCCAATGTCTCCCCATCTTCATTCTGAGTTCCTTTTTTAAGCGGGTCAATAAAGTTATAGCGGGCTTTGTATGGGGTGGGGCAAGTCCCGCGAGTGAGGAGGGTAATGCTGGAGCGGAGTCGGGGGAGGGTGGGCTGGCGCTGTCGAACGTTAGCAATTATTACTGGGCAGCTAATATAGCCATGATTAGAAAGTGGCTGGTGGTTGGGGGGGGGGGGGGGGGGGTCGGCATGGGTGCGTATGGAGGCGGCTTCATGCAGGGCACAAGTCTGGGAGCACTGGTAACTGCGCCTCTGCCGTTCCCACCGGAACGGTACTCCACCAGCCCTGTGGTGGTGGCGGCCCTGAGAGTCTGGGGGTAATGGAGGAGACATGTGGGAGCAGAGGGAGCATTGGTCTGGTCCCCAATCTGCGATAATCACCAGTTTGCCCCAGGATGGACGGGGGGTTCCGAATTTGGCGGAGAGCAGGGATTGAAAGGATGTCCCCCATGTATGAGGGCACTGGAGAAGTTTGCATTGGCTGTGGGAAACAAATCCCGATATTTACAGGTACGGGACTTTTTGCGGAAGCAGGTACCAACCTTCCCACTCCTGCCGCTAAGGGGGATTCAGGATAGGGTGGTTTCTAGAGGATGGCTAGGGGAGGGGAGCATCTCGGACATATATAAGGAGTTTATGGGATCAGAGGAGACGCAGACCGAGGAGCTGAAGCGAAAGTGGGAGGCGGAGCTGGGAGGCGAGATGGAAGAGGGCCTTTGGGCAGAGGCGTTGAGTAGAGTCAACGCGACCGCAACATGTGCCAGGCTCAGTCTGATTCAATTCAAGATCGTTCACCGGGATCACATGACAGTGGCCCGGATGAGCAGATTCTTTGGGGTGGAGGACAGGTGTGCAAAATGTGCGGGAGAACCAGCGAACCATGTCCAAAGCTGAGGGGATTTTGGCAGAGGTTTGCCAACGTCATGTCCAAGGTATTAAATACAAGGATGGCATTGAGTCCAGAGGTGGCGATTTTCGGGGTGTCGCAGGATCCAGGAGGAGAAAGAGGCAGAAGTTCTGGCCTTTGCTTCCCTGGTAGCCCGGAGGCGGATATTACTAGCATGGAGGGACTCGAAGCCCCTGAAGTCAGAGACCTGGCTAGCAGACATGGCTGGCTTTCTCTGCCTGGAGAAAATTAAGTTCGCCATGAGAGGGTCATTGTTAGGGTTCGCCCGGAGGTAGCAACCATTCATCGACTTCTTCGCAGAGAATTAACCGTCAGCAGAAAGGGGGGTAGGTTAGCGTAGATTAGGGGGTGAAGTAATGGTGGGAACTGTGGGGGAGAGAAGCGGTATTTGCTCTATGTTTATATTTTTATATACATTGTTTATATTGCTGCTGTTACAATGCCCAAAAAAACCCTCAATAAAATGTTTATTAATAAAAGAAGTTTGGAGCCAAGTCTTAAGTCAATTTTACATCTTCACTTAAATCCTTTGTGCTCTGCAGGGCGAGTCTATGGCAATACCATAGAGCAGTCCAGAGTTCCCTCTTGTGTGTCAAAGCAGAATTAGGTTGATGACTGCCCTTGACAGCACACTGGGACCAGTGTTTGGAGAGTCACAGCCCAAGCCAGTGACTTTGCTGCTGAGATTTAAAGATTCACCATTTTCACCTCTCAATTATTGCAAATCAATTGGTTTGTCAGTTTCTGGTGCACTGTTTGGAAGCATGCGATTCAATGCCTTGGGACCACGTGTAATCAAAGTGCACAGCCATTAAAATATAGGCAATCTGGTATTTACAATAACAAGATGGCATACAAAAGTTACAATGGCTTGTTCTAATGGCTAAAATAATCAATAGATGCTTTGTGCAGAGCAAGCTGACCTGCTGTTTCCAACCTTTTCTGCTGTATTGTGCTTTTGTACCTATTTATGTCCAGTTTCATTTATTAATCAGATAGAACCCCAGAGAAAAATACTTTGATCATGAACATTAACTTGGTGGGCAGTATTACTCTGATTATACCTGGTGAAAATATTTTTGATTTAAACTTTTTTGCACCATCTTGTTCTCACTTATGCACGGGTAGTGTTTCACTGACCTAGACTAGTTGGCAAGGTTGCCAAAGTGGCTTCTCAGATCAGTCAATGATTCTGGGAGCGTTTCCAGTTCCAGCTAAGCTTTCTTCCTGGAAGAGGAGCAGGCTGAAAATAGTCAGGCGATAGTCTGTTTGGAGATGCAGAGGAACAAACACTGGACAACTAAATAGATCAAAAGTGTACTGCAGCTGGAATAGGATCTTTGAATTATGCTGCCTTTCTTGGAGCTAATTAGAAAGCCAAGGTGGGGTTGAGTCTTCCGATCCTGGTGAGGAGTAAAAATGGATGGACGGAGCATCTTCCATCCCACAAAATAAATGTCTCTCAAAATCTATTTACTATGGTGGTTTCTAGTTCATTTATTGCCCTCTTCGGAGCACTCTTTACACTTTAGAAGTATAGATTCCTGGTTTTAAACTATCTGAAATGAAATGAAATGAAATGAAAATCGCTTATTGTCACAAATAGGCTTCAAATGAAGTTACTGTGAAAAGCCCCTGGTCGCCACATTCCAGCGCCTGTTCGGGGAGGCTGGTACGGGAATCGAACCGTGCTGCTGGCCTGCCTTGGTCTGCTTTAAAAGCCAGCAATTTAGCTCAGTGTGCTAAACCAGCCCCTCTTTTTAAATCTTACCATAAAAAGAGGAAGAAAAAATCTAAAATGAAGCAATGTTTTCTTATGGCCACATCACTCTTCTTCCCGTTTCTGTAACAGGCTTGAAATATAAAAAGGATATTGACTCAATGTCAGAATCACATGGCACAGTCTCAGAGCAGCAGGACGTTACTTCACAGCGATGATTTCCACAGCACCGCAGGAGACGCCATGGGGAGGGAGGGCCTGCAAGTAACCAACACAGCTACAGGTCCCAGCGATTATTGGAAAAGGCTGGAGAATAACGTTTGCTTTTTATTTTGTTGGCACAGGAGGAAGCAGAGCTCACAAAGTTCAAGAGAGAGTGAGGGTCTTTCATGGTTATGGTGAAAAGATAGATGGGGAAGTATGGTCATGGCATCGCACAAAAATAGATGCACCATGACCCATATATCACATGTCCACCAGTCAGAAAATAGATAGATAATGATTGACGGGTGCAACAAGAATTATAGAGAATAGAACTGCTACAGTGCAGGAGACGGCCGAACGAGTCTGCACCTCCCCTCTGGTGGAGTACCCTCCCTATCCCCGTAACCACACCTAACCTGCACATCTTTGGACATGGCCAATCCACCTAACCTGCACATCTTTGGGAAGAAACCGGAGCACCTGGAGGATTCCCACTCTGGGGAGAATGTTCAAACCCCGCACAGCCACCCGAGGCCGAAATTGAACCCGGGTCCCTGACGCTGTGAGGCAGCAGTGCTAACCACTGTGCTGCCCTCAATTAAAATCTTTTTTAAAAACATTGCACATAAGGCAAATAATAGGTTCTGAGCTCTGTCATTTGAGGCTTTGAGTCACTGATATATGCGCTTGCTAGATGCTTATAAATGGTATTATTGAACTACAAATTTACTCTGTAAGGAAAGATAAATCTTTTGCATCCATATAAAGAACAGAGGGAAGAATAAATACTGCAAACTCCCCCCTGGGAGGAAAACGGCAAAAAACATTGTGCAAACAAGCTGACAAGATGGTTTGAGGAGGAATTAACAATGTTGCTTGCTTCTTAAACAAATTCAGCAACATTAAGTTAAAACAATAAACCTGCATTTATGTTTCATGAAATATCCCAAAGCATTTTATAAGCAGTGTGAAGTGAATCATTGCTTCTGTAGGAAAATAGAATTATAAATGTTGAACATATACCTTCCAGAATCAATAGTCTATAACTTTTCTTTTTAACCTGATGTCAATTCCGTTTTATTATCTTCATAAAGTTGCTGCTTGAAGCACCAACACATTTATGCTGCCGTAGACAGGCACTTAACATGCAACAGTGCCCAGAGCAATGGGAAGTCTAGTACTATCATAAAATACATTGGAACGCAAAACGCATCTGGCCTTCGCGGCTGTTAGAACCATTCTCAAAATTTGTCGTCAACAATAAAGATTTGGGTTAGCAGGTTATCTTGAAACAGTTATGTGACTAAAGTTTAACGGGATACTTCCAGTGTGATCGTGGGATGACTTTCAGACTCGAGAGCAAGGAAGCAAGACAGACAATGTACAACAAACAGAAAAGCACAATTCCGCTTTTGGGAGGGTGAAAAAGACAAAGGTGCATGAAACACTGATGGTTTAGGAGACCTTTATTAAAGTTAATGACACTTTTCATCTACTACTCTTCATAGTACAGCAATGAAAAAGGTTGTATGCAATAGAAAATTATCAAATAATATGTAGAGCAATATGTATTCTCTACTTTGAATATATCAAGTGTTTCTTTAATGAGCTGAAATTGAGTAAGACTCTACATTGCTGGTTCACCCAGTGGCCTTCAGAGTTTTCAAGCAATTGCCTTATCCTTTGAGAAATCAGGCTGAAAACAATGAGTAGTTAAGAAACTGCACTACCACTTTTAAACTCTCCGAGTGTAATATCCAATTCAGATGACAACAATGGCTCTCTACTTGGACAGAGGTTACATTATACTGAAGTGACAATATGTTCCTGTCTCAAAATCGTTGTGGTGACAGAAAGCCACAATGATCAAATCCACCCCATGGTAGTGTAATTTCCCCTATCCGCACCTCCTTCTGTCTCCAAACTTCAGAGAAGTTTTGGCCAAGTTCACAGGTAACTTCCCAAAACCCGCAGAATAGAACTTTGCACTAGTTCTGGTACTAATAGGTTTGTGTAATTGACGTGCATGTCGCATAGTAATGAATCACAAATCTTTCATCACACATGATATTCACCCACGTAAATGGCCTATCAGCAAGCTGGTGACTTGGCTACCCATTTACTGTACATCCATAACGGTTTAAATCAATGTCATCGGGAAGAGTAATGAATAATTCAACGAAGAGTAGAGATGTTGCATTGTGAAGGTTATTTGGCTTATTTCTCCGAATGGCCTTAAACTGTTTCAATTTTTTCCTTCCTTAAATACACTGCTAAAGAGCTAAGGGACAAAATCAAAACAATGAGCAGGAGCTTATAGAAAGAAAATGCATAAAAACAACAAATTCTGAATATTAGTTAGTTAGTAAAAAGCTGCAGTAATCGATGTACAACAAAGCAAGTCTTAGTCCTTTTTAATGTTATCAAAAATGCTGTAGAATATGCAAGACCAATGGATTTCTTTATCCAATGTTCACATCTCTTTAAAGTATTTAATAGGTCTCCATTACAATATGTGCCAGAAACAACAGAAACACCTAAACCAATTCTGTTTCCTCCGCCATATCCCCATCTCTGCTGGTTTATGAGCATGTTGTCATGTGTAACACATGAATGATGTTAAATACGAAATGGTCATTCCAGAAAGCCCAGCAAATTCCAAAAAACAATTTCTCCCAGTTCTTAACGTTCTTGTCCATCTTCCGTAAATAGGTGTTTCAGAGAATCATAGAATTTAGTGTGCAGGAGGCCATTCGGCCCATCGGGTCTGCACCGGCTCTTGGAAGGGGCACCCCTTAAGACCACACCTCCACCCTATCCCCCTAATCCAGTAACCACACCTAACCTTTTGGACGCTAAGGGGCAATTTAGCATGGCCAACCCACCTAACCTACACATCTTTGGACTGTGGGAGGAAACCCAGGCAGACACGGGGCGAACGTGCATACTTCACAGAGACAATCACCCAAGGCCAGAATTGAACCCATGACCCTGGAGCTGTGAAGCAGCAGTGCTAACCACTGTGCAACCGTGCCACTCTAACCTGGATTTTCCCTGAGCTGCCAACCGATGGGGAGTGGCCAATGTTGATGATTTTCTCAAAACCACAATCACAAGAGAATCAACTGCTACAAATATCCCACTGCAAATATATACTCGTGTGGAAATCCTTCCTGTTCTTAATCTTGGTTGTAATTATTTCTAAAAATCCATAACTTTCAATTAGAGCTAGTTCACAAGAGTTCCATACACATTCATTCTTTGGAATTCTCTACTCCCGAGGGATGTGGGTGTTCAGTCATTGAGTTATATTCAAGACCAAAATCGAGAGACTCTTGGACACTAAAGGAATCAATGGCATGTCAGGAAAGAGTGAGAAAGTGGAGTCTATATTGAAGTGCAGCCATGATCATGTTGGTGGAGGAGCTCAAGAGGTGGTTTGGTGGACTCCTGTTCTTACTGTAAATGTGTGGACAAAACCCAATGGAGTTGTGTAAAGGAAGGATATCCTGAGTGTCCATTGAATTATCATCTCACTAGCTTAGTAGAGTTTAGTATCGGATGGCAAACGGCGCACGACCCCCGGTGGGGATGGGTGAAAGGATTTCCCAAGTGTGCACCAAACAGTGCCTGCAAAGGCTGTAAAACAAAAACCCACGCAAAATCTGTCCACTTAAAACACCATCGATGTGGATCCCCACGCTACAGATTGTGCATGCTGTAGAGGATTATCCTGCCACATGTCTCTTCCGTGCCTCGTCTCCCATGGTACTGCCAAGATACACCATTGCAGGGCTCATTGGGAAAGGACTGAATTAACCATTGGTAACTGCCTTTGGCGTTACCTTTCCCTGCAGTAAGGGCAGGAGGGGACACTGAAGAACAAAATGTCCATCATCTTCCTGGTTCATGCTTGAGTTGTACACCCCAGAAAACAGGGAAAAATCACAAATATAAGAAAACAAATACCCTATTCCTTAAATAAATAATTTTAAATGAAAACATAGATTTATGGCGGAAAGTACTGATATTATCGAAGGAGGATTTTAACATTACCGTAGAAGCCAGCTGGAAACCCTTTCCATTTGTCCTTCAAACTAAACTACAAAATACAACGGTGCCTGTCTACTGGACAAATAGATGGATGGATATAATTGGAACATCTATCATGTTGCTTTTTCAGTTGTATAAAGGAGGATGCACAGCCTTCGAAGAACACTGCAGCCACAAAGCATGAGGGCAGCATGTGGTTAGCACTGTCGCTGCACAGCTCCAGGGTCCCAGGTTCGATTCCCGACTTGGCTCACTGTCTGTGTGGAGTCTGCACGTTCTCCCCGTGTCTGCATGGGTTTCCTGCGGGTGCTCTGGTTTCCTCCCACAGTCCAAAGATGTGCAGGTTAGGTGGATTGGCTATGCAAAATTGCCCCTCAGTGTCCAAAAAGGTTGGGTGGGGTTGCTGGGTTACCCAAACCTTGGGTAAGGTTTGGTGGATGCTAGGATGCAGAAGGAACATTCAATGAGAATACCTCCTTGCCCGTCTCTGTGCACAGCCAGGATTGGGGTGGTCAGAAACCCCGGAGTGTTCCTGCATTTCCTCTGCTACACTCTAGGCTGGGGGAGCTTTCCTTTCCATGCCAGGTTTTCAATGCTGCCCTCCGGCTCTGCTGTAGCCATTTACATACCCTCTTGATCGGTCTTTTGTCTGATTATCGCCTAACCTTAACCCCCGTCATTTATTCATTCCTGCCCCTCTACGCCATCAGTGTTCTCTCCTGTGGTGTCACTTTCCTTCTTCCGCAGCTCTGCACTTACAAACTATTTATCTGTAACACCCCAACCATTCCGATGACAAGTCATCAAGATGTTAACTCTTATCTTTGTGTCTGCAGATGCTGATAAGTGTTTCCAGTTTTTATTTCGGATTTTGTTTTCTGTTGGCAAATACAAGTTCTAGAATTTGTTGTCTCTAAGTTTGGGAAATTAAACATGAATTCCCACATTTATCAAAACATGATACAAAAAATTCTACAGTACCATATAACAAGCAGAAGTTATCTAGGCTCACTGCAAATATAAATACAGCCAAACCCTTTCAATGGTAACACTCATTGCCTGTTTAAATATGGTTTGGGCCAGTTTAAAAAGCATCTACTAGAACTTCCATTTCCAGATGGAGACTGGTGGAACATGAAGGTGAAGGGGACTTACTCACAGGATACGGAGTGGCCTGGATAGAGTGAACATGGAGAGGATGTTTCCACTTGTAGGAGAAACTAGAACCCGAGGGCACAGACTCAGACTGAAGGGAAGATCCTTTAAAATAGAGATGAGGAGGAATTTCTTCATCCAGAGGGTGGTGAATCTGTGGAACTCTTTGCCTCAGAAGGCTGTGGAGGCCAAATCACTTGACTGTCTTGAAGACAGAGATAGATAGGTTCTCGATTAATAACAGATCAGGGGTTATAGGGAGAAGGTAGGAGAATGGGGATGAGAAACATATCAGCCATTATTGAATGGCGGAGCAGACTCGATGGGCCTAGTGGCCTAATTCTGTTCCTCTGTCTTAAGGTCTTATCAGTTTTATCTCCTCCTCTTTTCCTCATTTACTCCAGGAGATATCAGCAGTTTTGAGAGAAAAATAAACACATTATAGTCAAAGCGGGGCCATTTGTTATCTCATCCTGTGCATTAGATTCACACTGAAAATGTTTAGTCGCCTGGCTTCATGCTATTAGATTCATCAAATGCTAAACATGAAACTGGCATTGATATGGGACTACAGTGGGCTCAGATAGCCCTGCAAACAGCATGTATGATGGGGAAGGGGGGCGGGGGGAGGGAGAAAGAGGGAGAGGGAGAGAGAGAGAGAGAGAGTGAGAAATGGTTACATCGGTGAAGTTAATGGAAGTTGGTGCCATCTCTCAGCTCGCTATCCTGGTCAAGCGTTCCTCATTTAAAACTAACACTTGGCCACCAACGTTCACCACCATTCTTTTATTTCCTACTTTAGTTCCCAGGGCAACGAGCATCAGACTTGGCAACAACTGTTCTCCCACCACTGGCAGTAAGATGATGACTGCTCCACCCCAAAAACAAAATTTACCAGCTCACAACTTGAGCAAGGTCCACAATCCCCTCCCCCAACAAGGGCAGATGCAGGGTCAATATCCTAATGTTAAAAAGGGGGGGCAACTGTTTCCATACTCGAGATGCCTCATTTATCCATAGAATCCTGATTGGGCGGAATTGCCTCCTTCTGCACTTCGATTCTCACCGACCCTCTGAAAGAGCACCTAGGCTCACTCCCCTACCCTATCCCCGTAACTCCACCTAACCTGCACTATACTCTGTATGCTTCTGTATTTACATTGTGTATTTATCATCTATCCTATGTTTTTCACGTATTGAACGTTCTCCCTGGACTGTACGCAGAACAATACTTTTCACTGCGCCTCAATACACGTGACAATAAATCTAAATCTAATCTAAAATCAATTTAACAATTAGCTTTGCTGGCATTTCAGAATAGCATGGAACACCCACCTATTTTTGTGGTGGTGTGAGTGTCTACAGTGTGTGTGCGCAAGTGCGTGTGTATAACAAGGAGGGAAATCTAGGAAAATAAAGTACAGATTTATCACCGGAAACAGGATGGTGGGAACATCTTTAGCAAAGATTGGGTCAGACCTTTCAGAAAAGACAATCAAATTTATTCAAATGCTTTAACAAAAGGGACCGGATCAATTCCTGGGCTGGTGGGAGAAGTTAGAATTTTTTAAAATGCAGCTTGTTTTTGATCTAGAACATGCTGCCTAAAACAAAAACAGGTTTAGGAGTAACTTTCGAAAGCAAATTGATAAATACTTAAAAAGGTACGGTTTGAAGAGCGTCAGAGAAAGAGCTAGGGTAGTGGGAGTAATAGGATAATACTTTCCCATGGCTGGCACAGGCATGTCGATACAGTACAATTGATGATTCGGCAAAATCTGCATCACAAATCAAAACAAATTAGTTTTGCACATGTTGCGCCAAATTGAGACAGGAACAATTTTGAAAATATTGCAAGGGACCTTTGTTTTCTCCCTTAACAATCTAACTTCAAACAAACAAACACTTCACCATTCAGAGTTCTAATGTTTCCCACTCTACATCAGGAGTTCCCAAATTAACACAATCAGAGTCATTCTCACCCAGGTGAATTCCCAGAAGACAACACAGAAGCAAGATTTGATTGAAAAATCCTTCATGTTTCTACAATGATTTTTAAATTCTTTATTATATTTTTTTAAAATATATCTTTTTCACGTAACTGGAGTCCAGGTATTTTCTGGTCCCACTGTTGGGTCTACAACCTTAAGAGGCTCAATGGCATAAAAACCCACAGCATTAACAGAGGTCACCAGCAGAATCCAGTGCTTGTTCATGGTCCAGAAAAAAGCATTTGCAAAACAAAAAAGCCCCATCACAATAAAGTACATAATAGCGGAAATGTTTTGTTTGTATACAGCAAGTGTCTGTGGAATGTGAAGCCATCAAGACTCAACCCGAGATTGGTGCTCATCACCACACACTCTATTTGGCACAATCTTATGACAAACTTTCTCTAATATGATTCTGTCAAAATGTAACCATCTGGTATTGGAATACTGACACCTTAAAATTACTTGGTCTGTTAAACTGGCAGATGCAAGCTTCTAATTTCCCTTGCCTGATCGATAATGATTTGCGTCCTGAAGTGTAACATCTGGTGGTGCCAATATAGTAAAGCGCATATGTAAGGCTAGCATCGCATGAAAGAGGTGAACTCAAATTCTGCATGAACAAAACCATTCACATTTTTTTTTTGGGCTGCACAGTGATATTTACAACTGGTTTCAGTACTGAATCGGGGTTTGTTTAAAGGTTGATACTCATCATTTATTACAGTCAGCACTGGTTCCTGAAAAGACACGAGTATCGTACAACTATATTGGCAACAACCAAATCGGTTTTCCATTGCCACCAACAAAGGGTTTTTTCTTTTAAAAAAACATATCATTAAAACAAGAAAATCCTTTGGAACATTTGGAACTGAGCTGAAAGCTCAGGTCTTGGACTGGAACTAAACAGGAAAGACGAGGCAAACAAATAAAGATAATCGTTTTAAATTATTACAGTACTACTTGTTTGCACATCAATCATATACAGGCTCAAGTGATCTCATGGAGACTGTGCCATCACAATAGTAATGTGGCGGTTATATCTCCTGGCAGTAAATTAGAAAATCATAACACTCATTTATAATTGGAGTATAGAAAAGAATATGCAAGCAAAAGACCAGGCTGTTAAAGGAATAAGATGCCTAGGAGTGCAGAAATGCTCTTCCAATACATTTAGCGAGCATTTAAACAGCTAGGCTGGCTCCTACTATACATTCTTCTACTGAGGTTTCATACAACGTGCTCCTTCTTTCAATAATTTTGGTTCTGCTCCAGCTAATACCTGCAGAGGGAGGGGGGGCACAAAACATTGTTGTGTGTTAATGAGAGTCCTCTTGACCATTCTGTTAATGGTTAGTACAGTTTGCGTTACTCCCTCCCTTTAAGCACAAATAATTGTACATACTATCCTACTCCTTACACAAAAAATTGCTCAATTAGTCTAAGCAGTGATATTTTTACTACATTCAACGGAATATTGACCAACAAACCATTAGCGATTATTTTTTTAAAAAACTAAATTTAGAGCCCCAATTATTTTTTCCAATTAAGGGGGAATTTAGCGTGGCCAATCCACCTACCCTGCACATCTTTGGGTTGTGGGGGTGAAACCCACACGGACACTGGGAGAATGTGCAAACTTCACAGGGACAGTGACCCAGAGCCGGGATCGAACCTGGTCCTCAGCGGCGTGAGGCAGCAGTGCTAACCGCTGCGCCACCACTATTAGCGATTCTAGAGTTCACAGGCTGTGTGCATATGAATAATATGTGGGAAGATAGGGCAATTGAGACAAAACACAGAGGGATCATTATCAACACCAAAATAGTTGCTTCTGTTCAAATGTAATTACCCTTCAATGGGTAATTTCACAATAATTTATAAATGAAATAGAAAGGTCCTGCATTTGTGTGTTTACTTCTGCACAGTAAGCTCCTAGTATGTTGTGATACGATGTTTCCGTCAGTTTATTTATTCAATATTTGTGTTAACATTTCCCTCTCTCTGCAATTGCATTCCCACATGATGGGGTGCTCATTTAAGAGGAGATCTGGCCATCAGGCTTCCCTGTAGACTTGGTATTAGTTGCTGAATGAGATGGTTACAATTCTTCCTTTCAGGATTTGTTGGGGTGATACCAATGGATACAGATCCTAAATTGCAGAACTAGCCATTATTTTGTGAAGGTGTGAGCTTTTGAAGGGAAGAGTCATAGTAAGTTTACTTTGAGCTCCCTCTGATGGCTCAGTTGGTAACTGCAGTAAAGGGAAAGCGGACTATCTGTATTTCTGCCACTTGCATAGCACTTCGCACCAGAAATTTGAACCACAACAGCAAATGAGATTCACGTCTACAATGATTTAAAATGTTCAGTGTTTTTGCAATGAAAGAATTCCGTGCAGAGGAAATTTAGTTTCTTTAAGTCAACACTATTAATAACTTTGCATGGTGAATCTTCAACAATTCCACTAAATGTATGCATTGATGTTCGGATCAATTATACAGAAGTTTACCTGTAGTAATTAGGTTTGAAGGGTCCGTTTTTGTTTAGGCCGAGATATTTTGCCTGATCATCTGTCAACTCGGTCAAGTGTGCATCAAAGGTTGGCAGATGCAAACTGGCAACGTACTCATCTGTAAGGAGATAAGATTTATTTACAACCAGAGAGTGGATGGAAGTGTTCAATAACAGATTCAAGTAACTTTGGGAACTCAAGACAATTCCGTTTCCCAGCTGTTGACTGAAATACTTAGCAGGGTAACTAAATCCGTGAAACCTTCTCTAGAATGTTAGTGCCACAGTAGCACTATATGATGCAGGTTTGCAGTCCTCTCACTACTTTTTATCTAAGATGCAGCTCTGCAATGGAAAACACAATACTACATACCCATCTTTTTAGGCAGAAGATACACATCTTGTTTGTAGCGCCCCTCGGGAGCATTGTAGAGCTCTATCAAAGCCAGTGCCTGCACATAAATCAGAACAGGTTAGTAACTTGTATGTGCTAAACAGGATTGATATAAAGCCACATATTTTCCAGCTCACCTGGGAATTCCATTTTGTAAAACATTGTTTCAATTTTGCTGCTTATATATCGACATTGCCCATTAAACAAATGAGTGCCTCGGTAGCTGCATCGTGAGATCACTGGGTCTTGTGGCCAGACCAGTGATCTGCTAGCTTTGACTGATGCTTGCTTTTGAACTCACTTAACAGGGCAGTTATTACAGAGTAGCTGTCCGTCTTTGTCATGCATAATGTTTTAGAGATAGAAGACATTTGTTCATTATTTCTAAGCAGTGCTGCCCAAGAGGAGAGTGAAGCTATCACTTGGCTATAACGTAATATACAGAATACACAAGATACAGAACGAAATACCAACATCAGACTGCAAGAGGGTTCTCCTGCACTGCAGTTAAATTATTAAATTATATACTGGAGTTCCCATCTAGTCTCCTACCTGAGTGGTTGCTGTGATTGAAAGCACAAAAGTGGGAACAGTTGAACAGCTCAAGTTTAGAAGGCGGCCCTGAGGAAAAAGAGAGAGTATTTATTAAATTGACATCCTAAACCATACACTGGTTTACACTAATCCTT
Source organism: Scyliorhinus torazame (assembly GCF_047496885.1). NCBI lineage: Eukaryota > Metazoa > Chordata > Chondrichthyes > Carcharhiniformes > Scyliorhinidae > Scyliorhinus > Scyliorhinus torazame. Next base: position 11,669,147 of record NC_092723.1, on the reverse strand, counting down.
AGCTGCTATAGTTGACGAGTAAGCTGCTGGCAGGCAGCACAAGCATTCTGTAGAAACGCGCATAAAAGGCACAAAAGGTACGAGCTACTGTAACAAACCTCTGTTGGTAGCAGCAAGTCATCCCCTCTCTTGCAATAATTTACTGCAAGTTCCAGACAATCCCTGAAAATGATCCGATACAAGACCCGCAATTTCATCAGTTTAATTACAGTGCTTTCACTTCTCAAACCTGCGCGTTTCCCAGTCTGATGCCCATGCACAGAATTCAGGACAGAGGAAGTACCAGCATTTTCTTTTTCAGGCTTCATCTAATCCTACGCTACAATCAGGTGCGAGGAGGCAACATTTGTGATCCAAACTGATCCACTTATTGATCTTTCCAGCTCTCCCCCTTCCAAGGCTCACTTGGCAATCCTACAAAACTGGAGCTTTAAGCTTGCGGCATATATTCTCTGAATCCTGCAGTGGGTGGTTTCCCCTCCGCAATGAAGGCCCGCCAGCTGTGATCATACTTTGAAACCTACAAATGTTTTCAAAGAGTGCCTCCATCTTGAGGCATACTCCCACTTTCTCACCTAGAGTGGCAGCACCCACCTCTCCCAGTGGCACTGTCAGGCCCATGGGGCACTCTCACTGACCTACCTGCCTGCACAGCACTCCGCTGCCCTCAATTGAAGGGGCTCCTGCAGGCAACCTATTAACTGGCCACCTCCTGGAAAATTGTGCAAGCAAGGGGAACCGCAGAAATCATTGGTGTCGGGTTCCAGAAATGGTCCTAATCTGCCTTTAAAAACTAACAGATTCCTCCCGCAGTGGTTGCTATCCTCTTTTATTTTACTGAAAGGTTGGTTGAATAGGAGCACAAAAAATAGGAGTAGGCCATTCAGCCCCTCGAGCCTGCTCTGCCATTCAATGGGATCATGGTTGTTCCAACATTCCTCATGTCCACTTTCCTGCCCTTCCCATGTAACCCTTGATTCTCTTACTGACCAAGAATCTATCTCAGCCTTAAATATACACAAGGACTCTGCCCCCACAGCTCTCGGAGGCAAGGAGCTCCAAACACTCAACGCTCAGAGAAGAAATTCCTCCTCATCTCGGTCTTAAATTGGCTCCCCTTTATTCTGAGACTCTGCCCTCTGCTCCTAGACTCTCCCATGAGAGGAAACATCCTCTCAGCATTTACCCTGTTACGCCCCTCAGAATCCCATATATTTCAATGTGATCACCTCTCATTCTTCTAAATTCCAATGAGTAGAGTCCCAACCTGTTTGACCTTTGCTCATAAGACTATCCCTCCATATCGGGGATCATCCTAGTGAACCCTCTCTGAACCCCTTCCGATGAAATATCTTTTCTTAAAAAGGGGGATCAAAACTGCTCACAGTCCTCCCGACGTGGTCTCACCAGTACCTTGTACAATTACAGCCAGACTTCCCTTCTCTTAGACTCCAACCCTCTTGAAATAAGGGCCAACATTCCATTAACCTTCCTGATTACCTGCAGCAACTGTGTGCTAGCTTTCTGTGTTTCGTGCACAGATACCCCCAAGTCCCTGGTGTTGCAGCTTTCTGTTGTTCCATTTAAGTAATACCCTGCTCTTTTGTTCTCTCTTCCAAAATGAACTTTACATTTTCCCACATTATACTCCATTTACCAACCTTTTGCCCATTTATTTAACCTATTAATACCTCTCTGCAAACTGTTTGTATCCCTGTCACAACTTGCTTCTCCACCTACTTTTGTGTCGTCTGCAAATTTGGCTGCAGTACATTTGGTTCCTTCCTCCAGGTCATTAATATGAAAATGAAAAATGAAATGAAAATCGCTTATTGTCACAAGTAGGCTTCAAATGAAGTTACTGTGAAAAGCCCCTAGTCGCCACATTCCGGCGCCTGTTCGGGGAGGCTGGTACGGGAATATATATTGTAAACAGTTGTAAACATATATAATATATATTGTAAACAGTTGGGAGTCCCAGTACCGAGCCCCGTGGAATCCCACTGGTTACATATCGCCAACCTGAAAAAGAACCCCTCATCGCCACTTGCTGTTTCCTGCCCATTAGCCAATTCTCTATCCATGCCAATAAGAAGCTACTGGAGGGCTTTCTACACCAACCGAGCTACATCCAAATAAAACTCATCTTCAGCAATGGAGAAAATAAATATCCACCTTTTAATTCCCAGCAGCATTGTACCACGATATTATGGTCCCCAAGACTGGCATAAACTATCTTGAACTTATTCCTGTACAGATTCTTCCAATAAAAACAGAATGAAGAGCACAAACCTCGGCTAAAAGCACAACACGCTTCCCATCAGGCCAAATCACGTGGTCAACTTGAGATCGTACACGCTCCCATGTCAATTCTGGAGTACGAAGGCTAGCCTGCAATAAAGATTTGCCAATGATAAGCAGATAGGAATATTACAAAATGTAAATCAATAAAACCATTGGGAAAAATGAGCAAAAAAGGAAAATATTCCATTTGACTGTCTTAACTACTTGTATTCAAAATTAATTCATATTTAGTTTAACCAATAATTACTCTTAATTTGGTAAAAGCTTTTGACATCACAAATTGTGAAGCTAATTATTTTTGTAAAACAAAGATTGCACATGATCATAATGCCAAGTAGCATTACCACTGTGCTACATACAGATTAAGAGCAGAGCTAGCATCCATTCGACTCTGGAGTAGCACCTCCTGGGTGCCTATCGCCACCACCTGGAAAGGCAGAGGTAGCAGGGCAGCCCCGTCGCCTCAGGGTTCCTCACTGGATACACACACCATCCAAATCGGACATATATCAGCGTTCCTTCATTTTTGCAGTGTTGGGAGTCCAGTGGCTCCTTGATTCGCGGCACGTTGGGATTGCCTTTTGGGAACGGGAGGGAAATAAATTTGCAGGTTGGCGTGGATTGGAGGGGGGGGGGGGGCCTGACTGAACTGCACTAGAGAGAGCAGTCTTTGACTCACTGGCTCAAATGGTCATCGTCTGTGCGGTTTTGCTGCTATGACTCTTCCTATAACCTCAAAATAGAAGGGACCTTTGGCCAATTGTGCCCGTCTGCGTGACAGCCCCACAAGCAGCCATCTATTTTAATCCCAATCCCCTGCAACTTTTATATCTTTCTCAGCAGTTCAACGTCACGGTGGAAGTGTGTGATAACATTTCCTTACCACATCAATTTCCGTGTTGGAATGCCCCATGTTGCAGATAATACAGCCATTCTTCATTCGGTCGAGCTGTTCCCGAGTAACCACATTTTTGTTTCCTAAAAATAGAACGTAAACAGAAAAGTACACAATATGCGAGCACAGCCATGACCATCCACACCGGATACACAAACCAAAAAAGCAATTTACAAGATACATCACAAGAGTATTCATTCGCAGCTGGTTACAGAGGAGCATGATGCAGCAGCTCTACAATCATTATATTAATCATTAAAAAGTCAATTTGACAACATGACATATGTCATTACATATCAACGTCCACAGTGTGCATGATACTTGTTTCTGGTAACAAAGCAGAAGAAATTGTAATTTAAAACAAAACAAAAAAAAAAAACACAAAATGCAATAAATTTGAGGTTTATAAAAAAAGAATTGTTTGATATCTGTTCTTTTTGATGAAATTAAATGCTCACATGAAACAAAGTACCAAAACCCTGAGTCTACTAGAGTCGGACATAGGGGTGCAGCCAATTCACATCTTAACACAGTACATGCAGTAAATTCATCGAATTTTTGAATTCACCTCTGTCACTATCAAATTTTTTCAAAATATATATTTTTAAGCGTATTTTTCAGCATGTCACCATTTTTGCCTTCCCCTATCCGATACTCTTTTCCAAGCAATATTTGCAAGCACAAGTCATAATAGTAGACTGGGCTGCTAATTAAACTGTTTTGTGCATGTTATAAGTACATCTGCGGCGCTCTAGTACCTGTGCAAGTAATGATCAAATCCCCCTGTCGTACAACTTCATTCAGTTTCATCACACGAAATCCGTCCATACTACAGGAGAAAGACAAAAAAGTTCAACTAAAATAAAGCACTAAATGCCTTTATGTGGCAAAAGGCAAAAAAATAAATTTAGGCAAAGGTCAAGTTCCTTGCAGTTTAATCATATCACAGTGAAGACTCTGATGACTCTCAAAGTGCTAAATCGTATTTTTAATGTTAATGATGACCTATAGTCTCGTTGCTTTAAGTATCCATTTAGGCTGAGATCCAGACAGTGTGCCTCTTTAGTCAGTTCTGTCAGATGGACTGAATATCATTGAGCAGCATAGAAACATAAGAAACAGGAAGAAGGGTAGGCCAATCCATAAGGGTTGCCCTTCGACAATCAACTCTATCCCACCCTAACCCCTTATACCCTTAGTGTGCAAAAATCTATCCATCTCAGTTCTGAATATATTTTGTTACCCGAACATCCATTGTCCTCCTGGGCAGAAAATTCTAAAGATTCACAACTTTCACTGAACAGGTTTCTCCTCACCTCTGTCCTAAATGGCAACACTCTAATGCCAACCCCTAGTTCAATCCTCTCCAGACAGGGGAAATCAGCCTCTCAGCATTTACCCTGTCAAACACTCTTTTAAGTGTTTTGGACGTTCAACAATCTCGCAAACTCGAGGAAATATTGGCTAATTATACTCGATCTCTCTCAGGAGAACCTTTTCACTTCAGAAATCAATCCAGCAAACCTTTGTCGCACACTTTTTAAGGCAACTAAATCATTCCTTGGGTAAGGAGACAAAAAGGTACACAGATCTGCAGGTCTGGTCTCCCCAAGAGCTCTATATAATGGCTGACAGACTTCCTAACACTTGTACTTCAAACTCCTTGCAATAAAGGCCGACACGCCACATTTGACTTCCGAATTGGTTTGCTGTCCTTGCAGGTTAACTTTGCATGCATTACCAGGTGCTAAAAGCTCTTGAACCAAAGTAAGTTGATTGATTGGACAATAGATCAAGCGATTATTCATCAATTAAGTGCACACAATTGTAAGCTCTTCATAATAAATTTGGTCATCCACTGAATGAATCATTCAATATCGCAATGGGATTAAGTCAATTTGTTGCACAATTTGGAGATCACTAAAAAATATCCACAAATCAGTCATTTTGTTATTTTTAAAACTTATTTTCTCCAGGTCAAGTTTCTCTCTTTTCCGCCTGAACCCACTAACAACTAGAGGGATGAAACTCCACTGGTGACAGTTGCCTCAAGCACATATCCCAAGTGACCATTCAACCTGTTACTCGTGAAATCTGAAGAACCACTGCCGGACGTAACCGCGTACGCAGCAGGAGGTCATTGGATAGCGATCAAGAAGAAAGGTCGGTGACGATTCTTTCCCTTCCCTGAGCCGGGTGAGGCGGAGTGACTGAATATCAGCTAACAACATGAAGGGAGGAAACTCGTGGCTAGTCAAAATTCACTGAATCGTGAGGGGAGTGTAACCTGTCCCTTTCGGGTGCGGCGTGGGGGAAAATGACGTTCAGTTTTCATTCCTCTACACGTGTCTATACACTTGCCCTTCCCGACTGCCTCTCATACCACACCCAAAAGAATAATACTACAGCAATGATTGCGCCATCTTCTGGCTGACGAGGGAGCCAAAGATAATCATTCAATCAAAGTTAGAGTCTCACATTGTTTGCCTAGAAATTTTTTAAAGGTCTTCTCAAAAGTAGATTGGCGGCCACGAAATTTATGGGCGATTTGTTTACTCTGTTGTTGGTGCATCAACCCAGCATGTATCAGACCAGAAGATTCTGGGTTTGATCACTGGCTTATGTCAAATTAGCTGCCGGCTCCTCTTTCGAACGCTAAAACTGACCTACGTTGGTATAGGAGGAAAAAAATCAGCAAGATTGATATCCAGTGATATCTACTAGAACCAGTAGGATGCTGATTTTAGGCAAAGAAAAGGTCAGCTTCATTTTTGATGACCCAGCTGATCAAACTACCTGTTGACCTTCATATCTTCAGAATCCAAACGGTTGATGTTCCACCCAAAAAAGATGTCAAAAACTGCTAAGGAGCAAAATTTATGTTTTTTTTTAAACTATAAACTCCTTCATTACCAAATGAAATGACATGGCTTTTGAAATAGTCCTCCTTTTCTTTGTGTGATATCTACAAATGTACTTGACGCGGGATTCCCTCCTCTCCCCCACCCGCAGCCTGTGCCGTATGTTCTGGCAGTGGAGGCGATCCATCATTGGCCGCCGGTGATCTTCTTGCCCCGCTGATGTCTACGGGGTTTTGTGTGCCCCCGCACCCTTGCCGCGAGGAGTCGTCCATCGGTGGGGCAAGATACCGCTGGTGGGTACAGCCGTAAAGGTTTCAACCTTGTAATTACAGTTTAGTGACAAATGCAGATAAAGATGATTGTACCTAAACACAGGATCATTCTCAGCCCACAGGGTTCTTGGGAATTAAAAGAAACAGTACTTTCAATGTTGAAGCTATCCTGCATTGTTCAATCCTGAACCAAACTAAGAAACATCAATCGGACGTAACATGTCTGAGGGAGGTATCGCAAAAAGGTAGTTGGCTAAATGGGACAGAAATTAATCCACAACTAAACAGTTACCATATCAGGTGCAAGGAAATAAAATAACTTATGTATTGGATATATTTTGCTCAGTTTCACCTTAAGGGCTCTGCTAACCCCCTAGTTCCCTTAGCCAAGATAGCTAAAGTTTGAGCATGGAGCTACAATAAGCATTGAAAACAGTCATCTTACCAAGCCTGTAAAGCACAAATTGGATCAATCTCGGTCACATATACAATAGCACCCAGAGCCTTCAGGGCAGCGCAGCAACCTTTCCCGACCTATAAAAATGTCAAAAGATTTGCATTATTAATGGGTTTCTCCCCCCCATCGACAGTCTTTCAACTCGAGGAGCAGCAAGTAAGATCTACGGAATTCTGTTATTGATGCTTGGTTTACTGCAAACTATTTCAAAAGCAAAGTTCAAACCACGAAAGATAGAAATTTGAAATGAATTTTGAAAATACGGGATATAAGCTAATGTCAGCCATTGTCTACACTGTTTTTTTCTTAAATTTAGAGTACCCAATTCATTTTTTCCAATTTCGGGGCAATTTAGCGTGGCCAGTCCACCTAACCTGTACATTTTTGGATTGTGGGGGCGAAACCCACGCAAACACGGGGAGAATGTACAAACTCCATACGGACAGTGAATCTACATAGAGTTAAAGAAAGCATGCAGCAGAGAAACAAGCCAGCTGACCCATACCATCTCTCTTCACTAGCCCTTCTACTCCCTCCACCCTCATGTTTACCCCCCTTACCCTCACGAACATCGGAATGAGAAAGGCAGGCTGGCATTTCAGAATTTGTGACAAAAGCTTTGCACCACTTCTTCCTTCGCGGCTGACTGACGGCATTTGTCAGCCATTTCTCTTGAACTGACATTTTTAATAAGGAAGTTCCTAATGCCGTTTTCTTTTCCCTAGGGGCCACTTTAGCTCAGTTGGCTAGACGGACGGCTGGCTCGTGATGCAGAGCGAGGCCAGCAGTGCGGGTTCAATTCCCGTACCGCCTTGAGATTATTCGTGAAGGCCCTGCCTTCTCAACCTTGCCCCTCACCTGAGGTGTGGTGATCATCTGGTTAAACCACCACCAGGCAGCTCTCCCCCTCAAAAGGGGGAGATCTGTGGCTATGCCGACTTTTCCTTACCTTTCTTTTCCCTAAATTCAGAACCAGTAAAGTAATATTCTTGCTATTCGGACAGCTCTCCCTGTAGTAGCCATCTTCCACAGCTTTACTCACAACTATATTCATCATTTTACTTTATATGGAAAATAAGCACGCATGTGGGACAAGCTGCATTTAATTTCTTTTGTATTCTTTCTAAAAACACATTTTCTAGATAGGTTACAGTACATTACAGCAACAACCAACTTCTCTACAAGAGATGCATTAGCGACAGCTTCCCCACACGCAGGTTGACGTAGAAAGGGGGGAGTGGCTGAGAGAATCCTTAGCAGAACTTTCAAGTGCAATGCTCACACCCGATACGTAACCTTGGTTACGTCAGCTTTGCTCTTGCAAGGAACACAACTCATTCTGCTATCTTTCCGTGATGACTGATCCCCTACTTGTAGAAGGAAACCAACTCTCAACATTTGTGCAGTAATTAGCTTGTTGGGAAGTCGCAACACTTTTTCATTGATGTACAACAGCTGCCACAGCACCAGAAACACAATCCAAATCAATGCAAATATGTTCACAGGACAGCTTAAAAATTAAATAGCCAATGATCCAATGTTTCCATAGTGACCATGCAAATATTACAAAAATCAAGATCAGTAATCTGCAGCAAATTGGAATGGCTTGTAATTAATTATATGTAATGCAAAAATTGGATTGAAAACAAAATATAAAAATCTATCATCGGGTGAATTAAGTGTCCATTTATTTACAGAAGTACCAGGAGGTAGGCTGGACATTACCTCTCCATATCCACATATTACCACTTGCTTTCCACCGAACATCACATCTGTTGTTCTCTTTAAGCTGGCAACAGAACACAGAAGCAGATGATGAGATTCATAGTTCATGAACTGTGTGAGAACTGCAGATTTGTAACTTTGACCAACTTTTTTGATGTAAATTTCTCTGGGCACACTGGGGGCTCTTATGTTAGTCGGTGTGCTCAAAGGGAACTCACTTCCTTGACAGGACTGGGTGATGTCAGCTAGTGTAGTAGAATGGATGCCGAAATGGCTCATGTTCCTGAGCTACGAAGAACAACAAAACCAGCAAAGCAGCAGTTCCTGCTTCAGATCCCTATCCAGTGAGGCAGTTGGGATCAAACACAATGCCAACAACCTGTCTGCCAGCATAACCCCAAATTCACACAAAAAATAACTGCCGGGAAGGCCAGCTGAAACCAGAGAGCCACAGCCACCAGGAGGCCACAGCCCACCAGGAGGCCACAGCCCACCAGGAGACCACAGCCCACCAGGAGACCACAGCCCACCAGGAGACCACAGCCCACCAGGAGACCACAGCCCACCAGGAGACCACAGCCCACCAGGAGACCACAGCCCACCAGGAGACCACAGCCCACCAGGAGACCACAGCCCACCAGGAGACCACAGCCCACCAGGAGACCACAGCCCACCAGGAGACCACAGCCCACCAGGAGACCACAGCCCACCAGGAGACCACAGCCCACCAGGAGACCACAGCCCACCAGGAGACCACAGCCCACCAGGAGACCACAGCCCACCAGGAGACCACAGCCCACCAGGAGACCACAGCCACCATGGGACATATCCACCATCAGAGCGTCTTCAGGTGGAGAGAGTAGCAAATAACTGTGCAAGGGGGGAAAAGTGAACAATGTCATAGTGCACTTTCAATTCATACCTTGAATTAACAAGACTTTAGGGATTCTTGGCGATTTTTCAATATTTTGTTAGTTTTAGCAGCTGCTTTTATTGGGACATTAATGTCACCAGCTCCTGACATGTGAATTTCACACAGTCAATGGTAATATTAAAGTAAATACGCTGGAATTACTTGGGTTAGTGCCAGATGACAAATGTGCTTCCTTTTTGATACCTGATCATCCTGGCTACCAGTTTAATCAAATAAAGCTTCCTTTACTGCGCCCATTTACAATGTGGATCTCCCACATCAGGAGATGTGATGGGGATGGGGGGTAATTGGTGCGGAGCTGCACACTAACCTACATCAAGCAGCCAAGTAGGTTCACAAATCAAAACGGTGCTCCCTCATCCAAGGAAAATCAAAATTTTACCATGTACTGCTTTTAGCATTTATTAAAATAATTCTACATGTCTATGTTGCATATAAACAAACATACAAATTAGGGGCAGGAGTAGTCCGATTGGCCTTTGAGCCTGCTCCACCATTTGATAAGATCATAGTCAATCTGATTGTGCTCTCTACTTCTTGTCTACCCATACGACTCCCTTGTTAGTCAACAATCCATCTAACTCAGCCTCAAAAATATTCAATGATCCAGCTTCCACAAACAAATAACCTCAAAAATAAATTCTACCTGCATCATAAATGGGGTTCTAGCCTCTCAAATAAGGGGAAACATCTCTTCCGCATTCACCCTGTTAAGTCCCCTCTTATATATTTCAATAAGATCATCTTTCATTCTTCTAAACTCAAATGTATACAGACCCAACCTTTCACCCTAAGAAAACCTCTTCATCCCAGGAATCAGTAGAGTGAACATGCCCCACTAATCTTGACAATCTAAAACTGATCCATTTATGCCTATTTGGTTGCCTATTTGGTTTCCTGTTAGCTAACCAATGCTCTATCAAAGTTAATATGTTACCCCCTGCACCATGAGATCTTATTTTGTGCAGCAGCGTTCTTGTTTATATAGAATCCCCACAGGCGGCCATTCAGCCCATCGAGCCTATACTAACCCTCTGAAAGAGCACCACACCCAAGCCCACATTTCCCCCCCCCCCCCCCCCCCCCCCCAGCCTATCCCGGTAACCCCACCTAACCCGCACATCTTTGGACTGTAGGACGAAACCGGAGCACCCGGAGGAAACCCACGCAGACACGGGGAGAAAGTGCAAACTCCGCACTGACAGTCACCGAGGCAGGGATTGAACCCGGGTCCCCAGCGCCGTGAGGCAGCAGTGCTAACCCCTGTGCCACCGTCCCGCCGTTAATATTGTCAAATATCTTTTGGAAATCCAAGTGTAGGACACCCACATGTTCCCTTTCATCCACGGTGCTTGTTACTTCCTCAAAAGAACTTTGATAAATATGTCCAAGATAATATTCCTTTCACAAAACCATATTGACTCTACGTGAATTGCATTAATATTTTCTAAGTGCCCTGCATAACTACTTTGATAGATTCTAGCATTTTCCCTATGACAGATGCTAACTAACTGTCTGTCATGCTGCTTAAAAGAATCTGACGAAATTGCAATATTTCATCTGCCCTGGAGATAATAAACCTTCCCTTCAGTAGGTAAATAAAGCATGGTTTGAGGAACATGTGCAACGATCCATTGACAGAATCATCAAGGGGCAAGGGCAAGAAAATACATGCTTTTTCAGACATAACACAGAGTCCCTAAAATGAGCCATGAATGCAATGCAAAACCCGAATTGCCAAATTAACCAGTCTCGTCCATTCAGCAAGGTTTTTCTTGTAGCTTTGTAATAAATTCTGTTTCGGTTACAAACATGAGAATATGGTCCTGCTGAAATCAAAAGGATGGCACACACAAATTATTCACGTTAATTGTATTTATAAAAACTTTCCAAACAAAGAAAATCTTAATACTGTATTGCTCACCCATCCAAGATCGACTCCCTGCAGCAGTAGAGGTTGTCAAATTTCTGTTTGGTAACAGAATCATTCACATTCATGGCTGGGACGCAGAGCTTGCCTGCCTTGGACAACTGATACAGTCTGAAACAAAACAAACACAAAGCCTTAACGCATAACCATTTTGCGTAACCTTTGAAATACGTCACGGACACGGTTATAACCGAAGCTGGTGACATGCTGCCAATATATCAGATTTATCCTGACTGTTTCAAAGTTGCTTTCTGGCTTTGTGTGTGCATGCAAGAGTACATTCACAGAGTAGCATTCACACACTGATTATAATGTTAAGTGCTGATGGAATTTATCTCTTTGTTAACCGTGGCGAATTGGTCTCCAGTTGCTTTTTTTTTTTAAAAGCATAATATTTCTGTAGTGCTAGATTCCATTTTTTTTTTTAAAGTTGGCTAGCATGTTTAAACCTGGCTGCCTACAATACTGATGTGAAGCATTAGTTATTCAAAAAGAGGGTTGTAAATGCATAATCTCAAACATATTCTCCAGCTGCAAGAAGATCCTCTTGACACCTGAAAGTCAAGGGATCATTTCACGAATGAGGCAGGTGCTAGAAGAATAATCTTTAATAGTGTCACAAGTAGGCTTACATTGACACTGCAATGAAAGTTACTGTGAAAATCCCCTAGTCGCCACATTCCAGCGCCTGTTCGGGTGCACTGAGGGAGAATTCAGAATGTCCAATTCACCTAACAAGCACGTCTTTCGGGACGAGTGGGAGGAAACCGGAGCACCCGGAGGAAACCCACGCAGACACGGGGACAATGTGCAGACTCTGCACAGTGACCCAAGCCGGGAATCGAATCCGGGACCCTGGCACTGTGAAACAACAGTGCTAACCACTGTGCTACCACACTGCTCTTAACTAAGGTAATTGCATGAGTGTCCCCTGAACACAAATTGAAGAAGTATGCTCAACCTCTAGGCCCAACTGATTGCTGGTCGAGATGAACCATTTGTGTTAAATATTTAAGAGAATCTTTCTTGCTTGCTCTGTCTCTCATGGATAAAAAGAATAAAGTTTTCACAGCACCAACAATCCATCTGAATTTTAAAAATTTGAACTAGCCTCGCTTCAAAATTTAGCTATTGAAGGCCAGCCTATTTTTTTAAGAAAATAAGTAAATAAGCATTTTCCTTGCTTTCCATAATTGGGGAGTAACGGAAATTTGATTGTCTTATGAAAATTGCATACTGTTCATTCATGTAATCATAAGATCACAAGATATTGGAGCAAAATTAGGGCCATCCAACCCATTTAGTCTGCCCCACCATTCGATAATGGCTGATAGGTTTCTCATCCCCATTCTCCTGCCTTCTCACCGTAACGCCTGATCCCCTTATTAATCAAGAACCTATCTATCTCTGGCTTAAAGACACATTTCTCACCTCTACCCTTACCATCAAGCCAGAGATTCTACTATGGTTCAATGAAGAATGCAGGAAAACATGCCAGGAACAACACCAAGCATACCAAAAAATTAGGTGTCAACCTGGTGAATCTACAGCACAGGACTACTTAAGTGCCAAACAACATAAATTGCATGCAGTAGACCGAGCTAAGCGATTCCATAACCAATGGACCAGATCTAAGCTCTGCCATCAGAACACGTCTAGTTGTGAATGGAGGTGGACAAATAACCAACTCACTGGAGGACGAGGTTCCACAAATATCTCTATCCTCAATGCTGGGGGAGCCCAACACATCGGTGCAAAAGATACGGTGAAGCATTTGCAACAATCTTCAGTCAGAAGTGCTGAGCTGATGATTTATCTCAGCCTCCTGCAGAGGTCCCCTGTATCATAGATGCCAGTCTTGGATTTTGTCTTGTCTTTAGCCACTTTGAAATGAAAATGAAATGAAACTCGCTTATTGTCACAAGTAGGCTTCAAATGAAGTTACTGTGAAAAGCCACATTCCGGACCTGTTCGGGGAGGCTGGTACGAGAATTGAACCATGCTGCTGGCCTGCCTTGGTCTGCTTTAAAAGCCAGCTATTTAGCCCAGTGTGCTAAACCAGCCCCACTTTGAACTGAAGGCACTGGATACTGGGATACTGAAAAGGCTATGGGCCCTGACAACAATTTTATAATAGCACTGAAAACTTGAGCTCCAGCACGTCTCGCTCCCCTAGACAGGCTGTTTCAGTATAGCTACAATACTGACATCTTACCAGCAATGTGGAAAATTGCCCAAGTATGTCTTGTACAGAAAAAGCAGGACAAATCCAATCTGGCCACTTTGCACCCCATCAGTCTACTCAACCATCAGTAGTGATGATGTGGAGATGCCAGCGTTGGACTGGGGTGAGCACAGTTAGAAGTCTTACAACACCAGGTTAAAGTCCAACAGGTTTGTTTTGAATCACTAGCTATTGGAGCACTGCTCCTTCCTCAAGTGAGCCCTGAGGAAGGAGCAGTGCTCCAAAAGCTAGTGATTCGAAACAAACCTGCTGGACTTTAACCTGGTGCTGTAAGACTTCTAACTGTGATCAGTAGTGATGGAAGGGGTCATCAACAAGTGGCATTGCTGCTCAACAATGACTTGTTCACTGATACTCAGTTTGGGTTCTGCCAGGGTCACTCAGCTCCTGACCTCGTTACAGTCTTCGATCAAACATGGACAAAAGAACTAAACTCCAGAGGTGAGGGGAGAGTGACTGACCTCGACATCAAGGAAGCGCTTGACCAAATGTGGCATCAAGAAGCCCTAGCAAAACTGGAGTCAATGGGAATCGGGGGGAAAACTCTGCAATGGTTGGAGTCATACCTAAGACAAAGAAAGGTGGTTGTGGTTGTTGGAGGTCAATTGTCTCAGTTGGAAGTTACCGCTGCAGGAACTCCTCAGGGTTGTGCCCTAGGTCCAATAACTACAGCTGTTTTATCAATTGCCTTCCTTCTATTCTAAAGTTAGAAAATGCGGTTGTTCGCTGATGATTGCACAATGTTCAGCACCATTTGTGACTCTTGCATACAGAAGCAGTCAATGTTTAAATGCAGCAAGACCTGAACAATATTCAGGCTTGGGCTGATAAGTGGCAAGTTACATTTACACCACACAAATGTCAGGCAATGAGTATCTTCAACAAGAGAGAATTTAACCATTGTCCCTTGACATTCAATGGCATTACCATCACTGAATTCCCCACCATCAACATCCTGGTGGTTACAATTGACCAGAAACTAAACTAGACTACCCATATAAATATTGTGGCTACCAGGGCAGGTTAGAGGCTAGGAATCCTGTGACGAGGTAACTCACTTCCTGACTCCCCAAAGCCTGTCTGCCAAGTCAGGCACATGATGGAATATTCTCCATTTGCCTGGATGAGTGCAACTCGAACAACATGAGAAACCCGACACCATTCAGGATGAAGCAAACAGCTCGATTGATGCTCCATCCACAAGTATTCAAACCCTCCACCACCGACGAACATTAGCAGCAGTGCACTGCATCTACAAGGTGCACTGCAGGAACTCGTCAAGGCTCCTTAGGTAGCACCTTCCAAACCCACAACCACTACCATCTAGAAGGACAAGGGCAGCAGAAACCTGGGAACCCCACCACCTGGAGGTTCCCCTCCAAGTCACTCACCATACTGACTTGGAAATACATCGCCGTCCCTTCACTGTCATTGGGTCAAAATCCTGGAACTCTCTCCCTAACAGCACAGTGGGTGTACCTACACCACATGGACTGCAGCGGTTCAAGAAGGCAACTCACCAAATTCTCGGGGGATATTAGGGATGGGCAATAAAAGGGCCCAGCCAACAATGCCCATAACCCATGAATGAATAAAATAAACTATCTCACCTATTTATCCGCTTTTGGCACTCTCTAGAAAATCTTCAGCGACGACTGACCGGGAAGTGATGATCTTAGCTACTTTGTTCTTCCATTAACTACAGGTGGAACCACTATTTCCTACCGCCCAACTGCCCCACTTTCCTTCTTACTGAATATCTTGGATTACCAGTGGTCAAGATGTTTCTTTTTAGCTGAAACCTTTTAGAATGTTCTCACCTGTGAACACCAGTCACACTCTCCTCTACAATGCCTCGGATTTTCTTAAAGACATTGGGATATTTCTTATAGACCCAGTGAGTCAAATCTCCACCATCATCCAGAATCTGTGAGGGAGAGAACAAAATACAGAAAAAAGATTGCCACTAACTTTTGCACAGTCAACAAAAGTCGGTAAATCAGCCAGAAAATATTTAGGCTTGCAGGAAAGGTCAAGGAAATTAGGTACAGATTAGGTGAAAGGAAAGGAGACTGCAAGGTCAATTTGTGTTAAGTTTCCAGTTCGATCGAGTTTCTGTTTGCATTACGATTATATGTCCAACATCAATCGGACTGGAACTTGGAAATTTTTCATTATTTATTTTGTGACCGAGAATCATCAGTCAACACAGGCCCATTAATTTTTTTAAATTTTTTTTAAAGTTTGCCGAATCTGCTTAACATTGCTTAGACTTTGTTCAAACACCATTGGAGTCAGTGCAACGGGCACAATTATCTCAGTCAAGGTTACACAACAGAGCTGAAAAGGGAAGATAAGTTTTCCACACCTTACATTTTCATGGTGAATATTAACAGGGTTCCGGAGCCTATAAAATAATTCTACGATAAGATATCCTAGAAGAACATAATTTAATCTCAACTGCTGCAAGGTCACTCTTCTTTATACGACTTCCCTTCATCACACTCCCCACTAGATTTTAAAAGTCTTGATGGCTATACAACTTGTAATAAGTTACTATGCAGTGCTGTGAACATTTTGTTATGCAACTAATGTAATGCATTGGCAGACTATCTCCTCCTGGGGGCACTATTGACTAACAGCTACTTAAAATACTGCCCTCTGCATTGGAGTAACCATTTTTAATGAACTTACACTTTTTTTTAAATGAAATCAAATGGGAAACCTATCAATTTTAATAATTACAGTTCACTAAAGCAAAGAAACTTTCAATTAAAAGAAATGGATATCGCAGGTTGAAATGTCACGACATATCTTTCCACAGCGCTATTTAATTTCCTTGAATCAATAATTACTACATTGTGAAATCTTTTTCGAAAACACTTATTATATTTTTTCAGGCTACCTAATCTCCTTGATCCAATTAAGAAAAGCTTAGTCATGTCTGAAGCACAATATGCTATGGTTCTAAAAAATATGGATGTTGGCTTTTACCCCCACCATTACATATTATTGTCTTGGACCGGGAACGCAAACGGTTTAAAGATTTGTAACTGGCCGTTTTCACATTTCCTGGCAGCTAGAGCTAGAGAAAGACAAAGTGCAGTCAGAGGACAGAATGAGAACAAAAGGGTATTATGGAGATAATAACAGGATTTGGTACGCATTAAGGCTGAAAGTCATATGATTACACCAGTCTTACAATTTGCAAGAAAGTACATGAAACTTCAGGTGGAGCTGAAAAGCATTGTGCCTCTACCATAATTCTGGTTTAGATACACTGTCCTATAAACACTGGGGCCTGATTTTGAAAACCAGCCCCCAACTAACGTTGTGAAGATCCTAAATCACACAAAGTAGAACCATTTCTCCCCCCCCCCCCCCCCCATTTAATTGCAGATACAGTAGGCAGGTGACATCATTTGGTGCAAACTGGTCTGAGAAGCCACAAGCAGAAAACTTCATTCTGCCACATTCCCTGCCCAAGATTGGAGTTAATGGAAACACTGACAAAAGTTGAGAAACTCTTTGTTTTCCAGCAGTGACCAATATTCACTTTGTTTCCCCCTTAAAGAAAGGCACGCACCCGGAATTGGCCATTAATAAACCTCTGCAATGTGGACACTAAACAGGAATAAAATACACTGTCTCTTTTAGTGGGCAGCACGGTAGCATTGTGGATAGCACAATTACTTCACAGCTCCAGAGTCCCAGGTTCGATTCTGGCTTGGGTCACTGTCTGTGCGGCGTCTGCACATCCTCCCCATGTGTGCATGGGTTTCCTCTGGGTGCTCCGGTTTCCTCCCACAGTCCAAAGATGTGCAGGTTAGGTGGATTGGCCATGATAAAATTGCCCTTTGTGTCCAAAATTGCCCTTAGTGTTGGGTGGGGTTACTGGATTATGGGGATAGGGTGGAGGTGTTGACTGTGGTTAGGGTGCTCTTTCCAAGAGCCGGTGCAGACTCGATGGGGCGAATGGCCTCCTTCTGCACTGTAAATTCTATGAAAAAGTAGTAATTATAAACTGTACAAAACATTGGCTCGACCACAGTTGAGAATAGCGTGTGTAGTTCTGGGTGGCTCGTGATATAAAGAGGTCTTTAAAGCCATCGTATAATGGATCAGATCGGAAGTTATTGTTGCAGAGAGACACTGGGTCTATTTGCACTGGAGCAAAGAGGGCAGCAGGATACTTGACTGGGGCATTTAAAATTATACAGCCTGACAGAGTGAATAGGGGAAAATATTTCCTCTAACTGGGGAGTTAACACATCAACTTAGAGCTGTTCATGATAGAGAGAAGAGAAGCTAGGAGAAATTGACGGAGCGTGGAATGCTTTGGGAAGAAGGATAATCAGAACCTGCAGTCCTCAACTTGGCTAGAAAAGTAGCTCATTTACCATATTTGCTTGCCAGCCGTTCATGTTGACACAACAATCGATGCACCACCAGAAATCATCCTCAGACTCCCCTTTCCAAGCAAACACCGCAAATCCTGAGGGGTGGGCAGGTTTGAAAAAAAACCACAATAATTATAGGGAAATGTTCAAATATTTAAACCCGAGCTGCAACAAGCTTAAAATAATTCAAAAGTGGACGTAGAGTTCAACTGAGAGAGCTCCAATTACTTCAAGCAGACTTTCCATAATTAGCAGATGATTTGCAAAATATAAGCTGAAATAAAACTTCACAGCAAGGAGGGTATATCAGTGAATCAGGCTCTTCAATATTCGGTGGGAGAATCTGAAAGGATCAGCTGATGACATTTCACGGGTCAGAGCATTTTATTAAGCTTGCAGAGACCAACGTAATTAAGCCCATTGTTTCGACTAGATATTGGCTGGATCACATTTTAGAAATGCAAAGCATGCACATTAACTACGTTTGTATGGTGTGAGCCAGGAAATCTTACCAAACCGACAAAATATATTTAATACAGTGCAATCATGCATTTCTTTTTATAAAACACAGATAGGCAATATTTTCTAATTGGAAATCATCTGTACTTAGGAATTGTTTAGATTAGCCCATACAAAATTGGCCTGCCATCCCAGTTTATTGAATCCCATCCTTCCAGAATGTCTGAAAGCTATGTATTCCAGTAGTTTAATAATAATCTTTTATTGTCACAAGTAGGCTTACATTAACACTGCAATGAGGTTAGTGTGAAAATCATCAAGTGTCAGTACCGGAAATGAAAAACACGAACGAAAATCTGGAATTTGCCATCATCCGTTAAAGAAACCTCAGCCCAATAGAACTAGCAGATTCATACTCAATTATATTGCAATATATCCCCGATGTGACGAGCTGCCCATTTAAAATTGTGGCATCAATTCAACATTAAAGTTCGCCTGATTAAGAATGCAGTTGCTCAAAAGACTCGACCATAACTTTCAGCGCACCTGCACACATACAATCCTGCCCGTTTCTCTTTCACAATCTTGTCCGTTTTTCTTTTCTTTTAATTAAACCTATGAATTTTTTTACATGGAACTTTATCCCTGAAGAACATCCTCAGAATTTCACCTTTCCATGTTCCAGTTCTGAATTGAAACAGAGCAGCTTTTCATTCTCCCCTCCTTTTTCTCCCTCAGTAAGAACAGCAGCACCATCTGGGCACCAGGCCTCTTGAGGAATTTGATTGGCGCTGTTGCCTACAGTTGCACTTGGCTGCTGGGATAAGACAGGGACTTGTTCTTCCCCCAAACAGGATGCATCACACACTGCAGAGAGAATGTAACTTCTAAAGGAACAGCTCAAACAAGGTCGAGCAAATGTACCCAGTGTGGATGCAAGAGTCACCTGTCTAAGTTGTCCTGTGCTGAATTCCATCAGAATTGGAGTTCACAGAAAACCATTATAAAATAGTCACTAAAGTTTTGAATCTGAATATATTGATACAGAAAGTCCTCACTAAAAGTCACCCCACTTCAAGTCTTTTCACTTTAATGTAATTTACTCTTTTGGGCCTTTCTTCGATTTACATCACCATTTTTGATTTTATGTCGTCTGAACTTTGGCACTGCCCACCCTGCGCTGAACTCTGGACCAGCTGCCACCCTGTTCTGATGCTGGAGCTGCCATCATAGTCACACAAGCCCAGGCTGTGGGGAGAGAGCAAGGTCTGAGATCTGGGGGCAGGAGTGCAAGGCAGGGACAGGAAGCTGCTGGCCACCGGTCAGATAATGTACTGAGAGTATCCCTGGGGGGGAATGGAGCAGCATCTTCCCCAGCTCCCTGCCTCACCCTCCTGATGCTTTTGTGGCACTCCAGTCAGCCCCTGCAAACTGTCAGCAAGGGGGTGGGGGCGAGGGAATTGAGTGAGCGGGAAGCAGGGTGCAAAAAGACAGAGCTTTAGCAGAGGAAGGGACGGAGGATGTGCTGTGGGCGAGAGTCAGAAGCCGTCTTACTCAAGGGGTTTGTTTGGGTGATCTAATTTCAATGTAAATGGTGTTTGTGTCATATTCAGTGATTTTATTTTGCAAGTTATTCCAGTTAAGAATGTGCATTGCTATGTGTGTACAGTACAGTAATTAAACATTTCTTGCCCAGAAAAAGCAATGCCCAAACAAACCTCACTCTGGCTTTAATATTGATTCCTACAGTAACCCATGATTCATATAAAGTTGTTTCACATCAAGTTACAATTTTCAGGAATGCTTGAGCACTATTACAGTATGACATTAAAGCATTGAAGTTATGTACATAATAATACATAGTCCTAAACATAAATGAACTGCCAACTTCCACCAAAAGCATGCGGTAGAAGAATTTAAACTTTTTTTAAACACAGTACTATGACTGTGAATACTCGAAATACCACAAGTTTCTGGCTGATGCTGGTAGAGGCACTGAAGTAGGCTTTGCTGTACCACTGAAGCAATTTGACAAGAATGGTGTGCTGCCAGGTCATTAGAGCAGGTGGGAAGGAGGACTGTGC
The DNA here is from genome assembly GCF_047496885.1 of Scyliorhinus torazame. Taxonomy (NCBI): domain Eukaryota; kingdom Metazoa; phylum Chordata; class Chondrichthyes; order Carcharhiniformes; family Scyliorhinidae; genus Scyliorhinus; species Scyliorhinus torazame. The sequence goes on along the minus strand of NC_092723.1, from coordinate 11,648,581 downwards.
AAATCCAGATTGTGCACAGCTGCTTTTACATTGACCTTAACGGTGCAGCAACCTCTGGTATCTGTACGTCTTGTGACAACCCCAAGATAATTTTGCCTGCCTCACCAAAGAAAGCTACTGGAAAGATCAGGGGCGACATTCTCCGACCCCCCCCCCCGCCGGGTCGGAGAATTGCCGGGGGCTGGCGTGAATCCCGCCCCCGCCGGTTGCCGAAGTCTCCGGCACCGGATATTCGGCGGGGGCGGGAATCGCGCCGCGCCGGTTGGCGGGCCCCCCCGCTCGATTCTCCGGCCCGTATGGGCCGAAGTCCCGCCAATAAATTGCCTGTCCCGCCGGCGTAAATTAAATCACCTACCTTACCGGCGGCACAAGGCGGTGCGGGCGGGCTTCAGGGTCCTGGGGGGGGGGGGGGGGGCGCGGGGCGATCTGACCCCGGGGGGGTGGCCTGGCCCGCGATCGGGGCCCACTGATCCGCGGGCGGGCCTGTACCGTGGGGGCACTCTTTCCCTTCCGCCTCCGCCACGGTCTCCACCATGGCGGAGGTGGAAGAGACTCCCTCCACTGCGCATGCGTGGGAAACTGTCAGCGGCCGCTGACGCTCCCGCGCATGCGCCGCCTGGAGATGTCATTTCCGCGCCAGCTGGCGGGGCAGCAAAGGCCGTTTCCGCCAGCTGGCGAGGCGGAAATTCCTCCGGCGCGGGCCTAGCCCCTCAATGTTGTGGCTCGGCCCCCAAAGATGCGGAGCATTCCGCACCTTTGGGGCGGCACGATGCCCGTCTGATTGCCGCCGTTTTGGGCGCCAGTCGGCGGACATCGCGCCGTTTCCGGAGAATTTCGCCCCAGGTTCCTTTTAAGATCCTCCCACACACCAATCTTAGAAAATTGAGCAAAATTCCCAGATGGAAGGTGAAAAAGCAGCTTTGTTTTTCAGCAACCACGGCTGGCTACCAAACCAGACTTAGTTTCTCTAAAAGCTCAGAGAAGACAATACTTTCTCAACACGTTTGACTAATAAATAAAGTTAATTTTCCACTGTTGCTACATGCCATTTATTGACTACTTTCTAGTTCACCTTACAAAGAATATTCACCTTTTATTTTGGAGGGTTGGGAGTTTCTTGAGAGAGAACGGGATCATCTCAGCTCTCAATATTTTACCAAGATGCTTAAACTGAGCCAAACGCTCTGAAACTCACTACAGACCATTCACATTGCATTGAGAGACCTGCAGGAGCCCCAGTTGCTGGAGATTTTGTTTCCCTGGTCCTAGTGAAACAGTTGAGTGGTCTAACATGGCGTTTACGTGCCAGCGTAAGCATTGGAGCTAAAGTCGGCAGATAAATTCACCATTAGGACAGCTGGTGGGGGCCATGAGCTGAGCGGTCGCACAAAAGGCGGCTCTTGTCGAGAAACCTTGCTTAAGGTCCTTTAACCCCAACGAACGAGCACCAAAAGAATGAAAAATCCCCCAAATCAACCCAGTATCGACCGCAATGCCACCCAAAGTGCTGAGGATCCAGCAATCCACAGGGTGAGTATGGTTGACCCCACAGGAGCGTCAGACTAGCTACATGGAATTTGAGGGGCCTTAATGGTCCGGTGAAAGGATCCAGAGTCCTCGCCCATTTCAAAAACTGGAGGGTAGACGTAGCCTTCCTACAGGAGCTGCATCTAAGAGAGAGAGGGACCCACTGCGGGTGAGTGTGGGCTGGTTGGGGCCAGGGCGGGGGGGGGGGGGGCATTTTATGTAGCAGGGCAGCAGCGTTCACAGCGATGGGGGGAATAAAGCTTTGGAAGTTCAACCACCTTCTCCAACATGCACAAGGCCTGCTCACATATAGACGTTTACATCATAGGGAAATGGCGCATCGAGTGAGGGCGGAATAACTAACACACCTTGGCGGATTCATCCCAGAGGTGGCGGGACGCACACGCACACAGATGAGGATAAGTGCGAGCGGTTGTTTGTTTTTTTTTGGGGGGGGGGGGGGGGGGGTGGCTGTCAAACCACCCATATGTTCTGATGCTACCCCAGACTCGGAGTTCTGCACAGCCTTTTTTGAGGCCATCGCCAGGGTTATGGGAAGGAGAGCCCCACGGCAGAAGGGACACCGATCCCTCTCGCATGCAAGAAACCGGCGAAGCAGTATAGCCTACTCACCCTCGAAAAAGAAAGGTTCAACATGACTCTCTCCATCACTATAAATATAAATACACCATTCTCTGTATGTACACCACTGTAAATAAGACGATGTGACCATGGGGGCTGGGGTCACCAACGTTATGGCAATCTGTAAATGATATGTTCTTTATTCGTTTTTCTCTTCTTGTTCTGTCTTGTGTAAAGTTTGATGTTGTGTTAAAATTCCAAATTCACCATTAGCATGGCTGAGGCCACTAACCCCACTGCTGAGGCCAAGCCTCCAGTTGCCACTGTGTCCACAACACCCGTGTGGCATAGAATCATAGAATTCCTACGGTGTAGATGGAGGCCATTCAGCCCCTCGAGTCTGCACCGACCCTCCGAGAGCACCCTACCTAGGCCCCCTTGCTCCCTGCAGCACCACCGAACCTGCACATCTTTGGACTGTAGGAGGAAACCACAGCACCCGGCGGAAACCCGCACAGACAAGGAGAGAATGTACAAACTCCACATCGTCACCAAAGGCCGGAATTGAACCCAGTGTTGTGAGGCAGCAGTGCTAACCACTGTGCTACTCGGTGCCGGAGATATCCACTGACCTTTACCTCAGTTGATTGGGCACTCTTTCTGGAGCATATTAGTGTAGGTTGCAACCCAACTATCGTTAGAGAATATATTTTCATTGCAACTGATAGGAAATGTTGGTCAAGGTTCACATAACTCATGGAAATGTACAAGATTCTATATCCTCCAGCCACACTGACCGTTTTTTTTTCTCCTCACCCATATGCACCCCAATATGGTGGGGGTGGGCGGAAGGAGGAGAAAGGGAAGAGACACGGACAATTAAAGAATCAGAAAGCAGTGGGAAGTTAAATTAATACCAGCAGGCAGTCAGCAGCTCAGTGGGTTTCTTTTCAATTCAGTTCTACATGTTAATCCAGTTCCTGTGCAGCAATAACAACACACATTTTTGAGCATCTTTAATAAAGTAAAATGCACCAAGCATTTCATAGGGGTGTCATCAAACAAGATCTGACACCAAGCCACACTAGGCGACAGGGAAGATTGGCATGGTCAAAGAGGTACGTTTTAAGAAGCGTGTTAGGAGGAAACAGAGGTTCTGAGATTTAGGGAGATAATTCCAAAGTTTAGGGCCAGGTAGCTAAAGGCCCCACCACCTAATGGCTGGTTTAGCACAGTGGGCTAAACAGCTGGCTTGTAATGCAGAGCAAGGCCAGCAGCCCGGATTCAATTCATGTACCGACCTCCCTGAACAGGCGCCGGAATGTGGCAACTAGGGGCTTTTCACAGTAACTTCATTGAAGCCTACTTGTGATAATAAGCGATTATTAATTAATTAAAATAGTGGGTGGTCAAGAGACCAAATTAAAAGGCGTGCTGACATCCAAGAGGTTGTGGAGCTGCGGGAGATTGGAGATAGGGAGAGGGGTGACCACAGAGCAATTTAAAACAAGGATGGAAATTTTTTAATCGAGGCATTGCAGAGCCAGGTGTCAATCAAGGTCAGTGAGCACAGGGGTGATAGGTGAAGGGACTTGGTGCAAGTTAGGGCACGTGTGACAGAATTTTAGATAACCTCAAGTTTACACAAGAAATTAAGGTTTTATTTTGACGGGTTATTAGTAAAATTAGTACAGATTGTTTCACTGGCACAAAATGTAGGCTCCAAGTGATGTGTTTTAAAATCGTTGCTGATGGAAGTGGGAGGATGGAGGGGGCAAAATAATATTTGAGGAACTAAATTAGGATATAGGTCTTTTCTACATGCCTCAAAGCTGGTTGCGTGGATAAATATCTATCACAATTAAAACTGGGGAATTGGAGAGAATTCTATTTTATACAAACACAAAGACATACACTCAGGCATTTAAATATTTTATTTCTGAGCATAGATCATTACCTGGGTCAAGATCATCAATGGGATGTACAGGGCAGGACAATACGTGGGCTTTCTAAAGCCCAAACATGAATGTAAAATAGCCCGAGGAAAAATAAAATTTAACAGAGCATGGAAAAGCAAACATTGCAGCAACTTTATATATGTTTTGCTTTCTCATTTTGAAGGACAGCAACTTGAAATACTACAATCCTAGACCCTACCTTTCACTGTTCAATTTGCTGAGTAGGAGGAGCCTAGTGATCAGCTGTCACTAAATCCACAACAATAAAAGCTTTATTCAACTCAGCCTGTATGAACCCTCCTCTATGCAACTTCCTACCAAGGTCTCCCAGTTTTACAGCCCATTGTGAATGCTTTGCTTTGATAACTACTTGCTGCCTGGTCTACAAATCTGTGTAATTTTCGATGTGATAGTTCCAGCAGTGGGGGAACTGGTTAGCTCCGTTGGATAGATGGCTACCTTGTGGTTCAGAACAACAGTAACAGTGCGAGTTTGGTTCCTGGAGTGGTCCGCCCCCTTACACCGCTCCGAGAATGGAAGGCAAACCATTGCGTGAAAGGAAAACTGCTCAAGTTGAAGCGACAGCAGATGCTAAGCCAAGGACCTACAACACCCAGGCTGAGCATTTTGTGGAATGGAACTCCAGTGGGCGGGATTCTCCGCCGTCGGGGTGCTCTGTTTTGCCGGCAGCCCAAGGGTTTTCCATCAGTAACCATTTTAAAACACGTCACTTAGAGCCTACATTTTGTGCCAGTGAAACAATCTACAGACTGTACTAATTTTACCAGTAACCTGTCAAAATAAAACCTTCAGTTCTTGTGTAAACTTGAGGTTATCCAAAATTCTGTTGCACATTCTGTTCCTAACTTGGGAAACCCCATTGACCGGCCAGCGCAACGTAGCATCCTGCCGGCGTGCTGATACAGAAATGTGGCGCAACGGGGCAGAGAATCCAGCCCAATATAGTTGGATGTACTCGAAGGTGCCTATGCTTTGATTCTTCATACCTTCAGTAAAGCTCCCGAGAAAGTAGGTTATGCTTGATCCAAGTTGGACAGACGTGCAAAGCTTAAGCTTACACATTACAGACATTCACCTCCAAGCCCAACAACCACTGCTTTGGTCTGATCCTATATAGATGGGCATGAGGTGAATCCCGGTTATTGCCCACAACCTGAATATAGTTAAACATACAACCTTCATATTGGGCAAACAGAAACTCTGAAGATTGTTTACTATCAAAGCTTGAATTAATACCGGGTTTACAGAAGTGTCAAGACACATATTTTTAAAAATTTGCTCCATTGATGGTTCTGTGAGATTATCTTTTGAGTGGCTCTGCTACACAAACCACGATCGCAGTTTCAAATCCCGCCTGTTCCACATTCACTGATCTGAGTCAGAACAGTCCAGGTGTCAGAATTGGCACCAACCCTCCAGTTTAGGAAGAAAATTATTCCAATCTGAGATTCCCTGCTGTGTGCGTGTGTATGTGTGTGTGTGTGTGTGTGTGTGTGTGTGTGCGAACACTGTTGGAGGACAGGATTCAGGTTTGGTGAGAACGTGTCCCTGAATAGTCAATCACCACGCACTGTGAAGAGTCACATGAATAATGGGCATTTTGATGATGTACGGATGGTATCAGCGCCCACCCGTTTCAGTAATGCTTTCCGATAAAGGGAGACCAGAAAACTGTCAAGTTATAATATATTTGCCTTTGGCCTGCAGCCTAATGTGTCAAATGGCAGACTGACAGTAAAGGAGCAGAAACATGGATGTGTGAACTTAGTATGTAAATAAAATATGAACATACCAGCCTCAGCGAGAGCAGCAGCAACCTCATTCTGCGTGGAGTAAATATTGCATGCTGCCCAGCGACACTGAGCTCCAAGAGCACCCAGGGTCTCTATGAGGACCTGCAGCAAACACACAAGGAGGAAGACTTTAATACACTAATAGTGCCACACTAAATGCTTTTATTCTGGGTTTATAATGGGATCACTTATTGAATCCACTCAGTTTAATTACGGGTTAGCATTGACCAGACAGGGGCTCACACCGAGTCCACACCTGGAGCCAGGGCACCTCACTAAACACAAAATAAAACCACCTGCTTCACTCGTTGTATTTTGAAATAAATGGGGAGTTATGTGGAGCCATTTGGACAGCGTACTGGAGTGAAAAGATTCATTAGGCAGCCCTTTAAAAAAATGCCACTCTCACACAAGTTCCACATGGTGTCTCACAATCAAAGATACTTGGGGGGAGTCTCCCTCCCGGCGCCCATACCGCTAGGTCGGGAAAGCCCCTACACAGGCTTCACGCCGGGCGTCAGATAATGCACGATGCTCTCGGCCTGCTCAGCTGACATAACCCAGATTAGTTTATTCAAATATCCATTTAAATATGCTGGGTCGGTTTGAGCTCCTGCCTCCCGGTGTCGTCATCCTCCCCTCCCCCGGCCGGCACAGTGTTAGGATCCACTCAATTATGTTTTAAGATCCATTAACCCAACTGTGAGAAACACTTTTGAGCCCCTTTATGGTCTTTATATCTATCAGTTTATTAGGCCTGTTGCTTTCACAGCTTGTGTGTAAATATCTGACCAAGAACTCATCTCCTGGTGGAAATGAATAATCACTAAACTGTGAAATTTCTTTTTGACTTGTTGAAAATAATCCATCAAAACTTTACACCATGTAAGATATTGCAGCCAAGGCGGTTCCATCGTCAGAAAATGTCTTCAACACGCCCATTTCTGCAGACTCAATAGCAAAGTAACTTATAAGACCATAAGACATGGAGCAGAATTAGGCCATTCAGCCCATCGAGTCCCAACAATCAAGGCTGATATTTTCTCATCCCCATTCTCCTGCCTTCTCCCCATAACCCCTGATCCCCTTATTAATCAAGAACTTGTCTATCTCTGTCTTAAAGACACTCAGTGACTTGGCCTCCACAGCCTTCTGCGGCAAAGAGTTCCACAGATATCTCTGGGTTGTTACCCGTGCCACGTGCAAGCGAGACGAGGAATAGGGAGAGAGAGCAGTTGAACACATGGCTACAGGGATGGTGCAGGAGGGAGGATTTCAGATACCTGGATAATTGGGGCTCATTCTGGGGTCGGTGGGACCTCTACAAACGGGATGGTCTACACCTGGACCAGAGGGTACCAATATCCGGAGGGGGAAATGTGCTAGTGCTCTTCGGGAGGGTTTAAACTAGTTCAGCAGGGGATTTGGAACCTGAATTGTAGCTCCAGTATACAGGAGGTTGAGAGTAGTGAGGTCATGAGTAAGGTTTCAAAGTTGCAGAAGTGTACCGGCAGGCAGGAAGGTGGTTTAAAGTGTGTCTACTTCAATGCCAGGAGCATCCGGAATAAGGTGGGTGAACTTGCGGCATGGGTTGGTACCTGGGACTTCGATGTTGTGGCCATTTTGAAGACATGGATAGAGCAGGGACAGGAATGGTTGTTGCAGGTGCCGGGGTTTAGATATTTCAGTAAGCTCAGGGAAGGTGGTAAAAGAGGGGGAGGGGTGGCATTGTTAGTCAAGGACAGTATTACGGTGGCAGAAAGGACGTTTGATGAGGACTCGTCTACTGAGGTAGTATGGGCTGAGGTTAGAAACAGGAAAGGAGAGGTTTTCTATAGGCCTCCGAAAAGTTCCAGAGATGTAGAGGAAAGGTTTGCAAAGATGATTCTGGATAGGAGCGAAAGCAACAGGGTAGTTGTTATGGGGGACTTTAACTTTCCAAATATTGACTAGAAACGCTATAGTTCGAGTTCTTGAGATGGGTCCGTTTTTGTCCAATGTGTGCAGGAGGGTTTCCTGACACAGTATGTAGATACGCCACGAGAGGCGAGGCCATATTGGATTTGGTACTGGGTAATGAACCAGGACAGGTGTTAGATTTGGAGGTAGGTGAGCACTTTGGTGATAGTGACCACAATTCGATTACGTTTACTTTAGTGATGGAAAGGGATAGGTATATACCGCAGGGCAAGAGTTATATCTGGGGCAAAGGCAATTATGATGTGATGAGGCAAGACTTAGGATGTATCGGATGGAGAGGAAAACTGCAGGGGCTGGGCACAATGGAAATGTGGAGCTTGTTCAAGGAACAACTACTGCGTGTCCTTGATAAGTATGTACCTCTCAGGCAGGGAGGAAGTGGTCGAGCGAGGGAACCGTGGTATACTAAAACAGTCGAAACACTTGTCAAGAGGAAGAAGGAGGCTTATGTAAAGATGAGACATGAATGTTCAGTTAGGGCGCTCGAGAGTTACAAGTTAGCTAAGAAGGACCTAAAGAGAGAGCTTAGAAGAGCCAGCAGGGGACATGAGAAGTCTTTGGCAGGTAGGATCAAGGATAACCCTAAAGCTTTCTATAGAAATGTTAGGAATAAAAGAATGACTAGGGTAAGAGTAGGGCCAGTCAAGGACAGTAGTGGGAAATTGTGCGTGGAGTCCGAGGAGATAGGAGAGGTGCTAAATGAATATTTTATCAGTATTCACACAGGAAAAAGACAATGTTGTCGAGGAGAACACTGAGATTCAGGCTACTAGACTAGAAGGGCTTGAGGTTCACAAGGAGGAGGTGTTAGCAATTCTGGAAAGTGTGAAAATAGACAAGTCCCCTGGGCCAGATGGGATTTATCCTAGGATTCTCTGGGAAGCTAGGCAGGAGATTTCTGAGCCTTTGGCTTTGATCTTTAAGTCATCTTTGTCTACAGGAATAGTGCCAGAAGACTAGAGGATAGCAAATGATGTCCCCTTGTTCAAGAAGGGGAGTAGAGACAACCCCGGTAACTATAGACCAGTGAACCTTACTTCTGCTGTGGGCAAAGTCTTGGAAAGGTTTATAAGAGATAGGATGTATAATCATCTAGAAAGGAATAATTTGATTAGAGATAGTCAACATGGTTTTGTGAAGGGTAGGTCATGCCTCACAAACCTTATTGAGTTCTTTGAGAAGGTGACCAAACAGGTGGATGAGGGTAAAGCAGTTGATGTGGTGTGTATGGATTTCAGTAAAGCGTTTGATAAGGTCCCCCACGGTAGGCTACTGCAGAAAATACGGAGGCATGGGATTCAGGGTGATTTAGCAGTTTGGATCAGAAATTGGCTAGCTGGAAGAAGACAAAGGGTGGTGGTTGATGGGAAATGTTCAGACTGGAGTCCAGTTACTAGTGGTGTACCACAAGGATCTGTTTTGGGGCCACTGCTGTTTGTCATTTTTATAAATGACCTGGAGGAGGGCGTAGAAGGATGGGTGAGTAAATTTGCAGATGACACTAAAGTCGGTAGAGTTGTGGACAGTGCGGAAGGATGTTACAAGTTACAGAGGGACATAGATAAGCTGCAGCGCTGGGCTGAGAGGTGGCAAATGGAGTTTAATGCAGAAAAGTGTGAGGTGATTCATTTTGGAAGGAATAACAGGAAGACAGAGTACTGGGCTAATGGTAAGATTCTTGGTAGTGTGGATGAGCAGAGAGATATCGGTGTCCATGTACATAGATTCCTGAAAGTTCCCACCCAGGTTGAGAGGGTTGTTAAGAAGGCGTACGGTGTGTTAGCTTTTATTGGTAGAGGGATTGAGTTTCAGAGCCATGAGGTTATGTTGCAGCTGTACAAAACTCTGGTGCGGCCACATTTGGAGTATTGCGTGCAATTCTGGTCGCCGCATTATAGGAAGGATGTGGAAGCATTGGAAAGGCTGCAGAGGAGATTTACCAGAATGTTGCCTGGTATGGAGGGAAGATCTTATGAGGGAAGGCTGAGGGACTTGAGGCTGTTTTCGCTAGAGAGGTTAAGAGGTGACTTAATTGAGGCATACAAGATGATCAGAGGATTAGATAAGATGGACAGTGAGAGACATTTTCCTTGGATGGTGATGTCTAGCACGAGGGGACATAGCTTTAAATTGAGGGGAGATAGATATAGGACAGATGTCAGAGGTTCTTTACTCAGAGAGTAGTAAGTGCGTGGAATGCCCTGCCTGCAACAGTAGTGGACTCACCAACACTCAGGGCATTCAAATAGTCATTGGATAGACATATGGACGATAAGGGAATAGTGTAGATGGGCTTTAGAGTGGTTTCACAGGTCGGCGCAACATCGAGGGCCGAAGGGCCTGTACTGCGCTGTAATGTTCTATGTTCTATGAATGTGCAAACTCCACATGGGCAGTGACCCAGGGCTGGGATCGAACCCGGGTCCTCAGCGCCATGAGGTAGCAGTGCTCGCCACTGCGCCACCCTAACTTCAAATACTTCTTATGATCCAGTTCCCACCACCCCTTGTTACAGAGTGTTCCAGAGATGCAAAATTTGAGAGAAGACGTTCTGCGCATTATAGTTTTAAATGACTGGCCCTTTATCTTGTCGCTATGTTTCCTTCTTGAAGACTCTCCCACTAGTGAAAACTCCTCTGCTGGACTCACATAACTGCAACAGATATTGAAGATGCACGAGGTAGAGAGTTAAAAATCCTGGAATAGGTATTTCCTTATCTTACTCCACCTTGCACATTAAATAAATATATTAACCACTCCAGCAGTACAATTCTCTTGGTTGCCTTGCTCAGATTACTATTCTATGCGCGTGAACCCAGAAGCTGACTACTGGCAGTCTATTTGGTTGAAGACAGGGTCGGACATTTAATGTTCAACCATTCCATTTTTCAACATAGGTTAATGTATAACTGCTTACTAGTTAGGAATAGAATGCTAGTCACTAAACTAACCACTCAACACTGATGTCAACAAAAGCAAAACCAATCATGAACTGGAACCTTCTGGATGGCAAAGCCAGTATTGCCCACCCTAGTTAATTTCGAAATGGTGGTGGGCTTTTAGCCGACACAAGTTAAGCGGTGAAGGTGCTTCCACAATGTCTTTTAGTCCACATTAGAGTCATGGAATGCAGATGCAGGAGAGAATGGATGTTTAAGTCAGTGGCTAAGGTGCTAATAAAGTAGACCTGCTTTGCCCTGAATAGTGTTGAGCTTCTTGAGTCTTATTCAAGCTTCACCCATCCAGAGAATTCACAACTTGTGCTTTTGCAGGTGGTTTGAGAGGCTTTAGAGAGCCAAGTACTGATTCAATCACCACGGATTGCACGGCCTCTGACCTTCCCAACTGGCCATTGCAATTATGCAGCTGGGCCATTCCACTTTCTGTCAATGATGATCCCCAAATCTGTATGCTTTTATATTGCACTCAACAAAGGCTTTCTGTACCAAACACCGCAAGAAGCCTAGAAACAAAATAAAGTTGTCAGTTTTGTCATGTGAGAGTACCTTTAAGTAATGGGTGTTCATAAATGGGTGAACATAAGAACATAAGAACTAGGAACAGGAGTAGGCCATCTGGCCCCTCGAGCCTGCTCCGCCATTCAATGAGATCATGGCTGATCTTTGTGGACTCAGCTCCACTCTCCGGCCCGTACACCATATCCCCGAATCCCGTTATCCTTTAGAAAGGTATCTATCTTTTTCTTTAAAAAGTTTAAAGAAGGAGCCTCAACTGTTTCACTGGGCAAGGAATTCCAGAGATTCACAACCCTTTGGGTGAAGAAGTTCCTCCTAAACTCGGTCCTAAATCTACTTCCCCTTATTTTGAGGCTATGCCCCCTAGTTCTGCTTTCCCCGACCAGTGGAAACAACCTACCCGCATCTATCCTATCTATTCCCTTCATAATTTTATATGTTTCAAGAAGATCCCCCCGCATCCTTCTAAACTCCAATGAGTACAGTCCTAGTCTACTCAACCTCTCGTCATAATCTAATCCCCTCAACTCTGGGATCAACCTAGTGAATCTCCTCTGCACTCCCTCCAGTGCCAATATGTCCTTTCTCAGGTAAGGAGACCAAAACTGAACACAATACTCCAGATGTGGCCTCACCAACACCTTATACAATTGCAGCATAACCTCCCTAGTCTTGAACTCCATCCCTCTAGCAATGAAAGACAAAACTCGATTAGCCTTCTTAATCACCTGTTGCACCTGCACACCAACTTTTTGCAACTCGTGCACCAGCACACCCAGGTCCCTCGGCACAGCAGCATGTTTTAACATCTTACCGTTTAAATAATAATCCATTCTGCTGTTATTCCTCCCAAAATGGATAGCCTCACACTTGGCAACATTGAATTCCATCTGCCAGGCCCTAGCCCATTCACCTAACCTATCCAAATCCTTCTGCAGACTTCCGGTATCCTCTGCACTTTTTGCTTTACCACTCATCTTCGTGTCGTCTGCAAACTTTGCCACATTGCACTTGGTCCCCAACTTCAAATCATCTATGTAAATTGTGAACAACTGCGGGCCCAACACTGATCCTTGAGAGACCCCACTAGTTACAAGTTGCCAACCAGAGAAACACCCATTTATCCCCACTCTCTGCTTTCTGTTAGTTAACCAATCCTCAACCCATGCTACCACTTTACCCTCAATGCCATGCATCTTTAGTTTGTGCAGCAACCTTGTGTGTGGCACCTTGTCAAAAGCTTTCTGGAAATCCAGATATACCACATCTATTGGCTCCCCGTTATCTACTGCACTGGTAACGTCCTCAAAAAATTCTACCAAATTAGTCAGACACGACCTACCCTTTGTGAACCCATGCTGCGTCTGCCCAATGGGACAATTTCCCTCCAGATGCCCCGCTATTTCCTTCTTAATGATAGATTCCAGCATTTTCCCTACAACCGAAGTTAAGCTTACCGGCCTATAATTACCCGCTTTCTGCCGACCTCCTTTTTTAAACAGTGGTGTCACGTTTGCTACTTTCCAATCCTCTGGGACCACCCCAGAGTCTAGTGAATTTTGATAAATTATCACTAGTGCGTTTACAATTTCCCTAGCCATCTCTTTTAACATTCTGGGATGCATCCCATCAGGGCCAGGAGACTTGTCTACCTTTAGGCCCATTAGCTTGCCCAATACTGCCTCCTTAGTGATTACAATCATCTCAAGGTCCTCACCTATCATATCTTTATTTCCATCAGTCACTGGCATGTTATTTGTGTCTTCCACTGTGAAGACTGACCCAAAAAACCTGTTCAGCTCCTCAGCCATTTCCCCGTCTCCTATTATTAAATCTCCCTTCTCATCTTCCAAAGGACCAATATTTACCTTAGCCACTCTTTTTTGTCTTATATATTTGTAGAAGCTTTTACTATCTGCTTTTATGTTCTGAGCAAGTTTACTTTCATAGTCTACCTTACTCTTCTTTATAGCTTTTTTAGTAGCTTTCTGCTGTCCTCTAAAGACTTCCCAGTCCTCTAGTCTCCCACTAATTTTTGCCACTTTGTAAGTTTTTTCCTTCAATTTGATACTCTCCCTCACCTCCTTAGGTATCCACGGTCGATTTTTCCCCTTTCTACCGTCTTTCTTTTTTATGGTATGAACCTTTCCTGAACACTGAAGGATCGCTCGGAAGGTTCTCCACTGTTCCTCAACTGCTTCACCATGAAGTCTTTGCTCCCAGTCTACCTTAGCTAGTTCTTCTCTCATCCCATTGTAATCGCCTTTGTTTAAGCACAAAACACGAGTGTTAGATTTTACCTTGTCATCCTCCAACTGTATTTTAAATTCCACCATATTGTGGTCGCTCCTTCCAAGAGGATCCCAAACTATGAGATCATTAATCAATCCTGCCTCATTACACTGGACCAGATCTAGATGTGTATATAAATATCTGTAGTGAGAGTACCTTTAAGAAATGGGTGTTTATTACTGCAGTGATGTCAGCGAGTGGGTGGAGCTGGGCTGTCTGTCAGCTTTTTACTTCATTTTAGGCTGTTTGCTGCAGGGTGTGTTTTAGTTTTGTTTTCAGTGTTGGAGCTGAAGCCAGACAAAGCAGGTGTATTGTTGATCTCTCTGCCATGAAAAGACTATCTCTTGATCATTTGGTGAATTCGGAATTATAAATGTTTTCAGTAGTGAATGTAAACCTGATGTGCTTCTGTTAAAAGATGTTTCTTTTGTCTTCTGGATGTTGTTTGGGAAGTTATTAAGGATTACTTAGTGTTGTATTCTTTGGGGGTTGTATTTGAATTAATGGTTGCTAAGATGTTCACTGTATGTTTTAAAAAGGTTAACTTGAGTTCATAGAATAAACATTGTTTTGCTTTAAAAAATACTTTTCCATTTCTGCTGTACCACACCTGTAGAGTGGGCCGTGTGCTCCCCATACCACAATCTATTAAAAGTTGTGGGTCAGGTGAACTCCAAGATTCACTTTGGGGTTCTCCAAACCCTGGCCCATAACAGTTTGTAAACTGACCATTTTAATTCACCTACCCAAACTTCCTGTACCAGTTGCTTACCGCAGTTTGGGCTGTGATGTGAGTGCAGCCCACAACTTTAGCTCCAGCTAGTGGTTTTTCACCCTGTGCTCGTTTCCGAAGAGCAACCAGAGCTGACATTTCTAGAGGGAATAAGTAACAAGGTAGAACAACAGATTATCAACGAATCAATCATTTCAGGTCAAAGGAGATCATTTGCTAAGCACATAGTTTATCTGATCAAATCTAATCACCATGGCCCAATTCATTGGTGCATGAGGGCAATGTTAAAAAAATGGGATCCAGGATCATTTTTCAGCCAAGAATCCAGGAGAGCAACAAAACCTGGAAGAAGTGATCGGATGCAGGACAACCAAAATGGGAGAGTTTTTTTCTGGAGTGTGGAAAAAGGAAAATAATGTCTCATGACTCGTCATTTTGTTTAAGAGTTTGTTCATGGGATGTGAGCGTCAGTGGCTGGGCCAGCAATTATTGCCCAACCCGGAGGGCAATTACGAGTCAATAACATTACTGTTACTCGGAAGTCACATGTAGGCCAGGTCAGGTAAGGATGGCAGGTTTCCTTCCCTACATTCCTAAACCTGGTGAGTTTTTAAACAACAATGACAGCACAGTAACACAGTGGTTAGCACAGTTGCTTCACAGCTCCAGGGTCCCGGGTTCGATTCCCGGCTTGGGTCACTGTCTGTGCGGAGTCTGCACGTTCTCCCCGTGTCAGTGTGACATTCCTCCGGGTGCTCCGGTTTCCTCCGGGTGCTCCGGGTTTCCTCCCACAGTCCAAAGATGTTCACGTTAGTTGGATTGGCCATGCAAAATTGCCCTTAGTGTCCAAAAGGTTAGGTGAGGTTATGCGGATAGGGTCGAGGTGTGGGCTTAGGTAGGGTGCCCCTTCCAAGGTCCGAATGGCCTCCTTCTGCACCGTAAATTTGATGATTCTCTGATAATTCCAAGTATTTTTGAATTCTAATTTCACCATCTACTGTCGTGGGATCTGAACCCGGGTCCCCACAGCATTACCCTGGGTCTCTGGATTGCTAGCCCAGCGACAATACCACTACACCACTGCCTCCCCAACTATCAGCTATTGCAAGTTGAGGGTTCCCACTTCTCTGATTTAAGATCGGATGATTGAGTATTTAAGTGGGCTCCCCGTTGCTCGCACCGTCCGCCGCTGGGGACCTGCGGTGGGGGGTCTCCTGCGGTGAGACTGGAAGATCCCAGCAGTGGGAACTGCCGGGAAATCCCACCAGTGTCTTTTTATATTGTAGGGGTCCCCCCAATGTTCTTCACAACTAATTATAAAGACTTTTGAAGTGCAGTGTCTGTAGATACATAGAAAAACAGAGCAGACAAATAATTCAGCAAGTTCTCACTTAATGCAGTGAGGTAAACGCTACCTTGGTAGTGTTGTTGCATACATATCCAAGACACCAGAACCACCACATTTTCTTCAAATGGTGTCATGGAATATTTCATGCCCAACTGAACAACCAAAAAGAACTTGGGGCAAGATTCTCCGACCACCCGCCGGGTCGGAGAATCGCCGGGGGCTGGCGTGAATCCCGCCCCCGCCGGTTGTCGAATTCTCCACCAACGGATATTCGGCGGGGGCGGGAATCACGACGCGCCGGTTGGTGGGCCACCACCCGCGATTCTCCGGCCCGGATGGGCCGAAGTCCCGCCACTAAAATGCCTGTCCCGCCGGCGTAGATTAAACCACCTACCTTACCGGCGGGACGAGGCAGCGTGGGCGGGCTCCCGGGTCCTGGGGGGGGGGGGGCGCGGGGCGATCTGGCCCCGGGGGGTGCCCCCACGGTGGCCTGGCCCGCGATCGGGGCCCACCGATCCGCGGGCGGGCCTGTGCCGTGGGGGCACTCTTTCCCTTCCACCTTCGCCACGGTCTCCACCATGGCGGAGGCAGAAGAGACTCTCTCCACTGCGCCTGCGCGGGAAACTGTCAGCGGCCGCTAACCCTCCCGCGCATGCGCCGCCCGGAGATGTCATTTCCGAGCCAGCTGGCGGGGCACCAAAGGCCTTTTCCGCCAGCTGGCGGTGCGGAAATTCGTCCGGCGCCGGCCTTGCCCCTTAAGGTTGGGGCTCGGCCCCCAAAGATGCGGAGCATTCCGCACCTTTGGGGCGGCGCGATGCCAGACTGATTTGCGCCGTTTTGGGCGCCAGTCGGCGGACATCGCGCCGATACCGGAGAATTTCGCCCCTGATGTCAAATACTTATCCAAAAGGCAGTGGGATAATTCCTCCCAGATGCTTTAGCATTAAGGTACCACCTGGATAGCCAAGGTAAACTCAAGCTGAAATAGCAGTTTGTCTTCATTTAGCACAATACATCATCCTGTTACCAGAGGATCATTAAGGGGCTGACTGTCACTTTAACTAACCACTGGTGCTCATTCAGGACTCTGAACAGCCTTTTAGTGGCCAACACTTGAACTTATCGCCACTCCTGACAAAAAACGGCTGCTTGTGAGCCAACTAGTCATGGCAGACAATTGGGAGTGCTACTTAAAGGTAGATCTCCTTCCACCATTCACTTGCAGCCGTAACTTGAAGAGGACTTTGAAACACATTGGGAGATTTTCTGGGGTACTTTATCAATACTTTACCGATACTCTTATCAATGTTTATTCCGGACATTATGGGCCACCCTTTTGGGACAGAGATGAGAATGTTGTTGTCGGAGGGTTGTGCGACTTTGGAACACTGCCTCAGAAGGTGGTGGAGGCAGGGGCATGGAATATTTTTAAGGTGCAAGTAGATAGATTCTTAGGCAAGGGAATCAAATGTAATCGGGGTTAGGTAGGTGGAATTCGAAACACACAGATCAGCCATAATCTTACTGAATGGTGGAGCAGACTTTAGGGGAAATAGGTCTACTTCTGCTTCTATTTATTATGTTTGTAAATTCTCTGAAGACTTCACCTGAAAAGATTGAATGCTGTGTTACTCCTCCTTACTGGGCACCTCATATATGAGTTACGGGGAAAAAGGACATGCTTCTCGTTCGGGAGTGGTAGAAGGGAATGAGGTACGGCAATTGCTGCAGGAGAGGGAGAAAGGAAAACAGGGTGGATTCATCCACCCCCATCCTCTGTTCAGGACAACTCTCCTCCTCTACAAGGAGCTCCAAAGCCACATCCAGGAACTTGTGCAGTCTCCCGCAGTCCCAGGCCCATCCAGAAATGTGTCACTGCGTGTCAGCCGTCTCACTCCATTCATACTTCCATTGGAAGTGGGTGATACACAACGCTGCACAAATATTGTGCCTAATCAGCACAGAGTACAAAACGTGGAAGTTATCTACATTAGCCCTGTCTGGGAAGCTAAATTATGCTACTCAGCAACATTCCATGCAAAACTAGACTTTAGAACAAGCTGGTTTTATTAGCGCTGCACCCATTTACACCCTTTCACTAAAATAGCCCCAACAGCTCTGAAGATGTTGCACTGAAGTATCATCCGAGATTATGCACGAGTATTGCAGTAGGGGTTGACCCCGCAACTTGTAATTCAAAAGACAAGACAACAGTAAGCAACTTGCAGTAATTCTTTCCCATAATTAGATAGCTGCTCAGTAAAACGAAGCAATGAAAAGTTAAACAGAATTCTAAAACCAAAACACAAAGCACCTGTGAGATCCTGCGGGAAATGAACACAATTTTGAAACTTGAAATGATTAAGCCCTCCGAAGTCACGCAGAGACTTGCAAGTGTATTGATGTCTTTTGATAAGAAACACTGCTTGGATGTAGTAGGCCATCGTGTCATTGTACAAACAGTACCTGAGTCTGCAGCTTCAGCACCAGTTTTCTTAGGACTAGCATTTATTTTTTTTTGGGGGGGGGGCGCATTCAAACATGTCCAAGCATTAAGTTAGTTCCTAATTTAGTTTATCTACCTCCATTAGTAAATGAAAATATCCAAGAAATTTAGTGTTAAAAATAGTCCACAGGTTAGTGGCCAATTACTTTTCCATGTTAAGCGAAGATTGACAGCCACTCTGATGGAAACACCACAGCTGTCCCTTTCTCGGGTCCCGTTTAAAATACCGATTTGTGGGAGATTTCCAAAAGCCTCTGCTTTTCTAACCGAGGTCAGCATGGCTGAAGCAACGATGGAATAAAGTATAATTAAAATTATGCCCAAGATTAGATGCCTCTTTAAGCATTAATGCTTTTAGCAAGTTCACAATTATTTCTAAACATCAATTAATTCCAGCAGAAAAATAATCTAAAAAGAGAATTAAATTTAGCACATTTTCTTCACAACCTTAGATTAATTAGTACTAATGACGGTACTCTATACATCTGTGGAAATTGTGTCATGAGAGAACATCTGTAAATGCGAGCACTGAACTATTATCTCTTTTGTATTATTTCTCATTGCCTACATCACCCCTGACTTCACTGGAAGTGCTGTAACGTAGGACACTCTAGAGGAGTCAAATGCAACAGTTGTCCTATTACAAGTAATTGTGAACATTGGCATTGACAGCCAAAAAGGCCATTGGAGCCGCTGTCATGAGATGGGCATGTTATAGGGTGCCAGCCAGTCACCTTGTTCAGTACATCACCTGATTTCATTGGAGCCCTGAGCAGCAACCATTCAAATTGATACGGATCAGTAACAAGACATCGCTGTGTTGCTAAAAGAAATGCTCATTGCTCATTTTGCTTTTACTGCAACAAGACATCGAGAACATCAGGCAAAGTGCAAGATCAGAGGGAATTTACCAGGTTAGGATCAGCCCATCAGCTATTATTACTTAATAGCAATAATGTTTTGTATCTCACAATGGTATCAGGGCTTTTGAAAGAGCAAGGGACACAGTGAGAGAGAGAAAACACAATACAGGTCTTCTGATCCTGTATAACACTTTCATATTTCACCCAAACATATCCGACGACTTACTACCAAAGGACTTCAAGAAACCTCGATAATCGGTTTACATTTTAAATTCCAAGATAAGGGGCGAAATTCTCCCGAAACGGTGCGATGTCCGCCGACTGGCGCCCAAAACGGTGCCAATCAGACGGGCATCGCGCCACCCCAAAGGTGCGAAATGCTCCGCATCTTTGGGGGCCGAGCCCAAACATTGAGGGGCTAGGCCGACGCCGGAGGAATTTCCGCCCCACCAGCTGGCGGAAACGGCCTTTGTTGCCCCGCCAGCTGGCGCGGAAATGACATCCCCGGGCAGCGCATGCGCGGGAGCGTCAGCGGCCGCTGACAGTTTCCCACGCATGCGCAGTGGAGAGAGTCTCTTCCGCCTCCGCCATGGTGGAGACCGTGGCGGAGGCGGAAGGGAAAGTGTGCCCCCACGGCACAGGCCCGTCCGCGGATTGGTGGGCCCTGA
Organism: Scyliorhinus torazame; assembly: GCF_047496885.1. NCBI lineage: Eukaryota > Metazoa > Chordata > Chondrichthyes > Carcharhiniformes > Scyliorhinidae > Scyliorhinus > Scyliorhinus torazame. The sequence goes on along the minus strand of NC_092723.1, from coordinate 11,628,834 downwards.
TCGCGGGCCAGGCCACCGTGGGAGCACCCCCCAGGACCAGATCGCCCCGCGCCCCCCCCCCAGGACCCCGGAGCCCGCCCGCGCCGCCTTGTCCTGCCGTTCAAAAGGTGGTTTAATCCACGCCAGCGGGACAGGCAATTTATCGGCGGGACTTCAGCCCATCCGGGCCGGAGAATCGAGCAGGGGGGCCCGCCAACCGGCGCGGCCCGATTCCCGCCCCCGCCGAATATCCGGTACCGGAGACTTCGGCAACCAGCGGGGGCGGGATTCACGGCAGCCCCCGGCGATTCTCCAGCCCGGCGGGGGGTCAGAGAATGACGCCCAAGGTTTCTAAAACGATAAGGTACTGCTGCACCAATTATAACCTCTGCCCCACCGTACCTTGCTCAGCAATTTCAATCTCCCTGCGTCCAAACTCCGCCTGCTTGATATTCTTTACACAGAAGTCACTACTGTTCTTTGAGTTGGTTTGCTGCTTGTCTCTTGGAGATGTTTCATCATCAGAGCTGTCTGTATAGGATGCAGCTGAAGGGAGAAAAGGCAATGCACAAATGATAGCGTCAGTTGGGGACTCATGCAACAAACGAGAATGCAAATGGATCAACAGCATTTGTAAATACAAAAATCAATACAAACAGGAAATAGAGACCATCATTGATTAACAGATGCATCATAGAATATTGCAGTGCAGCATCTCACAGATAAATATTGTAGATTAGAGACTTTACTCATATTATGGAAAACTGCCCGCGAAGCAGAACCTTTATTAATATTCTGACTAGCCCAAGCCGTGCAAAGAATTCAGCTAGGTTAAACCCTTGCCATTTTTGTGGAGATGGGAAAGGATACAGAAAGGAAATATGTATACTCACCTCACAAAACAAATCATTACACCTATTAATTAAATACTGTGGCATCCTATCCTCCCTGCTGGAGGCGTGCAACAGACACAGCGACACAAACTAGGAGGATTATGTGAAATCAATAATCTCTCATTGTTCTCGTGAGAAAATTACTTGGAAAGAAATTCCTGCTGGCAAGTAGCTCGTCCCATAACAAGACAGAGTTGGACAAAAGTAGGAAAGTACGTGCCTAGTATTTCCCAAAGGGGTTATCAATTTTGACCTTGTCATCAGGGAGAAACCTGGCCAGGGAATATTACGTGACACCGAGGGAGATGGACTGAGCTTTTATTGAAATATCTAACTCAAGGACAGACACAGAATATACTCAGCATCCGCACAGTATATTATGACAATAACGTGACAATTTATAAAGGAGACATTAAATAGTGTTGTGGCATCCAGCTCAATGTTCTATGGATGATAATGGCATAGTGTAGGTTAGATGGCTTTTGTTTCGGTGCAACATCGTGGGCCGAAGGGCCTGTACTGCGCTGTATCGTTCTATGTTCTATGGAGAGAAAACAGGCGCAAGGGAGAGAGACAACAGAAAAGAGAAAAAAGTGAAAAAGAGAGAGTAAGAAAAAAGAACAAAAGAAATGACAAAATGAAACTAGATCAGAATGCTTGTTTTTATTTTGCCGCGTTTAGCAGGTGGTGAGTAGGAGAAAGTGGAAAAAGATAACTATTTCAGTGCATATATTGGACACAGCACATGGGAGTGGCAAACACCAATAACATATTCCCTTTCACAATAGTGTGACTCAAAACAGACAAGTAACTAACTCATTCTTCCAGTGTAGTGATTGTTGTTTACCCTGCTCATTTACAGTCAGCAGATTGCCTCCTCAGTGGAGGAGCCCACGACAAGAGAACAGTGTCACCAAAACGCACAGGGCAAGCTGAGGAATGCCACCGACACGTTTGCTTTGAAATGCTGAATTCAGCAGAGTCTGATACTTAACTATAGCCTGGCATGGCGTGAGCAAAAATTTAAATTAGGAATTGAAATTTCATATGTAATCCAACAGGTCGAATACAACACACAATGGCAGGTTCTAATATTGTCTCAGGTTGGTCTAACCTCTCCCAATTCAGCCCCGGACCTAATACTCAAAGAGTGATGAAACCCAATAAGGCTTTTCTGACCATATTTGAAGTCTCAACGCCAAGGCCTTTTCCTTTATTTTTTTGTTAGCGATTTCCAAAATTACGTATGCATGCAGTATTTACACTAAAACTTAACATTATTTAAAAAATGAAATGACACAAGATAGGTTTTTAATCCTCGAAAAGCTTGCGCAAGTGAACACGAAGCAGGCTTTTGAAATAATCTAAGTAATCATAGACTACTCACAACCCTTACACAAACTCTAACTTTGTCCCAATATCCTAAAAAGTGTTGCCTGGAACAATATTTATTACGCAACTATGATATGAACAGAAAGGTTGAGAGGGGCAGCACGGAGGCGCAGCGGTTAGCATTGCTGCCTCACGGCGCCGAGGTCCCAGGTTCGATCCCGGCTCTGGGTCACTGTCCGTGTGGAGCTTGCACATTCTCCCCATGTTTGCGTGGGTTTCACCCCCACAACCCAAAGATGTGTGTGAAGGCTAGGTGGATTGGCCACACTAAATAGCCCCTTAATTGGAAAAAATAATTGGGTACTCTAAATTTATATTTTAAAAAAAGAAAGGTTGAGAGGGGTGGCAGGGAAAGAGAGAGCGAGAGAAAGAAGAGGGAGCTGGGGAAGAGAAAACAAATCAACAAGTTATTCAAGAAAGGTAAATAAAAGGTATGACTTGAGTCACTACCTGAGCTGTAGCTGTCTGTGGAAGACTGCGAAATGGAGCGTGATAAAGACCTTCGACCAGTCTTGGTGGGGAATCTGCTAAACTCCTGCTTCTCATCTGCAAATTGGATTTGCTGCAAACACAGAACATCCACATAAACAGTAAATAACTTGATTCACGTAAGTTTACCCAAGTTGGTGAGTGGAGTAGCGTGTACGGATAATGAGATAACCCACCCAACCCTTCCTCAGGTAGCAATCTCGGTGAGACTGCATGGGAATACCAAAGGCCAGTTTGTCACACACCCAAATAATCAACATTGTTTCATTATTATGGAAATTTTGACAACCTCCACTGCACCAAGGTACAGCGGAACTGGACAGCAGTCATGTCCACTCATTGACAACTCGCTTGCCATTCCTGTTTTAATGCAGTCATTTTTTTTTTTTTCAAACCCCGATATATAGTGATTTCCCCAAAAATATTATAGTTCCATTTATTGTAAATCCCACTGTATGCAAGTGCGATGTGCAAAAATCTCACTCTTCTGAGGATTTATCACCTTTGAACCTGAAGTTTTCAACGGTCAACCTGAATGGGTTCAGTGGACATTATCAAATAGTTACTTACTGCACTTTTTAAATAAAAAGTTGCTATTTGGCATACACCCTTCCTGGAAGTTATTGCATACAATTTAAGCAAGTTACGGTTGTTATGCCCCAGACCAGTCCAGTTTGTGTTACTTGCTGTTTACAGAAATGACCAGTTTGATCACAATTGCAAGGATGTCCAAAGCAATAGAGTGGCTTCATGTGTACCTAAAATCCTGATAGCAATCGATAAATAAAACCCCATTAACATGGGGCAACATCAGAAATATGAGGCTTAGGCATCATGTGGCACAGTGGTTAGCACTGGTACTGCGGCGCTGAGGTCGAATCCCGGTCCTGGGTCGCTGTCCGTGTGGAGTTTACACATTCTACCCATGTCTGCGTGGGTTGCACCCCCACAACCCAAAGATGTGCAGGCTAGGTGGATTGGCCACGCTAAATTGCCCCTTAATTGGAAAAAAAAATAATTGGGTACTCTAAATTTATTAAAAAGAAATCAGACAGGACTTCCTAATTTCCAATTTAAAATGTTTCAGCACAGAATATGTCTCATTTAAAATCCTAACATCAAAAAATATGCAGAGAAAACAGCATTGCTTGATGTCTATTTTAGTCGTACGTCACAGAAAAATACAAGGAGGTTACTAGAGTATGATCAACTATAGCATAAAACAAATACAATAACACAGTAGAAATTGCCATTTCAGTTCTTATGCTGTACCATGAGATTATTCATGATGGGCCGGTATGGTGGTACACTGGTTAGCACTGCTGCCTCACAGCGTCAGGTACCCGGGTTCAATTCTGGCATCGGGTGACTGTGCGGAGTCTGCACGTTCTCGCCGTGTCTGCGTGGGTTTCCACCAGCTGCTCTGGTTTCCTCCCACAAAACAAAGATGTGCAGGGTAAGTGGACTGACCGTGCTAAATTGCCCCTTCGTGTCCAAAAGATATGGGGCTGGGGTGGAGGCATGGGCTTAAGTAGGGTGGTCTTTCCAAGGGCCGGTGCAGACTCGATGGGCCGAATGGTCTCCTTCTGCACTGTAGAGATTCTATGAATTAAATTACACTAATCTCCAAGGCACCCACTGGTGCTTTCTATTTACAGTTCGATATCTTTCTTGTCTGTTTGCATTGGATATTGAGCCACAAAGCCAGTGCTCAACAATCACAGCACCTATATAACACAAATGTCCTTGCATGTTAAAGGAAATCCTCAAGATGCAAACAATCAAATCAAAGGTTCTCTAGTCTATAGCACGGCTGAGTCATCTACAGATTGGATTTCAATCCTGATGGAAACATCACTCATTCTGTTACCAGTAATAGCGCCAGTGATTACTTTTCACAACAATGGATAACTTAACTGCAGGACAGTATTTTGCACATTTCTTTTAAATGATACTAGAACTAGCCCCTGCTTATTATCTAAACTACGTTATTTTCTTTAATGTTTCATCTTTGGACACCCTGATGGGAGGTCAGGAGGAAACATAGGAACACAAATACACCATTCATCACCTCCAACCCGATCATTGTTCATTTAGACCAGGGTTTTTCAAAGTGAGGGCCACGACTTGCGGGTGGGGTCAGGGGGTTAAGGGCCTCGGAGTTAAGGGTCCGATCTAAATGCCGGATTTCCGGGTCCTTCTTGTTTCCTGTCATAGGATGACGCTGCTCTCCTGCTCAGGCCCAGAATTTGAGGTAAAAAGTTTTAGTTGAAGGATTTTGTTTCGTAAATACCTCCCTAGCCTTCCTCGTGGTCAACAGGAATTCTAAATGCAGCCAACAGCTTTAATTGAAAAGTCATTGTGACAGGGTTTTGGGTCTGAATCCAGGCACAAGTCCACCCTCTCACTCTGTCGCAAGTGATCCCATGGTGCTGTGCTGAAGACACACGAGCAGTGAGGTTATCGCCCCGAGCACCGGCTGACATTGCAGCTTGGACAGGAAATTTTAATTATTCTTCTCATTTACTGGGAGCCGAGTAGTGTGTGGCCTTCTAGCTCAGGACCAGAGATTGTTATTACAGAAAGAATAATGGTCTCAACAAAAAGGATGACGCCTCGCTTCCGTTCCCTCCAGGTTTAGTTTTGATTTCTGAAGAGGGTGGCAGAAGAGTTAACTTCAACAGGCAGCATGTCCAGATTGTGCAAGAATTTGAAAACCTGTCCAGTCCAGGATTAGGAAGATTGGAATATGGAAACAGAAGTAAACTATTCTTCCTCATGTTTGCTCTGCCGTTTAATAGGATCGTGATGCGTCTGTACTTTAACTCCATCTTCTCGCCATTGTTTTATAATCCTTCAAACACTTACAAAGCAAAAGCTATCAGTTTCAGTTTGGAAATGTCCTGGTAACCCCCAGCTTTAACACTTGTTTGTGGGAGGGAGTTCAATATTTCCACCATCCCACCAGAATGGCAGGGGTTTGGAAACTCAGCAGAGTGACAAGGCTAAGAGAAACAATGACAGTAATTTTAAAAAAGTAAAGTGCAAACAGGGTAGACAGGGTAATCAAGGGCTAGAGACAAATAAGGCCATAGTACAAAGAAAACTTAGGACGATTTAAAACGGCAAAAAGGCAAGCTTAAAGGCTTTGTATCTTAAGGCATGAAGCATTTGGAATAAGGTGAGACCCAAACGTCAGCCGGCGTGGGTCCCAAAGGTCCACCAGTTGGAAAAATAGGTCCCCGGGGAAAAAAAAGTTTGAAAAACACGGATTTAGACTATTGCTGATGTGTACTGGAAATCCATCTATCCACATCTTTGCTCCTCATCTCGACACCCTCACATAACAAACAAGGATATTGTTTGGTAGCATGGTGGTTAGCACAATTGCTTCACAGCTCCAGGGTCCCAGGTTCGATTCCCGGCTTGGGTCACTGTCTGTGTGGAGTCTGCACGTTCTCCCAGTGTGTGCGTGGGTTTCCTCCGGGTGCTCCGGTTTCCTCCCACAGTCCAAAGATGTGCAGGTTAGGTGGATTGGCCATGATAAATTGCCCTTAGTGTCCAAAATTTCCCTTAGTGTTGGGTGGGGTTACTGGGTTATGGGGATAGGGTGGAGGTGTGGGCTTGGGTAGGGTGCTCTTTCAAAGAGCCGGTGCAGACTCGATGGGCTGAATGGCCTCCTTCTGCACTGTAAATTCTATGATAACTAAAGGCTATTATTTCAGCCTTGAAACTTTCAGCTGGAGACCTGATCCCAGCTCACGTCACCACCCAACTCATCTATTCCCAAAAGCAGCAACAGTTGCTGCCAGATACAAAAGCACAGCCCAGAAAGCCATTTCCCTGATTTTCTCCTCCTCAGTATGGGAGAGCATCTGACTTTGATCAGGCACCTTCCCACAATGTATAGGTTTGAGGTCAGAAACGCAGCACTTGGATGCTAACCATACTCCAGGAACCTTGGTTCTAATGCCTCCTTGCCACTCTCCAGGCCTTTACAAAAAACTATTATGCAAAAAGATATCATGATAACTACTGCCTCGTTGTGATTAATGCTTTTCTTCCCAGCACAATCATATACACTCATACCCTGCATCATTCAAGCAAGCGTCTGATCCAAGCCTGCAATTGGCCGAACCCAAGTCTGCAAATAGCTGCACTACAGGACACCAAGAGAAGAAATGCATTGTCAAAAACGCAAAACTTTAAAGAGAAAAGATATTTACACATGCACAAAGAGTGTGCTAAATGTGGGGGCACAGGAAACAAACCTGAAATCAATTACTATCCATCAAATGAGTCATATCGCCTTGGTTACCAACATTTTAAGTGTCCTGAGTTTTCACCCAGTGGATTTAGATTCATATCATGAAGTCAGACAAAATCGCATAAAATTCAAGATATAACCACAATGGAATCTCCATCATTGCATTATCCTCTGCCATCCTAATCAAGCGCCACTAATTTTGTGCAACAAACCTTTGGCGAGACAACAAACAGCACATTTCTTTCGATATTTGCATTTTTTCCTTTTCCCAAAGCAGTGATCAACAAAATGCGGATTTTGTTCCGTGCAGAACGCTGCCGCTCATGTCCAAGAGCAAGTTGGAGATCCTTGGTTAACATTTTCCATCATCAACAGAAGGAAAAATGTGTGGTCCCTTCCTTATAACAAGTGGAGGCACCGCTGAACTTGCATCCCGGTCAATGGAAAAATAGCCAACATTTTACTTTGGGTTCTGGAAGACTGGTCTCCACAACCTCTCAAAAGTTGTATTCAAAAATCCAGCTTCTACATCATGCTACGGTCAATTCGCCATAGTCCCAGATGGTCATAGGCTGCTTTCCCCTTTTGAGAGGGAGCGCTGACCTGAGGATCGCCACACCTCAGGCGAGGAGAAAGGCGAGGCCTTTATAAACCACCTCAGCTGGTACGGGAATTGAACCCCCGCTGCTGGCCTCACTCTGCATCCTGAACCAGCTGTCTAGCCAACTGAGCTAAACCGGCCCCCACGAGGTATTAGACACATGGACCAAGTTTTTGCATCTGTGTGGTGCTAAATACCCTGGAGTTGGACATGTGCCCTTATCTATTAAGGCAAGCAATCTCGTGTTACAGGAATAGAAATTCCAGCGTGCCTACATTCCTGCAATAATCAACTACTTATTGTATATCCATCAATTACACATCCAAAATCAGGGTAGGCACAATGCACAATAGTGTGATGTAGTTAAGAGGTAGTTGGAACAAAAATTATATACAATGTCAGAGGTCAGAAAAGGGTCATGACCACTGTGGAAATCAGCTATTAAATGTACATGATTAAATGTATTATGATAGTCAATCTGCTCATTATCTGGTCCAGGCCAACACTGGAGCTCAGCAAAATCCTAATGACTGAATGGCTGCTAAATATATTACCCAACTTCTCGAGAAGCTTACACAAGGTCGTTACAGCAGTTAAAAACACATTTCAAATCAACTTAAATTGAAATAAAATATGAAGCAGCGCTATCAATCACGCACGAGGAGAGGACGACGTTCATCAATTTCGAAGCGGATTCATTATTTCACAATGAATTGCTCGAGTGCTTGCCATTTAGAGCAGGGTTTTTCGAAGTGCTGGTCTGGGTCGCGGGTGAGTGTCGGCAAGGTGGCGGAGAGATCGGTCATGGTAGTCCCAATCGAGGGAGAAGGACCCAACGACCACCACTGGCATCTTTATTGAGAATGGCGGCCGCTGTCGCCTTTAAAATGAGGAAATGAGGCTGTGTGCAATCTTCCAGCCAGAAGCGGCAGCAGTGAGCAGATCACAAACCCCGCACGTACTCTTGACATCTGCAAGTGCTTTTGACGCAGGAGAGTTTCTTCCTTTTTCTAGCTGCTGCCAAGCAAGATAGGAGAACCGTTAAGATGAATTGTTTTCATACACGTCAGAGACGGCCAGGCACACAAATAGGCAGAGTACCTACTGGCCAGGATCTCACATCTGAATCTGGAGAGAGCTGTTCAGGAGGACCCACGGCAGGACAGAGCAGTGCTGGTGTTAGCTCGGTACAGAGCTCCAGGGCGTCTGGTTAACAGCCTACAAAGAAGAAAATTAACATGGGAACACAGCAGTATAAAGAAGATTTCTTGAGGTATGGTTTTGCTAACTGCATTGGAGTGTGCAGAAGAGGTTTATAAGAATGGTTCCAGGGATGAGAAACTTCAGTTACGAGGATAGATTGGAGAGGTTGGGATTGTTCTCCTTGGAGAGAAGGCGGCTGAGAGGAGACTGGATGGAGATGTTCAAAATCATGAGGGGGCTGGACAGAGTAGACAGGTGCAAACAGCTCCTGCTCATAAAAGGATCAAAAACATGGGAGCACAGATTTAAAGTGTTTTGCACAAGAAGTAAACGTGACGAGAGAACATTTCCAGTGAGTATGCTCGTTTGGGAGCTGGTGCAGACACGATGGGCCAAGAGGCCTCCTTTTGCGCCGTAGCAGTTTTGTGATTCTGAAACTGAAAAACAAGCCAGGGTAATTGTCAGTTGCAGGCATTGGACAACTTGCATTAACCATGGCGTCATAGGTTACACAAATCAGAAAATTGTTTAGCGACGACAACAGGGAAACTATGGTCAATTTAACCTTTAAAATTGAATGGGTATTGCAATAATTTTTCACAATTTTTAACCAGCTTTATTCATGTCTTCCCTAAAGATGACCCTTCTTATGGTTATAATGTGTAGCCAAGATTAAATTAGCATGAGTGATGCATCACACTTTCAGGTCACTGAGCAATTCCAGGTATGCATGATGATTGGAGCTACTTTGTTTAGATTTGAATCTCGTTATGTTCATCAAGTGGTGCTGTCATATTGACACTGAGCCCTGCACACGGCAGCGCCAACGCGTGAACCCTGCAGGAAGCTCGCTCATACACGATTAGTTAAATAACAACTTCCAAGATTCTATAAATTCTGGAATGGTTCTTGAAGATTTAAAGGTAGCAACAGTCACTCCACAATTTAAGAAGGGAGGGAGAGAGAAAACAGAGTTACAGGCCCATTAGCCTGACTCGTGATAGGGAAATGCTGGAGTCTATTATAAAGGGTGTGATAAATAGGCACTTGGATAATCATGATCTGATTGGGCAAAGTCAGCATTAACTCATGAACCGAAAATCACGTTTAATGAATTTATTGGGAGTTTTTTTGAAGATGTTACTCGCAAAATTGATCAGAGACAGTTGATGGGCATAGTATATTTGGACTTTCAGAAAGCTTTTGATGAAGTCCCCCACAGGGAGGTTAATTACCAAAATAAAAGCACATGGGATTGGAGGCAACAAGTTGTCATGGATTGAGGATTGGCTCACGGGCAGAAAAATGAGTCGGAATAAACGGGCCATTCCCATGTTGGTACGCTGGGGCTGGTGGGGTATCGTGAGGATCAGTACTCGAGCCCCAGCTATTCACTATATATATCAATGAGTCTGATGTGGGGACCAAATGTAATATTTCCAAGTTTGCGAATAAAGCTAGATGGAATGTGTGCTGGGAGGAAAATGTAAAGCAGCTAAAGGAGGAATTTGGACAGACCGAGTAAGTGGGAAAGAACATAGCAGATGGAATATAATGTGGGAAAAGAAGGAACAGATGTGCAGAATATTTCCTAAATGGTAAGAAATTAGAAAGTGTGGATGTACAAAGGGACCTGGGTGCCCTTGTCCATAAGTCACTGAAGGCTAGCATGCAGGTAACAGCAAGTTATTAGGAAGGCCAATGGAATGTTAACCTTTACCGCAAGAGGATTTGAGTACAGGTGTGGCGAGGTCTTGCTTCAATTGTATAGGAGTTTGGTTAGGCTGCACCTGGAGTATTGTGTGCAGTTTTGGTCCCCTTACCTCAGAAAGGATATTGTTGATATAGAGGGAGCGCAACAAAGGTTCACCAGACTTGATCCAGAGGTGGCGAGACGGTCTTATGAAGAGGGATTGGGAAACGGGGTCTGTATTCTCTAAAATTTCAAAGAGTGAGAGGTGATTTCATTGAAACCTACAAAATACTTAAAGGAATAGACAGGGTAGATGCAGGTAGGAGTTTCCCTTGATTGGAGAGTCTAAAACCAGGGGCACAATTTCATATAAGAGGATGTCACTTCGGACCAAGACGAGGAGAAATTTCTTTACACAGAGGGTTATGAATCTTTGGAATTCTCTACCCCAGAGGGCTGTGGAAGCTCGGTCATTGAGTATGTTTAAAGCAGAGATTAATAGATTTCTGATTGACAATGACGTAAAGGGTTATGGGATATATCAGCAATGATCGTATTAAATGGCATAGCAGGCTTGATGAGCTGATCGACCTACTCCTGTTTCTATGTTTCTAACTACCATCTGTATAGTCCCATTTACCTAACGAAACAGCTCACGGTGAGGCGGTGCCGTTGTGGCATTGTCAGTAAACTAGTGATCCGGCGATGCAGATTCGAGTCCCACCATGGCAGGTGGCAAAACTTGAATTCATAGAATCATAGAATTTCCAGTGCAGAAGGAGGCCATTCAGCCCATCAAGTCTGCACTGGCCCTTGGAAAGAGCACCCTACCGAAGCCCACACCCCATCCCCACACCTCCACTCTATCCCCGTAATCCCACTTTAACCTATTTTTGGACACCAAGGGCAATTTAGCACAGCCAATCCACCTAACCTGCACATCTTTGGACTGTGGGAAGAAACCGGAGCACCCGGTGGAAACCCACGCAGACACGGAGAGAACGTGCAGATTCCACACAGACAGTGACCCAAGCCGGGAATCGAATCTGGGACTCTGGAGCTGTGAAGCAACTGTGCTAACTACTGTGCTACCGTGCTGCCCATGTGTTACCGTGTGCTAAAAATCTGGAACTAAGTCCGACGATGACCATTAAACCATTGCCGATTGTTGCAAAAACGTATCTGGTTCACTAATGTCCTTTAGTGAAGGAAATCTGCTGTCCTTACCTGGTTTGATTCCAGATTCACAGCAATGCGGTTTGACTCATTAACTGGCTCTGAAAAAGCCACTCAGTTCAGGGCAACTAATGACAACACCCATGTCCCAGGAATAATTTTTTTTTTTTTTTTTTAAATGATACTCTTTATATTTTAGTAGAGTATGGTCACACTTTTATCCTTGGTATGTGTTCACAAACTTTCTCCTCCCTGACGTTACAGGCCACATCCAACCATAAATCTTCATAGCAATTATACTTGTCAGTACATGCCACGAGTACACTTGAAGCCAGAGTGGATTTGACATGTAGAATTCAGTGAGATTATGCACTCAGTTAGAGGCTGAATTTTAGCAGACTTCAGATCTAATACTGATCTCTAACTAGCCTGGTTCATAAATCTTTAATGGTCTTTTCCCACCGTTTTAAATGTTCCCCAAAATACCCTTTCTGCGATTTTAGCAAGATTATGGTTTATGTCGCTACATGATGCCTACACAGGAATGAGGGGGGGATTATGTCAATATCTATCTTTGTATCTGCCCCAGACAACAGGTTCCTTTTAAAGCTCTCTGGAGCATTCAGCCAGTCACAACTGGAACAGCCCAGTTGGTACTCAAAACAACATACACAAACGAGAGGAAAACATAAAGGGCTAGACAGACTGGGTTAGAGTGCCAAAACATATTGGATGTGTATCTTCACAATTGCTATCACGAGCAAATGTAAAATGGCCTAAGCTTAAACAATGAAAGATAAAGCTCTCCTGCAAGTACTGGTTTGGCAAGAGTACCTGCTTTCAGAGTTGCCTCAACCAACATCGAGTTATGTTCCTCTTCTCAAAACACTGTTTTCAGGGACAAAATGAAGCTCGGCATGTGTAAAAGGTAACGGTCAAGTCGCCATAGTCCCAGATGATCATAGGGGATTTGAGGGGGATCTAACCGGAGGATCACCCCACCTCAGGTCAGGGGCACGGTTGAGTGAGAAGAACATAAGAACTAGGAGCAGGAGGAGGCCATCTGGCCCTTCGAGCCTGCTCCACCATTCAATGAGATCATGGCTGATCTTTTGTGGACTCAGCTCCACTTTCCCACCCGAACACCATAACCCTTTATTCTTCAAAAAAAACTATCTATCTTTATCTTGAAAACAGTTAATGAAGGAGCCTCAACTGCTTCATTAATAATTATTAATTCATGGATAACCTCAGCCGGTACAGGAATTGAACCAGCGCTTTAGCCTCACTCTGCATTACAAATCAGCTGTCCAGCCAACTGAGATCGCATGTGAACATTACTCAACAGCGTGCCAAAATGTTTAAATGTTAGAAGAAATCCAAAAGGATAATCAACTGTGTTTTAATCTTTAAACTGAGTAAGCAGTCTGGCAGACCACCTGTGCACATTTTAAATTAAAAGGCAAGATTTGCAATTATAATTCCCTTGTGTTGATCAAAAGCAATAAGGTGCCAAATCCATGTTGAACCAACACAAAGTTTGTCCCATAGCTAGTGTTGTGTGTAAAACCTCAGACACCTCGACCAATTTACTACTCAAACGTTTTACCCAGGTGCTCTTATTTGCGAGGTGAACAAAGGACAAATACAAGTTTGATTCAACCAATTTTATTATTAAACTCAATAACACAGTTATCCCCCCCCCTTAAATTACCCCAACAAATAACAATCCCAACATTCTGAATGCTACCCGCGTCAATGAACTCAGTTGAGCTCCAGGTCCAATTCCGAGTCTCGGTTGTCTCAGGGCCTTCACCTGCAAAAGGTGGGTCTCGTAGGCTGCTTCCTTCAGTCCTCTGGTCTGTCATCAAATCTTCTCTGCTACCTCAGTGCCGATTCTTCGCCAGGGAGGGTCCTGGGTGGTCAATATTTATACCCCTCTTCGTGCCCTCAGCCAAGGAGATCTCGGGGTAGGGGTCACAACACCTAATGGAGTTACTGACTGCAACTCTGCAGGACACCAGGAACCCATCCCCAGGGGTCCATCGCCAGGTATACTGTCTGCACGCAACCTTACTCCATACAAGGTGATCTAGGTGGCAGAAAGCCTGGCTTCATCTGGACAATCCATAACTGCGATCCATTTGAATGGGACAGATTCTCTTCCGACGTCTTGTTTACAGGGCAGGCCCAGATGTGCCCCGGCTGTCGGTCTCTATCCAGTCTATTCGAACTAGTCTGTCGGGATTCCCATCAGGACAGTCTGCGGTTTAATTTAAAATGTCCAATTCTCAATTTAAAGTGTCCAATTCTGTGACAGGCCTAAAATTCAGGCTGTTGGCCATTTTCCCACACTAATCATTTGATAATCATTTTTAAGAGTGAAATTAAAATCGCTTATTGTCACAAGTAGGCTTCAAATGAAGTTACTGTGAAAAGCCCCTAGTCGCCACATTCCAGTGCCTGTTCGGGGAGGCTGGTACGGGAATTGAACCGTGCTGCTGGCCTGCCTTGGTCTGCTTTCAAAGCCAGCGATTTAGCCCTGTGCTAAACAGCCCCACCTCAAATGTTTATGCTAAAAGGGACAATCACATGGAAATTTATATCATTTCCCTGGTTGACTCGCCCAAGTAGCTTATATATACGTGTACTTCTTTGCGTCATTGCCCCATTAGCTTAAATTCAGGTCAGAGTTCAATTTTATCCTTCTGGATAAATTGTTAACCAACAGCTGTATCCACTATGAATGTTTCCTGCAACATAACTAAGATTCATCAACTCACTTCACTGTGGATTGTTGGAACCCAGGTTGTCACTTATAGTTCCAGCTGAAGATAGCAATGCACCTACAGAAGGGTTTGTTTTTAATATTATGGAAAGGAAGACAAATCACTGCATTCACCCATCCCTTCCACCTGCCTTCTGAGTTAGAGCGGAGCAGATTTCCTGAACAAAAAAAAGACACTAAACAAGAACACTGTTCTCTCACAAACCTAAAATTTACTACATAACACATTCCACAGGTGTTTATGTGGAAATGGTGCAAATGAATAACTATTTCAAAACTGGGATTGGAAAATTTAAAAACTTGCACCATAATGATGCCATGTCATATGCTATAAATGTCATAGACAGACCATGTGGACAATGAAGGTGTGCTCTAAATTGCAGGAACAGGAAGAACTCGAAATAGTGACATCCAGAAAATAAAAGTCAGCATTTCAGCCATTTGACCGGAGCTGAAAAGCTTGGGAGATTTCTGCTGGAGGGCAAAGTGGAGGGCAGCAGAAAGAGGGGCATAGTCAGATGACCGATGTCTCAGAGAGATTGCAGCGGATGTGTGGGGGGGGTGAGGCATGGCAGATGAGTGTGACATACCATGACAGCAGATCTTCTGATAGGAATAGCTACAAACAGGAGCAGCAGCAGCAGACTGATTTTATCAAATTAACAACACAGAATTCATACAATTATAATTTAACACGATGCTTGATTAAAATGGAACATATTAGGTGGTGGAATTCCCGCGGCCACTGCCACACACAGTACAGGACAGGGTGCTCTCAGGGGGGGGGGTGGGTGGGAGTGGGGAAGATCTCGGAAACTTACCAGGTGATGCAGGAGGAGGAGGAGGCCTCTGTGGTGGAGTTGAAAGGAAGTGGGAGGAGGAGTTGGGAGAGGAGATCGAAGAGCGGACGTGGGCAGATGCCCTAGGGAGGGTGAATTCTTCCTCTTCGTGCGCGAGGCTCAGCCTCATACAGTTTAAGGTGCTGCACAGGGCACACATGACCGGGACAAGGATGAGCCGGTTCTTTGGGGGTGAGGACAGGTGTGTTAGGTGCTCAGGGAGCCCAGCAAATCACACCCATATGTTCTGGGCATGCCCAGCACTGGAGGAATTTTGGAAGGGCGTAGCGAGGACGGTGTCGAGGGTGGTAGGATCCAGGGTCAGACCGGGCTGGGGGCTCACAATATTTGGGGTGGCAGAGGAGCCGGGAGTGCAGGAGGCGAAAGAGGCCGGAATTCTGGCCTTTGCGTCCCTCGAAGCCCAGTGGAAAGGTGCGAGGCCCCCAAGCGTGGAATCCTGGATCAGCGATATGGCAGGGTTCATTAAATTGGAGAGGTTTACATTCGCCTTGAGAGGGTCGGTACAAGGGTTCTTTAGGCGGTGGCAACCGTTCTTAGACTTTCTGGCAGAACGATAGACATTGGTCAATGGCAGCAGCAGCTCGGGGTGGGGGGGGGGGGTTTACTTTATTTTTGTTTATGTTATTTACACTGGAGGGTCTGAGGGGGTGTATACACCTGTTGTGTTAAGTCAGGGTGTTAATGTTAATTTACTATTTATGTACAGGGGGGGGGGGGGGGTTTGGGGGGTTGCTTTTTTAGATTGTGTTTTGTACTTAACCCTGTTGGGTTCTTTTTTCTTTCTCATTTTGTTATTGATATTTTATGAAAGCCTTTAATAAAAATTATTTTAAAAAAATAAAATGGAACATATTTTTCCCACCCCTGTTCCAAGGCCGCAATATTCAACTCTATTGTTTAAAAGATTCCAATCTGCATTCATTTCTCAAGTTATCAGTTTTATTTAGAATAATGTTGAAATATCATTACTCTCCATGAACTCTCAGTATGGCTTAACACATTATACATGCAGCAGGTTTCACAGGGATTTGCTTGTCACAAAGAACAAACTCTTCTGTTGTACCATCTACAACAGTGTTCTCCAAACGTTTTTTCCGGGGACCCATTTTTACTAACCGGCCAACCTTCGGGACTCAACCCGGCCGACCTTTGCGACCCACGCCGGCCGACCTTCGCGACCCACGATGGCCGACCTTCGCGACCCACGCCGGCCGACCTGAGCGACCCACGCCGGCCGACCTGAGCGACCCACCATTTTCTCTTACCTTGTTTGCTGCTGATAAAAATGGAGTAAATGGTTTGGGGTCCCTTTGGCCCTCGTACACGCTCCTCCAATGGAACCTGTTGGATGAAGGTGAAGCCTTCCGGTGTCGGAAAGTATGGAGTCTCCATCTGTCCAAAGTTCTGCATTTCTTTTCCCGTAAAATGTTATTAAATAAAACCCTCCCGAACTTGTAAAATAAATAAAAAATAAAATGAATTTTTTAAAAATTGGGGAAAAAATTGAATAAAATAAATGAATAAAATTAATTTTTAGAAAAACAAGTTGTAAAAAAAAAAAGCTGCAACCGTTTTTAAAAATGGCGCACTGCGCATGCGCGCCCGATCATCGGCACGCATGCACATAGTTTTGGGCATGCGCGCCGATGATCATGCGAGCATCCGAATGTTTTTTACATGTTCGCGGCCATTTTAAAGGCCGCTTGCAGCCGGCGTTATTAAAAGCCGGCTGCTGTGTGGCGATTTGCGCGATCGGGAGCGTCACAAAGGACGGCTCTGCGACCCACCCGCGGGTCGCGCCCCCGAGTTTGAAGAACACTGACCTACAAGATGCACTGCAGCAACTCACCAAGGCTCCTTTAGCAGCCCCTACCAAACGCACAACCTCTGAAATCTAGAAGAATAAGTACAGCAAGTCCATGGGAACACCACCACCTGTAAAGTTCCCCTTTCAAGTCACTCACCATCCTGACATGGGACTATATTGCCGTTCCTTTGCCGTCACTGAATCAATAATCTGGAACTCCCTTCCCAACAGCACTTTAGGAGTACCCTCGACACCACCACAGACTGCAACAGTTCAAGAAGCTGGCTCTCCACCACCTTCTCGAGGGCAATTAGGGATGGATGATAAATGCGAGCCTTTCCAGCGACACCCACATCCCAGGAACAACTAAAGCAAAGCTGCAGAACTTTCAAACGTCGCACACGTACTATCTTTATATATCAAATGTGCACACATACACACCTGTTTAAATAATGACATCGCACTTTTACCTCACTGAACATTAGGGCAACTGGAAAAATGTTGCAGGGATTGAGGTAAATAGAGAGAAAACGGGATTGATTGGATTACTGTTCCCGAGAGACAGCTCAAGCTCAAAAGGGCTGCTCCTCCCGTTGTGTATATTCCGATTTTGAATGGGGCATTCCGAATAGCATGCCCCTTCAGCCATCACACTGGAACACGGCCAAACAAGATGACTCTACAAGTACAACAAACCTGAAATACATTTCCTCATATCCTGTCTGGATACTCCCTAAAGCTGCTGCTACAACTCCCCCAACATCACTGACATGGGAACCAGAATGCCCAAGGGATTTCTGCAACTGCTTCTGAAATAATGAAAAGCGGTACCTATGTAGCCAACTAGGATTGCATGTCCCACAAAGTCGGCCATAAAAATTGCAAAAATGTGGTATTTCCTGCCCCATAACTCTGCTTGGAGAAAGGGTTTCAAAAAGAAGCATACAATATAAAATCACTGCTGTGCTCTCATTGATCCCAAGTTACAATTTTTTATCAATCTTGTTCACCTTTAAAGTTGAATCTGGTGGACAAGACTATGGCCCAACCCAAATATCATTTGTTTTTGGATTTCCTTCCCAGGAAAAGGATCCAGAAACTGCTCCGTGTATATTCCCTTGCAAAATACATTTTTTTTTTTTTTTAAACTATATGAAAACTGAAATAATGTAAGCAACCAATGCTATAATCCCCAAAGCATGACTCATGGCTACTCGGAGTCCACCCATCCTGTGTTCCTGTGCAGGAAACAGCATACACGTATCAGGTTTAGCAGTGCTCAGAAGCAAACTGGTCAAGTTACTTTCCTACTTGCCACTATTTTACACTTTTAGTACAACCGCATTTACAGCAGCTCCAAAGCTTACACTTCACAGAAACACAGAATTGTTAGGGCGCAGGAGGCCTTCATTTGGTTCATCATGTCTGCACCAGCTCTCCAAATGAGCATCATGACTTAGTGCCATTCTCCTGCATTTCCCCTGTACTCCTGCGCATCAAACAATCATCTAATGCCTTCTTGGATGCCTCAATTGAACCTCCCTCCACCACACTTACAGGCAGCACATTCCAAACACAAAACATTCTTTGTATGTAAAAGTTTTTTCTCACATCACAGTTGCTTCTTTTGCAAATCACTGTAAATTTGTGCCTTCTCGTTTTTGATCCTTTTACAAACGGGAACAGTTTCTCCCTGTCTACTCTGTCCAGCCCACTCATGATTTTGAACATCTCGATCAAATCTCCTCTTGGCCTTCTTTTCTCCAAGGAGAACAGTCCCAACCTCTCCAATCTATCCTCATAACTGAAGTTTCTCATCCCTGGAATTGGTCTTGTAAACCTCTTCTGCACTCTCCAATGTGTTCACATCATTCCTAGAGTGTGGGACCCAGAACTGTACATAATATTCTAGCTGATGTCTAACTGGTCTTCCTCCTTCTCCAGATCCTGTCATCGTCCACCATTAGGAGACCACCAGTTGCCCACATTGAATTTCAAACTGAATGGAGAAGTTATTATTTGGTTGACATTGTACAGTACAAGTTAGTGACAGGAGCCAGAACAGCTTTACCCATTTGATTTTAGTAAAGAAAGATTAACATGAGCTTCTCATGGCTAGGAACACTCCTACTGATCACATCTCAAATATTTATAATCAGGGATTTGGTGACACTGAACCTGCAGTCCCCAACGATCAACTCCAGCCCCCTGCCTGGCAATAATCTGAGGCTCAACTAGACTATTTGCAACCTGGGCATCATATTTGACCAAAGGCGAGCTCGCAACCACATATCCACTTCATCACAAAGACTGCCGACATCCAACTCCATAATCACCAGGCTCTGCTCCTGCCTCAGCTCATCCGCTCCTGAAACTGTCATCCATGCATTTGTCACCTCTAGCCTTTGATTTCCTGGCCCAGTCTCCCATTAAGGAGGCACGGGATAGTGGGAAATTTGGCCAGTTGGATAATGAACTGGCTAACCGATAGAAGTCAGAGAGTGGTGGTGGATGGCAAATATTCAGCCTGGATCCCAGTTACCAGTGGTGTACCGCAGGGATCAGTTCTGGGTCCTCTGCTGTTTGTGATTTTCATTAATGACTTGGATGAGGGAGTTGAAGGGTGGGTCAGTAAATTTGCAGACGATACGAAGATTGGTGGAGTTGTGGATAGTAAGGAGGGCTGTTGTCGGCTGCAAAGAGACATAGATAGGATGCAGAGCTGGGCTGAGAAGTGGCAGATGGAGTTTAACCCTGAAAAGTGTGAGGTTGTCCATTTTGGAAGGACAAATATGAATGCGGAATACAGGGTTAACGGTAGAGTTCTTGGCATTGTGGAGGATCAGAGAGACCTTGGGGTCTATGTTCATACATCTTTGAAAGTTGCCACTCAAGTGGATAGAGCTGTGAAGAAGGCCTATGGTGTGCTCGCGTTCATTAACAGAGGGATTGAATTTAAGAGCAGTGAGGTGATGATGCAGCTGTACAAAACTTTGGTAAGGCCACATTTGGAGTACTGTGTACAGTTCTGGTCGCCTCATTTTAGGAAGGATGTGGAAGCTCTGGAAAAGGTGCAAAGAAGATTTACCAGGATGTTGCCTGGAATGGAGAGTAGGTCTTACGAAGAAAGGTTGAGGGTGCTAGGCCTTTTCTCATTAGAGCGGAGAAGGATGAGGGGTGACTTGATAGAGGTTTATAAGATGATCAGGGGAATAGATAGAGTAGACAGTCAGAGACTTTTTCCCCAGGTGGAACACACCATTACAAGGGGACATAAATTTAAGGTGAAAGGTGGAAGATATAGGAGGGATATCAGAGGTAGGTTCTTTACCCAGAGAGTAGTGGGGGCATGGAATGCACTGCCTGTGGAAGTAGTTGAGTCGGAAACATTAGGGACCTTCAAGCAGCTGTTGGATAGGTACATGGATTACGGGAAAATTATATGGTGTAGATTTATTTGTTCTTAAGGGCAGCACGGTAGCATTGTGGATAGCACAATTGCTTCACAGATCCATGGTCCCAGGTTCGATTCAGGCTTGGGTCATTGTCGGTGCGGAGTCTGCACGTCCTCCCCGTGTCTGCGTGGGTTTCCTCCGGGTGCTCTGGTTTCCTCCCACAGTCCAAAGATGTGCGGGTTAGGTGAATTGGCCAATGATAAATTGCCCTTAATGTCCAAATTGCCCTTGGTGTTGGGTGGAGGTGTTGAGTTTGGGTAGGGTGCTCTTTCCAAGAGCTGGTGCAGACTCAAGGGGCTGAATGGCCTCCTTCTGCACTGTAAATTCAATGATAATCTATGATTAATCTAGGACAAAAGTTCGGCACAACATCGTGGGCCGAAGGGCCTGTTCTGTGCTGTATTTTCTATGTTCTATGTTCTATCCTACTTCAACTTGAGGGCAACCAGAACTCTGTGGCTTGTAACCCAATTCATCATAGCTCCATTTGTCAACATTTATCGGGTCACAATTAAAGCACCACTCCTACTTTCAAATTCTCATTCTTGCTTTCCAATCTCTTGATAGCCTTGCTGCTCCCTACATTTGTAACTCTCCAGCTCTAGAACCCATGCAGCATAGTTTAGCGTCTAATCAATGAGTTTAGTTGATCTGGAGAGTACAGCCGAATTAAAGAAATTACAAAGAAAAAACCTTTATTCTTCTGCTTTATATTTTCTCGCCTCATCCCTGAGCAATAGTCCCAGGTACTGTCCTCCCACAGTACCGCATCCAAGACCTAATGCAGAGGCAATGAGCATCAACAGATAGAGGAAATCACAACCAAATCCTGTCCCGTCTTCACTCAGCACTTGAATCAGAAGTTTCTGGATGGCGGAGACTTGGAGGAGTTTGCCCACCGCAAAACACTTCCGCAGAATAGCACCATTACTGTCAGACAAGCCAAGATCAGCTCATGCAACACAGGCTGGGAACTGAACATGGGGCTTTTCCAATCTTAATAGCTCGATGCCACACTGGGAAGTGATTTCACTATTGTAGGCTGCAAATCATATTAAATCCTTTATGGTGATTCTGAATACGTCGATCTAAAAGCATTTAAACAAGAAGAAACATATGCTTCTCTTCAAAATCAACTGGGGCAGTTTCATTCTGGATCTCGGCAGCTGTACATTTCTTTCAACGCACAGATGTAAAGTGAACCTCTCTGGTGGGCTTTCAAGTCGAAAGAATGCAGTCAGCTTGTAAATTAAGTGATAAGACACCACTCTTGATCCTCCCTGATGCCTTAAAACATTTAGAATTCAGCAAAAATCTGAAAGAAAATCAAAACTGTACCTTAATGTTCTTCTGGGACATTCTACTTCCTTTTGTATCCTGGAGAATAAATCCTCAAGCTTCTTTTTAATAGTTTTGTGTTTCACAGCCAACTCATTTCCTATGGATTGAATTGGTCTAACCCCCACCCACAGCTCTGAGTAAACCTCACTGTTAAAACATACTTAGTCATCTGATCTGATTTCCCATAACCTTCCAAAGGCGTTCACAAAACACCCTTCATATTAACCGATTGTGACATTTCTTGAAAGCTTCTGACATTCAAACTTTTTAAGGCCTCGATATCCATTTATGATCCATTATAAAGCAAAGGTTCTCTTCTTAATGTATCAATTAAATAATTATCAGCTGCCTTTATTAGGGTTCACCCAAGCTTCCAAAGCAAAAATACATGAGTGGCAAGGATATTTTCTGAGGGTGCTGATGGTCTGTCTTATCTATTAGTCACAGGTAAAAATTCACAATCTTTTTAAAAATTTTATTCAAGGCATTTTCATACATAATCATAATCAGAAGGACATCCAAACAATTCAATTAACCAACACCCAAATCCCCCCCCCCCCCCCCGCTCCCCTGACGCCAACCCCTCCACACATCTCGCCTTCCCCATTTCCACCCCCACCCCTCACAGTGACCTCTCAAATTTCCTTAAATAAATCAATAAACGGCTTCCACCTCCGGGCGAACCCATCCACCGACCCCCTCAAGACGAACTTGACCTTCTCCAGCCTCAGAATTCCGCTCACCCACACCCCCACTTTCGGCGGCTCCAAATCCCGCCACCCGAGCAAAATCCGTCTCCGGGCTATCAGGGAGGCAAAGGCCAAAACATCGACTTCTCTTACCTCCACACAATCTCAGCAGCAGTGTCGCATCCCCGCATCTATCAAAGGGCATCAATGTCCTGAAAACGTGGTACAAAAATCTTCCATTGTTCAGTAGCACATGCGACAAAAGTACGCCATGTGTGTCGAAATGTATCACGATCACCGAAAGGTTTACAAAATGGTGTGCATGACTGCTCTGCTCTTTCCCCCATCCTGACAGTGGCCACTCTCTTTAAACCACAATGTTCGACATTAGAAATCTGCCCTGTGCAACAAATTGGGGCATTCCATGACACTCAAGTATTCAGAGCAAAGAGGAAAAGTTCAAACAGAACCTATTAAAGAATCTGAGCCCCACCAAAAAACTTCGAAGGTCACCTTTATTTTAAAAGAAATCTCTCCAGCTCTGACTTGTATCCAAGTCTGGAGCTGCTCACTTTCAACATACTCCTCCTGAGGGGTGGATTGAAGTGTGTGCAGTACAATTAATAATCAAATCTTCCAGCTGACTTCAAAAAGCATTTATTTTTCTGCAAGCTTTTGAACAGTTTGCGTTTACGATCATGCATGGTGATCCCTTTTGAATTTAATCCGGCAGTGCAGAATAAAAGTAACCGCAGCAGTGGGCATCTTAAGACCCTCAGGGGCACACTCCAGAATTCCCTCTCGGGGGGAAAAGATGCTGTTTTCAGAAAACAAATTTTAATCTAGCACCATGAGAGAGTTCTTAAATCGGCCTCAAAGACCGTCACTGAAATAATTACTGTTTGGAAAAGCGAATTGCTTGTCAACCATAAGTCAAAATACTGTACCAAATTTCACTAAAAACGTGACAAGGGACTGAATCTTTTCAGCCAGTAAGGCTCCCCACAAATCAATTCCAGCAAAACATGATAGTTCCCACCGCCCATTCCTCCAGGAATACCCTTACACGAAATGCAAAAAAAGTTGAACATTTTAACAAAAGTGTCTTTGATTGGTAGCACCTAAGCTGCGAAGCAGAGTTCCCCCCCGGAGGCTCGGTGTCCATCAGAAGCAGTTAACTTGTGGTCGAACTACTTAAACCAATTTTTTAAAATAGGCTTGTAGTCCCAGGAAGTACATTAACGTTTAGCTTTATCAAAGAACAAAGGATCTTTTATACAGAATTGACATCATTACTCAGTCATGACTGCCGCCAGCCCCCCCCCCCCCCCCCATTCCCTTCTTACCAATGCAGGCATATAGCTCCTTAAAAAATACAAGTTGAGGGCAGCATGGTGGTGCACTGGGTTAGCCCTACAGCCTCACGGGTTCGATCCCGGTTCTGGGTCACTGTCTGCATGGAGTTTGCACATTCTCCCCGTGTTTGCGTGGGTTTCGCCCCCACAACCCAAAAATGTGCAGGCTAGGTTGATTGGCCACGATAAATTGCCCCTTAATTGGAAAAAGTGAATTGGGTGCTCTAAATTTATAAAAACAAGTTGCACTGAAATTAGATTATACACAGTGCAAAGATTGCTGAGAATGAGGCTACCGCAGAAAATACGGAGGCATGGGATTCAGCAGTGATTTAGCAGTTTGGATCAGAAATTGGCTAGCTGGAAGAAGACAAAGGGTGGTGGTTGATGGGAAATTTTCAGACTAGTGGTGTACCACAAGGATCTGTTTTGGGACCACTGCTGTTCGTCATTTTTATAAATGACCTGGAGGCGGGCGTAGAAGGATGGGTGAGTAAATTTGCAGATGACACTAAAGTCGGTAGAGTTGTGGACAGTGCGGAAGGATGTAACAAGTTACAGAGGGACATAGATAAGCTGCAGCGCTGGGCTGAGAGGTGGCAAATGGAGTTTAATGCAGAAAAGTGTGAGGTGATTCATTTTGGAAGGAATAACAAGAAGACAGAGTACTGGGCTAATGGTAAGATTCTTGGCAATGTGGATGAGCAGAGAGATCTCGGTGTCCATGTACATAGATCCCTGAAAATTTCCACCCAGGTTGAGAGGGTTGTTAAGAAGGCGTACGGTGTGTTAGCTTTAATTGGTAGAGGGATTGAGTTTCGGAGCCATGAGGTCATGTTGCAGCTGTACAAAACTCTGGTGCGGCCGCATTTGGAGTACTGCGTGCAATTCTGGTCGCCGCATTATAGGAAGGATGTGGAAGCATTGGAAAAGGTGCAGAGGAGATTTACCAGAATGTTGCCTGGTATGGAGGGAAGATCTTATGAGGAAAGGCTGAGGGACCTGAGGCTGTTTTCGTTAGAGAGAAGAAGGTTAAGAGGTGACTTAATTGAGGCATACAAGATGATCAGAGGATTGGATAGGGTGGACAGTGAGAGCCTTTTTCCTCGGATGGTGATGTCTAGCACGAGGGGACATAGCCTTAAATTGAGGGGAGATAGATATAAGACAGATGTCAGAGGTAGGTTCTTTACTCAAAGAGTAGTAAAGGCGTGGAATGCCCTGCCTGCAACAGTAGTGGACTCGCCAACACTAAGGGCATTCAAATGGTTATTGGATAGATATATGGACGATAAGCGAATAGTGTAGATGGGCTTTAGAGTGGTTTCACAGGTCGGCGCAACATAGAGGGCCAAAGGGCCTGTACTGCGCTGTAATGTTCTATGTTCTATCAGAGCACAGAGTCCAACACTGAAAGTTTACAGAATCTGAACGTACATAAGGCAGTCAATTTGCAACCAACCAACCAATCACTAAGAATGCATTACTTGACATTTTGCAAACATTTCTTCAAACGGTCCTCGGACTCCAAAGACAGTTTTTCAAAGTTGATGGTATCCCATGTAAACCTGTCCAAAGGAGCATGTCTAAAGCAGAAAAGCCTGAAAGTAAGTAAACGTTCAAATTTTCCAGGGCTGTTAGTTTGAAAGACTGGCATTCACTCTCATTTACTGAAGGTATCAAAAAGTTAAAATACAATTATTGCAAAGTACAGGAACCTAGGTTAATTCTATTGAATTCCCTGGAATTTACCAATGTTTTTGAGACTGGGGTAATCGTGCTGGTTAGGTTAAGTTAAATGAAGAAACAGGATTAAGAGTGAAACGTGGGCGGCACAGTGGCACAGTGGGTAGCACTGCTGCCTCACAGCTCCAGGGACCCAGGTTCGATTTCGGCCTCAGGTGACTGTGTGGAGTTTGCACTTTCTCCCCGTGTCTGCGTGGGTTTCCTGCCGGTGCTCCAGTTTCCTCCCACAGTCCAAAGATGAGCAGGTTAGGTGGATTGGCCGCGCTAAATTGGCCCTTAGGGTGGGGTTGCAGGAACAGTGCAGGAATTGGGCCTAGGTAGGGTGGTCTTTCGAAGGGTCGGCGCAAACCCGATGGGCCGAATGTCCTATTGCTGCACTGGAGGGATTCTATGATTCTATGAAAGTGAAGGAAGGAAGAAAAACTGCATTTAAAGGAGGAACACAGTATATTCAACAATAAATTCAAACTAATTGATCCTTCCACCCTGCAAATCAAGCACACACAAAATAAGCCCAAGATTCTGAATGGAGAATATCAACTTTAGGATCACATAAAGACATGTGGTGCTAAACTCCCACCACATCCTAACGTCAGCTCAAGAGTGGTAAAAACAGGAAAGTATTACACTAAAGTGACAGACAACAGAGCAAGGTAGCAGAGAATGGGAGTATCAGCAACACACACAAGTTCGTCACTGCTCTATTGTCACTCCAACCACGTCCCACTCATACCACTGTATAGAGCAACGTTATCTTGTATGATTCAGACCTTTACACTACCCTGCATTTAACAGACACTTCTCAAATTTACGGCATTCTTTTTCAAGCTGAGATTTACTTGGCTTCTACGATCAATCATCCTGGAAGCCACAAGAACAAGCAATGGTACTAAAGGAAGATATTTACATGTAAATATCGAGATGGAAGTGCGAGAACCTCGATTCCTTCAAACTCTGACAAGTCAGGAGATGCTGACCCTGATTTACTCACCTCAAAAAGATACACTGCTTTTTTTAAACTGCAAAAAAATGCGCATCATGTACAAACAATGGAGGTTAAATGTGTGTTGTGTATAAACAATGGAGGTTAAAACATATCCCCCGTAGAATACCTTCCCTTCGCATAATTGCATTAGCTTGTAAAGCCATGGACATTAGCTTGACTTCTCACTTGACTCCCATTTCTCCTCACTTGACTTCCATTTGCTTCAGTGAGAGAGAAAATAAATAAAACCAGAGCCTGAAGACCATTTGTGAAACTGTGGAAATCTGGTCAATTATCTCTGTAATTCAAACTCAAGAGTCCGGTGAAGGGTAGAGAAAAATGACAACGTAATAGTTTAACAATGGGGACTAACACTGCAGAAAAATAATTAGGTCCTTCAGTTTACCAGAGTCTGTAGTGGCAGATATAACCGTGGCATTTTGTTGCCTCGCCACTATTGAGAAACATTTCCTCCATCCAGCATTTTGTATGATAACAACAAGGGCAAGACGTGGAGGAGACAGTGAGTTAGCACTTTCATCTCTGGGAGAAAGAGCAAATGTGAATCGTTTTTCTGTTCCGAGTTCCATATGTAAAGAAAATAATACGGTTTCCACAATGCAATTATGTCTTGACACCAATCACCTCACTCTCACTGCTTTTTAAACAAATGCACAGGTGAGTGCTGCTACGTCACGTAACTTAAAGACTTGTTCATTTGAGGAAAGCAGGGCAGCACGGTGGCGCAGTGGGTTAGCCCTGTTGCCTCACGGTGCCGAGGTCCTAGGTTCAATCCCGGCTCTGGGTCATTGTCCGTGTGGAGTTAGCACATTCTCCCTGTGTTTGCGGGGTTTCACCCCCACAACCCAAAGATGTGCAGGCTAGGTGGATTGGCCACACTAAATTGCCCCTTAATTGGAAAAAAATGAATTGGGTACTCTAAATTTATAAGAGAAATAAATAAAATCTTTGAGGAAAGCAGAATCAACAAGCGGTATCCCCAGTCTGATACAGCGCACAGTCGGCCAAAATGTCTACATGGTCTGAAAGAGGCACCATGCCCTAACCACACACTGCAGCTTCGCCAACTCATGCTGCCACCTGGTACCCAAGTTGGTGCCCTGGATTCTGCCACTAAATCTATATTTTTAAGCTCTCTCCATTCTCCCTTTACTACATTTGAGCTGATGACTGTGTGACAAAAAAACAATTTGGGTTTTTTTTGGTCTGCGTTAGATAGACTCAAAATCAACCACTAGAAACATTGTACACAGGATTAATCACACTATGCTGTGAGATGCTCTCGGCAAGACACAGCAAATGCATACTATATCACGGCAGATGACGTTCAGTTAATATTCAATGCAGTGATGTTTTCTGTGAAACAAGGTGTTTTCATACGTTAATCCTAGCTGAGTGCACATTGAATTGTTCCTGCCTCACAGGATCGTCAATGACAGGATGGAAGAGCCAAATCACTTCAGTTATCTCGGAAAGATCAAATGAAATGTAGAAATCCTCATCAGCATCAAAGATCGGCTACCTATTTAATATAAGAGAATGTAACCTCTTACTGGTACAAGAGGTAAAGTTGCATATATATTATATATATATATATATATATATATATATATATACACACATATGAAAATGTATATGTAGATGAGCTGATTAGCAGATGGCACGAAGAAAAGTGGAGTTACAGGTAGTGAAGGGGACTGTCAGAGAATACAGCACAGTATAGATAGATTGAAGACTTGGACAGAGAAATGGCAGATGGAGTTCAACCTAAATAAATGCGAGGTGATGCGTTTTGGAAGATCAAATTCAGATGAATTATACAGTAAATGGCAGAACCCTTAGGAGCATTGACAAACAGAGAGATCTGGGCGTACAGATCGATAGTTCCATGAAAGTGGCAATGCAGGTGGATAAGTTGATCAAGAAGGCATACAACAGGCTTACCTTTATCGGCAGGGGCATTGAGTGCAAAGTTGGCAGGTCATGTTACATTTGCATAAATCTTTAGTTAGGCCACATTTAAAATATTGTGTGCAGTTCTGGTTGTCACACTACCAGAAAGACGTGGATGCTTTGGAGAGAGTGCAAAGAAAGTTCACCAGGATGCTGCCTAGTCTGGAGGGTGTTAGTTATGAGGAGAGGTTGAATAAATTAGAAGGGTTTTTGTTGGAAAGATGGAGGCCGAGGGGGAGACCTGATTGAGGTCTACACAATTCTGAGAAGTATAAAACAGGGTGAATAGTCAGAAGCTTTTTCCCAGGGTGGAAGACTCAATTACAAGGGGGCACAGGTTCAAGGTGAGAGGGGGAACATTTAGGGGAGATATGCGGGGAATGTTTATCACGCAAAAGATGGTGGGTGCCTGGAATGCGTTGCCAGTGGAGGCAGGCACGACAGCAAAGTTTAAGAAGCGCCTTGATAGACACATGGACAGGCGGGGAATGGAGGGATACAGTTTGTTTGGACAATAAGTAGGAGGTCTAAATAAGGACTCTGGATCGGCACAGGCTTGGTGGGCCGAAGGGCCTGTTCCTGTGCTGTAATGTTCTTTGTTCACTTTGTTCTTTTGTAAATAGTGTTTGACCTTAAAAGCAAAGGAAACCTACTGTGTTTTGTCTCCATCTTATTTAAAAAGAGATGTGGATTATATTTCTGGGAAGCCCATTTGATTCTCAGTCAATTTGTAATTTCACAGTCATCAGAAGTCCAGCAGGAATGCTGGGTCAATCTGACACTGCAGCTTGCTTCAGAGCAGAAGTGAACTTCTGTTTCGAAATCTATATTTAGAGAGAGAGAGAGTGGGTGGTATACTTATTATTTTGTATAGTCGAGGAGAATGAGGTGAATGATTCAGTTTTCAATTACCTATTTTATTGAATTGGTTTACACTAATACTAAAGCAAGATACTGCAGATGTTGGACATCTGACATGAAGACAGAAAATGCTGGGAAAAAGCATTCCCTCTCCAAAGATTCCACAAAACCAGCTGAGTATTTCCAGCATTTTCTGTCTTTATGTTGGTTTATAAAGAGTCTGACAAAGAAGTGCAAATTCAGTGCTTTTGGCGAGAGAATCAGGTGGAATCACAGGGTACACTCAAGTAATTGCTCCAGGGAACAAGTGTCTCAGGGTCCCCGAGGCTCACCAAACTTCACACAGATATCACACTGTAAAAGCTACAACCTAGATCGCAGGAGAGTGCCACAGAAGAAACATTTATTATAAAAACCCCGAAAATGTGACAACTCTCCTATGGTAGAATGTGACTGAATTAAGCATAGTGATATCTATCTTGACCATAACATTTAGGACCGTGAAGGTTATAACAGAATCACCTTCTGTCTTCTCTTCTCCAATGCAATCATTAGCAACGTCTGCATCCACTCCCATTACAGAGCTGCTCATTCCCAGCTGCCTGTTTAGTTGTCAATCCCATCTCTCCAATAACTGGATGTTTTTGTGCATAATGGGCGAATCAAAAGTTTAAATTCATTCTTTAAAAAAAATATTTATTCAAATTTTTCAACAAATTTTCAACAAAACCCACCCCCCCCCCAACAAAAAGAAAGAAACAAGAACACAACAATCAGAAATTATACATTGGATTTTCCACATGTACAATAACCCCCCATATAACATTTTAAAACACAAATAGGGAATCCCCCCCCCACCTTTACGCAAACGGCACCCCAAAAGAACCCACCACCTCCCCGCCCCGCCCTTGGGCTGCTGCTGCTGACCTCCTCCTAACGTTCGGCGAGATAGTCTAGGAACGGTTGCCACTGCCTGAGGAACCCCTGCACAGACCCTAGCAAGGCAAACTTTATCCTCTCCAGCTTGATGAACCCTGCCATGTCATTGATCCAGGCTTCCACACTAGGGGGCTTCGCATCTTTCCATAGAAGCAAAATCCTCCGGCGGGCTACCAAGGACGCAAAGGCCAGAATACCGGCCTCTTTCGCCTCCTGCACTCCCGGCTCATCCGATACCCCAAATAATGCCAATCCCCAGCGTGGCTTGAACTGGGAGTTCACCACCTTGGACATCGTCCTCACAAAACCCCTCCAAAACCCATGCAGCGCCGGGCACGACCAGAACATATGGACGTGATTTGCCGGGCTCCCCGAGCACCTCCCACATCTGTCCTCCACCCCAAAGAACCTACTCAACCTCGCCCCTGTCATATGCATTCTGTGGGTAACTTTGAACTGTATTAGGCTGAGCCTGGCGCAAGAGGTGGAAGAATTAACCCTACTCAGGACATCAGCCCACAGACCCTCATCTATCTCCTCCCCAAGCTCCTCCTCCCACTTGCCTTTTAACTCCTCCACCAAGGCCTCCTCCTCTTCCTTCAGCTCCTGGTAAATCGCCGAACCCTTGCCTTCTCCAATCCATACACCCAAAATCACCCTGTCCTGAATCCCATGTGCTGGAAGCAGCGGGAATTCCCTCACCTGCCGCCTCACAAACGCTGGTCCCTCTCCTCCCCCAACTCCAGCTCCACCCAATGCGGGGCGTGGTCCGAGATGGCTATGGCCAAATATTCCGTTCCCTCCACTTTTGGGATTAGCGCCCTACTCAAAATGAAAAAAATCTATCCGGGAGTAGGCTCTATGGACGTGGGAAAAGAAGGAAAATTCCCTGGCCAGCGGCCTGGCAAACCTCCATGGATCCACTCCCCCCAACTGGTCCATAAACCCCCTGAGCATCTTGGCCGCAGCCGGCCTCTTACCCTTCCTGGACCTAGTGCTGGGTCCAGCACCATGTTGAAGTCCCCCCCTCCCCCCCCCCATTATCAAGCTTCCTACCTCCAGATCCGGAATCCGACCCAGCATGCGTTTCATAAATCCGACATTATCCCAATTCGGGGCATATACGTTCACCAGTACCACCTGCACTCCCTGCAACCTACCACTCACCATCACATATCGACCTCCATTATCCACTACAATATTCAGTGCCTCGAACGACACCCACTTCCCCACCAGTATTGCAACCCCTCTGTTCTTCGCATCCAGCCCTGAATGAAAGACCTGCCCTCCCCATCCCTTTCTCAGCCTAACCTGATCTGCCACTTTCAGATGTGTCTCCTGGAGCATAACCACGTCTGCCTTCAGTCCCTTTAAGTGCGCAAACACCCGGGCCCTCTTGATGGCCCGTTCAAGCCCCGCACATTCCAAGTTATCAGCCGGATCGGGGGGCTACTCGCCACCCCCCCCCCCCCCTCCCCCTCCCTGACGACTAGCCATCTCCTTTTCTAGGCCAGCCACGTGCCTGCGCCTCCCGCACTCTCCAGTCCCCCCGGCGACGGACCCCCTCCCCGACTACCTCTCCTACTTCCAGCT
Organism: Scyliorhinus torazame; assembly: GCF_047496885.1. Taxonomy (NCBI): domain Eukaryota; kingdom Metazoa; phylum Chordata; class Chondrichthyes; order Carcharhiniformes; family Scyliorhinidae; genus Scyliorhinus; species Scyliorhinus torazame. The sequence goes on along the minus strand of NC_092723.1, from coordinate 11,596,748 downwards.
CCCTTTTGGTCAATGCAGCAGCAACCCAGTTCTCCCCCCCCACCCCCTCTAGATCCTCATCTAGCCATTTTGTCCCCCCCATGACACTCCCGTAAGTCAGCTGACTCCTGCTGACCCCGGCCTCTCCCGCCATTCCATCGACCCCACAGCGTGAGAATCCCCCCACTCCTTGGCAGTCAGTATGCACTCCTCTCCAGCACCGTCCTTCCCCCCCGCCCCCCGGCCCCGCCCCCATCCTTCCGTAACGCGGGAAAAAGCCCGCGCTTACCTGAGCCGGCCCCGACCCTCTGGCACACCTTTTTGCGGCCTTACCCCAACTCCCCATCCCCGGATTCCGCCCTGCCCCTCCAACACGTACGCCCACACTCTCCCACAGCCCCCACATCAAATCCATTCACCCATCCCCACCCAGCACTCAAACAAAAAGAAATTCCCCAAACGTGGTAAACACAGTAAACATCCCCCCACGACAAACCTTCAATTTGAGTCCAACTTTTCAGTCTGTATAAAGTTCCATGCCTCATCAGGCGTTTCAAAATAGTGGTGCTGGCTGCAGCATCCCGAACTTCACCCCCTTCCGATGGAGCACCGCCTTAGCCTGTTTAAAACCAGCACTCTTCTTAGCCACCTCCGCACTCCAGTCCTGATAAATTCGCATCACCGTGTTCTCCTACCTGCTGCTCCGCTCTTTTTTGGCCCATCTCAGGACACACTCTGTCCATAAAGCGGTGGAATCTCACCACTACAGCCCTTGGCGGCTCGTTGGCTTTGGGTCTCCTTGCCAGCACCCGATGAGCCCTATCCAGCTCCAGGGGCCTCGGGAAAGCTCCCGTGCCCATCAGCGAATTGAGCATCGTGCTCACATATGCCCCGGCATCGGGTCCCTCCACATCTTCAGGGAGACCCAGAATCCGAAGATTCTTCCTCCTCGACCTATTCTCCAGGTCCTCGAATTTTTCCGCCCACCTCTTGTGCAGCGCCTTGTGCGCCTCCACCTTCACCGCCAGGCCCAAGATCTCGTCCTCGTTCTCCGAAGCTTTTTGCCGCACCTCCCGGATCACTGCCCCTTGGGCCTTCTGGGTCTCCACAAGCTTCTCAATCGCCGCCTTCATTGGTGCCAGCATTTCTGTCCTCAGCTCCTCAAAGCAGCGTTTAAGAAACTCCTGCTGCTCCTGCGACCACTGCGCCCACGCTGCTTGGTCTCCACCCGCTGCCATCTTGCTTTTCCTGCCTCGCACTTTTCGCTGCACCAGGATCACTTTTTTAACCGCTCCACTCCTGGTCCAATCCAAATAATGTTGGGGGGACCTTGCGGTCACCTTCCCACACTGGAAGCCATCGAACAATTGCCGTTGGAGCCCCTCTGAAGAGCCCAAAAGTCCGTTCCCGGCAGGAGCTGCTGACCGTGCGACCTACCTAGGCATAGCCCCAACCGGAAGTGTTAAAATTCATTCTTGAAATGCACTCATACTCACATTCTGCACAAACTCAAACAAGTCCTGAGACTTTTGCTTTGGGGAGAGTGCACAGATCGTTAACCAGGATGTTGCCTGGTCTAGAGGGTGTTGGCTATGAGGACAGGCTGAGGGGAAAGTTTTTCACACAGAGGGTGGTGGGTGCCTGGAATGCGTTGCCAGTGGAGGTGGTGGAGGCAGGCACGATATCATTGATGTAACTTGATATACACATGAACGAGCGGCGAAAGAGAGATTCAGATCATTTGGACAATAGGCAGTAGGCCTAAATTAGGAATCTGGATCGGCACAGGCTTGGTGGGTCAAAGGGCCTGTTCCTGTGCTGAAATGTTCTTTGTTCTGAGATTTAAGCTCAATTCTTGATGTACAAACTCAGGGTGCTATTTGTGCTGCACACTGTACTGCTTGGTTCAACAATCTACCCCACCAGTACATAAACAGGTAACTCCGTCCCCTGGGTCCTGTCCATATTGCTGTTGCTTTTTATTATCCTTTCACATTAAATAACATCTGCCAGTTATTTGTCCCTTTTTTTTTTTAAGATTATCCATGTCCTTCTACATTTAGACAAATGCACACATTGGGTTATTCGACTGTTAACTCAAAATTAAGACAAGAAACTTCACTAAAGCGCATCAGCAACCGGTATCCTCAGTTGGTACAGCGCACAGTTAACTAAAGTGTGAGCATAGGAGATGGGTAAATATCACACGTGGCACACATTTGCACCTACATAACATTTTGTAGCATAGAAAGAAAGCATTTGGCTGAACTAATCGGTGTGAGTGATTGTGTTCCACACAAGGCTCCTCCCATCTGAATTCACCTTAAATGCTACCTTCACAGTAGCATTGTGGATAGCACAATTGCTTCACAGCTCCAGAGTCCCAGGTTCGATTCCGGCTTGGGTCACTGTCTGTGTGGAGTCTGCACGTCCTCCCAGTGTCTGCGTGGGTTTCCTCCGGGTGCTCCGGTTTCCTCCCACAGTCCAAAGATGTGCAGGGTAGGTGGATTGGCCATGATAAATTGCCCTTAGTGTCCAAAATTGCCCTTGGTGTTGGGTGGAGATGTTGAGTTTGGGTGGGGTGCTCTTTCCAAGAGCCGGTGCAGACTCAGGGGGCCGAATGGCCTCCTTCTGCACTGTAAATTCAATGATAATCTATGATTAATCTAGGACAAAGGTTCGGCACAACATCGTGGGCCGAAGGGCCGGTTCTGTGCTGTATTTTCTATGTTCTATGTTCTATGTTTAAAGTAAGCCACATAAGCCTGTGTGATAAAGATGAGAAGACTGCAATCCGGATCCACTACGTTCCAGAAGGCACAAAAAATGACGACTTACCCAGTAAATATTTCAATATAAGCGCCTATAAACAAGGGAACAAGTCAGCAGCTTTTCAATATGCCATCTCTCCGCCGTGTGCATTGCTGACTCAGGTTTGAACTACTGTACTCCGCTGATCCACAGATTAATCTCAAAGCTCTTAACATGCACTGTTTTCAGTAGATTATAGAGATAGAGTTAAGAATTATTGATTGATAACTCATTGTCGGTGACGTAAGAACCCAAACAGGTTTTTGAAGATTGCGGCTTTTGTGACTGAGCATCAGTAACTCAAATATACAAAGTCAGGAAAAGGAACTGCAACAGTATCCCCAGCAGTGGCACTTCATTATGAAAGGAATCAAATGAATGTTCAGTCACGTAACAAACAATTGTTTCAGCTTCAGTGCCTGCCCAAAACTTCAAAACTGCCCAAAGGACATCCAAGGTGGCCAAAAACTTCCTCGCTAGAAATGAAAATTTCAGACAAAAAAGGCTCCACATTCCTACTAATAGCTGTAAATTATTCACACAAGTTTAGTGAACTTACAGGGCCATGTGTTTAGTGCAAATAGCATTTGTTGCAATAGATCAACATGTTAGCAGATCATGGGTGCAATCCATTCACACTCATCGTGCTTGGACTCACCGATCCTTTCTCAACGCAGGATCAATTTTCCTGCCAATCACTCTTGCTCGTGCAAGTGTAGGTCTGAGATGCATGCAGTTACTTTCAAAATAGGGGCAGCAAGTTCAATAAATTGCAAAAATAGGTCAAGCACCACTGTCTGGAGATTCATCAAAAGAGGAAGGAGAAGGATGTCTGTGTGGGATTCCTCCGGGTGCTCTGGTTTCCTCCCACAGTCCAAAGATGTGCAGGTTAGGTGGATGGGCCGTGATCAATGCAGAGGGTTACGGGAATTGAACGGGAGAATGAGGCCCAGGTAGGGTGCTCTTTAAGAGGGTCGGTGCAGACTCGATGGGCTGAATGGCCTCCTTCTGCACTGTGTGGATTCTATGGATCCACAAGAAGAAAAAAGGCTAATCGGTACACAGTGCTATAGCTATCCTCTGGAGTGGAGTGTAGAGGGCAACATCGGGATATTCCAGAGTCAATTACCCTGCTACCTGGTGGTAAGCATGCAGTACATGACAATTACAAGATCTACAGAGAAAAATGAGGGAAACACTCAAGTATTTTTTTTTTTTTAAAGTGAAAAATAAATCACAAAAGAATAATTTCACAAAGAAATATAAGCTTCATGTGCTTTTGAATGTGGGCTGACTTTATGAAAAAAGAGGCATGTTACAAAACTATATTACAGCCTTGTTAGCAAATACTGGATGTCCTTAATGGCTCTCAGCATTAAATACACCAAGAAGCACACTCAAGAAAGAATGAACAAGGTTATTGAGCATGATTAAAATGAGCCATGTACCACCAAGCACATCAAGGCTTTGTATGGAACAGACCTGCTTATTTTGCCTTTGTACCCGATATGAAATGTACCATTAAGCTACAATTGACAAACACTGTGACCTATAAAGGTGAAGTGTTGCTACTGTTGCCAAGAAATTTATAAGCAGGATTGGCAGAATATGCAGGAGTGAAACACTATATATAGAATGGAACATGAAATTGCTTTTATGACTTCCTCCCACACTCAATACATGCGAGGCCTGGCTTTAACAACATATTGGAAACACAAAAGGAGACACTAAACTGAGATTAGAGATTTAATTGTACTTTTTTGTTTTAAAGAACCACAGGTTCAGAAAAGATAGGCACCGTACTGGGAACTCAAATTATTTTCTACGGTGGTATACTTGCAGTTCAGAAGCACCACAGAAATGGAATATTTGCAAGTAACTAATTCAAACATCTCTCAGTTCATCGCAGACTTTAACAGTGGCAGTCAACATGGCTGTGCCTGCATTAACGACGGACCTTCATGTAACTATTCTGGATTCTCAAAACAATGCAAGAATTTATTTTGTTCTGGCTATTGGTGCACAACATCGTAACTCCAAAATCAGGGCACCACCATCAGTACTCCAATTAGTGACCTCTACGGGAAAGTAAGAGTCCACGAACATCAAGATAAGTGCAGAGTCAGATGTGACCTTGCCGTTTCCCACCCTGTTTGCACAAGCTGCAAGTCAGGTATCACAATTTCCTGCACACAAAGGATAGGTCATTGTGTGACGGTTTTACAGTCTGCTCGGATGAAAGAAAAATATAATTCTTTGTTCAATTGTGAAGCAGTAGGTTACAGTTCAAGACTCCATTCCAGAACTCCGGTACATAAGCTTGACTGACACAGATTGCTGGAGGTGCCTTCTGTTGGAGGAAATATTAAACCACCTGCCTGTCAAGGGGACTACAAAATCTCGCCGCTCTTCCCAGCACCAGATAGTTCTCCCGATGTTCACCCCTCAACCCGAGATTAACAGTTTACAGGACCATAGGGCCCGATTCTCCGGGGCCGCCGATTCTCCGGCCCGCATGGGACGAGCGGTTGCGCGGAAAAAGCAGAGTCCCGCCGGCGCCATTCACCCCTGGTCGTTACCGGCGGGAACTCTGCGCGAATGGTCGGGGGGGCGGCCTGTGGGGCGGGGGAAAGCGCTCCTTCACCGAGGGGGGCCTCCGATGGGGACTGGCCCGCGATCAGGGCCCACCGATCGGCGGGCCGGCCTCTCCCCCTCCGGGCCTACCTTGTTGCACGGCCGGTCCCTGATCCACCACGCCATGTTGCTTAGGGGCCGGCGAGCATGCGCGGGCTGGTTCGGCCCAACTGCGCATTCGGGCGCGGCACCCATTTGGCGGCAGGAAGGGAGGCTGGAGCGGCATGAACCGCTCCAGTGCCATGCTCATCCCCGCACCCGTTTCGCGCCGTCATGGAACGCGACAGCATTCACGACGGCGTGAACACTTAGTCTCCATTTTGGAGAAACGCCCCCTTTAAGTACAAAAACATCCCAAAAAAACTGGAGATATAACTGCTGCTAAAGAGAGGGAGAACTGATGGGCAGCACGGTAGCATAGTGGTTAGCACAATTGCTTCACAGCTCCAGGGTCCCAGGTTCGACTCCCGGCTTGGGTCACTGTCTGTGCGGACGGGTGTGAGTGGGTTTCCTCCGGGTGCTCCGGTTTCCTCCCACAGTCCAAAGATGTGTAGGTTAGGTGGATTGGCCATGATAAATTGCCCTTAATTGCCCTTAGTGTTGGGTGGGGTTACTGGGTTATGGGGATAGGGTGGAGGTGTTGACCTTGAGTAGGGTGCTCTTGCCAAGACCCGGTGCAGTCTCAATGGGCCGAATGGCCTCCTTCTGCACTGTAAATTCTATGTTAATCTATATTAAAGTTGGTGATATTAGGAGAGAAAAAACCTTGGCCAAAGAAGTGTATCAAAAGGAGGGAGGGGGAGGTGCATAGGTTTGAGGAGAGAATTCCAATGGGAATGGGCTTGAGACTGCTGAAGGTATGCCAAAAACAGTGGGAGGAGAAAATACACTGATGCAGTGAGCATTTTGGAGAATGATGTCCTGTGGAGTTTCATGCGATGCATCGAGATCTAGTGGGGGTGGCAAAACCTATAATGCACGAGATATACTTGAAGTCTGAACAACTATAGTGTCTGTATGGGGAATACTCGAACTTGACCAAACTCCATTCACCCACCACCTCGATGTTCACCGGCATTGGCCCCTGGTCCACCCGGATGTTAAGATTCCCATTCTCCATTCCAAATCACTCCGTAGGTTTGGTCCTCCCCATCCCTTCAATGTCCTCCAGCCCCGTCAACTTCTGGAATTACTGTGTTCCTCAAGTCTTACCTTTGTGTAAAGACCCTATTTTTAAAATGGTCCACCATCAACAGTCATTTTTTTCAGGTGTCTAGGCCCCAGAGAGGTTTAAGATATTCTTTAAAACCTAATTGGTTCAAAAGGGGTTTTGGTCATCTCTTAGAATTTACAGTGCAGAAGGAGGCCACCTGGCCCATCGAGTCTGCACCGGCTCTTGGAAAGAGCACCCTACCCAAGGTCAGCACCTCCACCCTATCCCCACAACCCAGCAACCCCACCCAACACTAAGGGCAATTTTGGACACTAAGGGCAATTTATCACGGCCAATCCACCTAACCTGCACATCTTTGGACTGTGGGAGGAAACCGGCGCACCCGGAGGAGGACGTGCAGACTCCGCACAGACAGTGACCCAAGCCGGGAATCGAACCTGGGACCATGGAGCTGTGAAGCAATTGTGCTATCCACAATGCTACCGTGCTAGCTCATGTGGCAGATGTTAAATTTTATTTGATAATATTCTGGTAAAGTATTTTGGGAGGTTTTATTGCTTAAAAGGTCCTATACAAATGTAAGTTGTTGTATCCACAGATAATGAGTAAGATAGAAGACAGAAAGCTTTGAGGAAAAATGGAATCAAAGGTGGAGTTGAAAAAGTAATTGACTTCATGACTACAAACGATTCATGCGGAACAGTGTTCCAACAGCACGTTAACTGATCATTCATCTCATCTTTGATTCAACTCTAATAAAGCCAGGTGTTATTTAAGTGCATCACATGTTGGTGAAAGTTGCATGTGGCAACTAGTTGGAGTAAACATGCAAATTTACTCGGTCAACGGGATAATTCATCAGCTATTTGGAAATGCTCGCAGAAACATTAATAATCAGCTCTGAATCGCCCACTTAAGTCATCTCTTCCGAAGATACCATGCAAGGAGATTCACGCTGCATTTCGTGTAGGACTGCTGCCCTGGCAAACCTGAAAGGAAATGGTGTGACACAGCTGCCTTCAGAGGCACTGAACTGTGTAAAGAGATATCTCTGGAATGCAGCAATGTTCCAACAAGACTTTGAAACTGTTCATGCACAGTTTGCCTATTGTTCTAGGGCACTGGAATCTACCCTACAACTTTAAGTTTCAAACTGTTCTATAATGTAAATGCATCAACACAAACCTCACCAAGATTTGGTTGGGCAGAGTGAAAACCGACTAAATCTGATAAAATGAGAGGACGCTATATGCAATGCACCCAATAATCCTCACTTGGTGCTTGGGACTTCTGCATTTCTAACTCAAATAAGCAAAGCCACACAACCCTAGTTCAGTACTTGTCCTTCAGTCAGAAAGACAAATTCACCGTTTTGCACGGTCTACCATTCTTGTTGAGCACTGACCAGCAAGTGACAGCCACATGTGAAAGTTGAAGCACAAGAGTGCACGAGAATTCCTCTGATTACTACGTGCAACATCAGAAATATGTTCTTTCAGAATGCTGCACACAAGCAATACTTAACCTGATTTCATAGCCGAGAATCGGTCAGTTTCTGCTACATTAGTCACAAACGTAATAAAAACATAAGTCTGTTTCTCCAAATGTAGACTTTGAACATTTTCTACTCCCAACTCTTTTTGCCTTCACTGTATCATTAAGTGATTTTCAGCAAGTTTGCCCTTTCCATTTTATTCTGCCCGTGTCTCGGTACCCTCTTACAGCCCTCTCTCTCTCTCTGCCGATTTCTGGTATATCATGGAGACCTCAAACCAGACTCCAAACTCTGACCACCTACTTGCTGCAGAAAATATCCTTTGCTCCCAAAGTACAAGGCACAGTGCTATTTTCAGGCAACAACTCCTGGAACATCCCAATGTTTCAGGCAAGTCCTGTCCCTTGAATAGTGTAGATGGAGTCTAAGGGGCTCAGTTTGAAAGGGAACAGATGGTCAGGGGCAGAAGAGGAATTCAGCGCAGTTTCAAAACAACAAAGTGATACCCGAGCAAAGGGGGATCGGTGGACAACTGACCCATGACAGTCGGACACTGAAGGAGACTGGTCAGAAGAGCCTGGAAAGTAGCAAACACACAAGACGCAGACTCACTGGAACCTTTGGCACAGAATTAGTGAGTTACCACTGAAGAAAAACAGAACTGGACCAACCATTTAATACTGCAGCTTCAAGAGCAAGTCAGAGACTGGAAAATCCTGGCAAATAATCCACTGCCCCCAACCCCAAAGCCATCATTTAAATCATTGCAATAAAGGCAAAATACTGCAGATGCTGGAAATCTGAAATAAAAACAGAAATTGCTGCTGAACCTGTGTGGAAAAGGATCCAGTAAACGTGGAGTCCCCTATGGTCGGAAGAAGAGCAATATTGGATTTGAAACATTAACTCAATCTCTCTCCACAGATGCTGTCAGACGTGCTGCATTTTTCTAGCACTTCCAGGTTTTATTTAAATACTCTGACTACATGGTCAGGTCAGAGGCTTGAAATTCTGCAGCAAGTAACCCACCTCCCAACTCCTGCCCACCAAGTCAGGGAGTGCGATGCACATTCCCCACTTGTCTGGATGAGTGCAGCTCCAAGTACATTTAAAAGCGCAACACTGTGCAGGACAAAGCAGCCCTCTTGATTGACACCCCATCCACCACCTTAAACATTCACTCCCTCCACCGCTGATGCACAGTGGCAGCAGTGTGCACTATCAACAAGATACACTGCAGCAACTCGCCATGTCTCCTCGCAAATCCACGGCTTCTAGCACCTAAGAACATGGGACAGCAGGCACACAGGAATACCGCCACCTCCAAGTTACAGATATATCACCATCCCTTCACTGCTGCTGGGTCAGAATACCACAACTCTCTCCTAAACGCACTGCATGAGTCAAGAAGGTGGCTCGCCATCACCTTCTCAAAAGGCAATTCTGGTGAACAATAAGTGTCGGCCATGCAAGTGATGCCCACATCCCGTGAAAAAGGAAAATAATGCTTTAATTTCCAGCAAGACTAAACTGCCCTGTAGGAGGCAGTGATAGAACTCGGTGTTTCAGATTGTTCACACGTCACCTTCCCACCTCTAGGATACTACTCCGAGACACAAATCTATCCAGTTTTCAGTAGCACTGAATCTCTGCAAGGGCAGTGACTTCTGAAATAATCATGCTGTTATTGCACTGAACTATTGGTCAGTAGAACACAATAAATAATGGTGCCACAGCAATTCCAGCTAAATTACTAAGCTTCCTCAAAACCCAGATCATATATGCAATGCATGACACGCCATGCATGCTCCAGCACCGATACGGAGGAAGTGAAATGTCCAATTGCTTATTTCCAGTAAAACGTGGTTGCACAAACATTCTAAATATTCACTGAAATCTCAAGAGTTCAAATTTAGACCCACTGGTGAAAATGCAAATTGGTTCTAATGGGCATTTTTGGATTATGTTGACTGGACTGGGAATTATTTTACTGTCTTCGCGCCAATGTAGGGGAGTCTCGGTAATATTAAAGAGTCACTTTTTTCATTTGCTGGCTCTAGGATTTTAGTGCAGCATTTAAATCACTAGCACCAATGTGGCAAACATTTCAGCCAGATGTGCTGTGCGTTCACACGTTTCAAATTTTTAATTTGATGTTAAAGTTCTCATCTGTCTTTTCATAACCTTCCGTGGACTTGTCTCTCTCCCTTTCTCTGCAATCTCCTTCAGCCCCAACAATGATATTAATGTCATAAGTAGGCTTACATCAACACTGAAATGAAGTTATTGTGAAAAGCCCCTAGTTGCCACATTCCAGCGCCTGTTTGGGTACACGGAGGGAGAATTCAGAATGTCCAATTCACCTAACAGCGCATCTTTCGGGACTCGTGGGAGGAAACCGGATCACCCGGAGGAAACCCACGCAGACACAGGGAGAACAAGCAGAGTCTGCGCATTTACCCAAGTTGGGAATTGAGCCCAGGTCCATGGCGCTGTGAAGCAACAGTGCTAACTGCTGTGCAACCATGCCGCCCCTGTTCCTTCTAACCCAAACAGCCAGGCAGCAACACTGTTCAGGCCGCGCACAGGTTGGCCTGTTTAAATGACCACTTGTGCGACTGCACAAAATAATTTCAAGAGACCAGGCAAGTAAACGAATCACCCACGTACTCCAAAATGAAAGTAAAGGGGACAGTCTCGAAGTCTGTCCTCATAAGAATCCCCATTTTAAATCACTCCACGACTGTTGCTCATACATTCAGCTACCAAGCCCAAGCTCTGGAATTCCTTCCCCACACCTCTCTAGCTCTTTCTCCTCCTTTAAGACACTCCATTAAACCTGTCTCTTTGGCCAAGCTTTTTGTCTTCAGCTCCATATCGTGTGGCTCTGTGATTAATGTTGCTTTCTAACACTCGTATGAAGTCCGATGAGACTTTTTTTGTGTTAAAGGCGTTACCCAAATACAAGTTGCCGCTGGCGCAAAGACTCTCATAACTTGACTGCTTCACTCAGGCATACTATAAAAGATAGGCCAAATGAAAAGGAGAAAACACACATTTGTGCGGTTGGAACAACTAAAGGTTGACCACACTGTTGGGATAACAGAAGGGATATTTAACCCTGAATGTAACTTGTTACCGCACAGCATCAAATGCTTTGCATTCAGTGCAACGAACAGTAAATCATTCCTTTGCCAATTGACATCACTCACTTCAGAAAGAAAATCACCTAAACACAACAGGAAAGGAAGGGAAGAAAAATGTTGAAAACAGAAAACAAAGAATTGTTATAATGGGGTCTTTTCTGGTCGATAGGATGTGATAAATGGTGTGCCACAGGGATTAGTGCCGGGGCCTCAACTTTTTATTACATATATATATATATAAAAATGACTTGGATGAAGGGGCTGAAGATATGGTTGTTAAAAATTGCTGATGACACAAAGGGAGGAAAGTATATTGTGAAGAAGAAACAAGGGGCTACAAAGGGACATAAATTGATTCAGTGAATGGACAAAACTCCAGCAAATGGAGTATAAAGTGGGCAAATGTGGAATTGTCCATTTTGGCAGGAAGAATAAAAAAGTTTATTATCTGAATAGTGAGAGATTTCAGAGCTCTGAGATGCAAAGGCATCTGTAGGTCCTAATGCATGAAGCACAAAAGGCTGTTATATGATGCAGCAAGCAATTAGAATGGTATTATTTATTATGTGGAGAATTGAATACAAGGTTATGCTTAATCTGTACGGGGCACTGGTGAGACCACATCTGGAGTAGTGTGTACAGTATTGGTCGCCTGTTACAGACACCTGGTTAGCTCCCAACAGTGGCTAAGAGACTGGACCAGGACCATAACGTTTTTTAAAGTTTTACGGCAGTGTGGAAAGATCGATTCATTCCAGGAGTGATACCATAAGAAATAGGACTTGGTTATTTTATAAACAAACTTTACTAAAATAAAAATAAAATATTTAAACTTTAAATTTCAACCCTAACAATAACAGATTATAGGTAGTTTCTTAACCTTAACACACTAGCTCCCATTAAATATCACTTCAAATGTACAGCTCTCATTCCACTTACATAGGCAGACAAAGATGATATTTATATTTCCGAAGCAATTTTCTGCTGTTAGCCAAGTTCCTTTAGAAACCTTTTCAAAAGCTTGTCTCTGGGACAGTTCTTCATGTCCCCTCTCTCGGTGGCATTTCAAATCCTTCTCTCATCTGTTCAAAACAGGATTCTTTCTCTCTAGAGCTCCATCCAGCCCTTCAAACAAAGGTTCTCTCCTGGGGTGCCCAGACTTGAACCCATCAGCGTTATCCTGGCTGTTTGATTTCCCACTCCTGTTTATACAAAAGAACAGAGCCATGCTAATGATATGCAACTCACCTCCCACTGAAGGACAAAGAGGCAATCGGACTCTGTAATGGGCTAATGGCTGATCAGACATGAGTGTTCACAAGGACAATGGATCTGGAGTGACTCACCTTTGCTGAACAGGGGCATCCTACGTATCCCCACTAACGAGTTTAAGTCTGAATGGGACAATGTAACTCAGGCCAGGTGTGGGCGTATCCCTCGGTCTCCGTGCTAGCTGTTATTTTCCCCTCAGTCTGTTTAACCCCTAAATTGCCTGCTATATCTTCAATCCCATTTATAGAACCAATTTCCCAATATCTCCTTCAGGTAACCGCACCTTATTTAAGGAAAGATGTACATGTTAGCAGTTCAGCGAAGGTTTACTAGGCCAATGCCAGGAATGGTCTTACAAAGAAAGGTTGGAGAGGTTAGGTTTGTATCCACTAGGAGCTTAGAAGCGTAAGAGGCAATTTTATAGAAACATTCAAGATCCTGAGCGGTATTGACATGGTGGATGTGGTGAGGGTGTTTGCTCTCGTTGGAGAATATGGTATTAGGAATCGCTGTTTAAAAATACGGGGTCGCTCATTTAAGATAGAGATGAGGAGAATGATTTTCTGTGCTTTTCGGAGGTTAGAGAGTATCTGGAACTCTGCTTCCTATGCTTTGAGTATTTGTATATTTTTCAGGCAGAGTTAGATAGATTCTTGATTAACAGGTGGTCGAATGTTATCGGGGTTAGGCAGGACTACGGGGCTTAAGTTATATTCAGATCAGTCATGGACTTACTGAATGACCGAGCAAACCCGGGAGGCTCAGTAGCCTACTCCTGCTCCGAATTCAGGTTTTCATTTACCTTGGATTTTTAAAAAAATATTTTTATTCACATTTTTCACCCTAATCAAAACAAGTACAACCAAACGCGGTTACATACATTTAAAAAACCCAAAACATATAATAACCCTATATAAAACCTAACCCACCCTTCCGATCGCCCCCTTCGCCACTTAACAACTAATGGTGACCAATTCCTTGAAATAAACAATAAATGGCCGCCATCTCAGAGAAAACCGCTCGACTGCTCCCCTCACAATGTGCTCGACTTTCACGAGGTATAGGAACTCCATCAGGTCCTCCAGCCACATTGAGGAACTGGGTGGAGATGCCGACCTTCACCCAAGCAGTACCCACCCCCAAGCAATCAGCAAGGTACTCGGCCATCTCGCCGCAGGAAGAGGAGATCTTCCATCAGGACACAAATCTATCCTGGAATATACTTTATGCACTGGAGGTAAAATTGAAAATTCTTTACCCCGGGTGCATAAAACACCAAGGATCTACCCTCACCTCCTCCATAAACGCCAACGCCACCTCCGAAGGGGTCTATGAATTTGCCTTCGACCAAGTCAAATTTCAGGTTGAAAACACAATTCAAATGTCCTCCCAGAATCAACCGATGTGTGTCCAAATCCGGTATTGCGGCCAACAACCTCCTCATAAAAGTTACATCGCCCCAATTCGGGGCACATCCATTCACCAGCATCACCAACTTACCTTCTTCCAGCATCCCAGTGATTATCACATACCTACCTACCTCCCTCCCTGATCCGCCACAACCCTCCCCGCTCGAAAACAGACCCTTTAGTTAATAAAAATTGCCACATCCCTGAGCCCTGCTGTCAGAGTGGAAAATCTGTCTCACCCAGCCTTTCATAGCCTCATCTGATCCCTCATCCGCAGGTGTCCTGCAAAAGTATCACACGGCCCTTAAATTCTTCAGATCAAGTGAAAGATCTAGATTGTTGCGCCGGTACCCCCCCCCCCCCCCCCCCAGACCTCAAGTGACTCATCTGATCAGGGACCCCCCCCCCACCCCAACCCAAAATCAGAGGAATTATTTACCTTGGATTTTAACCACAGTTATTTCAATAAGTACAAACAGGTTTAGCTCTGAACGTCACATCAGAATGTTATTGTACATTTTTCTAACCTTGGACTAAACACCATTTGGAAATTGCCTAAAAGGGTGCAGCCTGACGCTGATAACATTACCCACATAAACAATGTGACTGTCAATTATTTCAAAACCTTCTTCGACCTTGGGTGGTTCATTTATTGTACTGCAGCAACGCCATTAAAAGGATAATTAGGAGCTGTCCCTGCGAACCAGTCATTGGATCTTTTAACTGAAAAAAAGAACACTTCGAAGCAATCCCAATCTTGGAGCAACCCCACGGGAAACAATTCTTTGAAATGTTAATAGAAGAAACTAAAGAAAAGCATAGGCAAATCAGGGTGGTTTATTAGGCCAGCTGTACTACACATTTTACAATCATGTGAAGCAGTTTCATAAAACACATTGCATTTCTCTGCTGCTAAGTTACTCAAATGAAATGCTGGCAAGGGCCATCAGACCACTTTAAGAAGGTAATTCTCCTACCAGTTGAGCTTTTGATATGCTGCAGTTCAAGTTTATTAGCATTAACGTTTTTGTGGTCAAATCTGAAAGTCTGCAATCTGGAGTTTCTGCAAAGAGATTATCACTTTATATTACAAGTGGTGCCTACAGCTGCAATTTTCACACATCCTCACATTTAATTACATGGTGATTCTAATTCAGTCTATAAGCACAGTTTTAACTAGAAGAGCCTGTCTGATTCAGCACAGATTCTCCAAAGATTTATATATTTTTAATAGGTGTGTGCCTATTTTACATACAAGAACAACAAAGAAAAATACAGCACAGGAACAGGCCGTTCGGCACTCCAAGCCTGCGCCGATCACGTGTCCTATCTGGACCAACCGCCTATACCCTTCTATATTCCATCTGTTCATGTGTCTATCCAGGTAAGTCTTAAAGGTCGCTAACATATCTGCCTCAACCACCTCACTTGGCCGTGCATTCCAGGCCACCACCACACTCTTGTGTAAAAAAAAAACTTCCCCCGCACATCTGCACTGAACCTTTCCCCCCTCACCTTGAACCTGTGCCCCCTTGTAATTGTCATTTCCGCCCTGGGAAAAAGTCTCCAACTATTCACCCTATCTATACCCCTAATAATTTTATCAACTTCTATCAGGTCGCCCCTCAACCTCCATCTCTCTCTCGGGAGAACAATCCCAGTTTACTCAATCTCTCCTCGTAGCTAATACCTTCCATACCAGGCAACATCCTGGTAAACCTTTTCTGTACTCTCTCCAAAGCCTCCATGTCCTTCTGGTAGTGCGGTGACCAGAATTGGACACAGTATTCCAAATGTGGCCTAACCACCGTTCTATATAACTGTAACATAATGAGCTTTTATACTCGATACCCCATCCGATGAAGGCAAGCATGCCATATGCTTTCTTTACCGCCATTTCCATATGTGCTGCCACTTTTAAGGAACTGTGGACCTGCACGTCCAGATCTCTGCTACAAACTATCCCTGCTACAAAAAGGCAGAAAAGAAGCAAATGCTATGCACACTGAAATAAAAATTGTTTCCTGTCCCACCAGTCACCTGGTGCACTGTAGCAGGCACACAGTTTGGAAACAAATCACCTGTTCACATTGCTCGCCACTGGAAAATGTGGAACGGATTTCAGTCATCAGTACTGATGTTGAAAAGGACAAAACCGTCTGAAAGATTATGAATTGCAATTACAGTACAGAATAATAGGCATTTGAGGCAGTGGCTTTCAGGAGTTCAAAAGTGAAGCCCAAGTGATTTATTACTCAAATTCGTATTTAGAAATGTACTTAACATATAATTACTCAGAAATTACAACATGGAAACAGGCCATTTGGCCCATTCAGTTTGGTGCTTATTCTCCACTCAAGTTAACGGACATCTATTGGAAAGGAGGTGGGAATAGTGCAATTGGAAGGGATTTTGTTTTTAAACAAATCACTGATTCAATCTCTGATCAGTGTCCAGACGAGCACTGGGTTTGGCCGTGATGCACTGACACACAAGATCTAGATTTCCTCATGAAAAGCATCCACATGGGTGTGATATAAAAGGGCAGCACACACACACTTGAGAAATGCGTACATGGACAGGGAGCAGAAGAGAATTTTTCACATAAACTTGCAGTTCACAAGTTTTTCACCAGACAGGATCCAATGCAAAATTGGTCAGTGTAACAGGCCGAGATCGTCCATATGCCTGACCAAACATCAAAATCCAATTTAACCTTGGCTATTGCTCACAGACTGGACTTTCAATGACTCTGCTGTTGATTCATTGCTCTCCAGTAATTGAAAAATTCACCCCGCTTCAAAATGCATATGTGACGCAATATAAATCAATAGCAGCATTCTGGAGAAGTCTAGCAAACTTATCTGTCAGATTATTCACATAGAATTCACTTGTGCATACATTACATTCAGAAATGAAGGAGGATGAAATAAATTCCAAGCATTTGTTGAACAGAAATAGGGTCGATTTGTCAAAAGGTCTCAGTATCACATAGTGAAAAACATTCATACTTGAGCATCTCTTGGTCTTTCTGGTCAAAGTCATTTTCTTAACATCTCCATTTGAACTTAAATGAATCCAAATGCAAGTTTTAAAAAGCATGAGCATTGAAAGAAATGGCTACTTGGAAGAGGTTACTCAACATGGAAGAAGCAAGCTGAGGTCCATGTTCACGAACGTGCAAATAGTTAAAAAACATTTGATCCAACTCCATGACCGAGTGAGATACTGCTCTCCGTAATCCTAGTCAGCAGTTTGAAAAAATAATAAGGTGCAACAGATAAGTTTGGCAATCTCAAACCCAGCTCTTCGAAGGCCTGCAGTATAAAACTACCTCCTAATTTGACACTTGAAATCACAGGACAACGGTTGAGAGAAGTAGAGAAACATCACAAAAGGTCTTCAAAGCTGTTATAACCTGTCTGCTTACCACTGGCTGGGGACTAATGGTAATCCCACAATCCTTTGGGAGTATGAGCTTCCCCAATGAGGGGGTGGCGGAGAAATCATTAGCAGATTCCCTGCATAAAAAAAGCTGGCCAGTTTGGAACCAGCTAGAGAGGAGTGAACAGCAAGGGAGTTGCTGCTGCTGTTGTATATATATGTTATTGTAAATAAATGTTATTTTTTTCTGTCCTTCAACTCGTGCTGGATTCTTCGCGGCCCTCATAAAAGCCCAGGGCTTTTCAGAAAGATGATTGGCCAGAAGATGCAGATCTTTATCCTGCATCTATCCCAGGTTTGACCTTTATGCAATTACTGGGCTCCCGACGTGACAAGTATCACATTTCCCACTCCATCACTCACTTTTATGATCATGAATAATCACAAGAAGTAACTGGAAGTGAACTTGCAGGAAACAGTGCAACATTAAAGAATCTGCTTCTTCAACTGATGAGATAAACGTCGTTGCTTTCGCTGGAATATAATATGCAGCCGCCAGAAGTGCTAGGATATAAATTTAGTCACTGATCAAATGGCAGATCTTGGCGTACTGCAAACAAAGGTGAATACGGAGTCAACACTAATTGTGCAGTCAGCACCACAGGCTCCTGGAGCACTTCCATGTAGCTTTCACTGCAATCATTAAGGGTGTTGTGCCAAATTTAATAATATGCTAACTTCAGTGAATATTTCCACTATGACTAGGTCATAGTGACCATAAAGCACTTCACTGCATCAAAACGCACACATTGCCTTCAAAACTAAGCACGGGGGAAGAATTATTCAGGCCACCACATGCAGCAATATTGGATGCTTCAGTGCAGCACTCACATCAATGTCATGAATTTATTTTTTTCTTTAACGTACGCACAAAATACAAAAGCAGAGATCACTTGCACTGTTGCACTTACTATATTCCTCCACATAGCAACCAAAGTCAAGCAATTTTCCCCCTCTACACCCACGTATCAATGATGCAGTCATTGCAGTGGGTTGAATATGAAAAGATGTTTTACACTGGTCTAATTATAACGAGGATGCCTGCACTGCAGCACTCGGTGAATACACTGCTTTACATATTGATATAATGAGTGTGATACGACGTGATTGACACTCGTTCGTTTTCACGCAAGCCTAAGTGACATTTGCCTTCCTGCATTGGCTTTCTTCCAGCCTCCCCCAGTCCACCTCTCAATATTATCCGCCTGTCCATCATTTTGTTCTTCCTCCTCTTCTGTTTTTACCCTCAATTTCCCCTTGTTGCCCGGACAAGGCTGTTGGGTCTTTGTTTCCAATGTCTGTGGCTATTTTTCTGATTGCACTCAGCAACCTTTTTAATTTCTGAACGAGTGGCTAGCATAACCTTCCAATCCCTAATTTTAAAAGCTCAACTGTATCTTGTCAACTTTCTGAAGAAGTGTTTATTTTCTTAAATTTTTGCAGCAGTGGAATTAGATTTAGATTTGTCACATGTACCGAGGTACAGTCCAGGCAGAGTGTTCCATACATGAAAAGCATAGGACATACAATAAATAGACAATGTAAATACATAGACATCGGGTGAAGCATACGGAGTGTAGTGCTACAACAGTAGAGAAGATGCCGAGAGAGATCAGTTCAGTCCATAAGAGGGCCATTCAGGAGTCTGGTAACAGGGGCGGCACAGTGGCACAGTTGTTAGCACTGCTGCCTATGGCGCCGAGGACCCGGGTTCAATCCCAGCCCTGGGTCACTGTCCATGTGGAGTTTGCACATTCTTCCCGGGTCTGCATGAGTTCCGCCCCCACATCCCAAATATGTGCACATTCGGTGGATTGGCCACGCTAAATTGCCCCCGAATTGGAAAAAAGAATTGGGTACTCTAAATTTAAAAAAAAAAAGAAGAAAAAAAGGGAGTCTGGTAACAGCAGGGTAGAAGCTGTTTTGCTCCCACTCGGGTGGGAGGAGTCTTTGATTATGCTACCCGCTTTCCCCAGGCAGAGGGTGGTGTAGACAGAGTCAATGGATGGGAGGCAGGTTTGTGTGACGGACTGGGCTGTGTTCACGACTCTCTATAGTTTCTTGTGGTCTTGGCCAAGCAGTTGCCATACCAGGCTGTGATGCAGCCCGATAGGATGCTTTCTATGGTGAATCTGTAAAAATTGTTAAGAGTCAATGTGGACATGCCGAATTTGCTTAGTTTCTTAAAACTTGGCCTGATGCAACAAAGAATTTGCACCCAAATAAAATTATCCAATAGGGTGCCAAAAAAAACCCCCAAACAGATCCAGAGTTTATGTTGGCTGTCCCTTGATTAGAGGACGATGTCTACTCAGTGTCATCAGTTTCTGCTACGAGTTTCCATGTTACTGTATAGGCCGATTCCCGACCTGCAAATCTTTGGACACATGGAGTAGGATGTCCCACAAAATAGTGCAATCTGGATTTTCCTTTCCTTTCGCTGCTCTGCCTCATCATTTAAAGCATCTGAATTTAGCAGCTTGATGGACAGGTTTTTGCCATTTTGAATGACTAGTTGCCTTCTCCTCCCAGTTATTTATGTCAATGCCGCTGTGCTTCAAGATCTGAAGTGTTTTCTTTGTCCACCCCAGAACGCTGGTCATTTGAGAGTTGAGAAAATAGGACCTGGCAGGAGAGATGCGTTTCGGACAACCGGACACAGTGTCCAGTCTGCTGTAGTTGATTTTTGCAGCTATTGTGCCTGAATGCTTGCATATATGGTTTCAATAAGGACACTAGCATTTGTTCAAAAGGCCTCCCGCTGAATCCAGACAATGCAGCCGAGGCATTGCTGATGGGACTAGTGCTCATGTCACTGAAACACAATCCAAGTTTGAGTACAATACAGCAGCATGATCTTACATTGACTTGTACAGGTCTTTGTTGTCAAACACACACTACCATAGTTTGTAGAAGGTGTAGTTGATCTGGTGTTGGATCTCTTCATCAACCGAGACCTTTTTTAGAACAATGCTTGCTAAGGTATTGAACATAGGAACCTAGGAGTAGACCATTTGGTCTATTGATCCTGCTCCAATATTCAAACAGATCTTGGCTGATCATCTAATCATCTATCCCTACACCATTTTTCCCCATTCACATATTCCTTGATGTCATTAGTATCCAGAAATCTATCAATTTCATTCTTGGACATGGCTCAGTGATTGAGCCTCCACAGTCTTCAAGGGTGGATAATTTCAAAGATTCACCATCCCTCCTCATCCGATTCCTAAATGGGCTGCCCCTTATCCTGAGATGGTGTCCCTTGGTTCTAGCCTCACCTACGAAGGGAAAAGTCGTATCCACATCTAACATGTCATGCACTGTAAGAAGTTGCAATGAAATGACCTCTTAGTCTTCAAACCTCTAGAGAATACAGGCCCATTTTCTTCAATCTCTCCTGGAAGACAATCCTGGCATCCCAAGAATCAGACTGGTGAGCCGTCTTTGCACTGTCTCTATGGCAAGTTCTTCCTTCCATAGCTTAGGAGACCAAAACAGTACACAACTCTCCAGGTGCAAGTTTCATCAAGGTTCTACACAATAGCAGCAAGACATCTTTATTTCTGTACTCCAATCTCCTTGCGTTGAAGGCCAACATATCATTTACCTTCCGAATAGTTTGCTGCACCTGCAAGTTAGCTTTTAGTGACTCATGAACAAGGACA
The DNA here is from genome assembly GCF_047496885.1 of Scyliorhinus torazame. NCBI lineage: Eukaryota > Metazoa > Chordata > Chondrichthyes > Carcharhiniformes > Scyliorhinidae > Scyliorhinus > Scyliorhinus torazame. The sequence continues at coordinate 11,575,716 of NC_092723.1, read as the reverse complement.
TCCAGGTCCCTTTGGACATCAACACTTCCCAACCTTCCACTATTAGAATAACTCTGTCTTTCTCTTTTTTTCTACCAAAGTGAAAACTTCACACTTATTCACATTATATTCCATCTGCAATGTTCTTTCCCACTCACTTAGCCTGTCCAAATCACCTTGAAACTTACTCACAACTTACATTCCTATCTAGATTTGTTTAATCAGCGAATTTGGAAAAACACATTCAAATCATTTACAGATTGTGAACAGAGGTGACCCCAGTACAGATCCTTGTGGTACCCCAATACTAACAGCCTACCATCCTGAGAATGACATGTTTATTCCGACACTGTTTTCCACCTGTGGAAACTGTGAGGTAGCAGTGCTAACCACTCTGCCACCATGCGCCCATGTGAAGTGCTCGACACATTCCAGAGTCCCACCTTCAACATACATTGGGGAGGGAATATTTGACTGACCAAGTCTACATTAAAATATGGGTTTTGTTTTGGCAACATGCAAGGACAGCCTGTGTGCACAGAATTGAAGAAATCAAGAGTGATTTGCAAATCTGGAGACCACTGATGTTATGGTGGTCAACTCAGTTTTAATACAATGGTGTTTGAGGTTGAAGAACATTCCATCTAGGTGGTGTTTAGTACATACATCAGAGGGGAGTTGATCTTTGATGAGTAAATACATAGATACATAGAAGATAGGAGCAGGTGGAGGCCTTTTGGCCCTTCGAGCCTGCTCTGCCATTCATTACGATCATGGCTGATCATCCAACTCAATAGCCTAATCCTGCTTTCTCCCCAGAGCCTTTGATCCCATTCTCCGCAAGTGCTATATCCAGCCGCCTCTTGAATATATTCAAAGTTTTAGCATCAACTACTTCCTGTGGTAGTGAATTCCACAGGCTCACCACTCTTTGTGTGAAGAAGTGTCTCCTTATGTCTGTCCGAAATGGTTTACTCTGAATCCTCAGGCTGTGACCCCTGGTTCTGGACACACCTATCATTGGTAACATCTCCCCTGCATCTACCCTATCCAGCCCTGTTAGAATTTTATAAGTCTGTAAGAAATCCCCCCCCTCATTCTTCTGAACTCCAGTGAGAACAATCCCAACCTAGTCAATCTCTCCTCATATGACAGTCCCGCCATCCCTGGAATCAGTCTGGTAAACCTTCGCTGCACTCCCTCGAGAGCAAGAACATCATTCTTCAAAGAAGGAGACCAAAACTGCACACAATACTCCAAGAGTGGCCTCACCAAGGCACTGTACAATTGTAGCAACACATCCCTGCTTCCATACATGAAACCTCTTGCAATGAAGGCCAACATACCATTAGCCTGCTTTACCGCCTGTTGCACCTGCATGCTTACCTTCAGCGAATGGTGCACACGGACACCCAGTTCCCGCTGCACACTCCCCTCTCCCAATTTACAACCATTCAGGTAGTAATCTGCCTTCCTGTTTTTGCTTCCAAAATGAATAACCTCACACTTATCCAAATTATACTGCATCTGCCATCGGTTTACCCACTCGCCCAACCTGTCCAGATCTTGCTGTAGGATCCCTGCATCCTCGTCACAATTCACCCTCCCACCTAATTTGGTATCATCTGCAAACTTTGAGATGTTACATTTTGTTCCCTCATCCAAATCATTAATATACATTGTGAATAGCTGGGGCCCCAGCACTGATCCCTGTGATACCCCACTAGTTACTGCCTGCCAATTTGAAAAGGACTCATTAATCCCTACTCTTTGTTTCCTCTCTGCCAACCAGTTTTCTGTCCACCTCAATACATTTCCCCCAATCCCACGCGCTTTAATTTTGCGCAATAATCTCTTATGCGGGACTTTGTCAAACGCTTGCAAATCTCTGGATCACAATCCACACAGCCTCACAATTTCCTGAGTCAAATGCTTTTATCAGGTTAATGAATGCAATGGTGTTGTTTTTGTCTGGGAATAAACACCATGTCAGAGGTTCCTCTGGAAGGTCTTAAGCCATGCTGTGACTCTTGGGAGGATTCTCTCAACCACTGGAAGTAGGTGATTCAGGAGAATACGTGAGACGATTTTCCTTGCTTTGGACAAAAGGGAAATACCGTGATAATTTCCAGTGTTTAATTATCTCACATCACCAGAGTAGAACTCGTGTTGTAAACTCTCTAAAATCACATTTACATTGCAACTGCTTTGCTTTGCACCAATACTGCAGTGACAGCATAGATGTTGTTTGAATCCAGAGTGAGAGCTGATCTGACATCAGAATGAAACCAAGTAGAACTACCTGGAAGGAACTGGACTGCTTTACTCAATCTACGTACCTGAGGCTTCATCCCCATTTACACAAGTTTAGCATTGGTGCAAGTGCTCATGGCTTTGCATCAATGCTAATCGTATAGTATCATAGAATCACAGTGCAGAAGGAGGCCATTCGGCACATCAAGTCTGCACCGGTTCTTGGAAAGAGCACCCTACGTCAGCCCACGCCTCCACCCTATCCCCCTAACCCAGTAATGCCACCTATCCTTTTTGGATACCAAGGGCAATTTATCATGGCCAATCCACCTAACCTGCACATCTTTGGACTGAGAGGGGAAACCGAAGCACCCGGAGGAAATCCAGCAGACACGGGGAGAACGTGCAGACACCGCACAGACAATGACCCAAGCCAGGAATCGAACCTGGGACCTTGGAGCTGTGAAGCAACTTTGCTACCATGCTGCCCCCATGCTCCAGTAGCACAAATCTAACACGAGGCCCAAGCAGAAATGCCACCTTTCAAGAATTCTCAGCTTTTTAACATCGTTATTTCTGGTTCTATACAATTATGGGGTTGATGAACCAAACAGAGGGACGATACTCGGTATCGATTTACTACCCATAAAAACTAAATTGCTCCATCCAGGAATAATTACAGGAATATTATAATCCCTTCAAAACTGAACAAGTTGGAAGACAGCCTGGTAGCTCGAGAATAAAATTTATTAATGCCTTTAACACGGCCTACCCTCAGTAAAAATATTTCTCCCTCTATAAAGTTATACGAACTAGCGTCTGCTTGAAATTTAGTCAAAACGGTTTATTAGGCCAGCTGTACTGCACATTTTACAATCACGTGAAGCAGTTTCATAAAACACATTGCTGCTAAGTTACTCAAATCAAATGTTGGCAAGGGCCATCAGACCACTTTAAGAAGGCATGTTCTCGTTCTCCCACCAGCTGAGCTGCTCACGTGCTGCAGTCCAGGTTTATTAGCAATAGATTCTTTCTATCCAAATTAAAAGGTTTTCAATTTGTAATTTAGGCGAGGAGCTTATCACCTTATGTGGCAAGAGACGCCTGCGGCTGCAATTTCCACGCATCCTAACGTTTAATTACATGGTGATTCTAATTCAGTCGATATATGCTGCTGTAACTAAGGCAGGCTTGTCTGATTCAGCAAAAATTCTTCTGAAGAGTTACATTTTGAATAGCTGTGTGCCTATTATTTTACAAAAAAGGTTTGTTGTTGGAATTATCCCTGCTACGAAAGGCAGAAAGCCAAGCAGATGCCAAGTACAAGGAAGGAAAAACAAACATCTTGTGCGTCCCACCAGTTACCTGGTGCACCATCAGCACACACACTTGAAATGAAAATGAAATGAATGAAAATCGCTTGTCACAAGTAGGCTTCAAATGAAGGTACTGTGAAAAGCCCCTAGTCGCCACATTCCGGCGCCTGTTCGGGGAGGCTGGTATGGGAATTGAACCGTGTTGCTGGCCTGCCTTTGTCTGCTTTCAAAGCCAGCGATTTAGCCCTGTGCTAAACCAACCCCTTGCACATTTTACAATCACTTCATTTTCGTATTGCTGTTCGATTCAGAGCCATCTACAACACATTACGGAGGTTAGATTGCTCCTGCTTTTCAGCTATAGTTGCATTGTCAGATTTTTGTTCACCAATTATAAATTTCTTATAAATGTAATTATATATAAAGTGGAAATTGCATACAGAATTACACTGAAACAGACTGGCCAGTGCCCCAAAAAACAAACAATAGTCATCCATTTAAACACAAATCATGAAAATAGTTAAATAACTTTTGTGCGTATCTTGCACATACTCCAGTCCCTGTGGTGTCCAGCAGTTGTGGAAGATGTCAAGCCCATTAACGGTGCCTCATTTCCAAGACCTCTCAGGTACAGCCACAAAGGTAAACAAGGAGCTTGTGAGGATCCCAGACAGGCCAGTGGATGGCCACCGTAACCAGCCCATAAGCAGACCCACTCGGAGGTCCTCAAACCTTCCCCTCCCTCCCAACAATCTAGCTACACCACGTGGACTGTAGCCGTTCAAGAAACCGCTCGGCATCACCATCTCAAGAACAATTAGAGGTGGACAATAAATGCTGGCTTTGTCAATGACACTCAATCAGAGAATCTACAATGCAGAAGGAGGCCATTCGGCCCATCGAGTCTGCACCGACCCTTGGAAAGAGCACCGTACTTAAGCCCACACATCCATATCTCAGTAACCCAGTAGCCCTACTTTTTCTTTTTTATTAAGGGGCAATTTAGCGTGGCCAATCTACCTAACCTGCACATCTTTGGGTTGTGGGGGTGACACGCATGCAGACATGGGGAGAATGTGCAAACTCCATACGGACAGTGACCCAGGGCCGGGATTCAAACCGGGTCCTCGGCACCGCAGTCCCAGTGCCAACTACTGCGCCTCATGCCGCCCCCAGTAGCCCTACCTAACCTTTTTGGACACCAAAGGCAATTTACCATGGCCAATCCACCAACCTGCACATCTTTGGACTGTGGGAGGAAACCGGAGCACCCGGAGGAAACCCATGCAGACACAGGGAGAACGTGCAGACTCCGCACAGACAGTCACCCAAGCCAGGAATCGAACCTGGGACCCTGGAGCTGTGAAGCAGCTATGCTAACCACTATGCTGCCACGCTGCCCCAAGAATGAACATATATCTGTGGTGTCCAGCAGTTGTGGAAGGTGTCAAGCCCATTAACAGTGCCTCATTTCCAAGACCTCTCAGGTACAGCCACAAAGGTAAACAAGGAGCTTGTGAGGATCCCAGACGGGCAGCAAGGTAGCATTGTGGATAGCACAAATGCTTCACAGCTCCAGGGTCCCAGGTTCGATTCCGGCTTGGGTCACTGTCTGTGCGGAGTCTGCACATCCTCCCAGTGTGTGCGTGGGTTTCCTCCGGGTGCTCCGGTTTCCTCCCACAGTCCAAAGATGTGCAGGTTAGGTGGATTGGCCATGCTAAATTGCCCATAGTGTCCAAAATTGCCCTTAGTGTAGGGTGGGGTTACTGGGTTATGGGGATAGGGTGGAGGTGTGGACCTTGGGTAGGGTGCTCTTTCCAAGAGCCGGTGCAGACTCGATGGGCCGAATGGCCTTCTTCTGCACTGTAAATTCTATGATAATCTATGATATTTAAAATTCAGGTGGAATGTACCAGGTCACTGGGCTCATACAGTCTACAATCTAACTCTGGGCAACCATCCCTGGAGTCTATAAAGGGTTTAACTTTTACAATGTAATAAAGGCTGGGTTTAATCTCCTGAGGCTCTGCTTAATTGCCCTTGGGAGCCAGAGATTCCTGCAGCATTAGCCTCAGTGGATTTTATCTTGTAATTTTTTTTTCACCTCTCCTTGATAATGCCGACTGTCAGCATATCCCTTATCACTGTTTTCCACTCACATGGTCACGGTGCTGTGATTTATTATTCAGCATCTCTAAACGGCCTCATTCATTTGCAACAGTGAATTCTAAGATCACTTAAAACAAAGAAAGAGCGATGTTTGCATTAAGAGGCAGACCTTGATCCACTTGTGAATATATATATATTCAGCACTCCCCATATCACAGTCTAGACAGTCACCAGAGTGAAACAAAGCTCGTTATCTGACCCTCAAAGAGCACCCTTTGCTTCACCACTGAGGTTTCAGTGTCTGAAGGAGCTCCTTCAGGCTTCTAAAGCAATAATAAAGTTATGATGCGGCCTCAAGCCCACGGGAAATTATACTGAGATACCCCAAAATTTATACAAAAGCGAAATATCACAGCCACTGGAAATGCAAAATTCTGGAAATGCTCAGCGCAGAATTTCTTTTCTTTCATGGGCTGTGCCCATCTCGAGCTAGGCCAGCATTTATTGCCAGGGCAGTTGAAAATGACACATGGAGAATCACCACCCTCAGCTACTGTCCAGAAAAATGTTCATTCGAGCACGAAGAGCAGAGAGGTCCGATTGGGAATGGGGCAGTAAGTTACTTGAAGCTCAGGGTTATGCTGAAGGACCCCCTTCCCTCCTTGATACCCTTGCCCACTCTTCAATCAGCTTCCCCAACCATACCATCTTCCTGGGCAAGAAAATATAACACATACTCTTTTACCTCCTTTTTAAAAAAATTCATTTATGAGATGTGGGCGACACTGGCTGGGGCAGCATTTATTACCCATCCCTAATTGCCCTTGAACTGTCTGGCTTGCCCGATCATTTCAGAGGGCATTTAAGAGTCAATCATGGCAGCACGGTGGTGCAGTGGTTAGCACTGCTGCCTCACGGCACCGGGGACCCGGGTTTGATCCTGGCCCGTCATTGTCAGTGTTGAGTTTGCGCATTCTCCCCGTGCCTGTGTGGGTCTCACACCCACAATCCAAAGATATTGGATTAGCCACACTAAATTGCCCCTCAATTGGAAAAATTAAAGAAAAATAAAGAATCCAAGACATTGCAGTTGATCTGGAGTCACATGTAGACCAGACCGGATGAGCAGGGCAGATTTCCTTCCCTAAAAAAGACATCAGTAAACCAGATGGGTTTTTAATGACAATCAGCAATGGTTTCATAGTCATGTATTCGGTGGCACTATTCCACTGGAAATAACAGAGTCCCAAAAACTCATTTCGGGTGAAGCAACAAATTACTTGTATGCCTTTCAATTTAGTAGACTCTATCCAGTGTTCACAAAATTATATCCGCCACTTTGGGGAACTAAAACACGAGTATGGTTAATCACTCCTGCTGTCCACCCTATTACAGGTCTTCCCTTTTGTGCTTCTCGCCCTTCCCTCCCTATTTGATTGAAGTTGGTTGCATATTTCTATCTTTTCCCAGCGTTGACCTGAAACATTTAACTGTTCCTCTCTCCACAGACCCTGCCTGACCAGCCAAGTATTTCTAGCATTTTCTGTTTCTATTCAACAAATAGGTCTCACATCAGAGCACTAGTGGATAGCACCATGGCTTCATAGTGCCAGGGTCACAGGTTCAATTCCCCACTCGGTCACTGTCTGTGCAGAGTCTGCACGTTCTCCCCGTGTCTGCGTGGGTTTCCTCAGAGTGCTCCGGTTTCCTCCCACAGTCCAAAGACGTGCAGGTTAGGTGGGTTGGCCATGATAAAATTGCGCTTAGTGACCAAAAAAAGGTTAAGAGGGGTTATTGGGTTACAGGTATAGGGTGGAAGTTAGGGCTTAAGTCAGTCGGTGCAGACCCAATGAGCCGAATGGCTTCCTTCTGCACTGTATGTTCTATGTTCAGAGCGCTTAAAACAAGCAGATAATTTCCAACCGATATGGACAATAATCCGCCCAATCCAGAAGATGAAACAGCATTGCTCAAAACTCTGAAACAATCAGAATCCATGCTGTGTTATAGCACTGTACAAAATCACAGAGCAAAATGTGTCAGCTCAGAGCGATTGCAAGGTGTAATCTGACTAATCAGAAATCAATATCACAAATTAAACTTTAAGCCCTCTATAGTCACTTGCACACTAAGATTAGAGATTTCTTACTGCTTCCTTCTATTCTCGATAGGGTACGTCTTTTTGGCTTGAAATGCTCACTTGTTTTTCATCATTCTTTCACAATGAGCATTAATTCACAATTTTTCCTTGGCACATAAATGACATTCATTCCAGTTAGTTTATATTTTTGACATTACTACTAAAAGCTTAACCAAGAAGTTCCAGTTCCAGGAAATTCCACAAGTACAACTCTAACCGCCACATACCACATCAACTTTTCAACATAATTCTGTCAGTCACGAGCTAATGCTGGTTCAGTTTGTGCAGTTTACTGTTAGAGGTGTAGGGCAAACCACTGTGCTACTGGGTGATAGCAAAAACCTAATGCGCACAACAGCAACACTAACCAACCAAGGAAAGTGAGATGAAACAGGAGCATAGAGTGTCCCTTCAACAACCACTATCGCAAAAGGCATGCATGTTCTGGTGTCCACCAGCAAGAATATTCCGCCTTCCAGAAACACAAGCTCATCCAAAACTCTGCTGTCTGTATCCAAACCCCATGCACCCATCATTCCTGCACTCAGCAACCTCCACTGGCTCATAGCCCAGCAATGCCTCAATCTTAAATTCCTCATCCTGGTTTCCAAATTCCTCCACCCCCCTCCCCAATTACGCAACCTGCTACAGCCCTACAACCACACCCTCCCTCCCCAAAATCTCTTGTGCTCCAAAGTTTTGACCACTTCCACATCCTCCCATTTTAATCGCTTCACCATTGGCAACGGTGCTTTCAGCGGCCCAAAAACAACTTGTCCTTGTTCAGTGCCTTTAATGTCGGAAAGCATCTCAATGTGCCTCACAGGAATGTTAGCAAACAAAATCTGACACATAAGGAAATATTAGGGTAAATGACCAAAACCTCAGACAAAAAGTTGGGTTTTAAAGAGTGTCTTGAAAGGAACAAAGAATAGCGGAATAGCTCTACTTTAGATACTTTTGTATGGTCAGTTCAACAAAGCATTAGTGTTGAATTAATATGCACAGCCACTCAAACCTCCGGTACAAAACTTTATTCCCAACTCCAATTTGATGTCCCAGCAGTCAGTCACGCACCACAAATATTCCGAAGCCAGTTTTCCTTTCTAGTTTGAGAGGCCTAAGACTTTAATATCCCAAATCTCAAGCTTTATGGCAGATCAACGACAATTTTAAACCATACAAAGTGCAAAACGGATTTAAAAGTGATGAATCTCCTTCACTCTGAAGACTAATAAAGAATTCCATCAGGGCACGGAAAAGATAATGTGGGCGATTATGTCACCTCTCCAGGTGTGAAACTTATTCTACAGAGGAACTATTATCTGTTGTACACCAGCCAAGACAATAGATGCTGCAGTCTCTGCCATTCCCCTCAAAACCCCAGCGCCAACAGAACATAATTAATATGATGCCTTATCAAGCCATCATTCTGGGCACCGCAGGTGTTAGTTGACTGACCACGTTTCTCACTGCACATAAACACCTGTCAATGCAACACAAGCTGCAAAATTCCCGATTCAGACAATTGAACGTCCCTCTGCAAATAAACAAGCAAAAATAAAACTACTTCCAAACACAGTTATTATTGGACGGTATGCTAAAACCGGAAAAGAAAATCCGAAACATAAACTCCCTCAGCTCTTCTGCGCTATCCTTCACTTGGATTTTCAACAGATGCGGGTGGGGCCACAGACAGAATATTAGGGCAAACACAGTGACCTCAGGAGCTACTCCTGAAGGGGGTTCCGGTAAGAGAATCTAATCTTGATTGGTGTATCTTCAATCTTCATCCCAGGTGTGAGGAGCTCCTTGCTGAGAACGAAACATCAGCAAATCTACTCAACTGTGACTGCTTCCGTCACCATTTATAAAGTCTGCGTAATAAGAAAGGTTTTTCCTCCCTCCATCCCCTCACCCATCCTGTCAAAGTTTAAAATCATTCAACAACAAAGAAAATTGCAAAGTGAAAAATCATCCAGGCATCAGAAAGAATACAGCAAGGATCCACTAAACGGATAAAAGGGACTGGGCACCTAAATCACTGAGGAGGGCTGCAGAGGAAATGTATACACTGGAAAACAAAAGCCTCAAAGACTCATCTTATAGAAAGGTCCATGGAATGGAAAAAGCACGGAAGCAGGCCATTCAGCCCGTCACTTCTGTGACAGCTCTCTGACAGGCCCACTTTCCTGTCTGTTCCCTACAACCCTCAAAATATTTTCTTCTCAGATAATTATTCAGTAACCTTTTGGAAGTTGAATCTGCCTCCACCACACAGACACTGCATTCTGGATCCTAACCACAATGCTCAAAATAGTTTTCCCTCATTTTGTTGTTGGTTCGTTTGATGGCAGTGCAGACTCAATGGTCCAAAGGGCCCCTTCTGCACTGTATTATTCTGTGACAATCAACCCATACCTTTCAGACAACATCCACGATCACTCCATCACCATCCCCAAGTACGTCCGTCGCTTCAGCAAGGCAGATCCACCAGAGGTGGAGACACAAGTGTCATTACATTGACAGTCAAGAGGGCTTGATCCTGGGAGTCCTGAAGATTGACCCTACATCTTTAGAAGTCTTACAGTTTTTACTTGTGAGTGCAGGTGGCTCGGGATGGGCCTGGCTCTGTAAGTTGAATTTTATCAACCTGATAAAAGGGTCAAGGTGTATCTATTGAGTTTGCGACAGCTTTCCACTATCGTTGGCAGGCAGGGTGCAGGCGGTTAAGATGAAGAGTTTGCCACGGTTTATACTTTTATTTCAGTGCCCATCGGTCTTTTGCTGAAAATGTTTTTCATGTGGGTGGAACGGTTGATTTTGTCGTATGATGGACAGGTACGGTGGCAAGGGTTAGGAGGTGTTTCAGAGAGGGTGACAGTCAGGGGGCCTAGCCCTTCCAAACCTGATGTATTGTTATTGAACGGCGAGATGGGAGACAGAAGCTGTGTGGGTGAGGATGGAGGCAGGCCGGGGTTGCGGGCACCAGCAGCAGCGCTGCTCCGGTTTGCCCCAGGGAAATATTCGGGGAGTCAGATGGTGGTAGCCACTTTGAAAATATGGGAGACAATTTCGGCAACACCTTAGGTTAGGGGTGGGGTCGAAATTGATATCAATCCGAGGAAATCATGGGTTTGAGCCAGAGAGGATGGATGCGAGGTTTTGGGGAGGAGCAAGGGGTGATGGAAATGAAGGACCTATTGCTACAAGGGCAGTTTGTGAGTTTGGAAGATCCCGCAGGGGTGGTTTTCAGGTATTATGCAGGTGCGGGTTTTCGTTATAAAAAGGTTTTTCTGGTTGCACCGTCCTCATCATTGCTGGGAGGGGTGTTGCCGGTGATGGTGCAGGGGCAGATGTTTTAGCCTTCCCCTCGCTGATCACTCTCAGGCGGGTCCTGCAGGGGTGGAGGCCAGCTTCTCCACCCTGAGCCTCGATGTGGCTGGGGTTCTAATGGGAATTTTTGTACCTGGTAAAGGTGAAATTTGCAAGTGGGGGGGGGGGGGGGGGGGGGGAGTGAGGGGTTGCACAAGAGAAGGGGTTTGTTTGTACTACATGCAAGGAGCTGGTTGCTGTCAGCGGTTGGAGGGGGTTTGTTTTTTTTCTTCGCTACGTTCGGTCTCGGATAAAAGATTTTTTTTTTTTAAATAGAAGTCTTGCAGTTTCAGATCAAACATCAACTTGGAAACGTCCTGCCGATTACCACCTATCACCCACCCTCAGCTGGTGAATCAGTACTCCTCCATGTTTAACGCCACTTTGGAGAAGAACTGAGCAGCAAGAACACAGACGGGACTAGTCGGGTGCTACAATATCCTTCACCAGGAGAGCCACAGCAGCAGCACAGAGTCCTACAACACCGAGCCGACACACTGGACCTGCAGCAGGTGATGTGGAAACCAACACAGGTGGCACCGTAGCACAGTGATTAGCAGTGTCGCTTCACAGCTCCAGGGTCCCAGGTTCGATTCCCAGATTGGGTCACTGTCTGTGCGGAGTCTGCACGTTCTCCCCATGGATTTCCTCCGGGTGCTCCGGCTTCCTCCCACAGTCCAAAGATGTGCAGGTTAGGTGGATTGGCCATGCTAAATTGCCCTTGGTGTTCAAAAAAGGTTAGGTGGGGTTACTGGGTTACGGGGATAGGGTGGAGGGCGGCTTAAATATGATCCGATAGAAAAGTCAGAGAGTGGTGGTGGATGGCAAATATTCAGCCTGGATCCCAGTTACCAGTGGCGTACCGCAGGGATCAGTTCTGGGTCCTCTGCTGTTTGTGATTTTCATTAATGACTTGGATGAGGGAGTTGAAGGGTGGGTCAGTAAATTTGCAGACGATACGAAGATTGGTGGAGTTGTGGATAGTAAGGAGGGCTGTTGTCAGCTGCAAAGAGACATAGATAGGATGCAGAGCTGGGCTGAGAAGTGGCAGATGGAGTTTAACCCTGAAAAGTGTGAGGTTGTCCATTTTGGAAGGACAAATATGAATGCGGAATATAGGGTTAACGGTAGAGTTCTTGGCAATGTGGAGGAGCAGAGAGATCTTGGGGTCTATGTTCATACATCTTTGAAAGTTGCCACTCAAGTGGATAGAGCTGTGAAGAAGGCCTATGGTGTGCTCGCGTTCATTAACAGAGGGATTGAATTTAAGAGCCGTGAGGTGATGATGCAGCTGTACAAAACTTTGGTAAGGCCACATTTGGAGTACTGTGTACAGTTCTGGTCGCCTCATTTTAGGAAGGATGTGGAAGCTTTGGAAAAGGTGCAAAGAAGATTTACCAGGATGTTGCCTGGAATGGAGAGTAGGTCTTACGAGGAAAGGTTGAGGGTGCTAGGCCTTTTCTCATTAGAGCGGAGAAGGATGAGGGGCGACTTGATAGAGGTTTATAAGATGATCAGGGGAATAGATAGAGTAGACAGTCAGAGACTTTTGCCCCGGGTGGAACAAACCATTACAAGGGTTTCCTCCGGGTGCTCCGGTTTCCTCCCACAGTCCAAAGATGTGCGGGTTAGGTGAATTGGCCAATGATAAATTGCCCTTAATGTCCAAATTGCCCTTGGTGTTGGGTGGAGGTGTTGAGTTTGGGTATGGTGCTCTTTCCAAGAGCCGGTGCAGACTCAAAGGGCCGAATGGCCTCCTTCTGCACTGTAAATTCAATGATAATCTATGATTAATCTAGGACAAAGGTTCGGCACAACATCGTGGGCCGAAGGGCCTGTTCTGTGCTGTATTTTCTATGTTCTATGTCCTATGCTCTTTCCAAGGGCCGGTGGCATGCTCGTTGGGCCGAATGGCCTCCTTCTGCACTGCAAATTCTATGGTTCTATGATGACAAGAAAACAAAATCTAATTGACCTCATCCTGACCAATCTACAACATTGATACATCTGTACATGACAGCATTGGTAAGAGCAACCAATGTGCTTTTGACTCAATAGTCTTGAGGTCCCCCTTCTGTTATGTTGTGTGACATTACCACTGTTCTAAATGATCAGGAAGAGATCCAGCAGCTCAAGACTAAGCATTAATGTAAGACTGTGAACCATCAGCAACATCAACAGGATAGTGTTGCACCATAATCTGTAACCTCGTGGCCTGCCATATCCCTCAAGCCAGGGCACCAACGGTTAGCGGTGCAGAAGGGTGTGGCAGGAACAACACCAAACATGTGTAAAAACTGAGACGCCAACCTGCTACCATGTGCATGCTGAACAGCAGGAGCAGCATGCTCAGGGCAGAGCCAGGCAACCCTACAACCAACTGAATCAAAGCAAACTCTGCAGTCCTGACATATCCAATTGTGAATGGAAATAATCAATTAACAATTAACAGGAGGCATTCCACAAACCTCTGTGTCCTCAATGGTGGCAGAGCCCAACGTGTGAATGCAGAAGGTGAGTCTAAAGCCAGCAAAGTGGATGATCCATCGGTGCACTATCCGTGGCTCGCTGTTTAACATTCTTGCCTCAGAGTCAGAAGGTACTGGTTCAAGTCTCATTCCAGCTGACATACGACTGCAATAACAAGGGAGTGTGGCGCAATCCATGGTGTTATCTTTCAGAGACAGTGTACAAAAAAGCTTGGTTTTCTCTCACAGATAGATGAAGATCCCAAGGTACTCTTTTGAAGAAAAGCAGAGATATCATTGTGTCCTGGCTAATGTTTACCCATGAAGGACAAGAGCAGCAGATAACTGGGAAGCCCACCATCTGGAGGTTCTTCTCGAAGACACTCAGCAGACTGACTTGGAAATATATCGCCGCTCCTTGATTGGCGCTGGGGCAAAATCCTGGAAACCCTCCCTAACAGCACAGCGGATGTACCTACACCTCAGAGACTGCGGCGGTTCAAGGCAACTCACCATCACCTTCTGAAGGGCAACTAGGGATGGGCAATAAATGCTGGGCCTAACCAATGACGCCCATATCCCGTAAATGAATTCAAATAAATCAAAAGCAGATTACCCAGTTATCGCATTGTTGTCTGTGGGAGGTTGCTGTGCACAAATTGACTACTGTGTTTCCTACATTACAACAGTGACAACCCTTCAAAAGTTCCTCATTGTTTCAAAGTGCTTTACAGACATCAGGTGGCTGTGAAATATGCTCGATATAATTTACAGTGCAGAAGGAGGCCATTCAGCCCATCGAGTCTGCACCAGCCCTTGGAAAGAGCACCCTACACCCCCACGCCTCCACCCTCTCCCTGTAACCAGACCTAACGTTTTGGACATTAAGGGGCAATTTAGCATGGCCAATCCACTGAAACTGCACATCTTCGGACTGTGGGAGGAAACCAGAGCACCCAGAGAAAACCCACACAGACACGGGGACAGTCTTTCGAGGCCGGAATTGAACCCAGGACCCTGGAGCTGTGAGGGAGTGCTAACCACTGTGCCACCTTGCCGTCCCAATAGACGTTAATCACAGCCTCCTTCAGATTCTGATCATCACAGAAGCCAGTCTTGAGTCAATTTGATTCACTACACATGATACCAAGAAAATGAATAGCATACTCTTACAGCAAGGTCTGTGGGCCCCCAACTATATCCGAGTTGTAGTGAAGACTTCTGCTGCAGACCAGCCGCACCCCAGGCCAAGGTGTTCCAGCACAGCTACAACACTGCCATCTACCCAACAAGGTGGAAAATTGCCCAGATACATCCTGACCGCAAAAAGGACATTATAATCTGGCCAATTACCGCCCATTAGTCTACTTTCAATTAGAAAGATAATGGGTCAGCGACAGTCCTATCAAGCGATACTTACCAATAATCTGTTGATGCTCAGGGATAATTCCCCCGCCACCCCCAGCCAAGTCCATTATAATCTTGATTCAAACAGAGACAAAAGAGCTAAACTTCAAGAGGTGAGAGGAGTGTGTCTACCCTTGACATCAAGTCAACATTCGAATGAATGTGACATCAAAACGCCCTTGTAAAACAGACATCATTGGGAATCAGGAGGAAACTCTCCACTGGTTGAAATCAGCCCTAGCAAAGAGGAAGCTGGTTGTTGTTACCAGAGGTCAATCAGTCCTTCAGGAGTTCCTCAAGGTAATGTCAGAAGTCTAACTACCTTCAGCTGATTCAGTGACTTTCCCTCCAGCCTAAAGGGCAGGGGTGAGGATGCTTGCTGGCGAAAGCATCAGTTTTATTCACAAAGCATCAGATACTACAGCAATCTCTGCCCTGAAGAAGCAAGACCTGGAGAACATTCAGGCTTGAGATTGCAAGTGTTAAGCAACATTTGCGAACATTAGGCAATGGCCATTTCCAACATGAGAAAATATAATCATGTTCCTTTAACATTCAACGGCACCACCATCGCTGGATCCACCCCATTAACATCCTGTGGATTATCATTGACCAGGTACTTTACTGGACCAACCGCCAGTGGTTGCAAGAGTCGGTCAAAGGCTTGATATGCTGCAGGGCGTAACTCACCTCCAGACTCCCCAAAAACCTGTTGCCCATTTACAAGGCACAGGTGACATGGAATACTCTCCTTCCTGCCTGGTAGCATGCTGCTCCAACATCAGAGGAAGCTCATCCAGGACCCTGTTTTATTGGTATCCCACCCACCACCTTAAATATTCTCTCTCTCCAACACTGGTTAACCAAGCCTGAAACATGTACCATCTACAAGATGCACTGCAGGAACTGCCGTGACAGTACATCCAAATCCCAAGACCACTACAACCTAGAAAATTAAGGAAAGCAGATGCATGGGAAAAGATCACGTGCAAGGTCCCCCCAAGGGGCACACTATCTTGATTTGGAAATACATTGATGTTTCTTCATCATCACGAGGTCAAATCCCTGCAACTCCTAATAGTTCCCAGAGAGTAACTCTGCTGCATACACTGCAAATGGTTCAAGAATGCAGCTCATCATTACCTTAAGGGTAATCAGAGGGAAATGGGCAATAAAAGTTGGCCTTGCCAACGAAGAAAAAAATTTAACAATGACTATACTCCCAAACTGCTTTATAGTGAATAAGCGCAAGTTCTTTCCATAGAATCCCTATAGTGCAGAAGGAGGCCATTCGGCCCATTGAGTCTGCACTGGCCCTCATTTCTTTCCATGGTAACTCATAATTGAACTTCAAAGACTGAACATCACCAGGCACAACAATAGCTAAATCCTTATCAAGCAACATGGATGGGGTGGCACGGAGGTGCAGTGGTTAGCACTGCTGCCTCACAGCGCTGAGCACCCGGGTTCGATCCCGGCGCACTGTCCGTGTGGAGTTTGCACATTCTCCCCGCGTCTGCATGGGTCCCACCCCACAACCCAAAGATGTGCAACGTAGGTGGATTGGCCACGCTAAATTGCCCCTTAATTGGAAAAAAAATTTAAAAATCAAGCAACACAAATACATTTCTGAGTCATTGGTGCAGAGGTGCTGGCATGTCGCAAATTCAACAGGCAAAATAAAATGGTCCAAAAGAACGTTTCTCCCCGAGTTATGTTCAATAATGTCACATGTGGAGAAAGTCAAGAAAAAGGCCGAGGTACAGGATGCAGGACACCATCCAAAGTTGAAATAAGTAGGATAGAAAATAATATAAATTAAGGACAAGCAACAGGAAGTGGCAATACTCAGGTCAAATGGAAGAACTTGGTAAGTTTCAGTAACTCAACCTCCAATTAAAACGACAATAGTTCTTCAGCTTTTTCATTTCATCAGCAAACTGGTGGCCGAAAATCTTGGTTGGTATAAAGCCAGGGTAAGGCTAAACAGCACACCTATATTTAAGAATGCATTGAGCTGTGATTCAACCAAGTCTAGAAGATGAACGAAATTGCCGCAGACCTCATGCCAATTTTCAACACCCCATAGCAAGAGTGACAAACATCTGGGATCCAGACCATGGTTCCGCTTACTTGCATTCATATCTTTTGAAACGTTATCTGTCGGCATTTTAAATCTACATGTTCCTTCTTTGGAATCAATAGTCTAGATAACCCACTGATAACTTTAACAACTCTGCTGGCCACTGACTTTCTTTGCAATAGCCGAGACAAAACTGGACCTATGCGTGCTCAGCAGATATTCCAGACAAATGTACTTTGGTTAACGCAGTTTATTATAATAATAATGTTTATTGTCACAAGTAGGCTTACATTAACACTGCAATGAAGTTACTGTGAAAAGCCCCGAGTTGCCACATTCCAGCACCTGTTCAGGTACACAGACGGAGAATTCAAAATGTCCAATTCACCTAACAGCAAGTCTTTCGGAACTTGTGGGAGGAAACCGGAGCATCTGGGGGAAACCCACGCAGACACGGGGAGAAGGTGCAGACGCCACACAGACAATGACCCAAGCCAGGAATCGAACCTAGGACCCTGGAGCTGTGAAGTAACAGTGGTAACCACTGTGCTACCCATATTTGCATACCTATGTGAAATGAAACAACTGGAGCCCTGGTCTAAAATCAAACACATCAATGTTAATAGCTGCATCAGGTCCCAAATATTAGGCTTTTTTTTTCATCCCAAAAAGCTTCAAGTTTGCCCTGTACCAAAATAGTCAATACTATTGCCCTTTAAACTTTTAACAGACGGACGCCTATTTGAGCATGGATTCTGACATCTGTTTTGCCGGTGAGCCCACCGATGTGAAAGGCAGAATATTGCCCAGGTACTGCAGTGAGAGTCCAGTGTCACTGGCAGCACTTTAACCAGCAAGGTCCAGTCCCTTCCAGAGGAAGAGGAAAGAAATAAAACAATTTTTCAATGTTCAGCAGATCGATCTTGGGAGTGTGGAGCCTTGAAAAGTCCAGGCTCTGGGAGGGATGGGGTGAGGGGCTTGGATAATGTTGGCTAATTCAGCAATTATTGATTTTTTTTGTGCGGGGGGGGGGTATTTCCTCCCCCAAACATGAGGGGGAATGGAAAGAGTAAGGGACGCAGTCGGCCCACTGCGCAGGCGCCCCGTCGCGGGGCTGCTGGGAGCTGTAGTTCCCCAGCTGAGTCCAACAAACCTCCAGGCCGCCATCGGGACTACAGCTCCCACAATGCAGCAGCGGCCGCCGCCTGCCCCGGTGGAGCCGCTCACTGTGTTCCCCCCCCCACCCGGCCCGGCCGACTCACCTTCTTCACCGGCTTGTGCGACGCGACAGCGCCGCCGTCGTTGTTGAAGACGACCAGCGAGGGCTCCTTGGGCGACACCGACTTGTTGAGCGCGTACTTCTCCATGTCAGCCTTGGTTTTCTCGCTGCTCTGCGCCCTCTCGGCGTTGGCGTTTTCCTTCACCTCCTTGGCCTTCAGCGCCTCCCGCACGTCCTTGGTCTCCACCGGCTCGGGAGCCCCTTTCTTCAGCACCTCGGCCATCGTCGCTGCGGGTGGCCACCTTCCGCGATCGACCGCGGCCGATGCTTTGACTGGCGGACGGGATGGCGCAGCGGAGACGGAGCAGCCCGGAGTGTTGACGTTGGAGGAAGGCTCCGCCCCCCCCTCTCAGCTCGGCTCCGCCCCCCCCCTCTCAGCTCGGCTCCGCCCCCCCCCTCTCAGCTCGGCTCCGCCCCCCCCCCCTCTCAGCTCGGCTCCGCCCCCCCCCTCTCAGCTCGGCTCCGCCCCCCCCTCTCAGCTCGGCTCCGCCCCCCCCCCTCTCAGCACGGCTCCGCCCCCCCCTCTCAGCACGGCTCCGCCCCCCCCTCCCAGCACGGCTCCGCCCCCCCCCTCCCAGCACGGCTCCGCCCCCCCCTCTCAGCACGGCTCCGCCCCCCCGCTCTCAGCTCGGCTCCGCCCCCCCTCTCAGCACGGCTCCGCCCCCCCTCTCAGCACGGCTCCGCCCACCTCCCAGCTCAGCTCCACCCCCTCTCTCAGCTCGGCTCCGCCCCCCCTCTCAGCTCAGCTCCACCCCCTCTCAGCTCAGCTCCGCCCCCCAGCTCAGCTCCACCCCCCTCCCAGCACAGCTCCGCCCACCTCCGAGCTCAGCTCCGCCCCCCCTCTCAGCTCAGCTCCACCCCCTCTCAGCTCAGCTCAGCCCCCCAGCTCAGCACCGCCCCCTCCCAGCTCAGCTCCGCCCCCTCCCAGCTCAGCACTGCCCCCTCCCAGCTCAGCACTGCCCCCTCCCAGCTCAGCTCCGCCCCCTCCCAGCTCAGCTCCGCCCCCTCCCAGCTCAGCTCCGCCGTATCCCAGCTCAGCTCCGCCCCCTCCCAGCTCAGCTCCGCCCTCTCCCAGCTCAGCTCCGCCCTCTCCCAGCTCAGCTCCGCCCTCTCCCAGCTCAGCTCCGCCCTCTCTCAGCTCAGCTCTGCCCCCTCTCAGCTCAGCTCCACCCCTCCCAGCTCAGCTCCACCCCTCCCAGCTCAGCTCCGCCCTCGCCCAGCTCAGCTCCGCCCTCGCCCAGCTCAGCTCCACCCCTCCCAGCTCAGCTCCGCCCCCTCCCAGCTCAGCTCTGCCCTCTCCCAGCTCAGCTCTGCCCTCACCCAGCTCAGCTCCGCCCCCCATCCCAGCTCAGCCCCGCCCCCCAGCTCAGCTCCGCCCCCTCCCAGCTCAGCTCCGTGCATGCTCCGACTCGACGTCAGGACTCCGGCTAGCACTCTGCGTGTGACGTCAACGCGTTGAGCCCCTCCCCCTGCCAAAGTTGACCATTTCCATTTGGGCAATGAATCATGGAATGTACAGTGCAGAAGGAGGCCATTTGGCCCATCGAATCTGCACCGGTCCTTGGAAAGAGCACCCACACCTCCACCCTATCCCATAACCCCACCTAACCTTTTTGCACACTAAGAGCAATTTATCATGGCCAATCCACCCAACCTGCACATCTTTGGACAATGGGAGGATTCCGGAGCACCCGGAGGAAACCCATGCAGACACAGGGAGAACGTGTCCACACAGGCAGTGACCTAAGCCAGGACTCGAACCTGGGTCCCTGGCGCTGTGAAGTAAGAATGCTAACCACTGTGTGACCGTGCTGCCCGAACATGACCATTTCCATCTGGGCAATGACAGGAGCTGCATTTCTCCAGCACCATCACCACCTGCTGTGCCAGCCTACTTGACAGTCAGTGAAGTACTCTTCATGTGTTGCATTGTGGAGAGGGCAGCATTTATCTCAGGCTGGCATTGCCCCCCCCCCACCCCCGCAGGATGAACGTGCCCCTCGTTGCTTGGGTGGGTCACCACACGGCTGGAATGTCCAATTCACGATCTGTGGACACAGAAACTGAAAATACTGGACGATCTCAGCAGGTCTGACAGCATCCGTGGAGAATTTATTGTCACGTGTACCTCGTTACAGTGCAAAGTATTTTTCAGCGAGCAGCTCAAATTTATTATTTCGTGCATGAAAAGAAAAACAAAATAAATAATAGGGCAACTCAAAGTCCACAATGTAAATACATAGACACTGGCATAAGGTGAAGCATACAGGAGTGTAGTATTAATCAGATCAGTCCATTGTTAAGTAATGGGTTAAGAGACATTGCAATTAGTTGTCTCATTTATGTTAAGTATCCATTAATTGACACTGATATGTAAAGGCTTCAGGTGGCCTCTGTCAGGTGGTGTGTTAAGAGTTTTGTGCAGAGGCTGTGGAAGTGAAATAAATGGGTTTTGGTGAAAAGGAACAAGAACTTTAGACTCTTCATTTCACAGCAACTAAAACGTGTAACAATTGGTAGCAGAGGATGGTTGCTGTGCAAATGTGAACGTTTGAAAGATACAACTTTTCCTGATCAAACCAAGGAGTGAATGAGAAGGGAAAAAAAAAAAGATACATGGCTGAACCGAGGATAAAGATGGCTGGATATGACTATCCTCACTTATTTTCTGAAAGGGAATCGTATGACCAATGGAGAAGTGCAGTAGTTATGTGGACTAAAGTAACTGCTTTGGGAAAGAGAAAACAAGGTATGGCATTGGATCTTTCTCTACCATATAGCAGTAAAATCCGAAACAAAGTGCTTTCTGAGCTGGAATTGGAAGAGTTAGACTCAGAAGAAGGTCTGGAGACTGTATTACATAATATGGATAAGATTTATAAGAAAGATGACTTGTTAAGTGCGTATGAAGCATGGTCGGATTTTGATAAGTTCCGGAAAATGGAGGATATCTCCATGGAAGACTATACAATGGAATTTGGTAGACTATATAAAAGGCTGCAGAAACACAATCTGGAATTTCCACAGTCTGTGTTGGCCTTTAAATTACTTGACTGTGCTAGAGTGAGCAACATGGATAGGCTCCTGGTTTTGACAGGAGTTCAGTTTACTGATAAGGATACCTTATTCGAACAGATGACAAAAGCTTTACAAAAGTTTCTGGGGAAACATTCAATTCCGATGGCTCTGATGACCCAAATAGGTCAGCCTGCAATAAGGCAGAATATGGGAGATACACTAGGAACAGGATGGCGAAATCGTATGGCTACGAACAGGGCTCAAGACTATAGACGGAGACCGAGACAAGGAAATTATGAAGACAGAAACCCAGTTTGAACCTACAATAGGAAGATGAACCCCAGAAATGCACGGGGCATGATAAATCGATGTTTTTGTTGTGACTCTCAATACCATTATGCTTTCAACTGTCCAACTCATTATGATAGAGTGTTTGAAGTGACACATGACACAGAAGAGTCAGAAGAGGAAAAAGATGGTGACCAGAAAGAAGGCATTGTCCTATTGACAAGCAGTTTTACGCCGGTAATGAGGGGGTTGGTTGCAGAATCCTTCAACTGTGCTGCATTGGACAGTGCTGCACATCTACTGTGTGTGGAATTGACTGGTTAAAATGTACCTGGACTCTTTGAATGCTGAAAATCGTAACAAGGTTAAGGAATTTGAAAGTTCCACAAGTTTCAGTTTGGGGATGATAATACCCTGAAGTCGCTGAAAGAGTGGTGATCCCTTGCAATATTGCCGGAGTGAATCATTTCATTAGCACGGATGCTGTATCAAGTGAGATACCTTTGCTTCTGAGCAGACCATCGATGAAGAAAGCACACATGAAACTGGATATGGAACAGGATAAGGCAACAGTTTTTGGAAAGACTGTGGACTTTACAATTTACAGAGTCGGGACACTATTGTATTCCATT
This sequence comes from Scyliorhinus torazame, assembly GCF_047496885.1. NCBI lineage: Eukaryota > Metazoa > Chordata > Chondrichthyes > Carcharhiniformes > Scyliorhinidae > Scyliorhinus > Scyliorhinus torazame. Next base: position 11,553,369 of record NC_092723.1, on the reverse strand, counting down.
ACTGACAAATAATTTTTCAAGTAGAGTGGTTAAGGATGTGTTAATGGCAGTTGAAAATGGAACTTTAGCTGATTAAAAAGCTTGTGGTATTAAAACTGCATAGGCAATTTGCACATCCGTCTCCTTGTAGGCTGAAAAATGTATTAACGAATGCAGGGGTAAGGGATGATGACTGTACTAAACTGATAGAACAGGTTAGTGACCACTGTGAAGTTTATAGGAAGTACAGAAGGACACCAGCACGACTGATAGTAACCCTACCTTTGGCCAGGGATTTTAACGACATTGTGGCCATGGACCTTAAGATCTGGGATAAAGCAAATATATATTTATTTTGCATTTTGTAGATTTAGCAACCAGATTTAGTCAATCAACGATTGTACGAAGTAAAGAAAAAGAGAGTAATTCTGGATCAAATTGTGGAAAAATGGATAGGGACAGAATGGGTCCACCGGCAAAATTCCTTACGGACAATGGGGGAGAATTTGCTAATGATGAGTTTAGGGATATGTGTGAAAACATGAGTATCAGAGTTATGAATACGGCTGCAGAAAGCCCATTTAGTAATGGTGTCTGTGAAATAAATCATGCTGTCATCGATGACATGCTTCGGAAAATTTTGGCAGATTGACCAAATTGCAGGCTAAATTCAGCTTTAGCATGGGCAGTACATGCAAAGAATTCATTGCAGATGGTTGGGGCTATAGTCCTTATCAATTAGTGTTTGGTAGAAATCCTAAAATTCCATCCATTTTGGATGACCAGCCTCCAACTTGGGAGGAGACTACAATTAGCTCTGGTTTTGCTGAACATTTAAATGCATTACACAGCAGTAGAAAAGCTTTTTTGGAAGCAGAAGTCTCTGAAAGAATTCGCAGAGCTTTAAGACATAACGTACGGCCATCAGATGCCGTTTTTCAGCAAGGAGACATGGTATACTATAAGAGAGACAATTCTAATGAATGGAAAGGCCCAGGGAAGATCATAGGCATAGATGCCAAAACAATTATTTTGCAACATGGTAATCAAACTGTTAGGGTCCATTCATCAAGGATAATGGGTACAGATTACAAATTTTCAAATTAGATAGAGCAGACAGACATGATGAGGAACCAGAGTCATCTGGTACGCATGTGTTACAGAACTATGAGGACCAATTAACTGATATAGACAGGGTTTCTGTGGAGGAACACAACACTTCTGGTGAATTAAAACAGGCCATTTTTCCGAAAGGGCAACTGCCAAAAGTTGGTACAAAAGTGACATACTTGCCTGAAGGGTCTAGTCAATGGAAGGATGCAACTGTTATTAGTAGAGCAAGGAAGGCCACTGGAAAGTATAAACATTGGTTGAATGTACAGCATTCAGGGGAAGGAGTCAAGACAATGGATTGGGAAACGAAGTTCAAAATGGAGAGCACAGAAACGCAGTGCCAGTTCAGATAGTACATCGGATAGTGAACAGGTCCGCAGGAAAAGGTCGAGAACTATTGAAAAGGGACATCCCACAGCAGAAGGGAACGATCAAGCAGTAGCAGTACAGAACGAGATACCAGGCGGGAGAGGGGACGTAGTTTGTCAAGATCTTGGAACATGAGTAAGACTAACGAATACTAATAGGAGTAGAAGCCCACATGCACGTGAGATTTTGGGTGGCTTCAAATAAATTATATGAAAAAGTTATTAAAGAAGCTAAACAGCAAGAATTGCATAGTTGGAGTGAATTTGGGGTATACATGGAAGTACCGGATAGGGGACAAAGAGCTCTGTCCCACAGATGGATTTGCACGGAAAAGGTTCTTCCGGATGGAACTTATAAGGCAAAGGCCAGGCTCGTGGCAAGGGGATTTGAAGAAAACGTAGAAGATCAGGGTTTAAGGGTAGATTCACCTACAGCAGGAAAGGTTATTTTAAAGATCTTCTTGGCTCTATCAGCCACAAAGGCATGGGAATGCAAATCTATAGATATAAAAGCTGCCTTTTTGCAGGGGCATCAGCTCCAGAGAGACATTTTTCTCCGTCCTCCTAAAGAAGCAGCTAACACAGAAGGGGTACTCTAGAAGTTGAACAAATGTGTATATGGATTAAATGATGCATCTAGAGTCTGGCATTTTTCGGTAAGGTCAGTTTTGTTAAAGTTAGGCTGTTGCCAGTTGAAAGTAGATCCTGCAATGTTTTACTGGCACTATAAAGGAAATCTTCCTGGCATTTTTATGATGCATGTCGATGATTTTTTGTGCGGTGGAACTAGTGATTTTGAAGCTATTGTAATCTCTGGTTTGAGGAAAGAATTCAGGGTTGGAAGTCAGGCTTCCGGCGCATTTAAATATATTGGACTGGAAATTGGACAAAGTTTTTAAAAAATATATTTATTGAAGTTTTTTAACAACACAATTTTTTCCCCTTACAAACAATAACCCCCCCCCCCACCCCCGCCCCCCATAACAAAATAACACAAAATCGCACTGAGCAAGATATATACATAGCAAAATGGTATATTTACATAGCTTTATACACTGGCTCTCGCCCGCACGTGCCAGTTTCCCCCACCCTCCATGTTATCTTCTGCTCATCCATCCCCTCAAACAACAATCTCTCGTTTCCCCCCTCCCCCCCCCCCCCCCCCCCCCCCCCCCCCCCACCCAGGGTTGCTGCTGCTGCTGACCGACCTTCCTCTAACACTCCGCGAGGTAGTCTAGGAACGGTTGCCACCCCCTGTAGAACCCCTGCGCAGACCCTCTCAAGGCAAACTTAATCCTCTCCAGCTTTATGAACCCAGCCATGTCGTTTATCCAGGCCTCCAGGCTGGGGGGCTTCGCCTCCTTCCACAGTAGCAAGATCCTTCGCCGGGCTACTAGGGACGCAAAGGCCAGAATTCCGGCCTCTTTCGCCTCCTGCACTCCCGGCTCGTCCACTACTCCGAATATTGCTAGCCCCCAGTTTGGCTTGACCCGGACTTTCACCACCTGAGATATTGCTCCCACCACTCCTCTCCAGAACCCCTCCAGTGCCGGGCAGGACCAAAACATATGGACATGGTTCGCCGGACTCCCTGAACACCTTCCACATCTGTCCTCTACCCCAAAGAACCTACTCAACCTCGCCCCCGTCAAATGCGCTCTGTGAACCACCTTAAATTGTATCAGGCTGAGCCTGGCACATGAGGAGGAGGAATTAACCCTACCCAGGGCATCAGCCCACAAACCTTCCTCGATCTCCTCCCCCAACTCCTCCTCCCATTTACCCTTTAACTCTTCTGCTAGCGCTTCCCCCTCTTCTTTCATCTCTTGGTGTATTGCCGAAACCTTGCCCTCCCCGACCCATACACCGGAGATCACCCTGTCTTGAATTTCTCGTGCCGGGAGTAACGGGAATTCCCTGACCTGTTGCCTCACAAAAGCCCTCACCTGCATATATCTAAATGCATTTCCCGGGGGTAGCTCAAACTTCTCCTCCAGTGCCCCTAGGCTTGCAAATGTCCCGTCAATGAACAGGTCCCCCATTCTTCTAATCCCCGCCCGATGCCAGCCCTGGAACCCCCCGTCCATCTTCCCCGGGACAAACCGGTGGTTACGCCTGATCGGGGACCACACTGATGCTCCCATTGCACCCCTATGCCGTCTCCACTGACCCCACATCCTTAGCGTTGCCACCACCACCGGACTCGTGGTTCGGCGAGAGCGGCAGCGGTGCCGTCACCAATGCCCCCAGGCTCGTTCCTTTACAGGACGCCATCTCCATCCTCTTCCATGCCGCCCCCTCTCCCTCCATAACCCACTTGCGGATCATCGCCACATTTGCTGCCCAGTAGTAGCTCCCTAAGTTTGGCAGAGCCAACCCTCCTCGGTCCCGATTGCGTTCCAGGAACCCTCTCCTTACCCTCGGGGTCTTATTCGCCCACACAAACCCCATAATACTCCTACCTACTCTTTTGAAAAAGCCCTTGGTGATCACGATGGGAAGGCACTGAAACACAAACAAAAACCTCGGGAGGACCACCATTTTGACCGACTGCACTCTACCCATCAGCGAGAGCGGTAACATGTCCCATCTTTTGAAGTCCTCCTCCATTTGCTCCACCAACCTCGTCAGATTCAGTTTATGTAGGGCCCCCCAACTCCTGGCTATCTGGATCCCCAGATACCGAAAACTCCCCGCCGCCCTCCTCAGCGGTAGGTCCCCTATCCCTCTTTCTTGGTCCCCTGCCTGTAATACAAAAAGCTCACTCTTCCCTACATTGAGCTTATAGCCCGAGACCTCCCCAAACTCCCTCAGAGTCTGCATGACCTCCACCATCCCCTCCATTGGGTCCGCCACGTACAGCAGCAGGTCATCCGCGTATAGCGACACCCGATGCTCTTCTCCCCCGCGGACCACCCCCCTCCATTTATTAGACTCCCTCAGTGATATGGCCAAGGGTTCAATTGCCAATGCAAACAACAGGGGGGACAGGGAGCACCCCTGCCTCGTTCCTCGGTACAGCCAAAAGTACTCCGACCTCCGCCAGTTCGTCACCACACTCGCCACCGGGGCGCTGTAAAGGAGCTTAACCCAGCTAATAAACCCTCCCCCGAACCCAAACCTACGCAACACCTGCCAGAGGTACTCCCACTCTACTCGGTCAAAGGCCTTTTCCGCATCCATAGCTGCCACTATCTCCGCCTCTCCCTCCTCCGATGTCATCATTATCACGTTTAAGAGCCGCCGCACATTAGTATTTAATTGCCTGCCCTTTACGAATCCCGTCTGGTCCTCATGAATCACCCCCGGGACACAATCCTCAATCCTCGTGGCCAGCACTTTTGCCAATAACTTAGTGTCCACATTGAGGAGCGAAATCGGCCTGTACGATCCACATTGCAGTGGGTCCTTGTCTCGCTTTAGAATCAAGGAAATTGTCGCCTCCGACATTGTCGGGGGCAGGGTCCCCTCCTCTCTTGCCTCGTTAAAGGTCCTCACTAGTAGCGGGGCCAACAGGTCCACATACTTTCTATAGAACTCCACCAGGAACCCATCCGGCCCCGGGGCCTTCCCCGCCTGCATACTCCCCAAACCCTTACTCAGCTCCTCCAACCCGATTGGAGGCCCCCAAACCAGCCGCCTCTTTCTCCTCCACCCTCGGGAACCTCAGTTGGTCTAGGAATCGTTTCATCCCCTCTTCCCCCCCTGGGGGCTGGGATCTGTACAGCTCTTCATAGAAGGCCTTGAATACCTTGTTTATTTTCGTTGCACTCTGAACCGTGGCTCCCCTTCCATCTTTGATCCCCCCTATTTCCCTCGGCTGCCGTCCTCTTACGGAGCTGGTGTGCCAGCATCCGACTGGTCTTTTCCCATACCCGTAGGTCGCCCCCTGCGCTTTCCTCCACTGTGCCTCCACCTTCCCTGTGCTCAACAGGTCAAACTCCATCTGGAGCCGTCGCCTTTCCACAAGTAACCTTTCCTCCGGGTCCTCTGCGTATCTCCTGTCCACTCGCAAAATCTCCCCCACTAACCTCTCCCCTTTCCATGCCCTCTGTCTTCTCCCTATGAGCCCTGATGGAGATGGTGGATCGGGGGTGTCCCTGCATTCACCGTCCTCCTTACACAAAGACATCTTTCAGCTGTTGTGTGATGTGAAGAATTGCCAGTGTTTGGGGGAAGGTGAGGCTGCGATGCTAATCACTTTGTTCACACGCGATGTGTGTCAGTCAGTGTGCCTGGGATTCCACCACTTATTCTTCTCCTCCTCACCCCCTGTGTGCCCAAGTGTACTCGAGGAGCGTTCAGCCCAATAGAAACTTTCGTCATTTACCTCTGTGTACATGTAATATTGTAGAATGGTACGGAATGCTTATTCCAACTTTCCCCATTGAAGCGTGGTGCTGATTTAATAAATTTGTCAAAGAGCAAGCATTCATCAATCCAGATGGGGAAGACTTTCCAACGTGCTGTTCTTGGCTGGAGAATGCTGCAGTGGACGCGCGCCCCCCCCCCCCCCCCCCCCCCCCCCCCCACTAGCCATCTCCCTTTTCTGGGCTAATCCGTGTCGCGTCTCCCTCACCCTCCAGTCCCCCAGTCAGGGGACCTCCATCCCGACCATCTCTTCTGTGTCCCCTTCCCTTTCGGCCAGTGCAGCAGCAACCCTTTCCCACCCCCCCTCCCCCCCCGCTAGATCCCTGTCTAGCTTTTTTGCTCCCCCATATCACTCCCGTAAGTCAGCTGACACCTGCTGACCCCGGCTTCCCCCGCCATCCCTTTGACCCCCCCGTGTGGGAGTCTCCCAGTCAATATACGTTCCTTCGTTCCCCTTCCCGCCTTTCTTCCCGCGCGCGGGAAAAGAACGCCGCGCTTTCCAAAGCTGCCCCGCCCCCTCTGGCGCAGCTCCTGTCGCGGCCCTTGTCTCTCTTCCCCAGCCCCATATAACATTTCCTGCGCGTGATTGACCCCCTATATACAACAACCATCATACTTCAACCCTCAAACACCCCCCCACCCTCACAAACCCTCAATTAGAGTCCAACTTTTCAGTTAGTATAAAGGTCCACGCCTCTTCGGGCGTTTCGAAGTAGTGGTGTTGGGCATTATGTGTAACCCACAGTCGCGCTGGCTGCAACATTCCAAATTTCACTCCTTCCGATGCAGCACCGCTTTGGCCCGGTTGAAACCCGCTCTCGCTTAGCGACCTCCGTGCTCCAGTCCGGGTATATTCTGATCTCTGCATTGTCCCACTTGCTGCTCCGCTCCTTCTTGGCCCATTTCAGGACCTCTCTCTGTCCGTAAACCGGTGAAATCTCACCACCATCGCCCTTGGCGGCTCATTTGCCTTGGGCTTCCTCGCCAGCACCCGGTGCGCCCCTTCCAGCTCCAGCAACCTCGGAGGGGCCTCAGCGCCCCAATCATTGTGCCCACATATGCCGCGGCATCGGCCCCCTCCACTCTTTCTGGAGACCCAGGATCTCAGATTATTTCTCCTCGACCTGTTCTCCAGGTCTTCGAGTCTTCCCGCCCACGTCTTGTGTAGCGCCTCGTGCCGCTCCACTCTCACCGCCAGGCCCAAGAGCTCGTCCTCATTCTCACTCACTCTTTTCTGGATCTCCTGGATCTTCACCTCGTGGGCTTTCTGGGTTGCCCCAAGTCCTTCAATTATTGCCAACATAGGCGCCACCATCTCCTTACGCAGCTCCTCGAAGCAGCGCTTGATGAATTCCTGCATCTCCTCTTTGTCCCTGGCCGCCGCCATGTTGCTTATTTCCCCTCTCTTCTCCCGCTGCTCCAATGCCACTTTTTAGGCCGTTTCGCTGCGGGTCCGGTCCATACAGGTTAGTAGGGGACCTCTCTTCCCCACGGTTGGCTGTAAAAAAAATTCCATTGGGGCTCCTCTAGCGAACCCAAAAGTCCGTGTTCGCGGGAGCTGCTGATTCGTGCGGCTTAGCTCCGCATAGCCGCAACCAGAAGTCTGGACAGACTAAGTTAGGGGCAACTTTACGTCAGCAATCTTATTTGGAAAGCATCACCCCAATAGCAATTAGTCGTGGCCGAGTTTCACAAAAAGACGCAATGATTTCAAAGATAGAAAAAGTGCAACTGTGAAGTTTAATTGGGCAACTGAACTGGTTAGGTAGACAGACTAGACCGGACGTGAGTTTTGATGTCTTAGAGTTGAGTACAAAAATGAATGATCCCAAAGTGGAAGACATAATAAGAGCAAATAAAGCGTTGGCCAAACTAAAAATGCAGGAGTGTGTTTTGAAGTTCCCAGTTTTAGGTGACCTTAAGCAGTTATAACTCATAGTTTATAGTGATGCGTCCTTCGCAAATTTATGTGATGGGGTTTCAAGCGCAGGAGGTTTTATAATTTTCCTTTTGGGAACAATGGTAAATGTTGCCCACTTGTGTGGAAACAAAGAAAATAAGGAGAGTGGTAAAAAGTACTTCGGCTGCTGAGACGTTAAGCCTTGTAGAGGCGGTGGATATGGCTTTTTATATAAGTATGATATTGACAGTATTTTGGGATTAGGGGATTTGGGTAATATACCTATTGACTGTCACATTGACAATAAATCCCTGTGGGAAAATGTGCACTCTACAAAAAGTGTCAATGAAAAGAGGTTACGGATAGACATCGCAAGTTTGAAGCAGATGTTGGACAGAGGGGAAATAACAAAAATTAAATGGGTCGACAGGAGCTATCAACTGTCAGACTGTTTTACGAAAAGAGGGGCGAGTTCACAGAAACTTTTGGATATTGTTAATGAAGGGCGCTTGTTTCTGTGACTGTTTTTTTTTCTTTCTCGTCCAAACAAAAAAAAAGGGGGGGACATCATGTGTGTGTTTTTGAGTTTCTTGAAATTTTGTTTTCACCTAATTATTTTTTTTCTCCAAGGAAGGGGAGACTGTTAAGTAATGGGTTAAGAGACATTGCAATTAGTTGTCTAATTTATGTGAAGTATCCATTAATTGACACTGATATGTAAAGGGGGTTCAGGTGGCCTCTGTCAGGTGGTGTGTTGTTAAGAGTTTTGTGCAGAGGCTGTGGAAGTGAAATAAATGGGTTTTGGTGAAAAGGAACAAGAACTTTAGACTCTTCATTTCACAGCAACTAAAACGTCTAACATCCATAAGAGGGTCGTTTAGGAGTCTGGCAACAGCGGGGAAGAAGCTGTTTGTGAATCTGATTGTACGTATTCTCAGATTTTTGTATCTCCTGCCTGATGGGAGAAGTTGGAAGAGTGAGTAAGCCGGGTGGGAGGGGTCTTTGATTATGCTGCCCGCTTTCCCCAGGCAGCGGGAGGTGTGGATAGTCAATCGATGGGAGGCAGGTTTGTGTACTAGGAAATTGAAGCTGCTAACCATCTCCACCTCGGCCCCATTGATGCAGACAGGGGTGTGTACAATACTTTGCTTCCTGAAGTAAATGACCAGCTCTTTAGTTTCGTTTGACAACTCTTTGTCAAAGCGCCATCCAGACTCGAAACGTTAGCTCCCTTCTCTCTCTCCACAGATGCTGTCAGACCTGCTGAGATTTAACATAGAATTTACAGTGCAGAAGGAGGCCATTCGGCCCATCGGGTCTGCACCGGCTCTTGGAAAGAGTACCCCACTTAAACTCACACCTCCACCCTATCCCCATAACCCAGTAACCCCACCCAACACTAAGGGCAATTTTGGACACTAAGGGCAATTTATCATGGCCAATCCACCTAACCTGCACATCTTTGGACTGTGGGAGGAAACCAGAGCACCCGGAGGAAACCCACGCACACACGGAAGAACATGCAGACTGCGCACAGAAGTGACCCAAGCCGGAATCGAACCTGGAACCCTGGAGCTGTGAAGCAATTGTGCTATCCCACAATGCGACCGTGCTGCCCACCAGCAATCCAGATAATCCAGTATTTTCTGTTTGTTTCAGATTTCACCATCCGCAGTAATTTGCTTCTATGATCTGCAGACTCTGCCACGTGCGGGGTTGAATGATGGGCTGGATAGGTGCTATGCAGAGGTTTGCCTGTTCCATAACATTGCCTCTGCAATGTTCCCGACAAAGTCGCTCAATGTGCGGCATCTTCTCTATTTTGGCCAGTTACAAAACTTAGTCTCCAATGTGTCAGCGAGGGGGGGGGGGGGGTGTTTGGGCTCTTCAGGGGCGCTTTGGGAACATCAGGGGGTATCACGGTAGCTCAGTGGTTAGCACAGTTCCAGGGTCCAGGTTCGGTTCCCGGCTTGGGTCACTGTCTGTGCAGAGTCTGCACGTTCTCCAGTGTCTGCGTGGGTTTCCTCCGGGTGCTCCGGTTTCCTCCCCACAGTCCAAAGATGTGCAGGTTAGGTGGATTGGCTGTGGCTAAATTGCGCTTAGTGTCCAATAAAAGGTTAGTTGGGGTTACGGGGATAGGGTGGAGGTGTGGGCTTGGGTAAGGTGCTCTTTCCAAGGACCGGTGCAGACTCAATGGGCTGAATGGCCTCCTTCTGCACTGTACATTCTATGATTCTATGATCACCAGAGCATCTCGGCTGGGACCCGACCACAACCGAGTTCAACTGGAGTATTTGCTTCAGGAGCTAGTACTGCACAGGGCTTTTGGATTCAAATCCTGGAATGAAACTTGGACTAATGACCTTCAAGCTCGCAATTAAGAGTACGCGAAGGACAATTTTGGACTTGTGTACTCAGAACCACCCCCCCACGCCCCGAGCATTGTGTTATGGGAGAGGCGTTTTCAGAACCCCAAAATGTATCATGGAGTTCAACCAACCTCCCCCTTTATTGTATTGTTGCTTTTCCGAGCACACGGCTTGTTCTCCAGGTGTGGGATTACAATTATGGACACGTGGGTTTTAAAACAAAACAATGTCTATTCCATGAACTCAACTTAACCTTTTAAAATAAACATTGGGTCTCTTAACACCCCTTACTTCAAAGATAACCCCGAAAATATTACAACACTACACAATCCTGCAAGCTGTTCTTTTAAACCTCCAAAAGACTTCAACCCTTCAAAAATAGGAGCACAACAGGTTACATTCAATATATTTATAGTCTTTGGATTGCAGAAATCACCAGACAGCTCTTTTCCTTCCTGCAGCTCTCAGCAAACCAGCCAGGCACTTTTCAGCTGCTCTCTCAAACATTTCTTAAAGGCACTCTCACATGACAATTGCAATAAGTGCAGTCTCATCACCCTTACTCACTGGAAGAAGGCAAAGAAAGAACAGAGGCCCCTTTGAAAAGGGCCCTGAGGGAGGGGAAAGAATCAGTTATCATAGAGTTTTACAGTGCAGAAGGAGGCCATTCGGCCCATCGAGTCTGCACCAGCTCTTGGAAAGAGCACCCTACCCAAGGTCAACACCCTCCACCCTAACCCCATAACCCAGTAGCCCCACCCCACTAAGGGCAATTCATCATGGCCAATCCACCTAACCTGCACATCTTTGGACTGTGGGAGGAAACCGGAGCACCCAGAGGAAACCCACACAGACACGGGGAGGATGTGCAGACTCCGCACAGACAGTGACCCAAGCCGGAATCGAACCTGGGACCCTGGAGCTGTGAAGCAATTGTGCTATCCACAATGCTACCGTGCTGCCCAACAGTTCAGGGTGGGGGGGGGGGGGGGGGGGGGGAGGGGAGAGAGAGCTGGGGGAAAGATGTTGTAACCCACAGCTGAAAGTAGCCTGCAGAAGTAGAGATGGGAGGTCTAGACAATAGAAAGACTTATGTTAGAGGAAGAATGTTTACATTCTTGTATCAAAGGATAGATTCAGGTCATGGTTGACAGGACAGTGGAACATTTGAGAGTAGGAATGTGGATGGTGAGGTTTTAACCAAGCTGCAATTTGTGAAGGGCACATCTTAGAAAGGTCAGCAGTAACTTAATCCAGAAATGATGAATGTAAAAATGTACGACCACAATTACTCACAATATGTAATTGTGAGGGGCAGCACGTAGCCTTGTGGATAGCACAATTGCTTCACAGCTCCAGGGTCCCAGGTTCGATTCTGGCTTGGGTCACTGTCTGTGCGGAGTCTGCACATCCTCCCCGTGTGTGCGTGGGTTTCCTCCGGGTGCTCCGGTTTCCTCCCACAGTCCAAAGATGTGCAGGTTAGGTGGATTGGCCATGATAAATTGCCCTTAGTGTCCAAAACTTCCCTTAGTGTTGGGTGGGGTTACTGGGTTATGGGGATAGGGCGGAGGTGTTGACCTTGGGTAGGGTGCTCTTTCCAAGAGCCGGTGCAGACTCGATGGGCTGAATGGCCTCCTTCTGCTCTGTAAATTCTATGATAATCTATGTATTTTATGACTCGGAGGGAAATTAATGTACTAATGACAAATTTGCAGATGACACAAAAATAGATGGAAGGCAAATGGTGAGGATGACACAAAGAATCTACAGACGGGTTATAAACAGGTTGGCGAGTGGGCAAAAATGTGGCAGATGGAATATAATGTAGAAATGAAATGAAAATCAAAATCGCTTATTGTCACAAGTAGGCTTCAAATGAAGTTATGCACTTTGGTAGGAAGAATAAAGGAGCTGAATATTTTAATGAGAAAGACTGCAGAAAGCTGCAGCACAGAGGGATTTGGGGATCCTCGTGCATAAATCACAACAAGCGATAGCACAGTGGTTAGCACTGTTGCTTCACCGCTCCAGAGTCCCAGGTTCGATTCCCGGCTTGGGTCACTGGCTTTGTAGAGTCTGCACGTCTCCCCGTGTCTGCGTGGGTTTCCTCCGGGCGATCCGGTTTTCCTCCCACAAGTCCCGAAAGACATGCTATTAGGTGAATTGGACATTCTGAATTCTCCCTCTGTGTACCCGAACTGGTGCCAGTGTGTGGCAACTAGGGGCTTTTCACAATAACTTCCTTGCAGTGTTAATATAAGCCTACTTGTGACAATAAAGATTATTATTAACAAGCTAGCATGCAGTGCAGCAGGTAATAGGGAACGAAAATTAATGTTGGCCTTTATTTGGCAGAAGGTATTTAGCAAAACATCGGGGGTTTTACACGTGAATGTGGAGCCCGGTCCCCTGGAAATCATTTTTGGGGTGTCGGATCGTCTCGAGTTGCAGGTGGGGGGCAGGCGTTGTAGCCTTTGCCTCACTGACTAGAACTCGAGGACACAGCCTCAGACTGAAGGGATGATCCTTTAAAACAGAGATGGAGGAATTTCTTCAGCCAGAGGGTGGTGAATCTGTGGAACTCTTTGCCGCAGAAGGCTATGAAGGCCAAATCAGTGAGTGTCTTGAAGGACAGAGGTAGATAGGTTCTTGATTTTGATTAATAAGGGATCGGGGTTATGGGGAGAAGACACATATCAGCCATGATTGAATGACGGAGCAGACTCGATGGGCCGAATGGCCAGATTCTGCTCCGATATCCTATGGTCTCTCCTTATGACAGCGTTCATGAGGCCAAACTGGGCTGACATGAACAGAATTGTTAAATGCTGACTAAATGTCGAGAGTTTAAGATCCAGGTTGAATCGGAGGCTATGGTTACCAATTATTAGGTCCAGCGTGTGCAAGCAACTAGCGAAAGGAATGGAGTGGAGTAGAGGTGTAGGAGCTGAAAAGAAAGCTTAGCAATGTTTGCAGCACGGTAGCACAGTGGTTAGCACTGTTGCATCACAGCTCCAGGGTCCCTAGTTCGATTCCCGGCTTGGGTCACTGTCTGTGCGGAGTCTGCATGTTCTCCCCGTGTCCGCGTGGGTTTCCTCCAGGTTCCTCCCACTGTCCAAAGACGTGCAGGTTAGGTGGATTGGCCATGCTAAATTGCCCTTAGTGTCCAAAAAGGTTGTGTTGGGTTACAGAGATAGGGTGGAGGTGTGGGCTTGGGAAGGGTGCTCTTTCCAAGGGCTGGTGCTGACTTGATGGGCCGAATGACCTCCTTCTGCACTGTAAATTCTTTGAATGTAGAGCAGGGGTGGCACAGTGGTTAGCACTGCTTCCTCACCGAGAACCTGGGGTTCAATGACAGCCCTTGTGGTCACTGTCCGTGTGAAGTTTGCACATCCGCCCCGTGTCTACATGGGTCACCACCCCCCCCCCCCTCCCCCTTACAACCCAAAGATGTGTAGTGAATTGGCCATGCTAAATTCCCCTTTTTTGGAAATAAATAATTGGGTACTCAATTTATTTTAAGAAAGCAATGTAGAGAAGGCAAAACCATTGTACGAGCTGTGCTATTTTCCTTGGGATGTATAGGGACAGCATCAAACTGGGGCAGTGCCATGGAGACAGGTCCTGAGAGAATTGGAGCAGGATCTCTTGGTTACCCCATCTCAAATGTCAGGTGGAATACCATCGCAACGATGGTGGCTATTATTGATCTGACTGATCAGGAAGCTCACGACACCTCTGTGCACTCTCCATCCTTGATATCAATTTCCATCTGAACCCAATTTGCCCCGAATACCCTCCTTGACCTCTGAATCTCTCCCCAGCACAAATGATGCAACCACAATGAGCAATTTGTTTCAGATGTTTCAATGTAAATCTCTCTATCCATACCCATTCCTTCCAATCTTGCCATCTCTCCTGGCTTCTGTCTACCAAGTTCTCAAACACAACATCATCTGACCACTTTCTTGTCCTCAGCACCCCCTATCCCACAACCTCCTTCCAGCTCCACCTTCTCCTGAATCTGCCCCTTGGAAGAACACTTTCCCCAGTGTTACGGTCATGATCGCCCACAGTATGTGGCCCTGACTATTTCACATCATCATTGCCCGAGAGAAGGTGGTGGTGAACTGCCTGCTCGAATACAACTGAGTAACATGCTAGGCCATTTCAGAGCGGTTAAAGTGTCAAACACTTTGATGTGGGCCTGGAGTCACTTGTAGGCCAGACCAAGTAAAGATGGCAGATTTCCAAATGGATTTTGGGGGGACGGGGGGCGGGGACTATTTAATTCATAATGATTGAACTTCTTAAATCAGTTTTTGTTAACATACAAGGGGAAAATGTTCATTCCTGTACGAGGAGTTTATATATAGACACGCTGTAAACAGTCTAACGGGAAACTTGCACAATACTACCGTCTATTGGGCAAGAAGAGTTATAACTCCGACAAAGTTAAATTTGAAGAAAGTGGACTTTGTAATCTTATAAAATGTAAATGTTAAGGATGGAATTACCAGGGCAGTAACAAAATCAGATAAATGTAATATACAAGTTTTCAACACAGACGAGAGGCATTTTATTGTTAAGCTGGAAGACTAATCTAAAGTGTGAAATACGTTACTGATCAATCTCCTGGACTTTGCCTCCCACAGTGTACAGTACAAGTTTCAAAAGGGTACAAAGTCACCCTGATAATCAGCCAGTGGATGGCATTCATAGTGTGGAACCATTCTGCACCCATTAGAATTTCCTTCTGTGCTTCTTCCCCGGGCAAGTTAGGTTAAACACACAAGTGTCAATAATAATTTGTGCAGATCACTTCCCCATGAACTGCACACAAAGGATCCCATTCACAAGCATGAAAACAATACCAAAGACTGGCTATGCAATATTTTAACAATTCATTTCAACTTTATTAAAGTTTGCCAAAAACTTTTGTACATCATGTTTGAGAAGCCTGAGGGATGTCAAATTCCTTCACGGTTTCTTGTTTCCCCATTTGGCCACCTTATTGTTGAATGGGCCCTTCATAAAGCGGTCAGATTTCAAGTATGCTGCAATCTTCTCTAGAGCCTGCAAAAATAAAATAAAAAAGGACACAAGCATTTGAGAGCACAATCGCTACAGATTAAAAATTGCAAAATTAAAAGCACACAGAAACCAAGAATGAGCCAAGTAGTTTAATTTCTTTATCTTTTGGAGGGGAAAAAAAAGAGCTTCCTTGCACTCAACAACATCCACAGACAAGAACTCTGCTCCAGAAAATTAGCGCAACCCTCAAATCTAACTCCATCGCCTTCCTCGAGTAGACTTGTTTTCCGATTGAAGACTAGGAGCTCTTATAGGACTCACAGTACATTGCATAAAATTCACCTTGCATTAATATCCCAGTTTATCACAGATCAATAATCCTCTCATTGTTGCCACTATTTCATTCTATACTTAAAACCGCAAGTTTAAAATGCAGAAAGCTACAAGAAAGAAATCTTTAGCTGCAAAAATCCCAGAGTGAAACCTGGCTTGAAATATCAAAAAAATACCATGGAGAAATGCTAATTAACAAATTCACAGGAGTCTGCTTACTAACACAAAAAGGATAAAATGTTTATTAACAGGAAAATATTTTTACACCTGACGAAAAGCTATGTGGTTACGTTCAGAGTTCAGTCAGCCAGTCCCGCCCAGTTAGATGATTCAATTCTGATCATCTTGCTGGACATTAGAACCAAGAAAATTACAGCACTGGAACAGGCCCTTCGGCCCTCCCAACCTGCGCCGATCCAGATCCTTTATCTAAACCTGTCGCCTATTTTCCAAGGATCTACTTCCCTCTGTTCCCCGCCCGTTCATATATCTGTCTAGATGCATCTTGAATGATGCTATCGTGCCCGCCTCTACTACCTCCGCTGGCAAAGCGTTCCAGGCACCCACCACCCTCTGCGTAAAAACCTTCCACGCACATCTCCCTTAAACTTTCCCCCTCTCACCTTGAAATCGTGACCCCTTGTACTTGAGACCTCCACTCTTGGAAAAAGGTTATTGCTATCCACCCTATCCATACCTCTCATAATTTTGTAGATCTCAATCAGGCCCCCCCCCCCCCCCCCCCCCCCCCCCCCCCCCCCCCCCCCCCCAATAACCTCCATCTTTCCAACGAAAACAATCCTAATCTACTCAACCTTTCTTCATAGCTAGCACCCTCCATATCAGGCAACATCCTGGTGAACCTCCTCTGCACCCTCTCTAGAGCATCCACATCCTTCTGGTAATGTGGCGACCAGAACTGCACGCAGTATTGCAAATGTGGCCTAACCAAAGTCCTATACAACTGTAACATGACCTGCCGACTCTTGTACTCAATACCCCGTCCGATGAAGGCAAGCTTGCTGTATGCCTTGACCACTCTATCGACCTGCGTTGCCAACTTCAGGGTACAATGGACCTGAACTCCCAGATCTCTCTGTACATCAATTTTCCCCAGGACTCTTCCATTGACCGTATAGTCCGCTCTTGAATTAGATCTTCCAAAATGCATCACCTCGCATTTGCCTGGATTGAACTCCATCTGCCATTTCTCTGCCCAACTCTTCAATCTATCTATATTTTCCTGTATTCTCTGACAGTCCTCCTCGCTATCTGCAACTCCACCAATCTTAGTATCATCTGCAAACTTGCTAATCAGTCCACCTATCCTTCATCCAGATCATTTATGTATATCACAAACAACAGTGGTCCGAGCACGGATCCCTGTGGAACACCACTAGTCATCTATCTTTCTCCATTTTGAGACACTCCCTTCCACCACTACTCTCTGTCTCCTGTTGCCCAGCCAGTTCTTTCTCCATCTAGCTAGTACACCCTGAACCCCATATGACTTCACTTTTTCCATCAACCTGCCATGGGAAACTTTATCAAATGCCTTACTGAAGTCCATGTATATGACATCTACAGCCCTTCCCTCATCAATTAACATTGTCACTTCCTCAAAGAATTCTATTAGATTTGTAAGACATGACCTTCCCTGCACAAAACCATGCTGCCTATCACTGATAAGTCTATTTTCTTCCAAATGTGAATAGATCCTATTCCTCAGTATCTTCTCCAACAATTTGCCTACCATTGACATCAAGCTCACAGGTCTATAATTCCCTGGATTATCCTTGCTATCCTTCTTAAACAAAGGGACAACATTAGCAATTCTCCAGTCCTCCGGGACCTCACCCGTGCTCAAGGATGCTGCAAATATATCTGTTAAGGCCCCAGCTATTTCGTCCCTCGCATCCCTCAGTAACCTGGGATAGATCCCATCTGGACCTGGGGACTTGTCCACCTTAATGCCTTTTAGAATACCCAAAACTTCCCCCTTCCTTATGCCGACTTGACCTAGAGTATTTAAACATCCATCCCTAGCCTCAACATCCGTCATGTCCCTCTCCTTGGTGAATACCGATGCAAAGTACTCATTAAGAATCTCTCCTCTGACTCCACGCATAAATTCCCTCTTTTGTCTTTGAGTGGGCCAATCCTTTCTCTAGTTACCCTCTTGCTCCTTATATACGAATAAAAGGCTTACCCTTCCCTCAACCAAGTCTCAGTAATACCAATATCATATTCCCAGGTACTAATCCAAGCCCTAAGGTCATCTGACTTACCTGTTACACTTATCGCATTAAAACAAATGCACTTCAGACCACCTGTCCCTTTACGTTCATCATCTCTTCCCTGTCTACTCTTCCCCTTAGTCACATTGAGTTTATTATCTAGTACCTTACTGGCTTTAGTTGCTGCCTCTTTACTGACCTCTAACTTCCTAATCTGGTTCCCATACACCAATCAAGCCTTTCGCTGATACTTGCTTCAAAAATCACATTTCTTACCTCAAAATGCTGGACAAAATCCTTCAGGTTTTTAAACTCATCCAGACACTTGGGTTCCAATACACGATGCTCGTCAAAGAGTTCATACATTAGAAAATCGACAAAAGTGATCTGGCAGGGAGGAAGGTTTAAAAAAAAAAACATTTTAAAATTTGTTTACTACAAAGACTAGTTTTGAGATTTGGAATTAAATCAGGTGGATGGAGTCCTTAAGTTACCAAAATAAACTCCTCACACCCTCAATTCATCAGGTACTCAACCCTGCGGAATCCCAGAAAGCTTACAAAGAAAAGTACAGCACAGGAACAGGCCCTTCGGCCCTCCAAGCCTGTGACGACCATGCTGCCCGTCTAAACTAAAATCTTCTACACTTCTTGGATCCGTATCCCTCTATTCCCATCCTATTCATGTATTTGTCAAGATGCCCCTTACACGTCACTATCGCCCTGTACGGTTGTTTACTTATCTGAAGCTGCACATTTAAAGTTTGTCTCATTTCATTCACTGTGGCCAGCATCTGTTACCCATCCCTAATTGCGCACGGGTCGCTGATGTGGGTGAGCCGCCTTCTGGGACTGCTACAGCCATGGTAAGGACGGTACTCCCATTAGGCGGGGAGTTCTTTCAACCTTTCAAGCCAGTGGTGGGTCAACGACGGCCCGGGGGCCTCATGCAGCCCACCTGGGTTCAGAGGGCGTCCCACAAGACCGTTGCCACATTCCACTGATTTGCGTCCGCATCGGTTTTTTTCCTACCGGTATGACTGAAGTGATGCACACATAAAGCGAGGGCGAGTGAAGTGAGGAGCGTGCTGATCGCTCACAACATTAACTGTAGTAAGAAGTCTTACAACACCAGGTCAAAGTCCAACAGGTTTATTTGGAATCTCCAGCTTTCGGAGTGAGTCACCTGATGAAGGAGCAGCGCTCCGAAAGCTAGTGATTCCAAACAAACCTGTTGGACTTTAATCTGGTGTTGTAAGACTTCTTACTGTGCTCACCCCAGTCCAATGCCGACATCTCCACATCATGACATTGACTGAGAGTGTGCACTCCCTCTGCATCCAGTGTAAATATTTCCTTTTTAGACTATTTGAAGTTGATGACAGTTCTATTCGTAGGTAAATGATTAAGCATTTTCTGTAGCTCATGAAATATTTGGCGTGTACTAAACGTATTTAACCTTATTCATGGGGCCGCAGTTAGTGAACAAGACGGATTTGAATCTTGTGGCCCACTGAAATGAAGGAGGGTCACTCACGGGGCCCACTCACTGGTCCAGGTCGTCCATTGCTGATTCAAGCTTTGGAGCCTGTAGTCGTTTCCAGGGACGGAGGACTCGCAAACCAAGATTTATCCATTGAGAGTAGGAAATAGCCCGGCCTCTTCATTCCAGTTATATTCTAAACCTAGTGAAAAGACAACTGCTGTGCCACAACAGAATTGGGAGAGAGCTCGCTGTTTTTATATAGGAATCAACACAAACAGGCTCCCACTGATGTAAACTGACTTGTGGTGGATCGTGATGCATTTTAGTTTACACTTTCTGCAAAATCACCAACATGACCCAGGCAAGATTCAGCTTAAAATGCAAGCCGCAACATTCAAATCCTCTTGGTAACATGTTAGACCGACTCCTCAGCAAATCAGACGCAGAGAAAGAGAGCGAAGTCCAGTCAAAGATCTGTAGGTCATCGGATCTATTTTTGTCAGATGTCAGAGGGCCTCAAGAGGGTCATCTTAAGCTGCTAACTGGAGACCAGGTGGGACACAGGCTCCTCAAAGCAGCACAAAGAAGATTTGTCTCCTTGCGCCAGCTAAACGAAAGAGCGCCCTGCCCGATGTGCAAAATTCAAACAGCCAGAGAACATGTGGAGTGTTGATGTATTGATGAAGTGCAAACAAACTCCTCACTTCACGAGGGTGGCCACCAGCATTGCTGCAACATTATCATCATCTGCCTTAGGAAATGCACGGAATACAAATGAATTGGCCTCCCTCAATTGCTTTAGTGCAAGTGGAGGGGGAGGGAACAGAAAACAAACTCATAACAACCCTCTATTCTATAGCACAGCTCCCGAGTCAAAGACCGCGAGCCGCCCAGTTAGCCTATGTGTCAAGAAACTGTTACATTTCACATAGTGAGGTGGTGAAGAACAGAACTGGAATCTACCCTTTACACACTTGCAAGCTTTTTAGTTAATGAAACGCACATTACAAACATACACCTCAAAACCCAACCACTGTTTCAGATTGCTCCTATACACGGGAGCACAAGAGAATCCCCACTAACTGTCCACCGCAAACACTCAATTAACATACCAGCAAGCAAAGAACGCAGGGGATTACTGAAGAGCGGTGAAGCCCAGAGACAAAATGGACAAGGAGAGGGGGGATGCAATACGTAAAAGGCGGCAAGGTTTGAAGAAGTCGGTGTGTAGATGGTATTTTAAACTGAGGTGCACCAAACCCTCGCGCATTTTTAAACCTGGAACCCAGGCCGCAAGACATGAATTGAATTGGTTTCAGCAGCATGTTGCAAATGGAGAGGTGGCGGCCTTTAAAAGTACTGCACCATCACCTCTCCAGGCTGGAATGCTTAGGACCAAGTCATTTCTGGGTTTCAGAATTTTCTGGATTATAGAATGACATTACAATGCCTAGCCGCATCGTTGATGTAAATATTTAGCTGAAACGTAAAACAGTTTTAAAGCATTACAAAGCTGTAATGAACGTGGTTTTACAGATCCAAATACTGCCTGCTCCCAAAGTACTGTAGTAAGATTATGCCCACAACCACACCAGAAAAACCTGGGAACTGCTCAAAAATATTACTGGATGATTGGTGTTTTCCCCGAACAATAGGTTTCCAGATTGGTGAGGTTGCAGTGCACCAAGTTCCTTCTTGGTCTCGCGTCAAGCGGAGCTTCATCATTCCTTATCAACATGCCCAACCAGAATAAATGACAAGCCAAAATTTTTTTTAAAAAGGAGCTGGTCCCAACATAGTTGGTGCAGCGTCCGCCGGGAAGCAAACTTACCTTGTCACCTGCAAACCAAGGTTTCTTCCCCAGAAAGTCGGAGAACTGCTTCAACAGGTTCGGTAGGCCTTTCAGATATTCCGCCTTCAGATTTTTCTGCAGCAAAAGTCAGGCAACAAACGGTTACATTCTCAAATCCCGATTACGAGTTCATACCCTGAACAATGAACTTGCGCAACATCTTTTAAGCATTTATAATCCTGCAAGTTTTTAAGGAATCACCTTGTAGAAAAGGGCAGGTGCAGCCATAAAGTCGGAACGGAGTGAAATTCATTTTCCTGGAATCAGCAATTCTTGCCGATTGTGTTAAAAGGTCGGGAGGCGTTTTTTTTTTTTTTTACTGTTTTGAAAATCGATTTTTGCATAGTCAGCACTCGAGGCGTTATCGGTTTCATTTAAAAAAAAAATCACGCCAGCCGAGATTATAACTCGTGAAGCATTTAATTGATTACTGCAAATTAATCCGCACCATCCCACAACTCAAATACGGGAGCATCTAACACACTAGGTGTTTCTTTTCATTACCAAGCACGGCGGAGCGTATCGCTTCGGACACATTCACAAAGCAGCGGCAGGCGCGAGGACAGGATTTTAATTTAGATCCCGTTTGGGAGCACCAGAATAGGCTCCATTCATGCTAGATCTGAGCATCGCCGTCCACTTATGGGGAACTCTATTTCACCACGCAGTCAGCTGTACGAGCCGCTGCCTTGATCGCCCCCATTCAGTTTGTGTCGCAGGGCAGCACAGTGGCCCATCGCCGACCGGAGAATTGCCGGGGGAGCCGCTGCCAATGGCCCCCGACCGGCGCAATTCCTGCCCCCGCCGAAAAACCGGCAGCGGAGGAATCCGGCAGCCGGGATTCACGCCGCCTCCCGACGATCCTTCGGCCCGGCCGGGGGGGGGGGGGGGGGGGGGGGGGGGGGGTCGGACAATCCCGCCCAGGATCCTTTCTATTTCTGATCTTCAACAGTAAACACCAAAAGCTATCACATAAAATACAATATACAGGTACACGCTCCAGGTGGCTTTGTCATTACTTCTGGCTGGTAAAGTGATGATTCATATTGGGGTGGGGGGGGGGGGGGGGGGCAGGCATCAGGAATTCTGGTTAGTCGCACATTCTGGTTAGTAGAGTTCCAAATAAAACATTGCTTACTGTAAATAGGAATAAGGGAGGTGAGGGGGATTCTTATTTGCACTAATCATCGCCAGTTTTATAATTATGAAGCTATGGAAAAAAGCCTGATGTGGGCTTAACTCCGCTAAGCTAACTAAGAGACGACATTTATTTAAAAAGTTGATGTAGTCGTTTGACTATTACACACTGATCATCGTAGAGGTAGATAGATGAGAGAGATGTGTTACACTGCAGTTTCAGATTCACGGATATCTGAACAATTTCTTTATACGTCCACAACCCCCCCCCCCCAAAATAAACCTAACACAAATCTGGAGTTGTTTCAAATAGTACTGAATCTCAATTGCAACGCTGACAGCAAGTCAGTGGATGGGATGAACTTCTACAATGTAACCAATGCATTATTCCCGTGTAAATGTACAGCTATGTCCCTCGAAAAAGAGAAACGTCTAACTTGTAAAACCAGTGGGAAAGTTCGTGCAGCGCAACAAGAGCGTCGACATTGTGGATCCAGTCTCAGGGGTCGCTGCTGCCTTTCCTACACTTTTATTCTTCACGCAGAACATCTGAAGGGCGATCACAAGATGCATGACTGCAAAGTTTTAAATGTTAGTGAGTCTCCTGTGGGGGTTCACAGTTAACTGAAAGAAATGATCATATTTTTACGTGGCGATTCTGCAGCATTGGATGACCAGCTGATGAACGATTACCGGAAAATGAACAGTTTCTCTCTCTCTCTGCACAGATGCTGCCAAACCCTGACCATTCCAGCATTTTCTGCTTCAAAGATTCATCACCACCTCTGCAGCTGTGGCCAACAGCACCATCATGTGGTGAGCTTGGCAATAGCAAGTGTTACCATTCCTGTATCGCCTATTCACATTCAAACACATATTTAAAACAATGTAAATCTTCCAAAGCGCAACTAACAAATGCCGTCAAACAAATCTCAACATCGAGCGAAATCTGGAAACAGGAGCCGGAGTGACCAAATGATTGTTCAGAGGTAGGTTCGAAAAGTGAAAGGGGTGTCATGGTGGCACAGTGGTTAGCACTGCTGCCTCAAGACACCAAGGACCCGGGTTCGATCCCGGCTCTGGGTCACTGTCCGTGTGGAGTTTGTACATTCTCCCCGTGTCTGTGTGGGTCTCGCCCACAGATGTGCAGGGTAGGTGGATTGGCCAAGCTGAACGGTCCCCGAATTGGAAAAAAATTGGGTGCGCTAAAAGATTTGAAAAGGGAGAAATGATGAGGTTTGGGGTGGAATTTCCAGAGCTGGGTGGCTAGACAGCTGAAGGTGCAGCCCTGCAGCAGGGCAATGAACTTCTGATGTGCAAGAGCCCAGAATTGGAGCAGAGCGGGGATTGCAATAGGGTTGGCAGGCTGGAGGGGGTTTGGCAAACAATACTAATAAAGAAAGCGAATGGAATGATGGAATTTATAGCTAAGGGAATTGAGTATAATGATAAGGGGTGTTGCAACTATACAAGGCATTGATATAGAACATTACAGCGCAGTACAGGCCCTTCGGCCCTCGATGTTGCGCCGACCTGTGAAATCACTCTAAAGCCCATCTACACTATTCCCTTATCGTCCATATGTCTATCCAATGACCATTTGAATGCCCTTAGTGTTGGCGAGTCCACTACTGTTGCAGGCAGGGCATTCCACGCCCTTACTACTCTGAGTAAAGAACCTACCTCTGACATCTGTCCTATATCTATCTCCCCTCAATTTAAAGCTATGTCCCCTCGTGCTAGACATCACCATCCGAGGAAAAAGGCTCTCACTGTCCACCCTATCCAATCCTCTGATCATCTTGTATGCCTCAATTAAGTCACCTCTTAACCTTCTTCTCTCTAATGAAAACAGCCTCAAGTCCCTCAGCCTTCCCTCATAAGATCTTCCCTCCATACCAGGCAACATTCTGGTAAATCTCCTCTGCACCCTTTCCAATGCTTCCACATCCTTCCTATAATGCGGCGACCAAAATTGCACGCAATACTCCAAATGCGGCTGCACCAGAGTTTTGTATAGCTGCAACATGACCTCATGGCTCCGAAACTCAATCCCTCTCCCAATAAAAGCTAACACGCCGTACGCCTTCTTAACAACCCTCTCAACCTGAGCGGCAACTTTCAGGGATCTATGTACATGGACACCGAGATCTCTCTGCTCATCCACACAGTCAAGAATCTTACCATTAGCCCAGTACTCTGTCTTCCTGTTATTCCTTCCAAAATGAATCACCTCACACTTTTCTGCATTAAACTCCATTTGCCACCTCTCAGCCCAGCGCTGCAGCTTATCTATGTCCCTCTGTAACCTGTAACATCCTTCCGCACTGTCCACAACTCCACCGACTTCAGTGTCATCTGCAAATTTACTCATCCATCCTTCTACGCCCTCCTCCAGGTCATTTATAAAAATGACAAACAGCAGTGGCCCCAAAACAGATCCTTGTGGTACGCCACTAGTAACTGGACTCCAGTCTGAACACTTCCCATCAACCACCACCCTTTGTCTTCTTCCAGCTAGCCAATTTCTGATCCAAACTGCTAAATCTCCCTGAATCCCATGCTTCCGTATTGTCTGCAGTAGCCTACCGTGGGGAACCTTATCAAATGCTTTACTGAAATCCATATACACCACATCAACTGCTTTACCCTCATCCACCTGTTTGGTCACCTTCTCAAAGAACGCAATAAGGTTTGAAAGGCACGACCTACCCTTCACGAAACAGTGTTGACTATGTCTAATCAAATTATTCCTTTCCAGATGATTATACACCCTATCTCTTATAAACCTTTCCAAGATTTTGCCCGCAACAGAAGTAAGGCTCACTGGTCTATCGTTACCGGGGTTGTCTCTACTCCCCTTCTTGAACAAGGGGACAACATTTGCTATCCTCCAGTCTTCTGGCACTATTCCTGTAGACAAAGATGACTTAAAGATCAAAGCCAAAGGCTCAGCAATCTCCTCCCTAGCTTCCCAGAGAATCCTAGGATAAATCCCATCCGGCCCAGGGGACTTATCTATTTTCACCCTTTCCAGAATTGTTAACACCTCCTCCTTATGAACCTCTAGTCTAATACTTCTAGTCTAGTACCACACCTGGAGTATTGCACACAGTTTTGGTCCCCTTAGTTGAGCAAAGATGCAGTGGCATTGGAGGCAGTTCAGAGGAGGTTCACCAGATTGATTCCAGAGATGAGGGGTTTGTCGTATGAGGAGAGATTGAACCCAGTTTAGGACTATACTCTAGAGTTTAGAAGAATGAGGGGAGACCAAATTGAGGAGCACAAGATAATAAAAGGTATGGACAAAGTAAATGTGGAACGGATGTTTCCTCTTGTGGGGCATTCTAGAATGAGAGGTCATAGTCTCAGGATAAGGCGTAGCGAAGTTAAAACGAAGATGAGAAGATACTTCTCCCAAAGGGTTGTGACTCTGGAATTCGCTCCCCAGAGTGCAGTGGATGCTTGGACAGTGAGTAAATTTGAGGAGGAGATAAGACAAATTTTTAACCGGTATGGTGGAGTTGAGGCCAGGATGAGATCAGTCAAGACTGAATGGGGGACTAGACTCGATGGGCCAAATGGCCTAATTCTGCTCCTATATGTTATGAACTTACAAACTAAGGGCAAGGATGAGGAGAGATTTCAAAAAGGTCAATTTTTTTAAAAAAAGTTGTCTAACTGGGAACCAACAAAATGCAACGAGCACAAGGATAATGGGGTTTGGTGCAAGTTAGATTCGGGGTTGAAAACCTATAAACAATTTATTAACTGTGGATAATACAAAACAAAAGATATATAACAGCAAGATCAAGCACAAGCAATCTCTCTCCTGCTTCCTCCAGCCAGTTTGAGGGGTCACCTGACTCCAACATTCACTTATATACTAGTGAGACTCCTAGTGGTCAGTTGGTGAA
Source organism: Scyliorhinus torazame (assembly GCF_047496885.1). Lineage (NCBI taxonomy): Eukaryota > Metazoa > Chordata > Chondrichthyes > Carcharhiniformes > Scyliorhinidae > Scyliorhinus > Scyliorhinus torazame. Next base: position 11,527,274 of record NC_092723.1, on the reverse strand, counting down.
ATACAATACAACCATGATATCACTATATCCCCTTTCCTTTGAAGGAATAAATTAATACAACATCAGTATATTTACATGTAATATGAGCCTATGAGTCTAACAGTATTATTATTTTTTATTTCTAAAAAATGGTTTAGCAAATATCTATATATATTTTTTAAATTTAGAGTACCCAATTAATTTTTTCCAATTAAGGGGCAATTTAGCTTGGCCAATCCACCTACTCTGCACATCTTTTGGGTTGTGGGGGCGAAACCCACGCAGACACGGGGAGAATGTGCAAACTCCACACGGACAGTGACCCAGAGCCGGGATCGAACCTAGGACCTCAGCGCCATGAGGCAGCAGGGCTAACGCACTGCGCCACCGTGCTGCCCTGGCAAATATATGTATTACAAACACACACAAGAACAGCAAGCAAATTATGTACAAATAGTCCAAATCTACAAATTGAGTCAATCAGGTTTTCTTCTGATTCTAGTTGATCTTCCCAAAGTTTGACTTTGCTGCTCAGAACTTGTAGATTCAATGTTCTCCATGACATTCTCATGCTCAGGAACTGCTGAACTATCTGGACACTGCAGCCGCCGTTGATTCTGACGTAGATTCATCATCCATCACATTGTTGTGAAAGTCTTCCCTGGTTTTCAACAGCACGCAATGATTTCTTCTTAAAACCAACCCTTCCTCTGTCTGTACATTGTAGGAACGAGGTGCTACTTCAAGTACAATGGCTTTTCTCAACCAATTGCCTGAATCTTTTACTTTCACAGTGTCATCTGCTCAGAGGTGGTAACGTTCTGGATACTCTTATCATAGAACTGCTTTTGTTTTGCTTTAATCTTTTGCCTTTCCTGCAGTACCACTGAATTCTCCTCCATCTTTGCAAAGTATGGAAGTGTGGCATGCAACCTTCTATTCATGAACATCTCTGCTGGCGGCCTACCAGGTTGACAACGGTGACGCTCTGTAACTCAATAGTGCAAGATATGGATCACCTCTACCCCGTAGAGGTACAGGTTCTCTTCCTGGTGCCTGTATCACAGGTTTTGCATCCTCTTTGAGTTGTGTCTTGTATGTGAATAGTAGTGCTAAAACCTGTGCACACATCGCTGAATTTGTTGATAGTGTTCTTAGAATCATTGGACCTCATGCTTCACAGGACTGATGACCTAATTATGAATCCAAGCCCTCGGATACAATATACAATGGACAAAATAAATGGTGTTCTTCATGACCACACTCAGATTACAAGCACCATAACATTTAATGCTTGAACCATTATAATCTCTCAGAGATATTTTGTGATTTCTTCTAATCGGTTGAATTTTTACATTTTTTAATCGTGCTGATTAAATTGGCTTTGGCACCAGTGTCTAACTTCAATTGGACCACTGTACCGTTCACTTCCAAGTGGTGGCAGCCATTTGTCCTCATAACTGTTGAGCTCCACCCACCTCCACGATGATATAGCTTTCCAGGGCTCACAATGCTTTTAAATTCATTGTAGCTTTAAGTCCCAAACCAAAACAACTTTGGGCTAAATTTCTTTGCAAGCAGTGGAGACACCTCGTCTCCAATTCTTGAGCTAAGTAAGTGTTCCTATTGTTTGATGATCTCAACTTTCTGGCTGTTAACCCCTTAAGTCAACATGGCTCGAACTTTGTAAGTGTAATAGTCATTGAGATGTTTAAGTTGCATACATCCCATTTTCTATAGATAAACTGTAATCTTCCCAGAACTTAAAAATGTTGCTTAAGGGGCGGCATGTGGCGCAGTGGTTAGCACTGGGACTGCGGTGCTGAGGACCCGGGTTCAAATCCCAGCCCCGGGTCACTGACGGTGTGGAGTTTGCACATTATCTCCATGTCCGCGTGGGTTTCACCCCCTCAACCCAAAGATGTGCAGGGTAGGTGAATTGGCCACGCTAAATTGCCCCTTAATTTGAAAAAAAAATAATTGGGTACTCTAAATTTATTTTTTAAATTGTTGCTTAAATGTTACGATGAACCATAAACAGTTATTTATATAGTTATTTATTTTAAATGGAGCATCAGTTTGCAATATTTTTTAAGTACTGGAGAAGTCTTTGATGTCTCCAAAAAATTATTCCTCTCAGTTATTAATCCAACAAACAAAATGATGTTTCATCACTGGAGACTGTGTCTTCCACTGTGCTGACGGATGTGGGGCTGAGTTTTGAGTAATGATTCTGAACAGTGATTTTTTGTTTGTTTGTTTGCATCTGGAACAAAACTTGCCAAACAGCGGACACTGCCTTTATTTGTGGGCTTTGACCATATCTTTTACACAGAAATACTTGGTCCTGATCTTTAACCTGGTTGTTGGTGTGCAAGGAACTGCAGGATTAAAAAATGATGCATGGAAAAGCCCAGAGTGCAGAGAACACCTCAGCAACAGTGAGGCTGACAATCCATGGTCGCCACCAACTCTCAGAAACCTAAAGTTTGTGCTGAAATGGTTCAGATTTTGTAGCAAAAATGGTTTGGTTAAGGTACTTAGTTATTTATGCTTGCATAAACGATGATGCGACTTCAGGTCAGGAGCAGGCGTGCGATTAAATGCCAATGTCTGAAAGTTACTGCTGGAATTGTGCCACTCCACCGTGAAGGCTTTTCTTCGTCTGCCTCGCTACTGAATATCCTGACGTTTCCACGCTCGCAGGGTAGATAACAAACTAAACGCAACACATAACATCAAATTCTGCAAGTGCAAGGACTCTGTTAATACAAGATAATTGTTAATTACTACCAGTCAATTTAACTGGCACTGAAGTCTGGAATCTCTTTCCTTCAGGTATCAATTGTTTGAGTTTTTTTTTTTAAATGGAATGTTTTTGGTTTTTTTAATTTGTCCTTGGTTTCTCGCATTCCAACATTCAATTCCCTCACTTTCTGCACCCCGATTTGACACTGAATTCACCCCCTTCTAACTTACAGTTCCTTCTCAATATTCAGTGCCCCTCCCCCGCCCCACACACCTCAATCTGACCGGTTAAGATACACAGTTTGTGTCTCGGTGCACTCAGATCCCAGGTGCCATGTTTCCCCTCACTGGACAGCTATCAGCTCACAGGACTGGCAACTTTGAGTGTTTTGAGCGAAAGGGTTCAGCTGCAAGTCTAACTCGCAGAAGCCGGCATTAAGTGCTCTGCTGCAGAAAAACCTTTTTGTTATTTAACACTGTAAAGACCTACGACACCGTCTCCTACAGGCGTAACTGGTACTGCAAACGTTGAGCAATCCCACGGTGGTCTTGTTGAACAGGGGGCCATTTCCAAGTTGGATTTGGATTTGATTTATTGTCACGTGTACCAAGGCACAGTGAAAAGTATTGTTCTGTGAACAGTCCAGGCAGATCGTTCCATACATGAAAAAACATAGGACATACATAAATACACAATGTAAATACATAGACACGGGTATTAGGTGAGCAGATGAAGTGTGTCATAGAATTTACAGTGCAGAAGGAGACCATTCAGCCCATCGAGTCTGCACTGGCCCTTGGAAAGAGCAATCTCCCCAAGCCCACACCTCCACCCTCCTCGTAATCCCAACCAACCTTTTTGACACTAAGGGCAATTTATCGTGGCCAATCCACCTGACCTGCACATCTTTGGACTGTGGGAGGAAACCGGAGCACCCAGAGGAAACCCACGCACACACGGGGAGGATGTGCAGACTCCACACAGACTGTGACCCAAGCCGGGAATCGGACCTGGGACCCTGGAGCTGTGAAGCAACTGTGCTAACCACAATGCTACCGTGCGGCCCATAGTGTAGTACTACTCAGTAGACATTTTTAAAAGGTTAGTACGATTATAAGAGATGTATGAAGAGGATCTGAGGGACAGAGATCGCACAGAGTCGCCAAGCTCTGGGGCCCCACCTTGAGCTCACTCCAGCATGGTCCAGAACTATCAGAAAACGCAGCTAAAGGTTAATTTCCCCCCCCCCCCCCCCCCCCCACATCCAGTACAGTTAATCACTATAAGTCAGAATAATCTATAAAAGAGATGGGGCAGTGAATACTGACAGCAATAGAAATCCCAGCTTCTCATCTGAAAATGGAATACGAATTCAAAGATTCAAACCACGAGGTTTTCGTATGATTATCATCCATTTGGCTATTTATTTGAAAGAACTTCTGAATTAACCCAACTCCCTTCCTCTTTCCCAATCATCATGTAATTTTTAAAAAAATATATTTTTTATTCTCCTTTTTGCACATTTTCTCCCAAATTTACACCCAACAATAAACAATAATCAGTAACAAATATGTCAGTCCCCATATCAATAACAACGATCCCATCCTCCCACCAAACCCCCAAACATCAGCCCGCATGTTAACATAAAGAAATGACAAAAAGGAATCAGGAATCACCCATAGTCACCATTAACACATACAGTCGTCGTCCCCCCCCCCCCCAAATCACGCAATTTTTAAAATGCAAATTAATCGGCACTATATGCCAAAATTACCTTTATTACTAATCCTGTCTCGAGCGGTTTTTGAATATGCCGCTCAGAAATACTTGCAAAAAAATTGGTGGCTGGTTACAATAGGAGAACCACCCGAGAATGTTGAAAAGTGTTATTTCCAGACGGAGCAAAACTGAAGATTAAACTTTTCTCTCTCCCAGTTGCCAATTTCAAGTGACTTTAAAAAGGTTAAGTGAGGTGATTTTGAGTTAATATACAGCCGGAGACCACAGCGCCGTCTGCTGGCAGAAAATGGCAGAGCAAAAGCCTGGAATGATTTCTGATCCGTGAATTCTGTGGTGTTAGAGGGGTGGTGGGCGCGGACGGCTAATGTCATTCCTGTATTTAAGAAGGGACATGTCCAGGGAATTTACAGGCCCTCAGCTCAAAATCAGTGGCAGAAAAAATAATGAAATCCTTTCTAAAGGAGATACGGAAGACCATCTAGAAATGTGAAATCTAATTATGGCAGGCATAGATTTCAAAAGGGAAAATCTTGCTTTATCAAAACAATTTTTTTTTTTTTTTTTTTTAAAAAGAGTACCCAATTTTTTTTTTTTTGCCCGATTAAGGGGCAATTTAGTGTGTTCAAACCACCTAACCTGCACATCTTTGGGTTGTGGGGTGGGGGAAATCTTGCTCGACCAACCTCACTGAATTTGTCTCAAGATGGTAAGAGAGAGAGTAGACAAAGGTAATTCGATAGATGTAATTTATCTGGATTTTCAAAGGGCCTTTGATAAAGTGACCCAGAACAGACTAATAAATAAGGTCAGGTGACGTGGAGTCAGAGGACATGTGGTACAGTGGAATGTGAGCTGCATTAAGCAGAGAGTAGGGAGAGCAAAGGGTAGTTATTCAGAGCAGCAGAAGGTGGGATATGATGTTCTATTGATCAGTGCTGGAACCACTGCTGTTCACAATTTATATTCGAGAGTTGGATTTGAAATAAAAAATATAATTTCTAAATTTGTTGATTATGTCAAATTGGAGGAATAGTCAATACGGAGTGCTAGGAAAACAAAAGTAGTTTTAAGGGACTTATTTTTGTATTGGTAAACATAAGAAATCAGGGATCGTTTTAAGTGGGTTTAATTTAATGTTTCAGTGCTTGGAAGGGCAAAACCTATTGTTAGATTCATGTTGGACATGGGTATTTGTATGTGTGGGGGTTGGTTTCAATTCAATCTGTGATTTTATTGGGCATGAAGATTGATGCATGATCAATCACTACTGAAGTGAATTGTAGTCCAATTGAAGGCTTTATTGAACAAGTAGTTACCCCAGGAGCTCCGGTACAGAATGACTGCTGTGGGTGAAACACAGACTCTTATGCTCCACCTGCTGGGCGGAACCAGCAGGCAGGTTCCACCACTCATACTACAGTATAAGGTACATCCCACCTAGGTACCACAATACCCCTAGTATAGCCTACCTCAAATAAAGCTCAGGGCCTTGTCCGGTACAGAAGCTTTTAAGTTTTAGTTTAGCTAATTTGATTGCAGTTGGAGTTAGGTAGTGAGGGAGGAGGCAGTTCACACAGCTCTGCTCGATGCAGTTGGTTTTAGAAGGCTAAAAAGGGAACGTCTCTCTCAGCCTTGCTAGAAGAAAAGCGATACTATGGAGTAATAATTAAGAAAACAGATGCCATAAACCTAAAGTCTAGCTAGTTAAGGAAACTCGAGAAATTAAATATCCAGGAAGTCTGGAGTTAACAGAACAGAGAACACTAGGAACCAGAACAGATTACGGTTTAGTAAAGTCACAGAGAGCTGAAAGGGTGTTGGATCATGTGAGGCCACAGTAGTGTCAACAGGTTGGGCGACATTATTTGAAATAACTGTGAAAATCAGTGGCTGGACCTCGGAGTTTGTGTAAAAACCTTTAAGACAAAGGGAACCTGAAGGTTGAGAGATGTAAAACCTGAAAGTGAAACCTCGACGCAAACAGCGGAGGGAAAGCTTAATTTGAAAGAAGACCTGAAAGTGTGACTTTTGAAACCAAAATTTGAAATAACTCATGGGAAAGCCGGAGTTCAGTGAGACAAGGTGGCTCACGGTATAAGAATCATCTGGGGGGGATTTGGAGGAGAAATCCAGACATTCACTTGGGTTCAAAGAGCAGTGTGTCTGACCACAGTCATATTGTGCGCTTAAAAGGGACTTTGTGTGTTCATGAGACCACTGTAGCTCAAGATGTACTTTGTAATCTGTGTTAATCTTAACATCGGTGTATGTGGGGGGAGTGGAAAAAGAGGGAAAAGAGCACAGGAATATTGCATCATAATCCAATTTTTTCATATTTAATTTTTTTCTGTTGTTAAAACTAATTAGCAGTCCCATGACTCTGTTCCTCCACATTTTATAAGAAAAAAGCTACGGTCGTTTGAGCCAGGATTTCATCTAGGGATCTTCTCACCCCGTTGTCGCATCAGCCGGAATCATTGCCGGGGGTGGGAGGGGGATTACAACAAATTATAGGAGGACATTACAGAATAGGCAAAATAATTTGTGAATGAAGATCGATACAGTTAAGTTGAGATAGTACACTTTGGTAGGATGAATAGGGAGGTCACTTATTACTTCGAAGTTGAGGGTCTAGTTGGGGTAGAAGTATTAGAGGATCTTGCAGTATAGATACATGGATCATTAAGGTTCCGCCACATATCTAGAGGGATAGAATTGAAAAGCAGGGAAGTTATGCTTAACCTGTACCGACCCTTGATTAAACCACACAGTCCTGGTCGTCATGTTATACAAAAGGATATAAAGGCTCTGAAGAGGGTGCGGAGAAGATTTACAAGGATACCAGAAATACATATACATTCACATCAGGAAAGGGTGGAGAGGCTGAAAAATTAAGGTTGATCGAATCATTTTTTAAAAAAATTATGCAAGATTTAGATGGATAATGTTTACTCTTCTGGAGAAGAACATTATTAGGAGGCCATTTGTATAAGATAGTAAACTAAGTGATGCTGTAGGAAATTCAGGAGGAACATCTTTGCCTACAAAGTGGTGAGTGTGTGGGACCAGGGAGTGGTTTAAGTGAATATTATAGATGGATTAAAAGGGGAAGCTGGAGAAGCTCGCGAGTGAGGTAGGAACAGTAGTTCACAGCACCAGGGTCCCAGGTTCGATTCCCGGCTTGGGTCACTGTCTGTGCGGAGTCTGAACGTTCTCCCCGCGTCTGCATGGGTTTCCTCCGGGGGCTCCGGTTTCCTCCCACAAGTCCCGAAAGACATGCTGTTGGGTGAATTGGACGTTCTGAATTCTCCCTCCGTGTACCCTAACAGGCGCCGGAATGTGGCGACTGGGGGCTTTTCACAGTAACTTCATTGCAGTGTTAATGTAAGCCTACTTGTGACAATAAAGACTGGTTAATTTAGATGAGAACCTTGGGAAGAAGAGAGCAGAAAGAGACACTTGGGCTGATTGGGCCGAATGTAAATCCTCTGTAATCAAGGTCTTGGTCAGCACAGCATGATTTGAAACAAATGCATTCGAAAGGACGGTCCACCCTTCTTGTCCACCATGTAACCCGAGCAAAAAAGCAAAAGGAACATTCAGCGACCAAGCGTAGCCAGTTGCAAAACTCACAAAGTCAGGGTTGTAGGCCAGCCGGACGATGCCCATGCGGAAATCCATCGCCTGGTTCTCCAACATATCGACACGAACCTTTTCATCTTCAGTCTCGCCCACTATGGGGGTGAATTCAAATACAGGTTTATTCAAGTTGAGACAGAAAACAACAGAATATAGACTGAACCGCAATAGGTCATAGAACATACAGTGCGGAAGGAGGCCATTCGGCCCATCGAGCTTACACCAACCCACTTTAAGCCCTCACTTCCACCCTATCCCCGTAACCCAATAACCCCTCTTAACCTCTTTGGATACTAAGGGCAATTTATCATGGCCAATCCACCTAACCCGAACGTCTTTGGACTGTGGGAGGATATCGGAGCACCCAGACAAAACCCACGCAAACACGGGGAGTGCATGTCATACGGTGCATGATCCAAGTACTTACCGGAACGCAATAGTTCCCCACTCTGTGTTGACTCAGTCAATGTTGTTTTATTCACATCAACTCCACAAAGCAACAGGGAGCCTCTCAAGGCATTCATTATAATGTCATCGGGGTGTGGGCATTGTTAATCATCAGACTTCCAGAGTGTGTGTCAGGGCATGGAACGGAATGGGGGAAAAAAAGAAGCACTCCCTATTCCACAGAAGAAAGCATCCTCCGCAAAATTGAAGTTGTGAAGAGGACATTAACAAAGATAAAACTTGCAGCAGCAGATTATGTGGGCAGAATGCCATTTTATTTCGCGGTAGTGTTTTCTACTGCAAGACTGAGACACTTAGCCTGGGGTGACTACAGTATGATTTTCTTGCTGAAACATGCTGAAGCCAATAGTAGAGATACATCGCACCTAGTAGCAGTTGGAGAGGGTGGAGTGTTGATAAGACATTTGCATCCCTGTTACTATAGGTCTCGACCATTGCTTCACTTGACAAATTAAAAATAGGCAGAAAGAACACATTTTTCTGTGGAGGTCACTGCAGATTATTCGGGGGAAGGCAGGAACATCGTCTGGCATTAATGTAAAATGTGTGCAAAATGCCTTTTATGCGGAGGAATTTATTGTATTTTAAAAGTTATTTCTGCTAGGAATGCACAGTAGTGTACAATACTTAGTACATTGTTTATCCCGGGCAAAAATTTTTTAAAGAACCTAGTTCCAGCTTGAATGTTGATTCCTCTGGATGGAACGGGGCCACCGCAGTTAGTACTGCTTCCTCACAGCGCCAGGGACCCGGGTTGACTATTTGCATGGAGCTTGCACATTCTCGCAAGTGTCTGTGGGGGTTTCCTCCAGGTGCTCCAGTTTCTTCCCACAGCCCAAAGACGTGCAGGTTAGGTGGGGTTACGGGGATAGGGCGGAGGGGTGGACCTAGGTACGGTGCTCTTTCAGAGGGTTGGTGTGGACTCGATGGGCCGAATGGCCTCTCTTGCCGTGTAGGAATTCTACGGTTCACTCTTCTGTGGCAACTCGCGATTCACTTAATGCTGCAAATTCAGAGAACGCAATTAGGGTGTCGAGAGGAATTACTGCAATCTTTGCGAGACTTATTCAAATAATAATTCATTCATTTTTTTTGAGCCTGGACTACGTGGCATTTGTTCAGAATACCGTACAAGCTTCTCTTCTTTAAAGCAAACATGCAACTATTCGCTATTGCACTTACACGCAGGCCTAAACAGAAGGAGAGACCTAACCAGGTTGAAACCTGCTGGCTGCTGCACATGAAAGCAAAATGTTTGAAGACATGTGCAGTAACTTCAGGGAGAAACACTGCCTTAACCTGTTGTTGAAAGTTGAATTATGGCCTAATTTCTGCAGTGGGGCGGTGTTGGAATTGGATACAATTGGGTTAGATTCTTCAAAGATTCACTGTGTAACATTGAAATAATGGCATTTTATTATTCATTCATGGGATTTGGGCTTTGCTGACAAGGCCAGAATTTATTGCCCAACCCTAATTGCCCTTGAAAAGGTGGTGATGAGTGACTTGGAGGGGAACTTCATGGTGGTGGCGTTCCCAGGTGTCTGCTGCCCTTGTCTTTCTAAATGGTAGCAGTTGTGTGTTTGGAAGGTGCTTCCCAAGGAGCCTTGGTGAGTTCCTGCCCTGCATCTTGTAGATGGTGCACACAGCTGCCACTGTGCATCGGTGGTGGAGGGAGGGGATTTTTGTGGAAGGGGTACCAAGCAAGTGTGGCTGCTTTGTCCTGTTGTCTGTCGAGTGTTGCTGGAGCTGCCCTCATCCAGGCAAGTGGAGAGTATCCCATCACACTCCTGACTAGAGCTTTGTAGATGGTGGACAGGCTTTGGGGAGTCAGGAGGTAAATTATTCGCTGCAGAATTCCCAATCTCTGACCTGGGGTGGGATTCTCCAACCCCCCCCCCCCCGCCGGGTCGGAGAATCGCCAGGGGGCGCCGTGAATCCCACCCCTGCCGACTGCCAAATTCTGCGGCGCTGGGGATTTGGCAGGGGCGGCAATCGCGCCGCGCCCGTCGGCGGCCGCTGTCAGCGCACCCCCCCGGCGATTCACCAGCCCGCGATGGGCCGAGTGGCCGCCCGTTTCTTGTTGCCGGTCCTGCCGGCGTAAATTAGAGTAGGTCCTTACCGGCGGGACCTGGCGGTGCAGGCGGCCTCCGGGGTGGGGGAAATCTGGCCCTGGGAGGTGCACCCACGGTGGCCTGGCCCGCAATCGGGGCGCACCGATCCGCGGGCGGGCCTGTGCCATGGGGGCACTCTATTGTTCCGCGTCAGCCACTGTGATCCTCCGCGATGGCTGACGCGGAGAAGATCCCCCCCGCACATGTGCTGGGATGACGCCAGCACACATTGGCGCTCCCGCGCATGCGCCAACTTGCGCCGGCCGGCGGAGGCCCTTCGGCCCTGGCTGGCGTGGCGCCAAAGGCCTTTCCCGCCGGCAGCGCGCCAACCACTCCGCCGCGAGCCTAGCCCCTCAAGGCGAGGGCTTGGCCCCTAAAGTTGCGGAGAAATCGTCACCTTTGGGGCGGCCCGACGCCGGAGTGGTTCCCGCCACTCCATCCCGCTGGGACCCCCCCCCCCCGGGTAGGGGAGAATCCCGGCCCCTGATCTTTGCAGCCTCAGTGTTCATTTGGTCAGTCCAGTTCAGTTTCAAGTCAGTGGTAGCTGATAGTGGGGGAATTCAACCATTGATTCCTTTTCTTTATCAGTTAACTATTTAAGAACGCAAGACCAAACAGTCAATCGAGTCTGGTTCACTCTTCGACACGACCTGGCTGACATTGAGTTAAACTAGGAAATGGTGGTTTTGGGGGAGGGGGGGGGGTCGGTCGGTATAGTTTCAAAAACATTCACAGGACAGAGTAAAGAAACAGCCAGAAATCCTAGTTCAGGTACGGCCGGTTAATGGCAAAACTACAAATATATTGGTTAAACCAGAAGAGAGAAATAATAAACGGGTGAATAAAGCTGAAGGAAAGTTTAGAGGGTGTGGCCCACATTGGAGCCCTATATGCAAATACACAGAGCGTAAGGAATAGATTAAATAAACTGCAGGCAAAATTCAAATTGGAGGTTTTGCGATTGTAGCCGTTACGGAGACAACACTGCGGGATAGTCAGGTCTGGAAACTAAATATACAAGAGGCTTACAGGACAGATAGAAAAAATGGTGGTGGGAGAGTCACATTACTGATTAATCTTTTATTATTGTCACAAAGGCTTACATTAACACCGCAATGAAGTTACTGCGAAAAGCCCCTAGTCGCCAAACTCCGGCGCCTGCTCAGGTACACAGAGGGAGAATTCAGAATGTCCAATTCACCTAACAAGCACGTCTTTCAGGACTTGTGGGAGGAAACCGGAGCACCTGGAGGAAACCTACGCAGACACGGGGAGAACATGCAGACTCCGCATAGACAGTGACCCAAGTCGGAAACAGAATCAATTTACTGGTGAGAGAGGATACAATGAGGGAAAGCATCCAGTAGATACCTTGTGGGTGGAACCGAGGAACAGTAAAGGATCTAAAACTGCAATAGGTGTTGTGTATGGATCCCCTAGTGGCAGCTCAGAAGTGCTAGATTGTATATTTGCAGACATTAGGCAAACACGTCGCAAAGGCAAAGTATGGGGGATTTTCACTTTAACATAGAATGGGAGTCAAGCACCCATTAGAAAGGTAGCGAATTTCTGGAACCTGTCAGGATAATTTCCTACATCAGTATGTCCTGGATCCAACAGGGGGACAAACAATATCAGATTTAATAATGAGCCGGATTTAATTAGTAACCTAACTGTGCATGAACATTTAGCAAATAGTGATCATAACATGATCGAGTTCAATGTAATATTATACAGAGATATTATAATGAGATACAGAGCGAGTATATAACCCCCCCCCCCCCACCCCTCCCCCTCCCCCAAGGAAACCGCTCCTCCACTTTCCACTGAGAAAAACAGCCATGGACAACTAGAGGGTAGGGGCAGCATAAAACTAAATGGGCTTACAAAAAATGCGAAACACAGCACAGATCCAGACAAATTGGACAGATACAAAGACCAGCAAAGGGTCACAAAGCAGCTTATAAGAGGGATTATGAAAAGAAACTTGCAAGGGGCATCCAAATCGATGAGAAGAACTGTTTTAGTTATTATGTTATAGCGAAGAGCAATGTAGGCCCACTAAAAGTTGAAAGTGGAGATATTGTCATTGATAATGGGGAAATGGCACAAACTTTGAACAATTACTTTGCTTCAGTATTTACAGTTAAAAAGGTGGTCCCCAATAAATTAATAGTCGATACTGGAAAGAGACTTAATACAATTAACACATTAGCAACCAGGAAATCAATGGAACTGAAGAGTGACAAATTCTCACGACCCAACTGTTTCCATCCAGGGGTGTTAAAGGAAGAGGGGGAGCACATTGTGGATACCCTAACTATAATCTTCCAGAGTTCCCTAGATTCAGGATGAGTCCCGCTGGATTGAAACATTGCACATCTCACTCCACTTTTTAAGAAGGGTGAAAGGGGGAAACCAGGGAATTACAGACCAGTTAGCCTAATGTCTGTGGTTGGGAAATTGCTGGAGTCTATAATCAGGGATGGGGTAACTGAACACCTCGAAAAGTTTGGCTGATCAGGGAGAGCCAGCATGGATTGGTGACGGGAAGGTCATGTCTGCCCAATCTCAGTGAATTTATTTGAAGACGTGACTAAGGTAGTGGACAGGGGAATGCCTGTGAATGTTATTTATATGGACATCCAGAAGGCATTTGATAAAAGTCTCACATAAGAGAATGTTAACTAAAGTAAAAGCCCACGGAATTGAGGGTAAATTACTGAGATGACTGGGAAACTGGTTAAATGCCAGGCACCAGAATGTAGGGTTAATAGGCAGGTATTCAAATTGGCAGGATGTGACTAGTGGTGTACCACAGGGATCTGTGTTAGGGTCTCAATTGTTCATATTATTCATTAACGACTTGGATAATGGCATAGAAAGTCATATATCGAAACTCGCTGATGACACAAAATTGTGGCGCACTGTAGGCAGTGTAGATGACAGCATAAAATTACACAGGGATATTGATACACTAGGTGAATGGGCAAAACTGTGGCAGATGGATTTCAACATAAGCAAATGTGAGGTGATCTACTTTGGAACAAAAAAGGATAGATCGGGCTATTTTCTAGATGGTGTGTAGCTAATTCATTGGATGTCGAAAGAGATCAGGGAGTTTTGCTGCATAGATCTTTAAAATGCCATGAACAAATGCAGAAAGTAATCAAGAAGGTTAACGGGATGCTGGAGTATAAAGACATAGAGGTTATGCTGCATCTTTACAAAACTTTGGTTAGATCCCACTTCGATATATTGGCCTTGGAGGAAGTGCAACGTAGGTTGACAAGAAAGATACCTGGACTTCAGGGGTTAAGCTTTGAGGAGAGATTATACAAATTAGTCCTGTTTATCTGTCGAATTTAAAAGGTTAAGGGCGATCTGATCGAAGTCTCCAAGATATTCATAGGGAATGACAAGTTGATAAAGATAAATTGTTTCCACTTGGTGGAGATTCTAGAACAAGTGGGCATTGTCTAAAAATTAGGATCAGACCGTTCAGGAGACATGTAAGGAAGCTCTTCTACACACGAAGGGTGGTAGAGGTTTGGAACTCTCTCCCACAAATAGCAATTGTTGCTAGATCAGTTGTTATTTTAAAACCGAGATGGATAGTTTTTTGTTAAGCAAAGATATTAAGGGATATGCACCGAAGTAAATGGAGTCAGGCCACAGATCAGCCATGATCTCATTGAATGGTGGAGCAGAGTAGAGGGGCTGAATGACCTGCTCCTGTTCCTACGATCCGAAAACACCACTTTCCTCCTGCCTCCTGCCCCCCCCATGTCCCTCGTTCCCGAGACACCAAAAATCTTGCAGTCTTAAAAATTATTCAATTTAATTAACTAACAGAAAGAATTTAGAAAGGGGATTCAGCACTAACGGGCACGTGTGCAAGGAAATAAGTGAAGCTTTTCGATGAAATTTCACAATTTGACAGAATCAATTTCTTCCCATTTATATTTTCATTACCACTATTCCAATATAATCTGCACAGGAACTGGTGCATAACTAATTAATGGTCAGCCAACCTGTACTAATAGCTAACAAATTAATAAGAATGAGATTTTTCAAAGACAAAATGAAAGGAACGGAGCTGGTCAAATGGATTGGAAACAAATGGTACAAGCCGCACTGTGAAGGAGGAACAGATGCCTACATTCCGCAAGATTACTGGTGCAAAAAGTAAGCTGAATTTTGGCACGTCGTTAAAGAAAGAGGCACATACAGTTGTGTAGAACAAACTTACCAAGTTTGTGTTTCCTCGCAATGTAGCGCATTATAGCATTGCTCTGAGTAATTTTAACATCCCCATCAAACAAATAAGGGAGCTGGAAAAGAAAAGTGTTCACATCATCATAATGTTGGACATGGATGCACTCAACCAGCCACAGAACAGATGGTCTATGTGATTATAATCAGCATTTTATTTAGGTCAAACACTCAGTGATCATTTAGCAGGTTTTGTTTGTTTGGTGGCACGATGGGAGGAGACAACACGAAGAGAAGACTCCCCCTGGAAACCCGACTTTTGTTCCCTTTTTTCCGGCAGCAGGAGCCTTTACCTTCTCGGGAAAATCCTGAAATTTTGCAGTGTAGAGGTCTCTCATCTCTGCAAGGCCCAAGGGAGGCAAAGCGAAGAAAGAACTGGTCCGAATCCCATCGACTGAATCTCAGGCCTCTTAGGGATCAACTAGAGGCAAGATGGCAGAGGCAGCACCTTCTCCAACCACTCCACTAACGGCCGAAGCTCTCGCCAGAATTTTGGCGATCAAGCTCGATAAATACCGACAAAGCTTGTCGGAAAGATCAATTGTGGATCTCTCTCTCTCTCTCACCGCCCCCCCCCCCCCTCCGAGAGTTAGACTGGGCCCATCGCACGCTTTGACCTGTTCGTGGAGAGCGGCTTGCCAGTTCCTGAGAGTTAGCGGACAAATTTCAGTGACCTAAGCTCTAGTCTTTTTTCATTACTTTCAGGTTCTCGATTTATCCTGGAAGGCTTTCCCTTCCTTTCCTCTGGCTCCGGCCTCCCTGCTGAAGAGGATTCTCTCCTCAGCTCAGCTGGGCAAGAGGTTTATCTCACACCTATTTGGCTATCTCCCCTCTCCTCTTAAGTGGGGCGAGGGCAAAATGGGAGTGATCAGAGGTTTGGATAGGGTGGACAGTGAGAGCCTTTTCCCTCGGATGGTGATGGCTAGCACGAGGGGACATAGCTTTAAATTGAGGGGAGATAGATATAGGACAGATGTCAGAGGTAGGTTCTTTACTCCGAGAGTAGTAAGGGTGTGGAATGCCCTGCCTGCAACAGTAGTGGACTCGCCAACATTAAGGGCATTCAAATGGTCATTGGATAAACATATGGATGATAATGGAATAGTGTAGATGGGCTTTAGATTGGTTTCACAGGTCAGCGCAACATCGAGGGCTGAAGGGCCTGTACTGCGCTGTAATGTTCTATTGTCTATTGAACTGGGCCCTATACTCACTAACCAGGCTTAGAGAGAGGTCCTTTACAGGGTCAACTCCATGTCCTCATGTGCCCGACTGAGCCTAATTCAGTTCAAGGTGCTGCAGAGGATGCAGCTGACCACGGCGAGGATGCGTGGGTTTTATCCAAATGTTGAGAACAGATGTGCTTGCTGTTTGCTTGCCCCCACTGATCATACACGGATGTTTTGCTCCAGCCCCAGACTGGCCAGTTCCTGAGCTTCCTTTTTTAGCACCATGTCGGAGATACTCCGTTTTGAATTACTCCCATGTCCGCTGGGAGCCATATTTGGGCTTTTAGATTCACCGGCAGTTCACTCTGGGGTAGAGGCGGACGTTGTCACCTTTGCCTCACTGATAGCCCGGAGGGGAATACTGTTCGGTTGGAGGTTTGCCGTTCCGCCCAGTGCCTCTGGCTGGTTGGGGGATTTAATGTCCTTCTTGCGTTTGGAGAAAATTAAATTCACCATCAGGGGCTCAGTGGAGAGATTCTACCCGAGATGGCAACCGTTTATCTCCTTTTTCAAAGATCTAGACACCGTCAGCTGTTAGGGGTTTTAGGTATCGTGTTTAAGGTTAGTTACTTTTTCTTTGTTTGTAATATTTGCATTCTTATGTTTTAGTTGAATGTTAATGTATAAAACTTTAATAAATATCTTTTTTTTTTAATTGTTTGTTTAAAAAGATGTATAGACTAATCTGTGTTATTGTGCCTCCAAAATTCAATTTGAATTAGTATCAAACAACAATTGATTATTTTATCCGTCCCTTTGATGCACGAATGGTGTCACTGGAAAACAGCACGGTGGCACAGTAGTTAGCACTGCTACCTCACAGAGTGAGGGACCCGGGTTCAATAGTAATACAATTAATAGTCTTTAATAATGTCACAATTAGCTTACATTAACAGTTACTGTGAAAATGCCCGAGGCGCTACATTCTGGCATCTGGTCAGGTACACAGAGGGAGAATTCAGAATGTCCAATTCACCTAACAAGCACATCTTTCGGGACTTGTGGGAGGAAACCGGAGCACCCGGAGGAAACCCATGTGGCCTCATGTGACTGTGTGGAGTTTGCACTTTCTCCCCGTGTCTGCGTGGGTTTCCTCCGGGTGCTCCAGTTTCCTCCCACAATTCCAAAGGTTAGGTGGGGTTACAGGGTTTGTGGGATAGGGTGGTGAATGGGCCGAGGTAGGGAGCCCTTTCAGAGGGTCGGTGTCGACTTGATGGACCGAATGGCCTCCTTCTGCACTGTAGGGATTCGAAAAGTTAATTTTATCATTAAATTGGCAAGTTCTATACAGTAGATCTCGCTGTGGATTAAAATATTATTCACAAAGACATCACCGAGCCAGTTATGATGGCACAGTGGTTAGCACTGCTGCCTCACAACGCCAGGGACCTGGGTTCAATTCCCACCTTGGGTCACTGTATGGAGTTTGCACGTTCTCCCAGTGCCTGTGTGGGTTTTCTCCGGGGGCTCCGCTTTCCTCCTACAGTCCAAAGTTTAGGTGAGGTTATGGGGATAGGGTGGGGGAACTGTGCTTGAGTAAGGTGCTCTTTCAGAGGGTCGGTGTAGACTCGATGGGCCGAATGGCCTCCTTCCACGCTGTAGGGATTCCATAATGCTGAAAATTTGTCTCCACCTTCCACCGCTCACTTATTTGAGGCGTCAGTGGGCAAGATATTACCAATACTAATAACCAGCTGGGTACGTTATTTCCAATGCGTACAGCATTCACCGGCATTTCAGGTCCTTTGGGAAGTGAGACAGGGTCAGCGTATTTTAAACACAATTGCAATCTGTAACTGATGATTCCTTGCAAGGTACTGAGGGTAGAAAAATCAAAAATTCGAAATCTAATGGAATTAAGAGAGCCTGAGAACTAAGTAACATCCATTCCAGAAAGATACGACGTGATAGGGGGACAATCATCTTCAAAAAAATTAGTGATTTTCTTTCTCATAAAAACGATGACGTTAGCAGTGGGGTTCATTCTAAGATTTATGCACAAGTTAATGAAACAAAACGATGTTCTGTCGAAACCAAGTACACAACAGCTGGAACAGGCACAGAATTTTCTTTACAAAAACCTTGAATTCCGGGATTTGGGTCAACACTTACGTTTGGGAAGTCCAGTCCGAGCTTCGGCTTGACATCAAACCAGCAGCTTTTGTCGTAATTCGGAGCTTGAAAAAGGTTAACACATTCAGAAAAGGTCAGGATTCTGTTAATGTATTGCACTGTCGAAGTTACTACATAAATCAGCTCAATATCAAATACCCAGAGAAAAATGTTTAGAATGAAATTCTCAAACCAGTAACCCGTGTTTAAACTGCGTCAGAAAGCAAGAAATAGTATTTGAAAGTATTCTCCAATGCCTCTTTCCCCTCCCCCCGTATTTCAAATGTGACAAGTTGGGCCTGAATTCGAGCAACATGTTGCACATTGTTACAGCAACATTAACATTTTTATGGTATCAAAGGCCATTTTAAAACGTCATGACAATCAGTTTCTGTGTCAATGTTGCAAAGCGACATGCAGTTTGGAAACCTGCCCAAAATAATTTTTGAATGCGTTAGTTAACTAACTAGTTCTGCTTTCTGATGACAGAAATTGAACCCTGAAACCTAAAAAAAAATCCCTTTTTTATATTAGTTTCGGGGATTAGGAGTGTCGCTAGCTAGGCCAGCATTTATCGTCAGTCCCCAACTGTTGTTGAGATGGTAATTGTGAGCTGCATTCTTGACCTATTAAGTGACACATGGAACACAAAGTCAGTGTGCAGATTGACCTATTAGAAAGGCAAATGGCACGTTGACTTTTATTTCAAGGAGATTTGTGGGCAAGACTACGAACAATTTCACAAGGGCCACAACTAGGGCACCGTGGTCAGTTTTGGTCTCAATATACAAGGAAGAAAATTCGGATCTGGAGGCTGAACAGTGAGCGTTCACTAGAGATTGGTTCTTGGATGAGTGGGTTGGTCTATGATGGAAGGCCGACTGAATTAGATCTATACTCTCGAGTGGAGAATAATAAGGGGCGATCTCACTGATACACAATTCCAAAGGGTCGAGACAAGATCGACACTGATGCTCTGGAGTGGCATCTAGAATATCGGGGAAAAGAGGCCGACCATTTAAGACTGAGATGGGGAGACATTTCTTCACTGAAAGGACTGTGATTGTATTGAGTGGCAGAGCAATCCCGAGTGGCAGATGCTGCCACATCATGGCCGGGATTCGCTAATCCCACAGCAGAGTGTCCATGCCATCGTAAACGCCATCGACCCTACGACTAATTCTGGCCCGCAAAAGGGGCCAACATGGCACTGGAGTGGTCCACGCCACTACCGGCGTGAACTGTGCGCAGTGGCACCGGCACCAACACGCGCATGCACAGTGCCTTCCTTCAATGCGCCTGCCCCGACGCAACATGGCGCAGGAATACAGGGGGCGGCGCGGAAGAAACGAGGCTCCCAGCCAGAGAGGTCAGCCCGCCGATTGGTGGGCCCCGATCGTGGGCCAGGCCACATCGGAGGCCCCCCCCCCCCACCCCAACCGGGGTCGGACCCCACCTCCCTCCCCCTCAGGCCACCCCTCCGACCCTTCCACACCGAGTTCCTGCCGGCTGAGAGCAGGCGTGGACGGCGCCGGCGAGACTCATCTTTTTCACGACGGCCGCTCGGCCCATCCCGGGCATAGAATCGGTGGGCCGGCCGTGCAGAGTGGCCCCCGACCGGTGCCGCGCCAAGCACACCGGCGCCAATTCTCTGCTCTGCGGAGAATTGCGTGCCAGCATGGCACGATTTGCGCCAGTCATGTGTATTCTCCGGCCCGGCTCCAGGCTGAGAGAATCCTGCCCCATACGTTCTTTGTAAGGCACACGTTACTTGCCACTTACCATCCCGAGCCGGAATGAGCTTGGGGCTGGGACAACAGTGGCCTCTCTTACATTGAACCAAAAATCTGCAGGAACAGTTAGCATTTGCCAAATCATACAAAGGATAGCCAATGTTCAAGTAGATTGTGTTGGGACATGCCAGTGACTGACAGGTGAGGAGGCATGGTGCAATCCCAAATCACATCACAACCCACTTTATTAATTCAGTGAAACTTCACATCATAACTTCACAGACAGAAACACAATTACCTTCTCCACATGAATAGAACTGCTCTTCATATTCTGTTCCACAATATTCCAAAAGCAAGCGGATTGGCTGTGCCAACTACACAACAAAGACTCAAATCAGATGGTGTGCAAGACTTGAATTTAATTAGCATTTTCAAGAAAATCGACAAGAGAAACATTAGAGCTACTTTCTCTTTTTTTTTTTAAATTTAGAGTACCCAATCATTTTTTCCAATTAAGGGGCAATTTAGCGTGGCCAATCCACCTAGCTGGCACATTTTTGGGTTATGGGGGCGAAACCCACACAAACACGGGGAGAATGTACAAACTCCACACGGACAGTGACCCAGAGCCAGGATCGAGCCTGGGACCTCGGCGCCGTGAGGCAGCAGGGCTAACCCACTGCGCCATCGTGCTGCCCCTGCCATTCTTAAAGACATTGCTGTTACTTGTAAAGTGCCAAGACACATTATACACACAGCTTGGAGCAAATACAAACTAGTCTTCACGTGTATCACAAATAAATAAGTGAAGAGGGTTAGAATTGTTACTGTGGCACTGGATAGTTTTGGATCCAGAGGTTTCCTGTGCCTGTATCCGTGACTGATGATGATTTAAGCAGACTGTATTTGTGGTTCAAATGAAATTATTGCATTTCTGGAGCTTCTCCAGATCCATTTTAGCACCAGACACACACACTTCAAAACTCTCCCATCGCGGCAGGGGGGGGGGGGGAGCAGTGCTATGTGAAGGGAGAACCAATCCCTTTCAGACAGCAGGTAGAGTCTCAATTTACAAAAGATTCTGAAACACGTGGCAGAACTGCAGGACAAGCGAGTTCCAGAGAAAGGCACCATTGAGAGAGCAATCATTTATTTACAGAGGACCACTCGGTGCATGTTACTGGGGGGGTGGGGGGGGGAAAGTGCAGGGATCTACACATTTAAAATAAAAATTGATATATTTTGCAAGAAAGCCAGCCAATTTGGAAATGGCAAAATAAAAAATTGAACATGGCTGAATCAAAACCTAAAGTTCTCGGGTGCTCATTTGGCCTCTTAACCATAACAAAAAGCCACCAGATGCAGGAAAGTTGAAAAAAAAAGCACAAAGTGCTGGAAATACTCAGCAGGTCTGGCAACATCTGTGGAGAGGGTTAATGTTTTGGAAGTCAAATACGACTCTTCTTCGGGAGTCACATTGGTGCCTCATGGGACCAGAGTTCAATTCCGGCCTAGCCAGTTTGCATTTTGCAAATCACCCCAGTGGGTTCCCTCTGGGTGCTCCGGTTTCCCCCCAGTCAAAACATGTGCAGGTTAGGTGGATTGGCCATGCTAAATAAATTGCCCCTTGAATGTCTAGTGACGTGCACGATAGGTTAATTGCATGGGTTTCCTCCGGGTGCTCCAGTTTCCCCCCACAAGTCCTGAAAGACGTGCTGTTAAGCGAATTAGCCATTCTGAATTCTCCCTCTGTGTACCTGAACAGGCACCGGAATGTGGCGACGAGGGGATTTTCACAGCAGCATTAACGTAAGCCTACTTGTGACAGGAATAAAATAAGAAACGGATTGGGCAGAGAATGGACATAGGTAGAGTGCTCTTTCGGAGAGTCAGTGCAAACCTGATGGGCTGAATGGCCTCCTTCTGCACGGTAAGGATTCTGTGACTCTAAATGCTAATTCTGTTTCGCTCTCGCCACAGATGTTGCCTGGCCTGCACAGTATTTCTAGCTCTTCCTGTGTTTTTTATTCCTCGAACCAGCATTAGCGCAGTTTAAATCATGAATGGAAACAATGGGTGCAGACTCAACTGTTCGACTACAGGATAAGAATCAGGAAATGAGGCAGTATATATGAAAAAAAATAGTCACTGAAGAATTGTCCTAGGAAGGACCAGGCATGCCAGTAATCCTGCAAATGTTTTTTATAATATTTTCACCATTCCTGCAAT
Organism: Scyliorhinus torazame; assembly: GCF_047496885.1. Classification (NCBI taxonomy): domain Eukaryota; kingdom Metazoa; phylum Chordata; class Chondrichthyes; order Carcharhiniformes; family Scyliorhinidae; genus Scyliorhinus; species Scyliorhinus torazame. The sequence goes on along the minus strand of NC_092723.1, from coordinate 11,505,007 downwards.
ACTCCACCCTCTAACATTTGAGAGCCATAATTTCAAGGCTTGTAACCACTACTTTAGAAAGCGGATTTACAAAGCACATGCAGGGGTCGTTATAAAACTTTGGGCATGATTTGACCATCAAAGTTGCAAGTTCATATCCTGCTTCAGTCCTCCACTGCTGGCACTACCAGAGGCTTTTCTACATTGTTTGCAAAACATTAACCTAGGTTGCAATTTATGCGGAAATATTGTAACAGCAATATCGCGTCTCCATCCAAAAAAAATAAATCACATGTTTAACATAAGAGCGCCCAGATTTTTAAACTCCCAAGTCCACGTTCTGCAAGAAAATAAGCCACCAGCCTTTACAAAACTTTAGACTAAACAGGAAACATTGAAACTGCAAAAGGATGTTGCGGTGCACTTGAAAGACGAAGATAAAATATCACTTCGGCAGAGGAGATAGAAACACCGGGGACGCGGGAAGTATTCCCGGTATCCAGTGCGAATGGAAAAGTGAAAATTATCCGTGTGGAGTTTGCACATTCGCCTCGTGTCTGCGCGGGTCTCGCCCCTCCCCCACAACCCAAAAAGATGTGCTGGGGAGACGGATCGGCCAGGCTAAATTGCCCCTTAATTGGGGGAGAAAAAAAATTGGGTGCTCTAAATTTATTTTATTTAGAAAAAGAGTAGATTGTGGCAGGAGGTGTGGAAAAGGTGCCGAGTAAAAGGGGGGGGGGGGATAATTTAGCCCCAAACTGACTTTCCTCATCTGTTACTGCCTGGCTCCCAAACAGCTGACCTGGCGCCATCCCTTCCCGAGGGCTCTTCCCAACATCCCGGTGGCATCCCAGAAATTCTAAACCTTCTTCAACACCGCAGGACCCGTCCCCGATTAACCGGGAGCCGGATGGGATTGGGAATGATTCCCATTCCCGCCGCCACTGCAATTCCCGGACTGGGATTGAGTGGGAACAACATCCACAAACAATAAAAGCCAGACCCAGCGGGAAAGCAGCTTCCGCCCGCCAAATCTCAACCAAGGCCCCGACATGAAGAGTCTTTGTGCAGAAAGCAGCGGGACTTTCCCGACCGGGACTCCCGGCGACGGGCGAGTTCCATCCCCGGGACCCGCTGCTCCCGCTCCTTACCCCGCGGATGTCCCAGTAACCCAGCTTCATGGCCATGGTCTCAAATCGCAGCTTCTCCCTCACAATCCGACTGAAAACACTCTGAGCGAATCGTGAATCCCGCCCCTCGAAAGAGAGTTTCCCGCCCCCTCAACAGCCAGAATCCCGCCCCCCGAAAGCTGGAATCCCGCCCCCCCCCACAGCCAGAATCCCGCCCCCTACAGCCAGAATCACGCCCCCTCTACAGCCAGACCCCGCCCCCTCTAAAGAGAGTACCCCGCCCCTCGACAGCCAGAATCCTGCCCCATCTACAGCCAGAATGTCGTCCCTCTACAGCGAGAATCCCACCCCTCTACAGCCAAAATCCCGCCCTCTCTACAGCGAGAATCCCACCCCTCTACAGCCAAAATCCCGCCCTCTCTACAGCCAGAATCCCACCCCCTCTACAGCCAGAATCCTGCCCCATCTACAGCCAGTGTCCCGCCCCCTCTACAGCGAGAATCCCACCACTCTACAGCCAAAATCCCGCCCCCTCTACAGCGAAAATCCCGCCCCCTCTACAGCCAGAATCCTGCCCCATCTACAGCCAGAGTCCCGCCCCCTCTACAGCCAGAATCCCGCCCCCTCTACAGCCAGACCCCGCCCCCTCTAAAGAGAGTACCCCGCCCCTCTACAGCTAGAATGTCGCCCCTCTACAGCCAGAATCCCACCCATCTACAGCCAGAATCCCGCCCCCTCTACAGCGAGAATCCCACCCCTCTACAGCCAAAATCCCGCCCCCTCTACAGCCAGAATCCCACCCCCTCTACAGCCAGAATCCTGCCCCATCTACAGCCAGTGTCCCGCCCCCTCTACAGCGAGAATCCCAGCCCTCTACAGCCAAAATCCCACCCCCCCTACAGCCAGAATCCCACCCCCTCTACAGCCAGAATCCCGCCCCCTCTACAGTCAAAATCCCGCCCCCTCTACAGCCAGAATCCCACCCCTCTACAGCCAGAACCCCGCCCCCTCTACAGCCAGAATCCCGCCCCCTCTACAGCCAGAATCCCACCCCTCTACAGCCAGATTCCCGCCCCCTCTACAGCCAGAATCCCACCCCCTCTACAGCCAGATTCCCACCCTTTCTACAGCCAGAATCCCACCCCCTCTACAGCCAGTATCCCGCCCCTCTACAGCCAGAATCCCGCCCCCTCTACAGCCAAAATCCTGACCCATCTACAGCCAGAGTCCCGCCCCCTCTACAGCCAGAATCCCGCCCCCTCTACAGCCAAAATCCCGCCCCCTCTACAGCCAGAATCCCGCCCCCTCTACAGTCAAAATCCCGCCCCCTCTACAGCCAGAATCCCACCCCTCTACAGCCAGAACCCCGCCCCCTCTACAGCCAGAATCCCGCCCCCTCTACAGCCAGAATCCCACCCCTCTACAGCCAGATTCCCGCCCCCTCTACAGCCAGAATCCCACCCCCTCTACAGCCAGATTCCCACCCCTTCGACAGCCAGAATCCCACCCCCTCTACAGCCAGTATCCCGCCCCTCTACAGCCAGAATCCCGCCCCCTCTACAGCCAAAATCCTGACCCCTCTACAGCCAGAATCCCGCCCCTCAACAGCCAGAATCCCGCCCCCTCTACAGCCAGAATCCCGCCCCTCTACAGCCAGAATCCCGCCCCCTCTACAGCCAGAGTCCCACCCCCTCTACAGCCAGAGTCCCGCCCTCTACAGTCAGAATCCCGCCCTCTACAGTCAGAATCCCGCCCCCTCTACAGTCAGAATCCCACCCCCTCTACAGCCAGAATCCCGCCCTCTACAGTCAGAATCCCGCCCTCTACAGCCAGAGTCCCACCCCCTCTACAGCCAGAATCCCGCCCTCTACAGTCAGACTCCCGCCCACTAGTCAGAATCCCGCCCCATCTACAGTCAGAATCTCGCCCCACCTACAGCCAGAATCCCCCTCCCTACAGCCAGAATCCCCCCCACAGCAAGAATCCTGCCCCCCCTGCAGCCAGAATCCCCCCTCCAACAGCTAGAATCCCCCCCTACAGCCAGAATCCCCCCCCCCTCCAACAGCTAGAATCCCCCTTCAACAGCTAGAATCCCCCTCCAACAGCTAGAATACCCTCCCCCACAGCGAGAACCCCACCCCTTACAGCCAAAATCCCGCTCCCTCTACAGCGAGTACCCCACCCCCTCTACATACGAGAATCGTGCCCCCTACAGCCAGAATCCCGCCCCCCCAAAGACAGAATCACACCCCCCCAAAGCCAGAATCCCGCCCCCTCTACAGCCAGAATCCCGCCCCCTCTACAGCGAGTATCCCGCACCGTCTACAGCCAGAATCCCGCCCCCTCTACAGTCACAATTCCGCCCCGTCTACAGCCAGCATCCCACCCCCCTACAGCCAGAATCCCGCCGCCTCTACAGCCAGAATCCCACCCCCTCTACAGCCAGAATCCCGCCCCCTCTACAGCCAGAATCCCGCCCCTCTACAGCTAGAATCCCGGCCCTCAACAGCCAGAATCCCGCCCCCTCTACAGCCAGAATCCCGCCCCCTCTACAGCCAGAATCCCGCCCCCTCTACAGCCAGAATTCCGCCCCCTCTACAGCCAGAATCCCGCCCCCCCTACAGCCAGAATCCCGCCCCCTCTACAGCCGGAATCCCGGCCCTCAACAGCCAGAATCCCGGCCCCCGACAGCCAGTATCCCGCCCCCTCTACAGTCAGAATCCCACCTCCTCTAAAGCGAGTATCCCGCCCCCTCTACAGCCAGAATCCCACCCCCTCTACAGCCAGACCCCGCCCCCTCTAAAGAGAGTACCCCGCCCCTCTACAGCTAGAATGTCGCCCCTCTACAGCCAGAATCCCACCCATCTACAGCCAGAATCCCGCCCCCTCTACAGCGAAAATCCCACCCCTCTACAGCCAAAATCCCGCCCCCTCTACAGCCAGAATCCCACCCCCTCTACAGCCAGAATCCTGCCCCATCTACAGCCAGTGTCCCGCCCCCTCTACAGCGAGAATCCCACCCCTCTACAGCCAAAATCCCGCCCCCTCTACAGCCAGAATCCCACCCCCTCTACAGCCAGAATCCTGCCCCATCTACAGCCAGAGTCCCGCCCCCTCTACAGTCAAAATCCCGCCCCTCTACAGCCAGAATCCCACCCCTCTACAGCCAGAACCCCGCCCCCTCTACAGCCAGAATCCCGCCCCCTCTACAGCCAGAATCCCACCCCTCTACAGCCAGATTCCCGCCCCCTCTACAGCCAGAATCCCACCCCCTCTACAGCCAGATTCCCACCCCTTCTACAGCCAAATTCCTGACCCCTCTACAGCCAGAATCCCGCCCCTCAACAGCCAGAATCCCGCCCCCTCTACAGCCAGAATCCCGCCCCTCTACAGCCAGAATCCCGCCCCCTCTACAGCCAGAGTCCCACCCCCTCTACAGCCAGAATCCCGCCCTCTACAGTCAGAATCCCGCCCTCTACAGTCAGAATCCCGCCCCCTCTACAGTCAGAATCCCACCCCCTCTACAGCCAGAATCCCGCCCTCTACAGTCAGAATCCCGCCCTCTACAGCCAGAGTCCCACCCCCTCTACAGCCAGAATCCCGCCCTCTACAGTCAGACTCCCGCCCACTAGTCAGAATCCCGCCCCATCTACAGTCAGAATCTCGCCCCACCTACAGCCAGAATCCCCCTCCCTACAGCCAGAATCCCCCCCACAGCAAGAATCCTGCCCCCCCCTGCAGCCAGAATCCCCCCTCCAACAGCTAGAATCCCCCCCTACAGCCAGAATCCCCCCCCTCCAACAGCTAGAATCCCCCTTCAACAGCTAGAATCCCCCTCCAACAGCTAGAATACCCTCCCCCACAGCGAGAACCCCACCCCTTACAGCCAAAATCCCGTTCCCTCTACAGCGAGTAGCCCACCCCCTCTACATACGAGAATCGTGCCCCCTACAGCCAGAATCCCGCCCCCCCAAAGACAGAATCACACCCCCCCAAAGCCAGAATCCCGCCCCCTCTACAGCCAGAATCCCGCCCCCTCTACAGCGAGTATCCCGCACCCTCTACAGCCAGAATCCCGCCCCCTCTACAGTCAGAATTCCGCCCCGTCTACAGCCAGCATCCCACCCCCCTACAGCCAGAATCCCGCCGCCTCTACAGCCAGAATCCCGCCCCCTCTACAGCCAGAATCCCGCCCCTCTACAGCTAGAATCCCGGCCCTCAACAGCCAGAATCCCGCCCCCTCTACAGCCAGAATCCCGCCCCTCTACAGCTAGAATCCCGGCCCTCAACAGCCAGAATCCCGCCCCCTCTACAGCCAGAATCCCGCCCCTCTACAGCTAGAATCCCGGCCCTCAACAGCCAGAATCCCGCCCCCTCTACAGCCAGAATCCCGCCCCCTCTACAGCCAGAATCCCGCCCCCTCTACAGCCAGAATTCCGCCCCCTCTACAGCCAGAATCCCGCCCCCTCTACAGCCGGAATCACGGCCCTCAACAGCCAGAATCCCGGCCCCCGACAGCCAGTATCCCGCCCCCTCTACAGTCAGAATCCCACCTCCTCTAAAGCGAGTATCCCGCCCCCTCTACAGCCAGAATCCCACCCCCTCTACAGCCAGAATCCCACCCCCTCTACAGCCAGAATCCCGCCCCCTCTACAGCCAGAGTCCTGCCCCCACTACAGCCAGAATCCCGCCCCCGACAGCAGGAATCCCGCCCCCTCTACAGTCAGAATCCCGCCCCCTCTAAAGAGAGTATCCCGCCCCCTCTACAGCCAGAACCCCGCCCCCTCTACAGTCAGAGTCCCACCACCTCTAAAGAGAGTATCCCGCCCCCTCTACAGCCAGAACCCCGCCCCCTCTACAGCCAGTATCCCACCCCCTCTACAGCCAAAGTCCCGCCCCTCTACAGCCAGAATCCCGCCCCTCTACAGCCAGAACCCCGCCCCCTCTACAGCCAGAATCCCGCCCCTCTACAGCCAGAACCCCGCCCCCACTACAGCCAGAATCCCGCCCCCTCTACAGCCAGAATCCCACCCCCTCTACAGCCAGAATCCCGCCCCCTCTACAGCCAGAATCCCACCCCCTCTACAGCCAGAATCCCGCCCCCTCTACAGCCAAAATCCCACCTTTCTACAGCCAGAATCCTGCCCCCTCTACAGCCAGAGTATTGCCCCCTCTACAGCCAGAGTCCCACTCCTCTACAGCCAGAATGCCGCCCCCTCTACAGCCAGAGTCCCACCCCCTCTACAGCCAGAGTCCTGCCCCCTCTACAGCCAGAACCCTGCCCCCTCTGCAGTGAGTATCCCGCCCCCTCTACAGCCAGAATACCGCCCCCTCTACAGTGAGTATCACGCCCCCTCTACAGCCAGAAACCCGCCCCCTCCACAGCCAGAAACCCGCCCCCTCTACAGTGAGTATCCCGCCCCCTCTACTGCCAGAATCCCGCCCCTCTACAGCCAAAATCCCACCCCTCTACAGCCAAAATCCCGCCCCTCTACAGCCAGAATCGCGCCCCCTCTACAGCCAGAATCCCGGCCCCCGACAGCCAGTATCCCGCCCCCTCTACAGTCAGAATCCCACCTCCTCTAAAGCGAGTATCCCGCCCCCTCTACAGCCAGAATCCCACCCCCTCTACAGCCAGAATCCCACCCCCTCTACAGCCAGAATCCCACCCCCTCTACAGCCAGAATCCCGCCCCCTCTACAGCCAGAGTCCTGCCCCCACTACAGCCAGAATCCCGCCCCTGACATCAGGAATCTCGCCCCCTCTACAGTCAGAATCCCGCCCCCTCTAAAGAGAGTATCCCGCCCCCTCTACAGCCAGAACCGCGCCCCCTCTACAGTCAGAGTCCCACCACCTCTAAAGAGAGTATCCCGCCCCCTCTACAGCCAGAACCCCGCCCCCTCAACAGCCAGTATCCCACCCCCTCTACAGCCAAAGTCCCGCCCCTCTACAGCCAGAATCCCACCCCCTCTACAGCCAGAATCCCGACCCTCTACAGCCAGAACCCCGCCCCCTCTACAGCCAGAATCCCGCCCCTCTACAGCCAGAACCCCGCCCCCACTACAGCCAGAATCCCGCCCCCTCTACAGCCAGAATCCCACCCCCTCTACAGCCAGAATCCCGCCCCCTCTACAGCCAGAATCCCGCCCCCTCTACAGCCAGAATCCCACCCCCTCTACAGCCAGAATCCCGCCCCCTCTACAGCCAAAATCCCACCTTTCTACAGCCAGAATCCTGCCCCCTCTACAGCCAGAGTATTGCCCCCTCTACAGCCAGAGTCCCACTCCTCTACAGCCAGAATGCCGTCCCCTCTACAGCCAGAGTCCCACCCCCTTTACTGCCAGAGTCCTGCCCCCTCTACAGCCAGAACTCTGCCCCCTCTGCAGTGAGTATCCCGCCCCCTCTACAGCCAGAATACCGCCCCCTCTACAGTGAGTATCACGCCCCCTCTACAGCCAGAAACCCGCCCCCTCCACAGCCAGAAACCCGCCCCCTCTACAGTGAGTATCCCGCCCCCTCTACTGCCAGAATCCCGCCCCTCTACAGCCAAAATCCCGCCCCTCTACAGCCAGAATCGCGCCCCCTCTACAGCCAGAATCCCGCCCCTCTACTGCCAGAATCCCGCCCCTCTACAGCCAAAATCCCGCCCCTCTGCAGCCAGAATCCCGTCCCCTCTACAGCCAGAATCCCGCCCCTCTACAGCCAGAATCCCGCCCCTCTACAGCCAGAATCCCGCCCCCTCTACAGCCAGAGTCCCACCCCCTCTACAACCAGAACCCCACCCCCTCTACAACCAGAACCCCACCCCCTCTACAGCCAGAATCCCGCCCCCTCTACAGCCAGAGTCCTGCCCTCTCTACAGTCAGAATCCCGCCCCTCTACAGCCAAAATCCCGCCCCTCTACAGCCAGAATCATGCCCCTCTACAGCCAGCATCCCGCCCTCTGCAGTCAGAATCCTGCCCTCTGCAGTCAGAATCCCGCCCCCTCTACAGTCAGAATCACACCGCCCTACAGCCAAAATCCCCCCCCCTACAGTCCGAAACCCGCCCCAGCTACAGCCAGAATGCCCCCCACAGCAAGAACCCTGCCCCCCCTACAGCCAGAATCCCCCCCACAGCTAGAATCCCACCCCCCCCTACAGCCAGAATCCCCCCTCCAACAGCTAGAATCCCCCTCCAACAGCTAGAATACCCTCCCCCACAGCGAGAACCCCACCCCCTACAGCCAAAATCCCGCTCCCTCCACAGCGAGTATCCCGCCCCCTCTACAGTCAGAATCTAGCCCAATACAGCCAGAATCCCGCCACCCATACAGCCAGAATCCCGCCACCCCAAAGCCAGAATCCCACCCCCCCCCACAGCCAGAATCCCACCCCCTCTACAGCCAGAATCCCGCCCCCTCTACAGCCAGAATCCCGCCCCCTCTACAGCGAGTATCCCGCCCCATCTACAGCCAGAATCCCGCCCGCCCTACAGCCAGAATCCCCCCCCCTACAGCCAGAATCCCCCCCCTATAGCCAGAATCCCCCCCCCCCACAGCCAGAATTCCGCCCCCCCACAGCTAGAATCCCGATCCCCCCACAGCCAGAATCCCGCCCCTCTCCAGCCAGAATCCCGCATCCCAAACAGCCAGAAGTCCCGCCCTGCTCCGTAACCATAGAAACATAAAATTTGTACACTGCAAAGGAGGCCATTCAGCCCATCGAGTCTGCACCGACCCTCTGAAAGAGCACTCTACCTAGGCCCACTCATTCCTCTTCCCACCCTATCCCTGTAGCAGCATCAAACCTGCACATCTTTGGACATTAAGGGCAGTTTAGCATGGCTAATCCATCTAACCTGCACACCTTTGGACTGTGGGAGGAAACTGGAGCACCCGGAGGAAACACACGCAGACACGGGGGGAATGTGCAGACTCCACACGGACAGTTACCCAAGTCCAGAATTGAGCCCGGGTCCCTGGTGCTGTGAGGCAGCAGTGCTAACCAGTGTGTAGATCCCTGCAGCCAGAACCCTGCCAGCCCCTCCCCACCCACGCCCTGTAGCCAGACCTGGGGCGATTCCGTGTCCCAGACCCTGAGCGAATCGCACCCCTGCTCTCTCTGTATCTCCACCTCGGACCACTGGGCCTGGAGTTTCTAATCAACCATTCACATTCCATCAGCAGCTTTACTCACTTTCTGCTATCTCGAATCAAGAAGGGAAAAGGACAATGCGGGCTCAAAAAAGAATGTTAAAACTAAATTTTCCTGTCCTTAATCGTCCGGACAATCCAATAAATCACAGTATTTTTTTAAAATCCAGAAAATGCCGGACACACACTGGTTAGCACAGTTGCTTCACAGCTCCAGGGTCCCAGGTTCGATTCCCTGCTGGGTCACTGTCTGTGCGGAGTCTGCACGTTCTCCCTGTGTGTGCGTGGGTTTCCTCCGGGTGCTCCGGTTTCCTCCCACAGTCCAAAGATGTGCAGGTTAGGTGGGTTGGCCATGATAAATTGCCCTTAGTGTCCAAAATTGCCCTTAGTGTTGGGTGGGGTTACTGGGTTATGGGGATAGGGTGGAGGTGTTGACCTTGGGAGGAGTGTTCTTTCCAAGAGCCGGTGCAGACTCGATGGGCCAAATGGCCTCCTTCTGCACTGTAAATTCTACGATTCTATGACACTCAACAGGTCTGTAGAGAGAGAAACAAATAAAGGTTTTAGTCTATTGACCCTTCTACAATCACACGGACTCGAAACATTAATTCTGTTTCTCTCTCCCCAGTTGCTACCAGACCTGCTGAGTATTTCCAGCATTTTGTGTTTTATTTCAGATTTCCAGCATCCGCAGTATGGTTTTATCCAATAAATCACAGTCTTGATCATTCTCCATCATTTTTTTCTAAGAACTCCACATTCCAATGCTGAGCAATTCTTTTATTTTTGTTTGTGCCAGTGACTCTCCTCTGACAACAGAGAAACGTAGCACTTAGGAGCAGGAGCAGGACATTCAGCCCCTCGGGCCTATTCCGATGAGATCATTGCAGATTCTGAGGTCAGAGCAGTGTTTGCACTCTGTTGAAGGTGTCCCGCAGGGCAGTCACCCAGTCTCCCCAATGTAGAGGAGACAGCATTGCGAGCAGCGAATACAGCAGCATGGTCAATATTTATTTTCCAATCATTAGATTAATTTCATCATCATATGGTTATTTATGGGAGCACACAGCATAAAATATGCTGCTATATTTCCTACATTATGGCAGTAGCTAAACTCTGAAAAAGCACGCCATTAGTAGTAAAGCATTTTGCAATGTTCTGAGATTGTGAAAGGTTGTATAGAATTACAACATCTTCAAAAATAACACATTGAATTGCTCAGTTGGGAATTATGTTCACCCTTTACTGTGAGTTAAAATAGACTGAGTTTAAACCATGAGTTATGATGATTCATACCAGTTAGGATTGGCTGCACGCCAATACTCACTTCATTATTCAACAGATAATAGCTGCAAATTTCAATCCGTTTCGTAGTCCACAGGAAGTGCAATGGTAACTGTCGTTCTCGGTACAGGACCACATATTGGGATAGAACTTGTTTTCTAGACTGTTAGGGGCCAAGGTTTAAAAATTCCAAAGATATTATGGAGTTCACCTGACCTATAACCTTTTGTTGAATTTGGCTAGGATGAGCACAGTCTCCCTAGGCACTTTAATCAAAAACAACATTTGCATAAACACACACAGCAAGAATTTTTATCAATTACAAACATGAAGACCGCACACAGCTACAGTATCCTATGTGTAACCCTTAATTAATTCCCCTTAACTGTTCCAATTCAAAAATAAAATCCCATAAACCAAACACCCCTTTTTAAGGGAGTGGCCCAGCACTCTGCATTCTCACTTGAATAAGACTGGCTTTCCCTGAGATTCTGACCCTGTCTCATCCACAGATTTACCCCCTTCCGGAAAGCAAACTATATCTTTTAAGTTATCAAAACAGCAGGTAGCTATAATCAATGTTTTTTTTCTTGCAACAACTCTTTAAAATGAAAATAGTGACACAGGCTGAACACTTCTGTTCTCTGTCTGAGTCCACAGCAGCCAAAATGTGAAGGCGAAATGAAAAACAGCTCACAGAGCCACAGCCCAGCTCCACCCACAAAATGACATCACTGAAGCCATGTGATAAGACAAAAACCTTTTGCAAAGGGACACTCACATGACAAGACCATGGAAATTCTCACTGCCCTTCACCCAGCCCAACTCATCTGAGTTTCCCCCCACACAAACCCATATGAGGAGATGGTAGCATAGTGGTAATGTTACTGGACTAGTAATCCAGAGGCCCAGGCTAATGCTCTGGGGGTGTGGGTTCAAATCCCACCACGGCAGATAGTGGAATTTGAAGTTGATTAATAAAATCTGGTGAATGGTGCCCATGAAACTGATCATCAATTGTCGTAAAAATCCATCTGTTTCAGCAATGCACCTTTAGGGAAGGAAATCTGCCACCCTTACCCACACTGGGCTACATGTGACTCCATGTGAATCCCTACAGTGCAGAAGGAAGCCATTCAGCCCATCGTGTCTACACCAACCCTCTGAAAGAGCTCCCTACACTGGCCCAATCCCCCACCCTATTCACGTGACCCCACCTAACCTTTGGACACCAAGGGGCAATTGTAGATGGCCAATCCACCTAACCTGCACATCTTTGGACTGTGGGAGGAAACCGGAGCGCCCGGAGGAAACCCACGCAGACACGAGAAGGAAATGCGAACTCCACACAGTCGCGCAAGGTTGGATTTAGACCCGGGTTCCTGGCGCTTTGAGGCAGCAGTGCTAACTGGTGTGTCACCGTGCCGACCCATATCAGTGTGGTTGACTCTTAACTTCCCGCTGAAATGGCCTGGATGTCAGTTCAAGGGCAATTAGGGATTGACAGCAAATGCTCGCAAATGTGATATCCACATCCCACGAAAGAATACATTTTGAAAAAAACCTTCAGTAATGTAGGCATCTAATTGTGGGAGGCAATACCATAATAGAAAATGGCTAACACTGGAATCATGTGTAAACAAGTTAATTTATACACACAACGTTTCGTACTCAGAAAGATTTTCTGCTGACTTAGGGAGAGGCAAGTTGAGTAATATGAAATAGAAAGCAACTTGGGAAGTTCCTTCATGTTAGCAGATTTGTAAAGTTAGTATTGATTCTGAGAGTTTACTTGTTTCAAATCATTTATCATTAAATGTTTCTCTAGAATTGAATTGAATACATTTAGCACGGGAACTTCTCGGAGGCAATACAGTAGAATGGTTTATCCACTTTTATTGGGAAAGTTCCTAGTGAGTCAAAGAATGTATCTCTTTTGTTTCCACAGTCTTGTACTTTCTGCTTGATAGAACACTATTCGATGTTTTGCAACAATATAAAGAAGGAAACAAAGATTTATTTTAACTATTTACAACAATCTGCCCACGGCAGTAACTGGCCACAATCGGCCAGCTATTATGTTCTGATTGAACGAGCCCTAGTTGGGCGGACTCCGCCCTCTATCTGGGAAGCTGGTACTGAATGAGTCGCACAGGGAGATCGACAATGGGCCTCATGAGGGTTATGACACCCCTTCTCCCAAAGTCTGAATGTTCCCCTCTGCTGCCATCAGTGGGGCGTTCTGCGCTGCTTTACCCGAGGCTGCGTTTCTGCTTGCGGCTTGTTCTGAGTCGGGCGATGTATTCCGATTCGTCAACCGCCTTTTTCTGGCTGACCTCTGGAGGGCTGTCACCAAACCTCGGTCCCGGACACGACATTGTCCATCTGCACAGATGCATCTGTGTCCATATCCGAGCCAGAGTCATCTTCTTCCTGTTGGTCCGGACAATGGACCCTAGCTGGTTGCGTCCTTTGGCTCAGAGGTGGTTCTTGGAGCGGAGGAAGCGATGTCGCTGGTTGGGCGTCGTGTAGTGCAGGGTCCTGCTTCTTGACGTGGTTCACTGGCTGGACTCTTCCTTGCATTTTAACTTGATAGGAGTCCGGGCCCATTCTCTTGAGCACGATTCCTAAGAGCCAGAGTGCCAAAGTTTTGGCATCGACTGTCTCCCCAATTGAAACAGCCGCCCTGGTTTCTGACAGTCATCGTACCTCGTCTGTATTTCCTGCCTAGGTTTGGGAAAATCAGGCTCAACAAGTCAGTTCCTGCGGCCCATCAGCAGTTCTGCTGGTGCTACCTCCATCATCACGTGCAGTGTCGTTCAGTAGTGTGGTAAACCACTGTTACACCTTTATTAGTGATGTAAGGTAGGACCTGTACACCGGTAGTCGCTGCCTGCTGGCTCCGCCCAGTAGGTGGAGTATAAATATGCGTGTCCTCCATTCAGCAGTCATTTCGCCAGCTGCTGTGGGAGGCCACGCATCCTAGAGCAATAAAGCCTCAGTTGTATCCAACTCTAGTCTTTGTTCAATTGGTCGTGCATCAATTTATTGCTCTAAGATTTTCTAAAAGCTGGACCTCCGAATTAAACCAGATCGCCTGCAGCTGGATCTGCAATCAAGCAATGCCAAAAAATACTTTAATCATTGGCTAGCTTGCTTCGAGGCGTACATCAACTCAGCGACCACCCCTGTTCCGGAGGCTCAGAAGATACAGATCCTGTACTCAAGGTTGAGCTCCAACGTGTTTCCGCTGATCCAGGACGCCCCGAACTACGCCGACGCCATAGCGCTTCTCAAAGAAAACTACGCACAGAAAACGAACACGCTCTTCGCCAGGCACGTACTCGCTACTCGCTCTCAACTCCCTCGTGAGTCCATAGAAGACTTCTGGCGGGCCCTAATCCCACTTGTCTGGGACTGTGACTGTCAGGCCGTTACGGCCACTGAACATTCCAACCTCCTTATGCGGGGCGCGGTCGTAACGGGGATTGGGTCGGACCTCATACGCCAGCGACTGTTAGTAGGGGCCACGCTCGATCTAGCTGAGACAAAGAAGCTAGCGCTCTCTATGACGGTCGCCTCGCGCAACAGTCAGGCCTACCCCCCCAAATGCGCGGACCACCCCTCCTACGCATCGTGGACCCCACAGACAGCCGCCCCAGCGGGGGCCTTACCCAGCCAGTACGCCTGCGCCACGCGCCAGCCCGCGCACCCCGGGGGTCCCCGATGTTACTTCTGCGGCCAGCAGAAACACCCTCGGTAATGCTGCCAGGCCTGCGCAGTCGCCGCTATCGCCCCCACCACCCTAGTCTACACACAATGGGTGCCGCCATCCTCATCGCCCCGGACCACGCGTGGCCAGTGGGCGCCGCCATCTTCTCTCCCTCAGTCCACCTGCGGCCCGTGGGCGCCACCATCTTGTCCAACCTCCGCAACGTGCGGCCCATGGGTGCGGCCATTTTGTCTCCCGCAGGATCTTCAGGCGCCGCCATCTTGTCTCCCCCACGGGGCATGGACACCGACAGCATTCCAGGACATGGGCCTCCCAGGCTCCCCATCATCCGACGGCAGCGACGACCGACCACGACTCGCCTCAGTGACGATCGACCAGTCTCATCCGCACAACCTGGCCACCACATCGACCAGCGTGAAAATCAACGGCCATGTGACCTCTGGCCTGCTGGACTCCGGGAGCACTGAAAGCTTCATACACCCGGTAAGGCGCTGCTCCCTCGCGGTACATCCCGCCAACCAAAGAATCTCCCTGGTCTCCAGATCCCATTCAGTTGTGATCCGGGGGTATTGTACGGTCACACTCACTGTCCAGGGCGTGCTTCCGCCTCTACGTCCTCCCTAACCTCTGCGCTGCCCTACTACTAGGCCTGGACTTCCAGTGTAACCTCCAGAGCCTAACTCTCAAATTCGGCGGGTCCCTACCACCCCTCACTGTGTGTGGCCTCGTGACCCTAAAGGTCGATCCGCCTTCTCTCTTTGCAAATCTAACCCCGGATTGCAAACGCCTCGCCACTAGGAGCAGACGGTACAGCACCCAGGACAGGACCTTCATCAGGTCCGAGGTCCAGTGGCTGCTTCGGGAAGGCATTATCGAGGCCAGCAACAGCACCCCGAGAGCCCAAGTGGTAGTCGTTAAAACTGGGGAGAAACACAGAATGGTCGTGGACTACAGCCAGACCATCAATCGGTACACGCAGCTCGACGCACACCCCCTCCCACGCATATCTGAGATGGTCAATCAGATTGCACAGTACCGGGTCTTCTCAATGGTAGACCTCAAATCCGCCGACCACCAGCTCCCCATTCGTAATCAGACCGTCCATACACCGCTTTCGAGGCGGACGGTTGTCCCAATCACTTCGTCAGGATTCCCTTCGGCGTCACTAATGGGGTCTTGGTCTTCCAAAGGGAGATGGACCGAATGGTCGACCGGTACGGTTTGCGGGCCACCTTCCCGTACCTAGACAACGTCACCATCTGTGGCCATGGCCAGCATGACCACGATGCCAACCTTGCCAAATTTCTCCACATGGCCACTCCTCAACCTCACCTACAACAAGGAGAAGTGCGTGTTCAGCACGACCCGCTTAGCCATACTCGGCTATGTGGTCCAGAACGGAGTTCTGGGGCCCGATCCCGACCGCATGCGCCCCCTCATGGAGCTTCCCCTTCCCCACTGCCCCAAGGCCCTCAAACGCTGCCTGGGGTTCTTCTCGTACTATGCGGACAAGGCCCTCCCACTCACACAGTCCACACACTTTCCCCTGACGGCCGAGGCACAACAGGCCTTCGCCCGTATCAGAGCCGATATCACCAAGGCCGGGATGCATGCAGTAGACGAGACACTGCCCTTTCAAGCAGAGAGCGATGCATCGGATGTTGCCCTAGCCGCCACCCTCAATCAGGCAGGCAGACCTGTGGCATTCTTCTCCCGCACACTTCATGCCTCAGAAATTTGGCACTCATCCGTCGAAAAAGAGGCCCAAGCTATTGTTGAGGTTGTGCGGCATTGTAGGCATTACCTGGCCGGCAGGAGATTCACCCTCCTCACTGACCAACGGTCGGTAGCCTTCATGTTCAATAACACACAGCGAGGCAAGGTGGGGCTGGTTTAGCACACTGGGCTAAATCGCTGGCTTTTAAAGCAGACCAAGGCAGGCCAGCAGCACGGTTCAATTCCCGTACCAGCCTCCCCGAACAGGCGCCGGAATGTGGCGACTAGGGGCTTTTCACAGTAACTTCATTGAAGTTCGCCCCGGCAAACTCAACGAGCCCCCAGGCGCCCTATCCCGAGGTACATGTGCCAGTGCACAAGTAGACCGGCTCCTGGCCTTGCACGACAGCCTTTGTCACCCGGGAGTCACACGGTACCATTTTGTCAAGGCTCGCAATCTGCCCTACTCTGTCGAGGAAGTACGGACAATCACCAGGGACTGCCAGGTCTGTGCAGAGTGCAAGCCGCACTTCTACCGGCCAGACCGTGCACGCCTGGTGAAGGCCTCCCGCCCCTCTGAACGCCTCAGCGTGGATTTCAAAGGGCCCCTCCCCTCCTCCGATCAAAACACGTATATTCTCAGTGTGGTCGATGAGTACTCCAGATTCCCCTTCGCCATCCCATGACGTCTGCCACCGTCATCAAAGCCCTAAACACTATCTTCGCTCTGTTCGGTTTCCCCACCTACATCCACAGTGACAGGGGATCCTCATTCATGAGCAATGAGCTGCGTCAGTTCCTGCTCAGCAGGGGTATCGCCTCCAGCAGGACCAGCTATAACCCCCGGGGAAACGGGCAGATAGAGAGGGAGAACGGGTCGGAACCTCTCAGCCTCTCGCTGGCAGGAGGTCCTCCCTGATGCACTCCACTACATTCGGTCACTGCTGTGCACCGCTATGAACAACACACCCCATGAACGTCTTTTTGCCTTCCCCAGGAAGTCCACATCCGGGGTGTCGCTCCCGACTTGGCTCGCGGCTCCAGGACCAGTCCTGCTCCGTAGGCACGTCCGCCTCCACAAAGTGGACCCGTTGGTGGAGAGGGTGCAATTGCTCCATGCCAACCCCCAGTATGCCTACGTGGTGTACCCCGACGGCTGCCAGGATACTGTCTCCATCAGGGACCTGGCACCAGCAGGTTCCACACACACACCCCCCGGCCCGACGCCACCGTCCCCTCCCCCGGCACTCCCAGCATTAACCCCACCAGGACCATCCGTCCTTCCCCTGCCCATGCCCGAGGATGAAGAGGATTTCGGCACGCTCCCGGAGTCACCGAACATCGGGCCAGCATCGACATCGCCGTCACCGCTACGTCGCTCCCAGCGGAACATCAAGGCCCCGGACCGTTTAAACCTCTAACTGGTCCGCCGGACTTCAAAAGACATTTTTTTTCTGCTCAAATACTGTAAATATAGATTAATTGTTGTATATAGTTCTCCACCACCCCCGCTGGACTCAATTTTAGTAGGGGGTGAACGTGGTAAACCACTGTTACATCTTTATTAGGTGATATAAGGTAGGACCTGTACTACAGGTTCGCCGGTAGTCGCCCAGTAGGCGGAGTATAAATATGCGTGTCCTCCATTCAGCGGCCATTTCGCCAGCTGCTGTGGGAGGCCACGCATCTTAGAGCAATAAAGCCTCAGCTGTATCCAACTCTAGTCTTTGTTCAATTGATCGTGCATCAAGTAGTTAAAAGGGAACTGTGCCAGTGGCCTGTCTACAGAGCCTGTGGTCTGCTTCTTGATGCCTCTTTTGAATGTCTGGACCGCCCTTTCTGCCAGAGAGTTGCGGGATGGTCCGGGGCGGTTCCATTTTGCCAATGTGGCAAACTCCTCATTCATGAAAGGCGTCCTCTTGTCCGTCATCGAGACTTCCAGGATCCCATTGGTCCTGAATGAGCACCTCAGCTTTTCAACGGTGGCTCTTGACTTCATCGAGGCTATTTTGTAAACGTCAAGCCATTTCGAGTGGGTGTCCGCGATAATGAAGAACATAAAAAGTCCTGGGAAGTCTGCACGCAGTCTCACCCATGGACGTCCTGGCCATTCCCAGGGATGAAGGGAGCGTTTGGTTCTCCTGACATGCTAGACAACTGCGTACAACTCGCTCAATGTCTCCAGACGTAGCTCTGAGTCCACATCTTGATCTTTGAAGCACCCGGGTGACCAATGTATAGATCCCTCAGGAGGGATTCTGACCCTGCAGTGGGAAGACTATGTGTGCCCCCCATACTAGGATACCATCCTCCATGCTTAACTCTGGGAGTTTCTGGGCATAAGCCTGTAGGACCGGGGGGGGACAGTATCCCATGCAATCCACCATTTAAAAGCATGTGGCGGAGTTTTGCTAGTTTAGGATCCCACTGAGTCCTTGTTCGAACCTGAGCAACCGTCATTGGCAAAGTATCCATACAATTGAGGGTTGCCACCACTTCACCTGTCACTGGCAGGGATGGGAAAGTCATGGGCAATAGTAGACGACTTAGGGTGTCGGTGTGGGCAATCCGTGTTCTGGATGGCGTTGGCACGAATACTCATACACGGCGAGCAGAAGCACCCAACACCGAATCCTGGCCGATGAAATGGGTGCAATTCCCTTATCCTCCCTAAAAAGGTCCAGCAAAGGCTTGTGATCAGTCACAATGGGGAAGTGCTGCCTGTAGACATATTGGTGGAATCCTTCACTCTGAATATCACCGCCAAACCAGTTCTGTGTCTGCCAGGTTCCTTGTGGCAAAAGCAATGGGGCGCTCTGTGCCATTGGCCCATCTGTGGGTCAGCACCGCCCCGATGCCATGGGGGGAGGCATCACATGTTAGGATTAGCAGTCGAGCTGGGTCACAATGGGTGAGGAACTGCGTGGACGATAGACACTTTCTCACCCTGGGGAATGCTTCATCCTGTAAGGCATCCAGACCCACTTCTGATCCTTCTTTAGCATGTGGAGAGGCGCCAACAGGGTGGCCAAGTTGGAGATGAATTTCCCATAATAATTCACCAAGCCTAAAAATGACTGGAGTTCAGTGGCGTTCCTCGGAGTTGGGGCCCCGATTATGGCCAATACTTTTTCCTCCATAGGGCGTAGGCCCCCGCCCCCCCGCCCCGCCCCCCGTACCCCAAGTAAGTCACCGCTCTCGCTCTGAACACTCACTTGCTCCTCTTCAGCTTGCCGCCTATTGTGAACCCTCTGAGCATTTCCTGCCGGTTGTCCATGTACTCCTTATCGGTGGCACCCATGATGAGAACGTCATCTAAATAAACAGAGGACCCTGCAGAATACTCTCCGTCACTCGCTGGAAAATTACTGGGACAGATGAATCCCCAAACGGGAGGTGGATGTATTCAAATATCCCTCAGTGGGTGTTTATAGTTGCAACTCTCCTGGATGCGGGGTCCTGCTCCATCTATAAATAGGCATGGCCCATATCGAGCTTCGTAAATCAACACCTTCCAACCAGTTTTACGTACAAATCATCCACTCTGGCCACAAAGCCCTGTTTACCGTGAGCTTGTAATCCCCACAGTGTCGAACAAACTTGTCTGGCTTCATTACCAGCACCACAGGTGCAACCCACTCCGCAAACTCTACTGGCCATATGACCCCACATCCTTCAGCCGCTGTAGTTCCGTGTCAAGTTTGGCGAGCAATGCATAGGTATCAGGCCTCGTCCCATGGTATCTGGGTTGAGCCTCATGGGCCATGTGGATAAGAACCTTGACCCCTTTTATCCTGCCCAGACCCTCCAGGAACACGTTAGGGTATTTGCCCAGGAAGTCAGATAAATTTCCAGTGCCAATCAGAAAATCTCTTGGCAGTTAAAAAGGAGGACTCGCCACCAGTCACGCCCCAGCAGTTTGGACCCCGGTTGCTATACCACGACCAAGGGAAGCCTGACTGATTGCTGCCCACGTGTCACCCGAGTAATGGTGGTCCCCACGATGCTCAGTGACCCGCCGATATAGGTTGCCAATCTCGCCTTGGTGTCGTGCAATGTCAACGGCAAGATCCCTGCACGAAGCTGACCCCAATAGAAACAGCAGCTCCCCTGTCCATTTCCATTATTAAAGGATGCCCGTTGATGTGCAATGTGACCCTGATCGGCGCCACCTTCGGGGCCGTGACACCTCAGCTGCATCACACAGTCCTCGCCATCTGGAGTGAATCACTCGCTGGCCTGCATTGGAATCGCGTTTTGCCGGTGCCGGTTTTGGCCGATTGGCACCGATTCAGTCCCAGCGTCAGCACTTACTCTCTGAGACGGAGAATCCCGCCCATGGTGTTCCTTCCACCCAGCCACAAGGGACTTTTCCTACTTCTCGCCTGTTCATCAGGCTCACAGATGCATCGACTACTCTCTTTAGAATACTGCCCTTCTCCCCTCAGTCAATACAGCCGAGTATTCTTCCAGAGTTATTTCAGAGCCTGTGCCTCACTCCCTCGATCTGGGTCTTACCTCCAAGGCTAGGAGTTGGAGATTTAACACATCCTGATAAGATATTTGTATCTTCATATTCTGTAAGTATCGCCAACTTTACTAAAATGAATGAATCTGATTCCACCACCCTGCCAGTCCGGTGGGAGACTCTCAAAGCGGTTCTCCGGGGGAGCATAACTTCGTTCAATGTATATATTATCAAGGAAAGAAAATTAACACAACAAATTGCTGGATTCAATTTTGGAAGCTGAGCGTCAATATTCCGTTACCCCCACTCCTAACAGGCTAAAGCTTCAGACTTAATTTGACCTACTTTCCACAAATAAAGCTGAGCATACGTTACAGCGGTCAAAGGGGACGGTTTTCTGAATACGGGGACAAGGCTGTCCGCCTTCTGGCCCACCGTCTCGAGTGTCAGTCTGCTCCTCAGCCTATTTTGCAGGTTTACTTCACTACCTACCCCGCGGATATTAACTTGCCCTTTGCTTTTTTTTACTGTGACCTTGAAATCAGAATCCTCTTTGGACAGCATCACAATGGCTGACTTCCTAAATAATCTTTCTGTGGATGCGGACTTGAATAGAGATTTGTCCCTGGGTAAGATAACAAGCTGCATGAAATCGATTTCTTCTATTTTTATAAACTTAGAGCATTTTTCCAATTAAGGGACAATTTAGCGTGGCCAATCCACCTACCCTGCACATCTTTGGGTTGTGGGGGTGAGACCCACGCAGACACGGGGAGAATGTGCAAACTCCACACGGACAGTGACCTGAGGCCGGGATCGAATCCAGGTCCTCGGCGCTGTGAGGCAGCAGTGCTAACCACTGTGCCACCCCTGCATTAAATGGTACAGTGAATGGTAGAACCCTCAAGAGTATTGACAGGCAGAGGGATCTGGGTGTACAGGTCCACAGGTCACCGAAAGGGGCAACACAGGTGGAGAAGGTAGTCAAGAAGGCATACGGCATGCTTGCCTTCATTGGCCAGGGCATTGAGTATAAGAATTGGCAAGTCATGTTGCAGCTGTATAGAACCTTAGTTAGGCCACACTTGGAGTATAGTGTTCAATTCTGGTCGCCACACTACCAGAAGGATGTGGAGGCTTTAGAGAGGGTGCAGAAGAGATTTACCAGGATGTTGCCTAGTATGGAGGGCATTAGCTATGAGGAGAGGTTGAATAAACTCGGTTTCTTCTCACTGGAACGACGGAGGTTGAGGGGCGACCTGATAGAGGTGTACAAAATTATGAGGGGCATAGACAGAGTGGATAGTCAGAGGCTTTTCCCCAGGGTAGAAGGGTCAATTACTAGGGGGCATAGGTTTACGGTGTGAGGGGCAAGGTTCAGAGGAGATGTACGAGGCAAGTTTTTTTTCACAGAGGGTAGTGGGTGCCTGGAACACGCTGCCGGAGTAGGTGGTGGAAGCAGGGACGATAGTGACATTGAAGGGGCATCTTGACAAATACATGAATAGGATGGGAATAGAGGGATACGGACCCAGGAAGTGTCAAAGATTGTAGTTTAGTCGGGCAGCATGGTCGGCACGGGCTTGGAGGGCCGAAGGGCCTGTTCCTGTGCTGTACCTTTCTTTGTTCTTTGTTCTTCTGTTCTAAATCAATGCAGAGTGGCAAGGCCCTTGGCCCTGATGGCTTTCCTATTGACTTTTGTAAAAGGTTCCCTGCTCAACTCCCTCCTTTATTACGAGATATGTTCAATCGTTTCGGGGCTCTCTGCCCCCAACAC
The DNA here is from genome assembly GCF_047496885.1 of Scyliorhinus torazame. Classification (NCBI taxonomy): domain Eukaryota; kingdom Metazoa; phylum Chordata; class Chondrichthyes; order Carcharhiniformes; family Scyliorhinidae; genus Scyliorhinus; species Scyliorhinus torazame. Next base: position 11,482,786 of record NC_092723.1, on the reverse strand, counting down.
TGACTCAAGCTTCCACCTCGCCTATGCTCAAAAAGGACAGAGACCCTGCAGAATGTGGCGCATACCAGTCTATCTCTCTTTGAAATGCGGATGTAAAGCTATTGGCTAGGATGTTGGACGCCGCTTAGCGCCTTGTATTCCTGGTATAACATCTGATGATCAAACCGGCTTTGTGAAGAGCCACCGTCACCTTCTCAACATTATTCTTTCCCAATGGCTGTGACCTTCCCTGAGGCTGTTGTCTCGCTGAGTGCAGAGAGGCCCTTTGAACGGGTGGAGTGGGATTATTTAAGACCATAATTAATAGGAGCGGAAGTAAGGCCATTCGGCCCATCGAGTCCACTCCACCATTCAATCATGGCTGATTTCAACTCCATTTACCCGCTCTCTCTCCATAGCCCTTAATTCCTCGAGAAATCAAGAACTTATCATCTTCTGTCTTAAAGACACTCAACGTCCCGGCCTCCACCGCCCTCTGTGGCAATGAATTCCACAGACCCACCACTCTCTGGCTGAAGAAATTTCTCCTCATCTCTGTTCTAAAGTGACTCCCTTTTATTCTAAGGCTGTGCCCCCGCGTCCTAGTCTCGCCTGCTAATGGAAACAACTTCCCTACGTCCACCCTATCTAAGCCATTCATTATCTTGTAAGTTTCTATTAGATCTCCCCTCAACCTCCTAAACTCCAATGAATATAATCCCAGGATCCTCAGACGTTCATCGTATGTTAGGCCTACCATTCCTGGGATCATCCGTGTGAATCTCCGCTGGACCCGCTCCAGTGCCAGTATGTCCTTCCTGAGGTGTGGGGCCCAAAATTGCTCACAGTATTCTAAATGGGGCCTAACTAATGCTTTATAAAGCTTCAGAAGTACATCCCTGCTTTTATATTCCAAGCCTCTTGAGATAAATGACAACATTGCATTTGCTTTCTTAATTATGGACTCAACCTGCAAGTTTACCTTTAGAGAATCCTGGACTAGGACTCCCAAGTCCCTTTGCACTTCAGCATTTAGAATTTTGTCACCGTTTAGAAAATAGTCCATGCCTCTATTCTTTTTTCCAAAGTGCAAGACCTCGCACTTGCCCACGTTGAATTTCATCAGCCATTTCTTGGACCACTCTCCTAAACTGTCTAAATCTTTCTGCAGCCTCCCCACCTCCTCCATAATACCTGCCCCTCCACCTATCTTTGTATCATCGGCAAACTTAGCCAGAATGCCCCCAGTCCCGTCATCTAGATCGTTAATATATAAAGAGAACAGCTGTGGCCCCAACACTGAACCCGGCGGGACACCACTCGTCACTGGTTGCCATTCCGAAAAATAACCTTTTATCCCAACTTTCTGCCGTCTGCCTGACAGCCAATCGTCAATCCATGTTAGTACCTTGCCTCGAATACCATGTTTACAATTTGGAATAAATTTGTGTTTGGCTCAAAATGTGTTCATTGGATTCGCCTTTGCAATACCTCCCCCACCATAAGTGATCACACAAACTCTCTATACTTGGGGTACATCCCTCTATCCAGAGGAACCCGTGGTCTCCACTCCTTTCGGCCGCTGTCCAAAGCCTTAAAGACGTCAATGCTATTAAAGGATATCTACCGAGCTGGCATCAAGCACCAGGTGTCATAATATGCTGATGATATATTGTCTATTACTACCCCTGTTGTCTGTGTTGACGACATAATGAATATTCTCAGCACCTTTAGTTCATTCTCCGTCTATAAATTGAATATCAACAAAAATGAGTGTTTCCCAATCAACCCTGTTGCCAAACAAATTGTCCCGGAGCTTTGCCATTTCATAAATCTTAGGTGTAAACATAACACATTCATAAAACAAACTTTACCAGCCGGGTCACCAAAATGAAGGCAGATTTACAGCGCTGGGATAGTTTGCCTTTTTCCTTGGTCACCAGAATTCAATCAATAAAGACGAACATTCTACCCGGGTTCTTGTTTCTTTTTCAACGTCCCCCTATCTTATTACCAAAATCATTCTTTGTTACGGTAAATAAGTTGATATCAACATTTATCTGGTCAGGCAGGACTCCTGTGGCGGGATTCTCCCAGCCCTGGGCTGGGCCGGAGAATCCCTGCAAACGGGCCATGCCGCCCTGACGCCGGAGAATCGGCGCCATTGGCGCCGGCGTGCTTGGCGGGGCGCCGGCCGCTGTCCGCGGACGGCCCGCCGATTCTCGGTAAGAAAAGAGCCGAGTCCCGCCAGCGCCGTTCTAACCTGCTCTGAACCGGCGGGACCTCGGTGTTGAAGGGTTGGGTGGCGGCCTGTGGATGGGGGGGGGGGGGGGGATCTGACCCGGGGGGGGGGGGGGGGGGGGGGGGCCTCCGATGTGGCCTGGCCCATGATCGGGGCCCACCGATTGGCAGGCCGGCCTCTGTGGTTGGGGGCTTCCTTTCCTATGCGCCGGCCCCTGTACCCTGTAGTCCTGCGCCATGTTGCATTGGGGCCGGCACGTTGAAAGAGGCCACTGGCATGCATGCGTTGGCGCCACTGCGCATGTGCGGATCCCGCGGTGCACAGTGTCCCGCCGGGATCGGCAGCTGGAGCGGCGCGTTTACGACAACGTGAACACTCTGCCGCGGGATTGGAGAATCCTGCCCTTAGTGCCCATAGAGCACTAAGAGGGGGAGACGGGGTGGTGGGTTTGTATTACCTAATGTACTGCACTATTATTGGGCTGTTAATATTCATAAAATGTTGACACGGTGTCAAGATCCAGGTGAAAACTGGTGTCTTGTGGAAGCACATTTCTGCTGCTCACCCTCTTTTCCTGCCTTAGTTTGTGCCACTGCTCCTTTGTTTGTGGGACCCTCTTTGTAAGAACCACTTCCCAGCTTGACTCGGCATTTGCCTTTAGGAGGGAGAGAGGACGAGAGCGTTTTACTGATATGTTTGTCGGTGGCTCCTTTGCCAGCTTTAACGGGCTTGCAGCCAAATCTAACCAGCCTCAATCTGGTCTCTGCTGTTATTTTCAGGCCCATAGTTTGGTTCGCTTGAATGGTTCAGCATTTCCTCGGCTACCTCCAAACATATTATTGGAGGCTTTAGAGAGGGTGCAGAAGCAATTTACCAGGATGTTGCCTGGTATGGAGGGCATTAGCTATGAGGAGAAGTTGAATAAACTTGGTTTGTTCTCCCTGGAACGACAGAGGTTGAGGGACAACCTGATAGATGTCTACAAAATTATGAGGGGCAGAGACAGAGTGGATAGTCAAGGCTTTTCCCCGGGGAAAAAGGGTCAATTACTAGGGGGCATAGGTTTAAGGTGCGAGGGGCAAGGTTTAGAGTAGATGTACAAGGCAAGTTTTTACACAGAGGGTAGTGGGTGCCTGGAACTCACTGCCGGAGGAGGTGGTGGAAGCAGGAACGATAGAGACGTTTAAGGGGCATCTTGACAAATACATGAATAGGATGGGAATAGAGGGGTACGGACCGCGGAAGTGCAGAAGATTTTAGTTTAGACGGGCAGCATGGTCGGTGCAGGCTTGGAGGGCCGAAGGGCCTGTTCCTGTGCTGTACGTTTCTTTGTCCTTGGAAGGGATTCTGTCTCTGCCTCAAACTCACGGAGGTTTCATTTCAAGATTGCAGGATCTCATGCCCTCCCCTCTTCGCAAGATAAGAAATGACTGGGAAGCGAAACGTGGGCTCGATCTAGTGGAGGAGGATTGGTAGGAGGGGGCCCTTTGTAGCGTCAACTCCACCTACTCCTGTGCTTGGGTTCAGCTGAATCAATTTAAAGTTTTGCACAGAATTCACTTCACCATAGCCCAAATTGGCACGTTCTTTTCCAAAACAAATGCGACAGGTGTTCTCTTGTCCCTGTGCACTACACCCACCAGTCCTGGTCGTGTCTGAAGCTGACTGGATTTTGGTCATCCTTCTTTGACACCCTTTCCAAAGTTTTAGATATTGATTTGCAGCATTGTCCTCTGATAGCCATATTTGGAGTCCCACCTGCAATGGCCAGTCTCACTAAGATTAAGGCAGATGTTGTTGCATTCGCTTCGTCAATAGCCCACAGGCGGATTTTGTTAACTTGGGAGGTCCCCCAAACCACCCACTGCTCATTCTGGTCAGAAGATCTAATGTCTTTTCTTCATTTGAAGAAGACTAAATGTGCCGTAAGAAGATCGACTGAGAAATGTCACCGTAGTTGGCAGCCTTTTGATTCTCGCTTTGACCAATTAATTACTGTTGATTGTTAATTTAAATCGTTTTTTTTGCATAGGGGATGTTTGCTCGTTTGTTTACTGGGGATAGGGAGCTGTGTCAGTATTGTATCATTCTATGTCTGTCTGCTCCTTATCTCTTTTTGAAAACCAATGACATTGTTTTTAAAAGTCAATGTATTGAGGGGAAAGAGTGGATGAGTACATTAAGAAAAAAGGAACTGAAAGACATGTTGAAGGACTGAGGTGAGGAAGGGCCAGAGGAGATTCATGTGGAGCAGATCTGTGGGTCGAATGGCCTGATTCTGTGTTGTAGTAACAATGTAATAGAATGCTGTCATATATTATAATTCCGATTATTTCTCTTGCTGATCCACGTACTATTGTTTCTTTAAAATAACTCGTACAATGCATGTTTTGCATGATTTCTAAAATCAATGTGTTCAGTTGCTTTCTGGTATGTGCAGACTCATGACTTTATTTTAGGTAAAGTTTTTTTTTTCATTTATAAATTTAGAGTATCCAATTCAGTTTTTCCAATTAAGGGGCAATTTAGCGTGGCCAATCCACCTAGCCTGCACATCTTTAGGTTGTGGGGGCGAAACCCACGCAGACACAGGGAGAATATGCAAACCACACACGGGACAGTGACCCAGGGCCGGGATTCGAACCTGGGACCTCGGCGCCGTGAGGCAGCAGGGCCAACCCACTGCGCCACCGTGCTGCCCTATTTTAGTTAAAGTTAAAGTTGCCGTAGTCCCAGATGACCATAGGCTGCATTCCTCTTAGAGGACGAGAGCTACTGGTGGTGATTAAACCCGAGGATCACCCCACCTCAGGCGAGGGGAAAGATTGAGAAGGTGGGCCCCATGCGAATAACCTTAATAACTTTATTTATGCCTTGGGCAATGCGCTGAATCTTCTTGTAGAAAAGGCCGATTTTCTGAGTCTCCACTTATGTTCTTGAACTGTTCCTGCTGATGTTTTAACTGGGTGAACACCCGCTTGGCAGACTGTGAACCATGCAGCTGTTTTGTTCCATTATGTCTAGCCAGCACTGGCCTGTAACGCGGGGCAGTTATTATGTGCTGAGGTTTTTGTGGTGACCATGTTTTCTCGGTTGGTCCCAGTGTCAGCCATGCGGGATCACTGCACAGAAACAAGTGTAGACTTCACCAGGGTGTTATGCCAGCCCCCACCCCAACCCCACCATCTCCTGAGCCATACTGAAACAAGTGGACTAAGTATCTGAGGTCACTGCTGTTCCTCCACATGTCGCTAGGGCCAGGCCACGGTAAACAGTCACTGTTGCTTACATCTGATAAATGGCTATCGGTGTTATGTTGATGTGACCCTGTGGAGAACATCCTTATTAGATTCATAGATTCATAGAATTTACAGTACAGGAGGTAATTCGGCCCATCGAGTCTGCACCGGCTGTTGGAAAGAGCACCCTTCCCAACCGCACACCTCCACCCTATCCCCATAACTCAGTTACCCCACCCAACACTCAGGGCAATTTTGGACACTAAGGGCAATTTAGCATGGCCAGTCCACCTAACCTGCACATCTTTGGACTGTGGGAGGAAACCGGAGCACCCGGAGGAAACCCACGCACACACGGGGCGAACGTGCAGACTCCGCACAGACAGTGACTCAAGCCGGAATCGAACCTGGGACCCTGGAGCTGTGAAGCAATTGTGCGAATCACTATGCTACCGTGCTACCCACAAAGTGGCAGTGGCTCCATTCCTTTATAGGGGAGGCAGCGGTGCAGTGGTATTGTTGCTGGACTAGTGAGATTATCATAGAATTTACAGTGCAGAAGGAGGCCATTCAGCCCATCGAGTCTGCACCGGCTCTTGGAAAGAGCACCCTACCCAAGGTCAACACCGCCACCCTATCCCCATAACCCAGTAACCCCATCCAACACTAAGGGCAATTTTGGACACTAAGAGCAATTTATCATGGCCAATCCACCTAACCTGCACATCTTTGGACTGTGGGAGGAAACCGGAGCACCCGGAGGAAACCCACGCACACACGGGGAGGATGTGCAGACTCCACACAGACAGTGACCCAAACTGGAATCGAACCTGGGACCCTGGAGCTGTGAAGCAATTGTGCTATCCACAAGGCTACCGTGCTGCCCCAAAGTGACCCAGAGTAATGCGCTGGAGACCCGGGTTCGAATCCCACCAGGGCAGATGGTGGAATTTGAATTCAATAAAACTCCTGCCTGAAACCAATGTGGCATGTCCTTCCTTTAGGGAAGACAATCTGTCATCCTTACCCTGGTCAGGCCCACATCTGATTCCACTGTGGCTAATTGCCCTCAGGGATAGGCAATAACCCAGCCAGCAGTGCCCACACCCCATGAACAAAGAAACAAAAATCACTACCAGGAACAGTGAAGTTCCACACTGATCAGTATTAGGTTTGGTGCACAGGATGAGAGGCGATTCATTTCGAATGTAACCAGTAGCACAAGCCTGTTGGGCCAAATGGACTGTTTCACTGTGCATTCTGTGTGATTCTTTGAAAAACTTTTGTCCAAGTCTCAAATTGCCTTTAAATTTATGGTCACAAGAGTGGCGCAGTGGTTAGCACTGCTGCCTATGGCACTGAGGACCGGGTTCAATCCCAGCCCCATGCCATTGTCCGTATGGAGTTTGCACAAGGGCAGCACAGTAACACAGTGGTTGGCACTGTTGTTTCACAGCGCCAGGGTCCCAGGTTCGAAGCCTGCTTGGGTCACTGTCTGTGCGGGGTCTGCACGTTTCCCCGTGTCTGCGTGGGTTTCCTCCGGGTGCTCCGGTTTCCTCCCACAAGTCCCGAAAGATGTGCTTGTCAGATGAATTGGACATTCTGAATTCCCCCTCAATGTGCCCGAACAGGCGCTGGAGTGTGGCGACTCGGGGATTTTCACAGTAAATTCATTGCAGTTAATGTAAGCCTACTTGTGAACTAATAAAGATTATTATTATAGACTAGTGTTAAAAATGCACCTTATAACTCGAGAGGTTGGAGATGTATGGGAGAAATCCATGCAGGAGGATTTCCAGATGCAAGTTGCAGGGAGAAGTTTTGAACCAAGCTGCATTGTCCATGTCAATGACATTGCATTTAATAAGTCAGGGCAATTATTGGGACAAGTCCCTAGGTGCCCAAGTGAACAACAGACCTTCTTCCTTCCCCTATGTATTTTCCAATTTTACACTGTGGGCGATTCAGCCAATGAAAGTGTAAGTCCGCTTTTGGGTGGTTTTAGTGGGGTTTCTGGGAGGCTGCAGCGCCAAGAAACACCTCGCTATTCAACGGTACTTTGCTTTTTTTTTTGGCCTCGGGGAATTTCTATCCGGCAACGCCAGCAGAAAGGGCTGTTCGCAGATCGGGTGCTATTTTGAATGGCAGCCCCCGATACCCCCCCCCCCCCCCCCCCCCGCCCCAACCACTCGGCCCTTTCAGGCCCCTATGCTTTATTGACCATCCATTTGTTGACTGTTTCGATCCCAACCGCATCGCCAATACTGTTGCTAATATTAATGATGTTGGTGAACCACAAGCCTTCCCTTATATTGATCAAATGACCACACAACCAGTTAGTTAGTTCAAAAGATGGTTTATCTACATAGACAAGGGTTAACTCGACATGCAAACACAATATCTACTACGAGTTAAACTACACCTATCACCTACAATAACCTATACTTAACTTCAGGGCGACCGGCACTGTGCAAATGGATAAGGCCTTTATCTGGATTTCACTTGGCTGGTTCGAAGGAAGTGGCTCTGTCTCTGCTGGGCTCATCCGTCAGGTGGCGATTGTTGGGTCTTTTTGTTTATATTCATTGATAGCATGTGCACATCGCAATTAGGCCAGCATTTATTGCTTAACCATAGTTACCCTTGAGAAGATGGTGGCGAGCTGCCTCCTTGAATTACCGCAGCCCATGTGGTGTAGGTACGCCCACAGTGCTGTTAGGGAGGGAGTTCCAGGATTTTAACCCAGCAACAATAAAGGAACAAAGATATATTCCCAAGTCAGGATGGTGAATGATTTGGAGTGAACTTCCAGGTTGTGGTATTCCCATCTATCTACTGCCTTTGTCCTTCTAGGTGGCAGTGGTTGTGGGTTTAGAAGGTGCTCTCTAAAGAGCCTTGGCGAGTTCCTGCAGTGCACCTTGTAGATGGTTCACACAGCTGTAACTGTACATTGGTGGTGGAGGGCGTGAATGTTTGTGGATGTGATGCTAATCAAGCGGGCTGTTGTTGGAATTGCACTCACCCAAGCAAATGTGAGAGCTGCACTCATCCAGGCAAATGGAGAGTAACCCATCACACACCTGATTTGTGTCTTGTACATGGCAGGCAATCTTTGTGGGGTCAGGAGTCACTCGCTGCATATGGCTAGCACAGTTCAGTTTCTGGTCAATTGTAACCCTCCCGGATATTGATAATGGGAATTCAGCAGAGGTAATGCTGTTGAATGTCAGGGAGTGATGGTTAGATTCTCTCTCGTTGGATGTAGTCATTGTCCAGCCCTTGCGTGGCATCTTGACAAATACATGGATACGATGGGTATAGAGGGATACAGCACAAGCAAGAGTTGAGGGTTTTGGCCAAGGTTGGTATCATGACCGGTACAGGCTTGGAGGGCTGAAGGGCCTGTTCCTGTGCTGTATTGTTCTTTGAATGTTATTTGCCACTTGTCAGCCCAGCATGGACATCGTCCAGGTCTTGCTGCATTTGGGCATGGAGTTCAATATCTGAGGAGTCATGAAGGGTGCTGAACATTGTATAATCATTTGCGAACATCCCCACTTCTGACCTATGATCGTTAGATCATTGACGAAGCAGCTGAAGCTGGTTGAGCCTTACGCACAACTCCCATTTCTGAAACACAGATCCCAAGAGCAAATATGTGGTCTTAAAATCTTGCAAGTGCAACTAGTGGTAGAATGGGTATTTTCTCTGACGCACAACTTTGCAAGCAACAACCCTGGCCATTTTCAAGCTCAAAATTACTGGGCCACTCTCTCTTGGCTCCTTTTCAAATTCTGGGTCAAAGAAATTTGCATAAAGTGTGTGGGTGCCCATTTTGCATCTATCTTAAAATTCTCATTCTTTAGTTCAAGTCTAAATTAAATGACCTCATCCCCTCATGTCTGCAACCTAGCCATCCCCACAACCCTCCGATCTCTGCACCCCTCCAATTCTGGCCTCCTCATCATTCCTGATTTTAATCTACCACTGGCAGCCATGCATTTAGATTCCTGGTCTGCAGTCTTTGGAATTACTTTCTTAAACTACTATTTCATCTTTTAAGCCGTCTTCAGAACCCAACTCTTTGGTCATCAGCCATAATATCTACTTTGACTCAATGTCAAATTTTGTTTGATAATTCTCCAGTGAAGCTCCTCGAGACACTTTGTTATGCTAAAGGCACAATATAAATGCAAGTTGCTGTAAGTGGTATGTTGCAGCAGCACCTTGACTCATTATTAAGTGGACCACTGTGTCAGCAAATATATCCTCAAAAAGTGCCAGGACTTTTCCAACTGACACATTGTATACCGATTGCCAATGTTGCTTTTAAATGGAACACGGGGTATGATAACATGCCTTTGCATTGGTTTTATTGAATGAGCAGAACTTTGATCTGTTACTAAAATGCAAATGACGTCCGTCTCTTACATTTTAGTTAGTCTCAAAGCAGGTATTGTTTCTAACATTAATTTACACGTATAAAATTGCACGTGAGCACACCTAAAGTAAGCATTAACCGATACTGTCACCAGTTCTGATGAAAGGTCACCAACATTAACTATTTCTTTATCTGCAGATGTTGCCTTACCTGCAGAGTATTTCCAGCATTTTCACTTCTGTAATTACTATTCGCTGGCGGATAAGAGTTGTGATTAACGTTGAAACTGTATGCAATAATAGACCAGAGTCAAATGTTATTTTGGAAACACAAGATTGCCAGTTTATTAGGGTTATGCAAATGCATCTGTCATCCATACATGCGAGCCAATTGTGCATCAAACTGCTGCCTGCAAATTTATATTAGAAAGGATATTTACTATAGGACAAAATACTAAAATGTAAGAGATGGCAGTAATTTACATTGTGCTACCAAACGCTTATTTGAATTACTTCCGAGTATTGTTGAAAAAAGACAAATACAAACTAGGAGCAGGAGTAGACATTATGTCAAAGCTTTTGGTCCTGCACTCGTCAGGCATTCACAAGAATACCATAAAGTTGTTGCTTCCCCTGACATTGGTATTCTTGCAATTGTCCAGATGAGTGCAAGATGAAAAACTTCGACAAATTGTCTTTAAAAAAAAACGTTTTTATTGAAATGTTTTTTATTGACAGAATAGTACAATATAAAATGGATGGTTTAGGTTACCATATAAAAAGAACACGGTCAACAGTTAATAACATACCCAAACCTAACCCAACAATAAACTAAAACCCCTCTTAACAACTGACGGTGACTAACTCTTTAAAAAGGAAATGAATGGCTGCCATCTCGGGTAGAACCCCTCTCTCAACCCCCTAATGGTGTACTTGATGACCAAATGTAAAGATTCCATGAGGTCACCCAACCAGGCTGAGGCACTGGGCAGAGGAGACCTCCTCCCAAGCAGAACTCTCCTGCTGTCTATTAACGAGGCAAAGAGAACATCTGCCTTCGACCCCGTCTGCAGCACCAGTGAGTCCAATACTCCGAACATGGACAGCACAGTAGCACAAGTGACTAGCACTGTGGCTTCACAGCGCCAGGGCCGCAGGTTCGATTCCCTGCTGGGTCACTGTCTGTGCGGAGTCTGCACGTTCTCCCCGTGTGTGCATGGGTTTCCTCCGGGTGCTCCGGTTTCCTCCCACAGTCCAAAGACGTGCAGGTTAGGTGGATTGGCCATGTTAAAATGCCCTTAAGTGACCAAAAAAAAAAATGGTTAGGAGAGGTTATTGGGTTATGGGGATGGGGTGGAAGTGAGGGCTTAAGTGGGTCGGTGCAGACTCGATGGGCCGAATGGCCTCCTTCTGCACTGTATGTTCTATAGCCACCAGCGGACCTGGTCCGCCCAATCCTTCCCAACCCAGTCCTCCACCCTCAAACAAGTCCTCCACAAAAAAAACCACGCCAGCACCCAACCCCCCCCCCCCCCCCCAAGTGAGCAAACAGTGTCAACCCCTCCCCCCACCCTGGGGCACCCAACTCCCCACAGTCCAGGCAACCACCCTACAACCACTCAGAGAGCCCACGCACAAGGTCCACCAGCAAGCGAAAACAAAGAGAAATCTAGTCACCACCAGCAAACCAACCCTGCCCCAACACCACACCCAAACTTACACACCAACAGTGACCAAAACCTCCTCGTACACGATCCCCCCCCCCCCACCCCACAGGAAGTGGACAAAATATATTTTTTCAGCAATATTGAAGTAATTCCTCAGCGTCCTTCTCTCTTCAAATGGCGTGTTAATTTTCTGAACATGTTTTGCATTGAATGTACAATCAACCATCCCGCAGAGCAGCAGGGGTTGTATTGAACCACATTTGGTTTCCTGGTCACATGAAGAAAGCTCCCATTACCATATACAGACAAGAATTATGGGAGTTGAAAAGTCACCCTTAACTGACTTTTTCTACAGAACTGCGGACTAACTTGGCTGTATTGAGATAATTTAGAAAGGTACGTGTGCGCAACTATTCGAAACCTATGAAAAGACAAAAAAATAAAAATGCAAATGGTTGTAACTGTAAAGGGCCATTCGCGACTTCACAATGACCCAAAGAGCTTCATAGCCAAAGGGGGAAAAAAAAGTGCAGTCACTGTGGTAATGTAGGAAACGCAGTGGACAGTTATCACTGCTGGTGAATCATTCCTCTTCCAGAGTCAATCAATCAATTAAAAACAAGACTGGCTCTGTGATTAATGCTCAAGGTCCAATGGATAGGCAACTCTCACTCTGCTGAACAATAATGCTCCACACTGCATAACACCAGAACTTTCAAACATTTCTTTAATGCAATACTTCAGCATAATTACATTTTCAGCAGTTTCAATTAACAGAATTAACAAGCAGTCACAATACAGCGCAAAACTGGCATTAACATACCCGAACAGATGGCGTCAGGCAAATCAGACAAATTACAGAATCCTTATTTACCATATTGTTACAGAGCATCCAAATACTGTCAAAAATAAATACATACCCTTTTTAACACCATTTCAAAAAAAAAAATTGTATCAGTTCTGGTACTTGAACTCAGTTCCTGAATTACTAATCCAGTGACAAAAACACTACACTATGGGCCGGGTTCTTCGGCCTCATCCGCCCGGAGACCAGAAATTCCCGCCCGAGGTCAACGAACATTTACATGGTCCGCGTCCCGTCCGTGGCGATCGCGCGGCGGGCGGCCGAAGAATCAAACCCTGTAGTAATTGATAAGATTTATTTTTTTTGCAGTCAGGTCACAGCAGCACATACTGTATAGGCATGCACACTTTAAACTTTAGGTCCATAACTGTGGATCTCTGGTGGTTGTGTGTGTCACCATGGCTGTAAGCATGAAATTAGAATAGGCAATGCACTGGCCAGTAAGGGGAGGGGGAATCTATACTTTTTGTAGTGACCGGCCTATCACAATCTGTATCATAATTACATTTTTGTGAACAGGTTTCAAAGACCATCAAAAACTTTCCAGATGCATGCCTACTTTTTAAGGCGCGATTGAGGATATAGTAAATTAGAATTTTATAAACTTTGTCTTCCATTCACATTTGGTCTGAATAGTTGTTGCACGTAGATCAGCATTTTTAGGCAGTCTAGCTAATGGTCAACATCCAGGAACAAGAAAACAAAAGCAAAATACACAGCCATCTTTAAACCAATTGTAAAAAGTAGTGAAATGCAGGCCAGAGCACATCGAGGTGGGTCTGTCATGGCTAAAACAGCTAATACAGAGCATAATTCTTTCAGGTATGAATTAGCACCCTTGCGCAGTGAAGCACAATGTGCTATGTTGTATGGAACACGCAACAACAAAAATCAAAAATTAGGCCAGTTCTTTGTAATCGGTACTTAACAGAAAGCATTTTACTAGCATGAGTGTGGTATTTTAAACGAGTATTCAAGTCTCTTAACAGCATATGTTAGAATCTGGATAATTCCGCAGAAGTTTTAAAAACTGCTGGCAATACCGGTGATCCAAAAATCGCGCCAACTTCAGATATTACTTTTGGGTAGAATTTCAATAAGTGCAGTTTTAGCAATTAAGTCATGGGTCACAGATAAAGCGCCATAAAATGTCACCTGTGCTGTATCAGGAAAGCTGCATGGAACAACAGTGCAGCAAAAACATAAAATAAACACTTCACCTCCCCTCTTGGCTTCCATTACAGCCTACAATAATTCTCATAATATTCAGTATGTAATGATTTACTGTAATACTCCCAATAGTGGAGAAAGCAGTTGTGTGCAATTTAAGGAACACTGGATTCTAAATACTTAATGCCTGTATCTCAGAGACGTCTCACTCCTGTCGCCACCGTCATAACTTCCAAAAGAGAGATCAAAGACTTGCAGACTGCAAATAATTTGATTCTGAATTTATTTCAGCAGTTCCCTTGGCAAGACGCCTTCACAGAAAGGCAAATCAGAAATAGAACGATAGCGCATCTTTCACCGCAACAGTGTAGCCTTGCAGTGGTAATGTCATTTCTAAATTCACCTACTAGTGTTCCACAAAAGTTGTGATAACCCGCTGACGTGCCCCATTCCTGTGGGCAGTTCCGAAGCCTGTTCACATCATAATCGCCAATAGGAAATGTGACAAGGAGGACCTGACAATACAAGGTTCACAGAATAGCAGGAAACCAACTGCTTTCTTCGGTGCTGAATCCATTTAAAGTTTAGCATTTATCACAGCCAGAAATAAGACCTTAAACCTGGCCTTAGTGTACAAAGCAGCTTTTGGCTGGAATTGTAGTTCTACTTTACAAGCAAGTACCTCTCCTTGCTAAACTAGTTCAACTCACTATTTACTTGTAAAAACAAGGTAACAAAATCAACCGATTAGAGAAAAACAAACTTCGATGAAGATCACAGTCCTAACTGGCTTGGCAGGAAATTCACGGGATCAGGCAGAATGCCAGTTGTACCTACTGCACAATGTACTGAGTAAAATCGGACTAAGTCATTACGCCTGAGCCTGTGGATTTATCGGTGGGTGGGATGTGTTAAAAATTTGCCGAGTCAGGAGTTAAAGAAACAAAATCAGACACCAAATTCCAACCAATCAAAATTCAGAGAAGGATTTTAAGAGTTATGGTTTATTCAATGAGAACAAGTATATGAGCAAACTATAGTGTGAACAGTACAAGCCAGGCGTGTTGTTCACCTGTCAACTGTTCCAACATGTGGTTTATGTTCTGATCTAATGTCTGTAATGATAGCATTTTTATACCCAAGAAAAACTGTGCAAAATTGTCACTACTGTCTCCACTCAATCCACGGTGGAGTACAAATTATGGCTCATCTCCAGTATAACTAGTCATGCTTATAAAAACTGTAGCAGCCATCTCGGATCTTCAGGTAAACAGTAGAAAGGAATAACATGCTTACAAAGCAATAAAAATACAGAAGCCCATGTCAAACACAGCATGGCAGATATAAAGACTAAATTAAAATAAGTATTTATAAAGTCTTGATAAAAATTCTAACCCCTACATGTTAACGTACCAAATTAATTATAGCAAAATCTTTTTAAAACAAACTGACCAGATTCCTTCTAAAAATGGTTTTAAAAGCTACAGCTTCCATGCTCTGTGGCCTATGACAATAACTACACTACACTTCTGCCATCATCTTTTTTAAACTAGGCGTAATACATATTATAAATAGAAAGCTCTTTTTCAAGTCCTCGACAATTTGAAGTGCCATCTTTCAAGTGAAGGCACTTACTTTGCAAGTGCCACAGGGAGTTGTGCACAGCGAAGTGCTACAGCAAATGTTTTTCCGTGAGGTTGAAATGTTGGCCTGTGTACAAGGAGAATTTCCTGCTCTCCTTTGAATGTTTGCATGGGCTTTTATGATCACCCGAGCAGGTGGATGGCCCCTCAGTTGCAGGTCTCAGTTGGAACCTCCAATAAATAATGCGGCACTCCACCGGTACTGCATGGAGCGATCAAGCCCAGGTTACCTGCATTATTCCTGGAAGGGGACTTTCTGACTCAAAAGAGAGAGCTACTCACCAAGTCATGATGAATTTATAATAATACTAACATTTATCAGAAAGATTTGAGCCAGGAATTTCAATGAGATGCAATTACTGTAATGAGATTTAACAAAGAAAAGTACACGACAGGAACAGGCCCTTCGGCCCTCCAAGCCGGTGCCGTACATGCTGCCCATCTAAACTAAAATCTTCTGAAAGAACAAAGAAAAAAGTACTGAAAGAACAAAGAAACGTACTGAAAGAACAAAGAAAAGATAATTTACTCTGTAACTTTAGATCAACTGACATGAGCGAACCTAGCTGGCAAATCTGTTCTTTCCGAGCGTCTGATAGAACAAATCCTTTCAAACAGGTCTTCTTTCCATGTCAACCAACCAAACTCCACCAGATGCTTTTTGTCTCAAATAGGAGCGACACATAAAACTAAAGTTTAGATTTTGAAAAAAAAAAAATCACACATTATGTATAACTCCAGAATTAAGTATTAGTTTGCAAGAAAAATTTAATTTTGAACATCTAAACTTCCCTTGGCAAATTTACACGGCTTCAATCAACACACACTCATTACTCAATGCAAGTCTATTAATTTGGTTTGCTTAAAGCAAGTCAATTGACTTGAAGCATTAATTATCTTTATAATGCCTGGATGATCACCTCTACATTTTGATTATACAACAGCAGTTAATAGGTACTCTGACTGCATATATTTATAGGCAGTAAAACAGAGGTGCCAAAATTGATCTGTATTAATTGCACATTTAACTTTAATTTAAAATTCATGAGTAAGATGTGCACTCCTCGTCCATAAACCTGTTGTCGCAAATTGTGGTCACACTTTGTCAATATTTCCAGTTCAATTTTGCTACGTCAAATATAATTGCAAACTCTGGTCACCAAGTGGTTTTGTGGAAGAGACTTTAATGATAATAATAATCTTTACTGTCACAAGTAAGCTTACATTAACATTGCAATGAAGTTACTGTGAAAATTCCCTAGTTGCCACATTCCGACGCCTGTTAGGGTACACAGAGGGAGAATTCAGAATGTCCAATTCACCTAACAAGCACGTCTTTCGGGACTTGTGGGAGGAAACCGGAGCACACGGAGGAAACCCACAGGCACGGAGAGAATGTGCAGACTCCACACAGACAGAGACCCAAGCCTTGATCCCCATCTTCTGCATATTAATCAACTGATCACAAGGGAAACCATGGATAATTAACTAGCATGGATTTTTAATTTTTTTTTAAAATGAACAAAATTAATGTTTAAGATATCTACCAACTTACCCAAACTTGACTTTCAAACAGGTTGGGTGAAGGGATGTGGAGGCCATCCAACAAGACATTTACCAAGCTTTACCAGTAAGGGACATGATTCACCATGTCATCGATCACATGAATTTTACAAGCATGGAACAATGCACAATGAAGATAAATGAACTCTCCAAATTATCCATGTCAATATACAAAACTGTGACCTGCACTGAATTAAATAAACTTTGTTCAATTTAAATTAAAATAATCCCCACTCCCTGCTGGTGCCACAAATTACTTCTGTTCTCCGGCACTAGTCTTCTTGTGTTATTCTGAAAGCATCGACTCTTTCACGAGTGTATCGTTCCACCAGGTAGCAGGCATTCTGTCACCTTGGTTAAGTGGGTCATTATTTATGCTCAAATGATATTTGGAGCAATTTGATTGTGGTGATGAATGGATAAATTGAGAGAGTGATGCGGGGGTGGGGGGGGGGGGGGGGGGGGGGGGGGGGTGGGGGGGGGGGGGGGGGGGGGGGGGGGGGGCATTGAGATCAATCATCCCCTCATTCAAGAGCCACACAGATACACTGCCAGGAGGGGTCACTCATACAACCATCAGGAAAAATAACTCTTTTATGAATCTGGTGTGGGAGGTACTGCAGCTATAATGCTTACCGTTGCTTCATCTCTGCACACTTGGGATTGAATTTGGAACATTTCTAGTCTGTATGGCTCATGAAGCACTTCTCAGCCATCTGATTTTTAAAAATAATTTCACAGGATGTCATCATCACAGGCTAGGCCAGTATTGTTTCCCAATGTTAGCACAGTGGGCTAAACAGCTGGCTTGTAATGCAGAACAAGGCCAGCAGCGCGGGTTCAATTCCCGTACTGGCCTCCCTGAACAGGCGCCGGAATGTGGTGACTAGGGGCTTTTCACAGTAACTTCACTGAAGCTACTTGTGACAATAAGCAATTATTATTATTATAACTAAATTAATCTTTTCATACTGTGCATTTTTTTTCTACCCTAGCTTTTCTTCAGAACCAATAATGGTAATTTTCGTCAAAGCAATATATTTACTGTAAACACCTGACAAATCTCGTGACGTGGGATTGTCAGACAAATAGATCAGTGTACAAATATCAGTTTTAATTCAATTTAGCATGGCCAATCCACCTAACTGGCACATCTGTGGAAGGAAACCAGAGCATCCGGACGAAACCCACACAGACATGGGAAGAACATGCAAACTTCACAAACTGGAATTGAACCCAGGCCCTGGTGCTGTGATGTAGCAGTGCTAACCACTGTATCACCGAGCTTCTTCCATTTTACTGCAAAACTAACATATCTCCTGATGAGCGCTCATCATTTTCTAACTAGAAGGATCTTCTCAAGAAAATACAACGGGGAACAGTGACACTTAGAAGCATATACTAAACTTTAGCATGTTAATATGATTCTATATAATGTATTTAAAGAATTAGTTCATCAGCTACATGGGAATTTTGTGTAGTGAAAATGATTTCAAGGCCTGAATGACAACCTGCAGTACAATAGGCAAGTATTCTTTTTAAAAAGAGCTCATATATGATGTATAAAAGGGCTAAAATTCTAGTCAATTGAGCAGTGATTGGAATATAGCCTTAAAACGGAGCAGCACGACGGCGTAGTGGTTAGCACTGCGGCCTCATGGCGCCGAGGACCCGGGTTCGTTCCTGGCCCCGGGTCACTGTCCGTGTGGAGTTTGCACATTCTCCTCGTATCTGTGTGGGTCTCACCCCCACAACCCACAAAGATGCGCAGGGTAAGTGGATTGGTCATGCTAAATTGCCCCTTAATTGGAAAAAAAAGTGGGTATTTATTTTTTGTAAAATGAGCAGCACGGCCAAACTGGTTTTAAATTAATTTACGGGATGTGGGTGTCGCTGGTTGGGCCAGCATTTATTGCCCATCCCTAGTTGCCCTTCAGAAGGTGGTGGTGAGCTGCCTTCTTGAACCGCTGCAGTCCCAGAGGTGTAGGAACACCCACTGTGCTGTTAGGTTCCAACATAAAGTGACATTACTGTCATCATAATGAAATGATGTGCCGGGCAGCAAGGTGGCGCAGTGGTTAGCACTGCTGCCCCGTGGCTCCGAGGACCCGATGGTTCGATCCCGGCCCCAGGTCACTGTCCATGTGGAGTTTGCACATTCTCCCATTGTCTGCGTGGATCTCACCCTCACAGCCCAAAGATGTGCAGGATAGGCAGAATAGCCAGGCTAAATTGCCCCTTAATTGGGAAAAAAAAGAGAATTGTGCACTTTAAATTAAAAAAAAAATGATGTACAAACTGCTTCCCGTCTCTTTTTCAAAGCTGTGTAATTTGGATTGAGAAAATACCATTACATTGGTCTTCAAAACGTGCGAACATTGAATCACAGCTGTGATAGGGCAGCACGGTAGCATAGTGGTTAGCACAATTGCTTCACAGCTCCAGGGTCCCAGGTTCGATTCCGGCTTGGGTCACTGTCTGTGTGGAGTCTGCACGTTCTCCCAGTGTGTGCGTGGGTTTCCTCCGGGTGCTACGGTTTCCTCCCACAGTGCAAAGATGTGCAGGTTAGGTGGATTGGTCATGCTAAATTGCCGTTAGGATCCAAAATTGCCCTTAGTGTTGGGTGGGGTGTTCTTTAAAAAAAAAGAGCCGGTGCAGACTCGATGGGCCGAATGGCCTCCTTCTGCACTGTAAATTCTATGAAATATATCCGGGCTTTTACAAGAAATGATTCCTTGTATTTAAAATCAGGAGTAAGGCCGGGTTTGGGCTTGCGGTTTGTTACTTACCAGCAAGGCTGTCGGAGGCAGAGCTGAGGCGAGACATACCCATGCAAGAACCCATGCAAGAAGGCAGTGAGAATAAAAAGGGAAGTAAAAATCTCATGTTAATTAACTCATCCTTCCCTCTCACTGGTTGGTTATAGAGCCAAACTGGGGCTGGTTAACTGTTAGTCAACAGCTGGGAATGGTGTGAGGCACCTGACGGGGACACTTAAGCTTTTTCATTAAAAAAAAATTCACCAAATGAGATGCAGGACAAGTTAATCTTACACTGTTTAGACCATATTCAAGGGCTCTGTGTAAAGTCTCATCAGTGTAGAGCAACTGCTGACTTAGTTCAAATGCACAAAAAATGCTTTTAAATAGCTTCGAATCACAAGAGTGTTAAAGCACAGACAGATCGGTGGAGCCATCAAGTCCTTGCCGATGCTTTTCTTCTCCCCGTATGAGCCACCTAATCTAAACCACCCTCTGTTAAACCACTGCAGGATCATTGTCTATTGCACTGAAGTACAAGTTGCTTTGTGATAAAACGCTAGGGGAGGTCTGCAACAATCTGTGACGACTCTTGTTCCTGACCTTTACTGACTTACAAAGATCCACAGTCATTAATCATAAACCAGTACTATAACAGCACTGTCAGACAACTGATTGAATTTCTGATTGTACACTGAATAATGCTGGACCCACATTGTATACTGTGCTTCATCTTGTTGGCTATCTTTCAGTAATATTCAAAAATTCTTCCACATGTCCCCAAACATAAATCTGACTATTGTGCTTTCAAGTAACACATCACACTATAGACGCACTGATGTGAAACTGCTTATTCCCTCTATTTTACAACTAGCAAGTACAGTTAGCATTGCAAGGCTGAAACGGTCAAGAGCTTTAGACAATAATGTAAATCACATCACTGAAGTTCGACCAGTTTAGAAAATTCCATTATCCCACACCAAAATAGTTACATTATCCTAACATCATTTACTATTTTTTAACAATAAATTATATTTGTAAAAGCTAGTTTTATACCAACAATAAACTAATAAAAAGGTGTGAAACATTCCTCATGTGGTAGCATTTGGACAAAACATGGAAACACTGAGGCAATTATTTCATTGTCTTTCGAAGCACTTTGAGGATATTTACTCAGGGAGTCTGTAATAGAGACAATAAAAGATTTATGTGAGCGGCATAAGGATGGAAATAATATTGAATGGTTTCGACGCCCTGTACCATAAGAACAAAGCAAAGCATCCACCCAATAAGCACTCAGGTAGGCATCTTGCCTTCAACAGTAGCAATTGCCTTTCTGGCCCTAACTATTTGTTGCATGCTGGGTTTCCCCCTCTTATTTTAGTCATAAGACTGGATTTTACTAGTTAACAAAGCAGCCTTGCGAAACAATGGAATTGTACATTGTATGAGAAACACACATATAGTATATATGCCATTTACAACAAACCAACAAGTAGCCAAAAAACAAGCTTCATTGAAACAGCTAGATTTGAAAGCAAATTGAAATTAGACCAGGGTTGGTCCACTGCTAGAAAAACAGGATATTCCTCCTGAAAGATTACTGCCTCCAGACTTTAAGCAATTAGCCCTCTAACACCAGAGAGTTGCACAGCAAACAGGGACATCATTCCCATGCACAATTGCTGTCCGAGCTTCATTTTCACAATTGTCGGAACAAATTTACCATCCAAACAAGGCCACAAGCGACTTTTACAAAGGGTGTTCTTTTGGCATCAAGGATGCACCTTTCCACTGCCAAATGGAACATGGTCATGATATGCATTCTGAGGTACTGCAAGTAGATATGGGATCATTAAACATAATGTGCACATCAGCATTAAACAGGAAATTACAGAGGTGTGATGGCAGTGTTTTACCATGCAGCAATAAGACTGATTTCTCAGCTGCCGTGTCCTCATGCTTCAGCTAATAATTGTCAACTGCATGAGCAACAAAGATGTTAAGCTAACGGTGTGCAAATATACCTACATCTCCTGGAATTAAGTTGATAGCATTTGCCTTGGCAAGGCTATCAGGAAGCAGAATACTAGGCTCAAATGCTGAATAAAGATACAAACAGCACTTTAATCAAAGGCTAGGCAAACAGTAGGCAAATTTCTAGCCGATTTAAAACAGCCTACAGATTGCTGGACTTAATACACAAATGAATGAATGAACATATAAAATTGGGCTCAATGTTGTTTTATATAAGGTGCATTATTTAACAAAATACTGCTAATCACCTAATTCTGTGAATACTATCACATGCAATATATTCAGGACAATCGATCTAGGACTCTAAGGGTTTAGAGTACTTGGAATATATTAAGGTAATGGATACATGAGGCCACAGGTTGACCAGCTCCACATTAATTTAGCCCCTGTTTAGCTATTTTTATCCACTCAGAATTAACAAATCAAATTTAGAACTTTTTTATTGGTGAGCCATGAGGGGGCGAGGCTTCAAGGAGGTTAAATTCCAAGTACCCAAGTACAATGCTTCCAAGTCCTCAGGATGTCCAACTGCTTTGTAGTTTATAGATTATTTCTGAAGTTTAATCACTGTCATTTTGTCGGCAAATGCAATCGGCAAATTTTTTTTGTTGTGGAATCTTGCCATGTTCAATGAGATAAATTATCAGTACGAAGTCTTACAACACCAGGTTAAAGTCCAACAGGTTTGTTTCGATGTCACTAGCTTTCGGAGCGCTGCTCTTCATTCACCTGAGGAAGGAGCAGCGCTCCGAAAGCTAGTGACATCGAAACAAACCTGTTGGACTTTAACCTGGTGCTGTAAGACTTCGTACTGTGCTCACCCCAGTCCAACGCCGGCATCTCCACATCATAAATTATCAGTTAATCTCTTTTTGGTGAAGTTAGGTGAGGGTTAAATGTTAATTAACTACCCTGCCCTTCTTTTATGCGCAGCTGTTAAAGAACAGAAATTAAAATCAGTTTAAACTTTTCATCTGAAAAATGGCACCTCTGACAATGCAGCGTTCCTTCAGTCCTGCATCAATGGGCCATTCTAAATAATGTGCTCTTAAGTCCTGGAGCGTCATTTGAACCCACTACCTTCTGGCTTAGACACAAGTGCACTAACACTGCGCCTGAAATTACTATCAGGCAGAAGAAAATAAAAGGATTGCGAAGAGTGCTCATTTGCACTCCCTATTCATTAACAACCTATACAATTTTGATGTTCACTGAACTTTTATCAGCTAATCAACTTCCAGCTAACTGCCTGGCATGTCCCTTTTTAAAAATGCAACAACGGAATAATTGAAACAGTGCCTGAATTTTAACGGTCAGTAAGATAGGGGGCTGCTAAGGCAAGTTTTCCTGTACA
The DNA here is from genome assembly GCF_047496885.1 of Scyliorhinus torazame. Classification (NCBI taxonomy): domain Eukaryota; kingdom Metazoa; phylum Chordata; class Chondrichthyes; order Carcharhiniformes; family Scyliorhinidae; genus Scyliorhinus; species Scyliorhinus torazame. The sequence goes on along the minus strand of NC_092723.1, from coordinate 11,459,888 downwards.
GCCGTAGCACCTCGTAGAATGCGGGGAGTTAGAACTTTTGGGAAGAAATGATTGGGCACAGTCACAGGATAAAAATCCTGTTACTTCGTCACCCTGGACAAATCTGACATTCAGGCTAAAAAGTCAGCAAAAAGAACAGGCAACTAGACTTAAATAATTCGGACATTATTGTAAAACAAGTACAATGAAAGATAAAATCTGTTGTGTGTAAGCCAACGGTAAAGGTTTTCAACTTTTTTTCCATTTCAGACGTAGTAATAATGTGCATTGACAAGATATAGTAACACTGCCAGATGCTCTAGCATTCTACAGGTGTCCAGTTTGCAATGGTTTTAACAGCTCTGGCCTTTCATGTGAAGGCTTTCATTCACTTAATGTAAAAGCAGCTTATCGTGATTCAGATACTGGCGTCATGTTTATGGAATTATTCTCCAGTTGTTCCGCCGTGATCAATGCCTGTGTAATCAAGTTCAGCTCTTCACACAGCGTTTCATGGCGGTAGCCAACCCGAATATCCGGAACATTAGTGCGACGGATATCGTTGCCCTCAATGCTCTCCTTTTGATAGTGTGGTCCCAACCAGTAACCCTTCACCTGAAATGTGAAAAAAAGCACAGACGTTCTTTTAAAGAAAGGAGTTCTGTAAAGAGAAATGAAAACAGCTAATTTACACAATTTGAATCATTAATAAACCTGCTTTACAGACTGGAATTAAGCTATGGTTTGGCCAGGATTACTTGATCTCAGCTGGAATAGTAGTAAGGTCATTTAGATTGGCATGTATCTTGGTCGGGAAGAAAAATCACACAAAATAGATTCTCGTCTATGAAAATTATCCAGTGCAGATTGCACTCTTGATATTGGGTCAGTGTTCAGCTGTCACAATCGCTAGAGTTCAATACCCCGCTCACTGGACTGAATTTAATGCCCTAGCCCCCAAACCAATGAGATGAATTCGGAATGTGGGGGGGGGTCCTCTGATCAGACGGGAGGGTATGGGATGAGGACCTAGTTATCATCCCGACTTCCCCAATCAAGCTCAGGATGGGATGGGTGGAGGGATTGGATTTGTTTATTGTCATTATTATTTATTGGAGGGGAACATTCCTGCTTGGAGGCCACTCAAGAACCTCATCTGATCATCGCTGCTATTCAATCAGTGGCAGGGGGGGTTCTTGCCATTCGGGAAAGCTGCCCAATAACCCTCGTCGGGCTTTCCTGCCGTGGTCGACAAGTGGGGGATCTCTTGATCACATATGATATAGTTTTTTTTCCCACCTGGCATGTTTCTCAGCGATGGAAGGTGGCCTGCCGTTGGTGGGATCTTCTGGTCCCGTCGCTGTCAATGGGAACTTCCATTGATTCCACCTCCCACTGCCGGGAATCCCGCAGCAGGGGTTCACCATCGGCGGGACCAGAAGATTCTGCTGGCGAGAATGACCGGGAAGTCCCTCCGTGTGTCCAAATAAGGAACCCAACCACAGGAAGGGGGAACCCCTCAGGGTGCCATTGCTTTGCTCTTGCTGACAAACGTCACCCTACTCCTCTAAACTGGTGTTCCCCACCCTGCCCATACTCCTCTCTGCCTGGTGATCCATGGTTGGTTCCTCCTCAGGCCCAAGCGTAATGCTGTCGGTGGGCACTATTCTCTGTAGCAGAGGTGGGATTTCCACCCTTCTGGGGCCTGGAGGCCCAGCACTATACAGGTTATAGAACATAGAACGATACAGCGCAGTACAGGCCCTTCGGCCCACGATGTTGCACCGAAACAAAAGCCATCTAACCTACACTATGCCATTATCATCCATATGTTTATCCAATAAACTTTTAAATGCCCTCAATGTTGGCGAGTTCACTACTGTTGCAGGTAGGGCATTCCGCGGCCTCACTACTCTTTGCGTAAAGAACCTACCTCTGACCTCTGTCCTATATCTATTACCCCTCAGTTTAAAGCTATGTCCCCTCGTGCCAGCCATTTCCATCCGCGGGAGAAGGCTCTCACTGTCCACCCTATCTAACCCCCTGATCATTTTGTATGCCTCTATTAAGTCTCCTCTTAACCTTCTTCTCTCCAACGAAAACAACCTCAAGTCCATCAGCCTTTCCTCATAAGATTTTCCCCCCATACCAGGCAACATCCTGGTAAATCTCCTCTGCACCCGCTCCAAAGCCTCCACGTCCTTCCTATAATGCGGTGACCCGAACTGTACGCAATACTCCAAATGCGGCCGTACCAGAGTTTTGTACAGCTGCAACATGACCTCCTGACTCCGGAACTCAATCCCTCTACCAATAAAGGCCAACACTCCATAGGCCTTCTTCACAACCCTATCAACCTGGGTGGCAACTTTCAGGGATCTATGTACATGGACACCTAGATCCCTCTGCTCATCCACACTGCCAAGAACTTTACCATTAGCCAAATATTCCGCATTCCTGTTATTCCTTCCAAAGTGAATCACCTCACACTTCTCTACATTAAACTCCATTTGCCACCTCTCAGCCCAGCTCTGCAGCTTTTCTATATCCCTCTGTAACCTGCTACATCCTTCCACACTGTCGACAACACCACCGACTTTAGTATCGTCTGCAAATCTACTCACCCACCCTTCTGCGCCTTCCTCTAGGTCATTGATAAAAATGACAAACAGCAACGGCCCCAGAACAGATCCTTGTGGTACGCCACTTGTAACTGAACTCCATTCTGAACATTTCCCATCAACCACCACCCTATGTCTTCTTTCAGCTAGCCAATTCCTGATCCACATCTCTAAATCACCCTGAAATCCCCAGCCTCCGTATTTTCTGCAATAGCCTACCGTGGGGAACCTTATCAAACGCTTTACTGAAATCCATATACACCACATCAACTGCTCTACCCTCGTCTACCTGTTCAGTCACCTTCTCAAAGAACTCGATAAGGTTTGTGAGGCATGACCTACCCTTCACAAAGCCATGCTGACTATCCCTGATCATATTATTCCTATCTAGATGATTATAAATCTTGTCTCTTATAATCCCCTCCAAGACTTTACCCACTACAGACGTGAGGCTCACCGGTCTATAGTTGCCGGGGTTGTCTCTGCTCCCCTTTTTGACCAAAGGGACCACATTTGCTATCCTCCAGTCCTCTGGCACTATTCCTGTAGCCAATGATGACATAAAAATCAAAGCCAAAGGCTCAGCAATCTTTTCCCTGGCTTCCCAGAGAATCCTAGGATAAATCCCATCAGGACCCGGGGACTTATCTATTTTCAGCCTGTCCAGAATTGCCAACACCTCTTCCCTACGTAACTCAATGCCATCTATTCTAATAGCCTGGGTCTCAGCATTCTCCTCCACAACATTATCTTTTTCCTGAGTGAATACTGACGAAAAATATTCATTTAGTATCATTTAGTTATGTGCCCGATTGCCTCGCGTTGAGCCTCCTGCACAGAAGCATGGGGTTCTCCACTGTTCTCCAACTGGTGGATAAGACCCCCGCTGCGCTCATTAAATTCCACCCATCATCTGCATTCACACAAGAAGCATGGTCATTTGGGTTAAGCTGCTGCCACCTTGTGGAACTGTATTTTGTTTGAGCCGGCTCCCACCTGAGTAAACCACCTAGGGTTCATTCTGTGGTTGAGATTGGTATGTTTCCAAAGGCGGTACAGTGATGGGCCTGAGCACTGTAAGAAACTGCCTCCCACCAAAAGGTCCCTTGAATATCCAAACATTTCCTATCCTATACCAATCATATTTTTGGATAATTTCTTTTTTTTTTAAAATTTCCAATTAAGGGCCAATTTAGCGCGGCCAATCCACCTAGCTTGCACATCTTTGGGTTGTGGGGGCGAGACCAACACAGACATGGGGAGAATGTGCAAACTCTACACGGACAGTGATCTGGGTCCGGGATCGAACCCGGGTCCTTGGCATTGGGAGGCAGCAGTGCTAACCACTGTGCCGCCCTGGCTGAAGTATTTCAAGGGGGTAAAGAAAATAATTATTTAAACAGGCAATACTATATGGCCCTTTGTTACCTTACTCAATAATCCAAGATTTGACTTATTAAGTCCACATTGTCTTACAGCTGTGGTTATTTTTTTAGACTGTTAAAACAAAATAAAAACTGCAAATTTGAATGTTCATATCAATCAAACACCATGGGTGGAATTCTCCCCCCCGCCACGCCGGGTGGAAGAATCGCCCAGGCGTCGCGCGAGTCCCGCCACGCTGTCTCGACGCCCGCACGCAATTCTCCCCCCCCCCCCCCCCCCCAAAAACGGCACAGGGCGAATCATGGCTGGCCGCTGGGAGAATCGCCGCTAGCCGTTGGTAATGGGCGAGTGGCAATTCTCCGGCCCGCATGGGCCGAGCGGCCTGCCCAATACGACAGGTTCCCGCCGGCGCCGGCCACACCTGGTCGCTGCCGGCGGGAACAGAGTGGGAACGCTGGGGGGGGGCCCTGTGGGGGCTCAAAAGGGGTCTGGCCCGCGATCGGTACCCACCGATCGGCAGGCCGGCCTCTCTGAAGGAGGACCTCCTTTCCTCTGCTGCCCCGCAAGATCCATCCGACATCTTCTTGCGGGGCGGCCGTGGGGAGGATGGCAACCGCACATGCGCGGGTGACGTCATTTACGCGGCGCGCATAAATGACGCGGCGCCGCTCCTAGTCCCCTGGGGGCGGGAGAATAGGGGGCTGGGAACGGCCTCCGACGCCGGAGTGAAACACTCCGGTTTTCACTCCGGCGTCGGGACTTAGTCTCCCGATGGGAGAATTGCGCACCATATTGGGATAAACCATGTAAATCGAGCCCGTAGGCACATTTGAAGCTGGTCTTTTTAAAGCTGCAATTTCAGCCACAATTGCGATCAGCAAAAATAGTCAATTCCACCCAAACAGTCATAATAAGCATTCCATTTTTGAACCACTTAAAAAAAAAAAGCGGAAGCAATAAAAGCAATTTTGTTCCTCGAACGCTGAATCTTGCAGTCAAATATTTTTGGAAATCTTGCAATGTTTCTCAGTAATTATCAGTTCTTTACAAACCAAACATCCACTGTTTTCCTGTAAATTTCAAGTCTGAGATATGCACAATAGAAAATGTTGCAACCAGTTTTAACACAGTGAGAAAGAATGCGATTATTTTGTAGGAACAGAACATGTCACAGAGCTTTTGATAATAGGTGCTAATGATCACTTGGGCTTAATTCTCATGCCTGCAACTTTGGTCAGATCCACATCAACTTTAAAAGACAACTTCAAGAGTTTGATCCCGGCCCCGGGTCACTGGCCATGTGGAGTTTGCACGTTCTCCCGTGTCTGCGTGGATCTCACCCCCACAACCCAAAAAGATGTGCAGGGTAGGTGGATTAGCCACACTAAATTGGCCCCTAATAGGAGAAAAAAGAATTGGGTACGCTAAATTTAAAAAAAAAAGAGACAACAGTTTTCAGAAAATGGTTATTTGGGAAGGCAATCGTCAGAATAATGGTTTTGCTCTGCGAAAATATCTAAAGTAAAATCAGGCACCAAAAAACAAATTTTCTGATCCATAAAAAGAAGTTCTATTCCTCCCTCCTGCTGCCACTTAGTTGAATTTTCTGAGCTGGAGGCACTAATTGAGGAGGTTTGCATTAAAAAAAACACCCTTTGCTAAATGAGTGAGTGAATTTCCTGACTAGATAGGATGGATTGTATGGCAATAGAGTTCTTTACATCTGCCATCCATCTCACTCCACGATCAGCTGACATAAAACAGGATAGTTTTAAAACTAGAGGTGGAGTATCTCACTTCCTACATCTTGTACCCAAAATGCCTGGGCAAGAGCTGGAAAACTCATCGACACGCTTGTTTAGACTCCCTTACTTTGTGCATTTTAAAGCTCTGGAATGGTCCTATACAGTTTGATGATTACTGGGAAAAATACCAAAGACAAACCACTAGGGGCACAATCTAATTACAGGGCTCAGACGACATAGATGATAAGACGTTAGTACAGCCATCTGATGTTAGATTGTCATTTCAATCTTGCTACTGTGCCCAATATTTACAGGTGGAACTTCATTGAAAAGTATGCCGCATGGGGAAAGGATTGGGAATTAACAGGTCATTTAAAAAAAAGTGTTTACTTGGCGGATACGATCTTGGGATCTTGAAACCAAATGCTGCAGAAAGGAAATGTTATTGATCCGATTCCGACTGTGTTGGCCCTGCATTTGAAGCAGCCCTCTCAATCTTTCTAAGTCACAGACATCAGGGGCAGACAGTGGTGTAGTGGTAGAGTCACTAGACTAGTAATCCAGAGAACCAGGCAAATACCCAGGGGACATGGGTTCAAATCCCACCATGACTGGTGGAATTTAACATACCAATTAATAAATCTGGAATTGAAAGGTAGTCTCAATAATGGTGACCATGAAACTGCATCGATTGTTGTAAAAACCCATCTGGTTCATCAATGTCTTTTAGAGCAGGAAATCTGCCATCGTTACCCAGTCTGGCTTACATGTGACTCCAGACCCACTGTAATGTGGTCGACTCTGAAGTAGAGCCACTCAGTTCAAAGGCATTTAGGGACGGACAACAAATGCCTTTCCAGCGACACCCATATCCCAGGAAAGAATAACAAAAACATAGATTATTTACCCCACAAGTGCTCCAAGCTGGCACATGAAGTACTGAACAATAAAGCTGAGCAGCAGTTCCTACAAGGCATATTACAGAAGACAAGAACATGAATTTACCAAGTCTACAGAAAGTGAAGAGTTGAAGTAAAACAAACCAAAGAATTGCTCTAGTTAGTGGTTTAATTCTCAGTACGACTAAAATGGTAAAGTCTCACGGGGCTGAGTTTGGATAGAGGATTGGCTTACTAACAAAATACAGAGTGGGGATAAATGGGTATTTTTCTGATTGGTAGGATGCAATGAGTGGTGTGCGACTGGGCTCAGTCCTCGGGCCCTACTATTTATAATCTATATTGATGACTTGGATGCAGGGATAGAATGTACTGTAACCAAAATGTGCAGATGACACTAAAATAGGTGGGAAAGCAAGTTGCAGTGAGGAAATATGTAATTTACAAATGGATATGGATAGGTTAGGTGAGTGGGCCAAAATATGGTAGGTGGAATTTAACGTGAATAAGTGCGAGGTTATCTATTTTGGTCGGAGGAATAAAAAGGCAACCTATTATCTAAATGGAGAAAAACTTCAAAATGCTTTGGCGCAGAGGAATCTGGGCGTCCTCGTGCAGAAAGTTAGTATGCAGGTGCAGCAGGTAATAAGGAAGACAAATGGAAATTTGGTATTCATGTCTAATGGAATAGAGGATAAAAATAGGGAAGTGCTTTTGCAACTGTATAGGGCATTGGTGAGACCCCATCTGGAGCACTGCGCGCAGTTTTGGTCCCCTTACTTGAGGAAGAATGTAAATGCAACAGAAGGTTCACTAGATTGATTCCAGGCATGAAGGATTTGTCTTCTGTAGAGAGATTGATCTGGAGTCAGAGATACAATTGAGGTTATAAGGTGCTAAAGGTGATTGACAGTGTACATGGAGTGCGGACGTTTCCCCTTGTTGGATATTTAGAACGAGAGGCCATAGTTTTAGGCTAAGGGGTGGCAGATTTAAAGCAGAAATGAGGAGGAATTACTTCACACAAAGGGTCATGAACCCGGGTTGCGACTTGTAGGTGGGTCGGCGACAGGTGACAGAAGGGTCACGGAGTTAAGGGTGGCGGTGTTTGTGCGTCCGCTCTCCGCACCTGATTTCCGGGTCCTTCTTGTTTCCTGTCAGGATCACACTGCTCTCCTGCTCAGGCCTCGAAAGAATTGGTGGTTAAGTTTTAGTTGAAGGACTTTGTTTCGTAAATACCTCCCTAGCCTTCCTCGTGGTCAACAGGAATTCTAAATGCAGCCAACAACTTTAATGAAAAAGTCATTGTGGCAGCATTTTGGGTTTGAATCCAGTCACAAGTCCACCCTCTCACTCTGTCGTAAGTGATCCCATGGTGCTGTGCTGAAGACACACGAGCAGTGAGGTTATCGTCCCGAGCACCAGCTGATATATATCCGTGAATTGCATCTTGGACAGGATATTTTAATTATTCTTCGCATTTACTGGGAGCCGAGTAGTGTGTGGCCTTCTAGCTCAGGACCAGAGATTGTTATTAGAGAAAGAATAATGGTCTCAACAAAAAGGATGACGCCTCGCTTCCGTTCCCTCCAGGTTTTCGGCCGCTCTGCTTAACTTTAAAAAAAAGTGATGTAGGGAAGAAATATTAATTCATTCAAGGTTTCTCAAATGCGCATTTTTACTTTCCAATTTATTGCATTTTTCTCTACCTTAAAGGAAACATACATAGCCTAAACAAACAGGACTTTGAGAATTGAACAGTTTCCTGCAGGAAGCTATTATCAACTGGGAGTTTCCTTGAAGCATTGAATTACTTCCTGAGAAAATTATAAAATGAATTCAGAAGACAGCTGCCATTTAAAACAGAGGTAAATAAACTGAAGATAGGAACAGCAGTCAACAGATCCATGTTATCAAAGAAGGTAAATTAGTACGAATTTAACACCCAATTATTAGGCTGCACTGAACAATGCACTAAAGGAACAACTCCAGCAGTCACTTTGTAGGTGGGTTACGAGATGCAAAAAGATCAGCGGGAGGAATGTCTAAGATAACGGTGTGCTGTCTATATATGGATTAGCTCTTTAGAATGCGAAGATATATATATTGTATTTTAAAATAACCCGAGTTAGATTAAAGGGTGAAATGGAGTATTTTATCTCTATTGTGACTCCCCATATAAGCCTTATCACACCTGCCTGTATAGATGACAACTAGGACAAGAGGGACAGATGCTCCAGAAGTCCTGAAAGTCAGCATTACAATAACAAACATATGGAACACTTCTCTCCAGTTCACCTGGGATCTGCTCGGTGCTCCCCACGTCTCCAATCCCACCACCCCTCCCCCACTTCAAGCAGGTAAGTGAACCGTGTCGGAATCTGAAAATATTTAAAACATTGTCTGGGACAAGAGGAATATTGCAGTCCTAAACCTCTTGTGGGATGGCAGGAGCACTCGAGGGAACTGGAGGACCAGACCACTATTTAATTCAATGGTCTGGTTTATGAAACAAGCGACAGCTCCAGTTCTTGGGGGTAATGATCATTCTGTTTCCAGTGTCTAATCACCAAGTGCAGTTTAATAGCTAATGTAAAGCAGCGTGTGCATACCCTTTATAGACAGGAAAAGCCAGAAATGTGGAGCACTTCCTCCAGCTTCTGAATAAAAAGGCAGGTGCCCAGTGAATTATCTTCATAGACGATGACTAACGTTGTATTTCTATTTCAGAATCCCAGCAGTTGGAAGTTTTTAGACAAAAATCTGGGAATTTATTGATTGTTAACCCAAATTAATTCCTTACTTTCAAACAGAGGTGTTCTCACCTTAATTAAAAGGTCTTAATTACAAGGTTCTTTCAACAATTCCAACAATATTTGGTCAAAATCCCAGAACTATAACATTCAGTTCTGCAATTAAATGCAGAGGATGATTTTTCCCAGAGCAGCAAACCAAAAACGTGATTAGTTATTTCTATCCCCCATCCTCTCATCCGTTTGTTAGGGTCTCCACAAAATTCCATCCCTGACATGCAAGGAAATTGTAAGGAAGTTATCTTCTCCCAAATCGCTGTCTCCATCCAGCCACCATGTTTCCTTAGCTGTTCTTCTCTCCACAACTCTTTGTAGACCAGCCAACAAGGCATCATTGCACCAACACCAGCGCCACCTATGGACTGCACCCCCAAGTCCTCCCGATGTAAAATATAGCGGATTAAAGAACATGTATTTATGTAGTGCCTTTCACAAGCTCACAACATCCCATGGAATTTTACAGCCAATAAACAAAGGAAGTTTTACGGGATTTTATATTTGTTTTGAGAAGTATTAGAAATAAGGTATACTCTTAAAGTGGGTTTAATTTAATGTTTCTGTGCCTGGAAAGGGTAACACCTACAGTTAGGTTCATGCTGGACAAAGGGGTTTGTATGTGCGGGGTTGGTTTCAATTCTAACTGAGTTTCTATTGCGCTTGGAGCGATTTCTTTTGAATTTAGTTTTAGCTGGTTATATTGCAGTTTGAGACAAGACACCGGGGAGTGAGTGTCTTTCAACTCTGCCAGACGCTGGGCAAGACAAGAAAGCAGCAAAGAGGCAGATCCCAAAGAACGAGATGCAGTCCAGAAAACCAGGCAATTGGGACCGAAAGGATATCTTAAGACGACTGAAGTTAAGAGAACAGAGACCAAGGTATTGTTCATGAAAATTGAAGGGAAAACAAAGTGTTGTAAGTGAAAGAGACAGCTGCAGTAACCAGAGCTAAAGTGGGAAAGCAGACTCCAGAGGTAAATCAAAATTGTGATGCTATTTTAATAGAGTCCGAGAATTGATAACACAAGCAATTGTGAACAGTTTGTACAGCAGACAAGGCTTAGAAATCCTAAAGGGGACGAGGTAAAACCTGGATACTGGATTCATTGTTCAAAGTGGAGGGGAAGCTTTGTTTAAAAGAGTCATTAAAAAAAAAAAAATTTAGAGTACCCAATTAATTGTTTCCAATTAAGGGGCAATTTAGCGTTGCCAATACACATACTCTGCATCTTTGGGTTGTGGGGCGAGACCCACGCAGACACGGGGAGAATATGCAAATTCCACATGGACAGTCGCCCAGAGCTAGGATTGAACTCGGCTCCTCGGAGCTGTGAGGCAGCAGCGCTAACCACTGTTTAAACGGGTCATTCGGAAAACCTGGATTGGATTTTGGATTACAAACTGCATTATTGTGAAAGAAGATTTCAAAGGATGCATTTTGGAGGTGGTGTTTGGAAACTCTCATGTGACAATCATCTGGCGGATTCAGATGAGACATCAACATCAACTGGAATTGTAACATGCTGCTTACATAATCCGCTTTAGAGCTGTTGGCTCAGGGTTAGATACAGGCCAGGGCATTGGGGAAGAACTCTTCTGCTCCTCTTCTCAGACTCTATTAAAATGGCATCACAATTTTGATTTACCTCTGGAGTCTGCTTTCCCACTTTAGCTCTGGTTATTGCAGCTGTCTCTTTCACTCCCAGCACTTTGTTTTCCCTTGAATTTTCATGAACAATACCTTGGTCTCTGTTCTCTTAACTTCAGTCGTCTTTTGCACCTTCCATCTCACTACTGCATTGATGTGTTGGCCTAGATTTTATGCAAGCTTCTGACTCAAAGGGGGAAAGAGTGCTCCTACCAAGCCATGTCTGACACCTGAATCAGCATAGCTGAAGTGCTTCCACAAAATCCTAACTAATTGAACCCAGCAGACTATGCCAGTCACCTCGTGAGAGAAACCGCTCATTAATACACTGTTCCGTGCCAGCTCGCACATGTCACAGGAGCTCAGCTTCCATACTTGGGCAGCAATGCTGTACTCTTCCATTAATGGCTCCTGAGGAAAACATGAAAAGATTACGATTAGAAGTAGCACAGCACATTTCAAATCTACAAACAGATTAAAATCACCAAGAAGGGACCATGTGTCAACCGTCTATACTTGTATTTCTAAAAGTGACTCCTGTAGCCCAAACGTCAGAATTGAAGACCAATTACAGAGGGCACAAATTCTTTAAGTTGTTCTACTTGCACTACCTCAGGGCTGGTTCGAGGTACAATTACTATGCACATGTATGCAATGTTGAATTTCAGGATTTACATCCAGAGTGACTTACTGTATGACTGAGATTTTGGGTCACTTATACTGGGTCAATTTGTAGTGCATATAGACATTAAATAAACCTTGAATCAAATACAAGCAAAGTAATTTTCTAAAACTGGATTTAAGCTGACTTGGTTTAATTCCAAATATTTACAGTGGAAATTGGTGAAACTAAATTGAAGTTTCTCAGTGACAATAGTCTGTAATGTAAACAGGCCTTAAAAGCTGTAAATCTAAACTAAAAACACTCAACAATTCCAAACCTACGCAACTCACTTAGAGCTTCTGATCAGGAGTTGGTGGAAACCAACATGACAGGTCAGTCAAATCTCATTCATTTGGGGTAAATGCATGACCTATTTTCCCAGATTTCAGGTGTTTAAAAATAGACACATCTCCAAGGCTTTAAACGGCTTTGTGACCGGTCTCATGTTTTTAATTATAACTTTTAACCCTGACATTTCTTTAATGTTAACAACCATGATCATTTGGGTGTAGTCAATTTGTGGAGACAGTGGAATAGTACCAATAGTCAGCCAGAGGCCCAGGTTAATGCTCTGGGGACAAAGTTCAAAGCCCACCACTGCAGCTGGAGGAATTTAAATTCAAAGAATAAAATCTGGAATTAAAAGCTAGTCTCAGTTAACAATGACCAAAAAAAAGCATTCGCCATTGTTTAATTAATGAAATCTGGGCATGTTCTTGTCCCACTGGCAGGACAGTCACACCAGAGGTGGAGGCACAGTGGGATACAGTCAAGAGGGAGCTGCTCTGCGAGTCCCTAAGAGTTGATTCTGGAATCACGAAATTGCATGGCATCAGATCAAACATGGGCAAGGAAAGCCCGTGCTGATTACCACCCCCGCATCACGGTAGTACAAGTGATTAGCACTGTGGCTTCACAGCGCCAGGGTCCCAGGTTCGATTCCCTGCTGGGTCACTGTCTGTGCGGAGTCTGCACGTTCTCCCCGTGTCTGCGTGGGTTTCCTCCAGGTGCTCCGGTTTCCTCCCACAGTCCAAAGATGTGCAGGTTAGGTGGATTGGCCATGCTAAATTGCCCGTAGTGACGAAAAAAGGTTAGGAGGGGTTATTGGGTTACGGGGATAGGGTGGCAGTGAGGGCTTAAGTGGGTCAGTGCAGACTCGATGGGCCGAATGGCCTCCTTCTGCACTGTATGTTCTATCACCCCTCCCCTTCATGTTGAACACCACTTAGCAGAAGCATCAAGTGTGGCAAGGGTACAGAATATGCTCTGGGTAGGGAACTTCAATCTCCGTCAAGAGTGGCTTGGTAGCACCACTATTGGTTGAGCTGGCCGAGTCCTAAAGGACATAGTCTGCTCGTCTGGGTCTGCGACAAGTGATGAGGGAACCATAAAGAAGGGAAAACCTACCTGAAGTCGGCCTCCCCGATCTACCTGTCAAAGACATAGTCCATGAGAGTACTGGTAGGAGTGACCACTACAAATTTCTTGTGGATGAGGAAACCCTCCATTGTGTTGTGTAGAACTACCACTGTGCTAGGTGGGATAAATTTTAAACAGGTCTAGTAACTCAAAGTGGGGATCCATGAAGCGCCACCAGCAGCAGGGGAATTGTATTCAACCACAATCTGTAACCTCCACTCTACCATTACCATCAACCCGGGAATCAAACCTGCTTCAATGAAGGTTGCAGGAACAGCACCAGGCATACCTAAAATAGTGTCAACCTGGTAAAGCTACAACTTGCATGCCGACCATATCCTATCCACTAAAAGCAGAACGAATCCGACTCGGCCAATTACCGTCTCATCAGTCCATTCTTGGTTATCAGTAAAGTGATGCAGGGTTTTGTTGACAGTGCTATTGAGGGCACTTATTCAGTAATAACCTGCTCTTTTATGCTTAGTTTGTGTTCTGCCAGGTGCACTCAGCTCCTGACCTCATTACAGCCTTGGTTCAAACGTGGACAAAAGGGTTCAACTCCAGAGGCGAGATGAGAGTGACTGCTCTTGACATCAAGGCAGCATTTGAACGAGGGGCAGCACGGTAGCATTGTGGATACACAATTGCTTCACAGCTCCAGGGTCCCAGGTTCGATTCTGGCTTGGGTCACTGTGTGCGGAGTTTGCACATCCTCCCCGTGTGTGCGTGGGTTTCCTCCGGGTGCTCCGGTTTCCTCCCACAGTCCAAACATGTGCAGGTTAGGTGGATTGGCCATGATAAATTGCCCTTAGTGTCCAAAATTGTCCTTAGTGTTGGGTGGGGTTACGGGGATAGGGTGGGGGTGTGGGCTTGGGTAGGGTGCTCTTTCCAAGAGCCGGTGCAGACTCGATGGGCCGAATGGCCTCCTTCTGCACTGTAAATTCTATGATAATCAAGGAGCCCTAGCAAAACTGAAGTCAGTGAGAATTGGGGGAAAACTCTCCACTGGTTGGAGTCACACCTAGCACAAAGGAAGTTGGTTGTGGATGTTGGAGGCCAATAATCTCAGTTACGGGACACCACTGCAGCATGTCCTTGGACACGTGTCCTGGGCCCAACCATCTTCAGCTGCCTCATCAATGACCTTCCCTCCATCACAAGATCAGAAATAGGGATATTTGCTGATGATTGCACAATGTCCATCACCATTCAGAACGCCTCAGAAACTAAAACACAATGTATCTTTCAGCAGAAAGACCTGGACAACATCCAGGCTTGGGGCTGATAAGTGGCAAATAACATTCATGCTACACAAGTGCCGGGGAATGACCATCTTCAACAAGTGAGTATTTAACCATTTACACTTGACATGTGGCGTTACCATCGCTGAATCCCCCTCTACGAACATCTTTGACCAGAAACGGAACTCAGAAATACAAATACTGTGGCTACAAGGGCAGATGAGAGGCTGGACATCCTGCGGTGAGTAACTCACCTCCTGATTCTCCAAAGCCTGTCCATCGACTACAAGGCTCAAGTTTGGAGTGTGATGGAATACTCTCCACTTGCCTGGATATGTGCAGCTGCAATAAGACTGGAGAAGCTTGGTACCATTCAGGACAAAGCAGCCGACTGGATTGGCACACCGACCACCACCTTCAACATTCAATCCCTCTGGCCCCAACGAACAGTAGCAGCCGTGTGTACCAAGTAACAGACGCATTGCAGCAACTCACCAAGGCTCCTTCAACAACACCTTCCAAACCCATGACCTCTCCCACCAAGGACAAGGATACCAGATGCATTGGAACACCACCGCCTACAAGTTCACCTCCAAGTCACACACCATCCGAACTTGGAACAATATCGCCGTTCCTTCACTGCCGCTGGGTCAACATCCTAGACTTCCCTTCCTAACAGCACTGTGGGTGTACCTGTACCAATATGACCTGCAACGGTTCACCATCACCTACTCATGTGCAATTAGGGATGGGCAATAAACGCTGGGCCTTACCTGTATTGACCACATCCTGTGAAGGATGAAAAAGAAAGCTAGGAACTAGTTGCCGACTACGGTGCAGAAAGAATTGTGTGGTCTCTATTCCCAACTGGTTGCCTTACCTTGGTAAAGTGGAATTGCAGAGGATCATCAGTAGAGAGAGACACCATTAGGCCTCGGGAGAGATACTCTGGCAGTGGGTTCCTGTGATAACTCAGAAAGAGACTATTGTTGCTCAGGGGGGACATTGCAATCCCGATCTGATCCAGGTAGTACAGATATTGCAGCACCGGAGCCTGCGAATTAGACACGAGCAATGAACATTTCCGAACACGCCAACATTATGAGATCAAATTCACAGAGAGATCTTCAACTTTACATTTTCCAAATGACACATCACTTGAAGAATGCCAGCATGGGAAAATGAAACTATTCCACTCTGATTATCCTACGTGCACATCAAGCACGGGGATTGTTAAAGACTAAAGGTCCCCAAACTGTGCCTCAATGGTAAAATCACTAATTGTTCCATTCCCCAACCAGCCATTTGTCGGGTCTGACTGAAGGAAGGGGAATCAGTGGCAAACTTCAGTCGTTTTTGTGCAGTGGACCTAAGCCAATATCCAAAAATACTATTTACAGTGAGAGAGAGAGAAAATGCTCATCCTCGAAGTCTCAATTCCGATCATTATCCTAAATAACGGTCACTTTCATCAGAACAGTGGCAATTTGTGTATTTTTAGTTTTCCCACACAGAAGTATGAATCAACATTGAGTTAAAAGTATGCCGTGTAATAATAACAACGAATGGTTGAACACATTTTAGGAAATTTATCTATTTCTTATTTTGAAGAACATTTAAAATAAATAACTAAAATATCAGATAAAGGATTGCTAATATTGCATTGTGCAAGATCAGCTCATGTTTTACTTTGCTAAGTGGTTGAAACACCGTTGTTTCATCATAAGGGAGGAGAGGGTGAGAGGAGCCCAGAGGAAATAAATCCAAGGCAAATAGTTCACCTATTCTACTCCTTAGTCCTGCTCTCCTGGGGGTGCTGACACCTTGCTAAAATGGCCAAATTTAAAACCCAAGATGCCGGATTAATAACGGAGCTTGGACAGAACATCATCGGGTTTTCTAAAAGAGGGCAACATATGAGTTTCATCTTGTACTTATCCAGACACTGCCTGGTAGAATTTACAGTGCTGGGCTGAAAGGCCTTAGCTACTTTTGCCTTCCCTAATACAGAGACACTATAACGAATGAAGAGCTTGTCGTACGAGGAACGGTTGAGATCTCTGGGTCTATACTTGTTGGAGTTTAGAAGGATGAGGGGGGGGGGGGGGGGGGATCTTATTGAAACTTACAGGATACTGCGAGGCCTGGATAGAGTGGATGTGGAGAGGATGTTTCCACTTGCAGGAAAAACTAGAACCAGAGGACACCATCTCAGACTAAAGGGACGATCCTTTAAAACAGAGATGAGGAGGAATTTCTTCAGCAAGAGGGTGGTGAATCTGTGGAACTCTTTGCCGCAGAAGGATATGGAGGTCAATTCACTGAGTGTCATTAGGACAGAGATAGATAGGTTCTTGATTAATAAGGGATCAGGGGTTATGGGTAAAAGGCAGGAGAATGGGGATGATAAAATATCAGCCATGATTGAATGGCGGAGCAGACTCAATGGGCCGAGTGGCCTAATTCTGCGCCTATGTCTTATGGTCTTAAACCAACTATACAAATTTGTAATGCATGAAAAGGCCCAGGCACTTAGTAGGAGCAACAGAAGCCTATTTTCAAGTTTTGAGCAGGGGCATAACATAGGGATGCTCCAACACTTTGCTTTACGCAACCTTTGCATATGAGAAGATGCTTGGCACAGACTGAGTATGTCACCACATGAAACCTATGTTTGTAACTTCTATAAAAAGTCCATTGGCTGCACTTTAGAGAAGGTATCTTATATAAAACCCAGCTTTCTAGTTCAAATGTCACATCTTTTCAAAAGACCTTAGATAAATCTTAGGTGGTGCATTTGTTCATACCTTTCGGAGCAGAAGACCATGGGAAATATTCTGAGAAAGCATGAACCCGGATATGAGATGGTGGATAGGACCAGCCTCTCCACAATGTGGCCGCAAAACAAACGTATTGAATCCCCTCTTCCTGGAAAAGCAAATAGCAACAATGGTCACAGCTCTGTCCCAACATACTTCTAAATTCACACATTCTTCACTCAGAAGTTTAAGGTTTGAACTCACAAATGCATTTATATTTGGAGGGTGGGCTTTACTGTGCAATCCGCTGCGAGAAGGTGTCTCGCCATTGGCCGGTGGCAGGGTCTTCTGGCCCCGCCGTTGTCAACGGGGTTTCCCATTGAACGTACCCCTCGCCGCTGGGAAATCTCACCGGGGCGTTCTGTCGGCAGGACCAGAAGATACTGCCGACGGGAATGACTGGAAAATTCCAGCCATAGAGTGAGACGATGCAAGATTGGAGGGGTACAGGCAGCACGGTGGTTAGCATAGCAGCCTCATGGCGGGTTTGAAATCGGCTCTGGGTCACTGTCCGTGTGGAGTTAGCACATTCTCCCCGTGTTTGCGTGGGTTTCGCCCCCACAACCTAAAGATGTGCAGGGTCGGTGGATTGGCCACGCTAAATTGCCCCTTAATTGGAAAAAATGAATTGGGCAGCCTAAATTTAAGAAAAAAAATATATTTATCTCTTAAAAATTAAAAGTGCTTGTAAGATTTCTTTTTTGATTCACTAAATGGCTATATTTTGATTAATGAAACAGAAGTTCAAAATCATGATCTCGGTAGCACTGTGGTTAGCAATGTTGCTTCACAGCACCAGGGACCCGGGTTCGATTCCCGGTCTGTGCGGAGCCTGAACGTTCTCCCTGTTTGCGTGGGTTTCCTCCCACAAGTCCCAAAAGACGTGCTTGTTAGGTGAATTGGACATTCTGAATTCTCTCTCAGTGTACCTGAACAGGCACCGGAATGTGGCGACTGGGGGCTTTTCACAGTAACTTCATTGCAGTGTTAATGTAAGCCTACATGTGACACTAATAAGAGATTATTCATAAAGATCTTCTATGCTGCATTTGTTTTTATTACTGTTGACTATAGTGGAGTCAATTTTTTAAATTTAAAGTGAAATTCTATCAAAAAAACAAAGTAAAGTCACAGGTAATATATGTCCCTCCACCAAATATCAAATCAGTTTGGGTCATTCATCAGGGGAAGAAAAAATTATTTTATAAAAGGTGGATACTCGCGAGAAAATTTCATGGAGTCAGTTACAGTTCATAGGTCATAGAATTTACAGTGCAGAAGGAGGCCATTCGGCCCATCGAGTCTGCACCGGCTCTTGGAAAGAGCACCCTACGCAAGGTCAACACCTCCACCCTATCCCCATAACCCAGTTACCCCACCCCACACTAAGGGCAATTTTGGACACTAAGGGCAATTTATCACGGCCAATCCACCTAACCTGCACATCTTTGGACTGTGGGAGGAAACCGGAGCACCCGGAAGAAACCCACACACACACGGGGAGGATGTGCAGACTCCGCACAGAGTGACCCAAGCGGAATCAAACCTGGGACCCTGGAGCTGTAGCCAATTGTGCTATCCACAATGCTACCGTGCTGCCCACGCAAAGTTGGTCGCAAAGTGAATTTTTAAAATTTGTTTTAAGGTGTGGGGTCAACATGGAAAAGGAGGAAAGGTGATAATCAGGATTCAATGTATGGAGCTTCTGTCAGAGCCAGAACAGTGATATCCAAGCTTATTCCCACTGACTGAGAAACATTATAATAAATGGTGCAGAGGAGTTCTTTAAAGAGGATTCCCTTTAACATTCTGGAGACACTTAAAGGTAAGCTACGGAATGATTGGAAATCAAGCCCATACTTGCGGAGATGATTGAGGACTGTCATGTTCGCATACATGTAGTAAAGGTAATAAGCATAGGGCGGGTTATCATCTTCTGTCCAATTCACAGGTAATGGGCTGTCCGATTTAAAGATGTGGTTTTCTGGCTTGGACTCATCATCAACACTATCGAAGCCCACAACCTGTAAAAGCAGACAATTTCATTCATTGCACGCATTCTTCCAAGTCATTCTCCTTAAAAGCTATTGAAGACAGCACTGGGAATCCTGCAGCACACTGCAAGATAGCCGCATGCCGTTGAATTTATCCCTCAATTCGCAGATCATGGGCATAGCCACAGGGGAATGCGCCAAGCTAACCTCAGTGCTCCATGGAGAGAGGAATTTATAAATTGCACCGAGCGCTGCCCTCAGCCACATTAAAGCTGTTAATTCAACAGCAGTGGAAGGGTTTGAATTATTAAAAAGATCTTCTTTGCTGCATTTGTTTTTTTGTCCATCTGATAAGGAATAACATGCAAGGGTTGAGGAATTAAAAACCCAACATTGTAAAAAGGTTTTTTAAAAAAATATATATTTTAATCAAAATTTTTGGCCAACCATAACAGTACATTGTGTATCTTTTACACAGTAATATAACAATATAAATAACAATGGCCAGTTTTTTTTAAACAAGAAATAAATAATATATAATCAACATCAAAATTAAAAAACAAAACAAAACTAAATGGCAACTGCCTTGTCCAAAATAAATACTCTCCAAAAATACAATTCAGCAGTCCAGAATACAATTACCTATAACAACAACCTATACATATTATACTTATACACTAACATCCCGGAGAGTCCTTCTGGTCTCCCCCCCCCCCCCCTGGGTTGCTGCTGCTGTCTTCTTCTTTTCCATTCCCTCTATCTTTCTGTGAGGTATTCGACGAACGTGAACCCTTGAGCCGATCCCCTTAGGGCGAACTTAATCCGTTCCAGCTTTATAAACCCTGCCATGTCATTTATCCAGGTCTCCACACCCGGGGGCTTGGCTTCCTTCCACATCAACAGTATCCTGCGCCGGGCTACTAGGGACGCAAAGGCCAAAACATCAGCCTCTTTCGCCTCCTGCACTCCCGGCTCTTCTGCAACCCCGAATATAGCCAACCCCCAGTTTGGTTCGACCTGGGCCCCCACCACCTTCGAAAGCACCTTTGTCATCCCCACCCAAAACCCCCGTAGTGCCGGACATGACCAGAACATGTGGGTGTGATTCGCTGGGCTTCTCGAGCATCTCGCACACCTATCCTCTACTCCAAAAAATTTACTGAGCCGTGCTCCAGTCATATGCGCCCTGTGTAACACCTTAAATTGTATCAGGCTTCGCCTGGCACACGAGGACGATGAGTTTACCCTACTTAGGGCATCAGCCCACAGCCCCTCCTCAATCTCCTCCCCCAGCTCTTCTTCCCATTTCCCTTTCAGCTCATCTACCATAATCTCCCCCTCGTCCCTCATTTCCCTATATATGTCTGATACCTTACCGTCCCCCACCCATGTCTTCGAGATCACTCTATCCTGCACCTCCTGCGTCGGGAGCTGCGGGAATTCCCTCACCTGTTGCCTCGCAAAAGCCCTCAGTTGCATATACCGGAATGCATGCCCTTGGGGCAACCCATATTTTTCGGTCAGCGCTCCCAGACTTGCAAACGTCCCATCTACAAACAGATCTCTCAATTGTGTTACTCCTGTTCTTTGCCATGTTCCAAATCCCCCATCCATTCTCCCCGGAGCAAACCTATGGTTATTTCTTATCGGGGACCACACCGAGGCTCCCGTCTTTCCCCTATGCCGTCTCCACTGCCCCCAAATTTTCAGAGTAGCCACCACCACCGGGCTTGTGGTGTATTTCTTCGGTGAGAACGGCAACGGCGCCGTCACCATAGCTTATAGGCTAGTCCCCCTGCAGGACGCCCTCTCCACTCTCTTCCACGCCGCTCCCTCCTCTTCTCCCATCCACTTACTCACCATTGAGATATTGGCGGCCCAGTAGTACTCACTTAGGCTCGGTAGTGCCAGCCCCCCCCTATCCCTACTACGCTGCAAAAAATCCCTTCCTCACTCTCGGGATCTTCCCGGCCCACACAAAACTCATGATACTCTTCTCAATCCTTTTGAAAAAAGCCTTCGTGATCACCACCGGGAGACACTGAAACACAAAGAGGAATCTCGGGAGGACCACCATTTTAACCGCCTGCACCCTCCCTGCCCATGACAGGGATACCATGTCCCATCTCTTGAAGTCCTCCTCCATCTGTTCCACCAACCGCGTTAAATTTAACCTATGCAATGTACCCCAATTCTTGGCTATCTGGATCCCCAAGTAGCGAAAGTCCCTTGTTACCTTCCTCAGCGGTAAGTCCTCTATTTCTCTGCTCTGCTCCCCTGGATGCACCACAAACAATTCACTTTTCCCCATGTTCAGTTTATATCCTGAAAATTCTCCAAACTCCCCAAGTATCCGCATTATCTCTGGCATCCCCTCCGCCGGGTCCGCCACATACAACAACAAATCGTCCGCATACAGAGATACCCGGTGTTCTTCTCCTCCCCTGAGTACTCCCCTCCACTTCCTGGAACCCCTCAATGCTATTGCCAGGGGCTCAATCGCCAGTGCAAACAATAATGGGGACAGAGGACATCCCTGCCTCGTCCCTCTATGGAGCCGAAAATACGCAGACCCCCGTCCATTCGTGACCACGCTCGCCATCGGGGCCCTATACAGCAGCTGTACCCATCTAATATACTCATCTCCAAAGCCAAATCTCCTCAACACCTCCCACAAATAATCCCACTCCACTCTATCAAATGCTTTCTCGGCATCCATCGCCACCACTATCTCCGCTTCCCCCTCTGGTGGGGGCATCATCATTACCCCTAGCAGCCTCCGTATATTTGTATTCAGCTGTCTCCCCTTCACAAACCCAGTTTGGTCCTCATGGACCACCCCTGGGACACAATCCTCTATCCTCATTGCCATTACCTTGGCCAGAATCTTAGCGTCTACGTTCAGGAGGGAAATAGGCCTATAGGACCTGCATTGCAGCGGGTCTTTTTCCTTCTTTAGGAGAAGCGATATCGTTGCCTCTGACGTAGTCGGGGGCAGCTGTCCCCTTTCCCTCGCCTCATTAAAGGTTCACATCAGTAGCGGGGTGAGCAAGTCCACATATTTCCTGTAAAATTCAACTGGGAATCCATCCCGTCCCGGGGCTTTCCCCGCCTGCATGCTCCTAATTCCTTTTACTACTTCCTCCATTTCGATCTGTGCTCCCAGTCCCACCCTCTCCTGCTCCTCCACCTTAGGAAATTCCAGCTGATCCAGAAAGCACATCATTCTCTCCTTCCCTTCCGGGGGCTGAGCTTCATATAATCTTTCATAGAATGCCTTGAACACTCCATTCACTCTCCGCTCCCCGCTCCATCTCTCCCTCCTCATCCCTCACTCCCCCTATTTCCCTCGCTGCTCCCCTTTTCCTCAATTGGTGGGCCAGCAACCTGCTCGCCTTCTCCCCATATTCGTACTGTACACCCTGTGCCTTCCTCCACTGTGCCTCTGCAGTACCCGTTATCAGCAAGTCAAATTCTACGTGTAGCCTTTGCCTTTCCCTGTACAGTCCCTCCTCCGGTGCCTCCGCATATTGCCTGTCCACCCTCAGAAGTTCTTGCAGCAACCGCTCCCGTTCCCTACTCTCCTGCTTTCCTTTATGTGCCCTGATTGATATCAGCTCCCCTCTAACCACTGCCTTCAGCGCCTCCCAAACCACTCCCACCTGGACCTCCCCATTATCATTGCGTTCCAAGTACTTTTCAATACACCCCCTCACCCTTAGACACACACCCTCATCCGCCATTAGTCCCATGTCCATTCTCCAGGGTGGACGCCGTTCTTTTTCCTCCCCTATCTCCAAGCCCATCCAGTGTGGAGCGTGATCCGAAATAGCTATAGCCGTATACTCCGTCCCCCTCACCTTCGGGATCAACGCCCTTCCCAAAACAAAAAAGTCTATTCGCGAATAAACTTTGTGGACATAGGAGAAAAACGAAAACTCCTTACTCCTAGGTCTGCTTAATCTCCATGGGTCTACTCCTCCCATCTGCTCCATAAAGTCTTTAAGCACCTTGGCTGCTACCGGCCTCCTTCCAGTCCTGGACCTCGATCTGTCCAGCCCTGGTTCCAGCACCGTGTTAGTAAAAAGGTTTTTTTAATCCATTGTAGCATCTACATGATCCCTCCCCAAAACGTTCAACTCATTCTGCTAAGAGCACAGAATTGCAGGTTAATTTCCCCACTGATAGTCAAGTTCAGTTGATTATTTCTTGAACTTAACTCCCTGATATTTAGCAGCTGTTTACATGACATGAACTAAACATGATTAGAGTAGCCTGATCAAAGTGACTTTGAGAGCATGCAACACAGAGATTCAAGTAGCTCCAGAAGAGGAGTGAGATAATGTAGGTTTCTCTCTTTTGACAGAATTTTAATTCTTACTTAATTCTTAACACTTAATTCTTACGAAGCAAATAAAATCAAAATGCAAAAAAGGCAGAATTTTGGAACTGTGAAATATAAAACAGTGATAACAATGTTTCAACTCACAACTCAAACTGAAGCAACTTGATGTTTCTTTTTGAGAGAATGCTCCAGCCTTGGGTTATGTAGCAGAAATAATAGCAATGACTGAAATCTAGGTTGGGTATTACAATTCCCTGCCTCAATCATTGTCCCTGCCTCAATGATTGTCAAGTGGCACAAGCCGTAGCTTCCATTCTAGAGCCAAGTCATTCGCACAAAGTCACTCTCCTCCCACTTGAGTTACATATTCAATATACTCACGTGCTGAAGGAACAGGTGAAGCTCTGGGTGACTGCGTGGATTAATTGTCGCTTCAAAGATGGGAATAAAAATGTTCTCCAGCATGTCTTGGAAATTGCTCAGCTGTTTCTTTGTGCGGAAGACATCACTAAATGCAATTGAATACGAAGTTGAATAGCTCATTATAGCAATTCTACAGCATCCGTTACCTCAACAGAGCAGAGCGGATTTCCAGCAAGTCCTGAAAGGTTTACTTCAATGTTTTGCAGAATCACATGCTTATTAATGGTTCTAAACTATTTTTAAAAAGTCCCTTGTGCTGAAACATATACAGCAATTCTTATTTTTAAAAAAATTTTAGAGTACCCAATTAATTTTTTCCAATTGAGGGGCAATTTAGCTCAGCCAATCCACCTACCCTGCACATCTTTGGGTTGTGGGGGCGAAACCTATGCAAATACAGGGAGAATGTGCAAACTCCACACGGACAGTGACCCAGAGCCGGGATCGAACCTGGGACCTCGGCGCCGTGAGGCTGCAGTGCTACCCACTGCGCCAGCGAGCAATTCTTATTCTTGATCATGTTATGAATAGTTTACACATTAGTGGTTTTCTCAATGGGAAGTTGAAATAATAGATTGATTAGCTCTTAATAATAATAATAATAATAATCACTTATTATCACAAGTAGACTTCAATGAAGTTACTGTGAAAAGCCCCTAGTCACCACATTCCAGCGCCTGTTCGGGGAGGCCGGTACGGGAATTGAACCCGCGCTGCTGGCATTGTTCTGCATTACAAGCCAGCTGTTTATTTCTTTAGGGTTCATCTGGGTTTGCTTTGCATTACAGCATGCAGACTGCAGTAACTCGCCAAACTACTAAGCCTAAATAAGCATTTTTCCTCGGATGGTGATGTCTAGCACGAGAAGACATAGCTTTAAAATTGAGGGGAGATAGATATAAGACAGATGTCAGAGGTAGGTTCTTTACTCAGAGAGTAGTAAGGGAGTGGAATGCCCTGCCTGCAACAGTAGTGGACTCGCCAAAACTAAGGGCATTCAAATGGTCATTGGATAGACATATGGACGATAAGGGAATAGTGCAGATGGGGTTTAGTGGTTTCACAGGTCGGCACAACATCGAGGGCTGAAGGGCCTGTACTGCGCTGTAATGTTCTATAAAGACTGTGTGTACAACAACTGAGGGCAGAGTTGAATATCAGGTGTGCCATATAAGCCAACTAAAATGTTTTGCCCACATTCAATTTCACCCCCGTCAAGTTTGGGCAATGCCTTGATTTAAGATGAAAGATAAGCTGGAGCTTAAGTAACTTGTGGCTTTACAGCACATGCTAATACTTACAAAAGCCGTGGTACCTGCACCAACCAGCACACATTGTTGGAGTAGACTTTGTGTTTCACCGCCCACTTTGCCAACCGATCCCATTCATCTCGGGAGCGGCCATATATAGACAAGCGCAGCTCAGCATTCTGGTACTTACTTTCTTCAAGATCTTCCATCACTTCCTGTGAGGTACAAGAAAAAGAATTGGCAGCTGTCTTGTTACAATTCTGAATATTTTTCAAAGCAGATGTTTTCTTCCCTTCCCTTTCTTCAAGAGTTTCCAGCACAACCCACCACCCCAGATCCTCCACACTCAGGCTGCACTGATCCTGTTAAAAATGTTGGCCGAATGTTTCTGGGCATTTATTGCCCATCCCCAATTGCCTTTGAGAAGGTGTTGGTGAGCTGCCTACTTGAACCGCTGCAGTTCCTGTGGTTAAGCTACTCCCACACAGTTGTTAGGGAGGGATTTTCAGTAGAGTACTTTTGTAACCAATCAAATTTCAATTGCACATTTGCTGGTTTGTGCTGCTTGAAACAGAGGGCTCCGAATTTCGGAAAGGGCCGCTGTTGACCCACTAGGAGATTAGTCCAAAACCAGAGTACCAAGATCTGTTAAACTCAGCAATTTAAATTTCATGACATAAAACAAGGATATGGATTTAACCTTCATATGTGGGTCAAAGGCTGCATGGTATACAGCCATATGGCCCACAAAGACAAAAGCTTGAGCACGTCTGCACGACTCAAAAATCACGGGGAGGTTGTAGCATAGCGGTACTGTCACTGGACTAGTAATTCAGACACCCAGGGTAATGCTTTGGGGAACCTGGGTCCAAATCCCACCTTGGCACATGGTGAAATTTGAATTCAATAGAATGAATGAATTAAAAAAAAATCCAACATCGACCAAGGCCTCTTCCATATGTTAGTATAAAGCACAGATGAACAGTTTGCCCATCATTGTCATCTCTGTTCAGCATAGGCATTGAGATTTAACACCCCCCTCTTCAGCGAGAACATGGAAGATTTCCTTGAGATCATTGTGAAAATTCAGGTAATTTATACATTATAGCCGTGCTTTTAATTTCAATAGGAAATATAAGTGGTGGCAGCATTGTGCTGGAGTCAAGCACATTATACACCACAGAATGGCAAGACGATGGTTTGTCATGTGACTATCCATGTATTAATGTCACAACCTCTATCACAAGAAGCTGCTCAATGATAGTGCCCAGTTACTCTCCTGCAGCTGGGTAGAGGAAAATCAATCGGTTGCCCATGTTCATGGTGTGTAACAAGCACGGTAGCGCAGTGGTCAGCACTGTTGCCTCACAGCGCCAGGGACCCGGGTTCAATTCCCGGCTTGGGTCACTGTCTGTGCGGAGCCTGCACGTTCTCCCCGTGTCTGCGTGGGTTTCCTCCGGGTGCTCCGGTTTCCTCCCACGAGTCCCAAAAGAAGTGCTGTTGGGGGAATTGGACATTCTGAATTCTCCCTCTGTGTACCCAAACAGGCACCGGAATGTGGCGACTGGGGGCTTTTCACAGTAACTTCATTGCAGTGTTAATGTAAGCCTACTTGTGACAATAAAAGGTTATTATTATGAATCATAGAATTTACAGAGCAGGAGGAGGCCATTCGGCCCATTGTGTCTGCCCCACCCCTTCAAAAGAGCACCTTACCTAAGGCCACGCCTCCACCCTATCCCCATAACCCCACCTAACCTTTGGGACACTAAGGGCAATTTAGCATGGCCAATCCACCTAACCTGCACATCTTTGGGGTGTGGGAGGAAACCGGAGCATCCGGAGGAAACCCACGCAGACACGGGGAGAACGTGCTGACTCGGCACAGACAGTCACCCGAGGCCGGGATTGAACTCGGGTCCCTGGAGCTGTGAGGCAGCAGTGCTAACCACTGTGCCACCATACCGCACTTTTATTTAACAAGGGAGAAAGTATTAAACAAAGAAAAAAAAAACACAACCCACAAAACGTCCACGGCTCTTTAAAGTCACCTTTATAATGTGACCAAAATATTTGCCTTCAATGCAATTATCGGTCTTGATGAAAATCTCACGAAGAATCGATTCACCAATTGGGTTGTACTTGGCATTGAATTTATCAAACCGATGAAAAGTATTTCGATCCTAGAACAGAAAATTAACATTTAGGAAATCAAAACTCTTGACTTTTTAAATCAAGGACAGATCGACACCAATCACTCCACAATCCCTCCCTACCCACTCATACAGTTTCCAACCTCAGTTGCATTAAGCTACAAATCAACAATTGACTACACTGTGGCCCATGGAATGAAATAATGCAGATAATTAGCAATGGAATAATCATCACTGATGGTTTCCTGTTACTGCCTTAAGGGCAGCTCAGAAAAGTGGTAAGGAGATCTGCCTGACTTGTCAGCTGAGGAAGTGCACAGCCTGGTCAGAAAACAAAAACAGACAAACCAAGGAGTTCAGAAGCAAAGAAATTGTGGAATTTAAGTTTGGGGCGTGGTGTAGCCCAATTAAACTTCACCACCAGACTAAAGAACTGACTTTGTATCTTGGGTTTAATTTTGTGGCTTTTTGTGCATGTTCAAGAGATTGCAAAAGGTATTGCGCGAGATTGAAACTCACTCATGAACACATTAACTTGCAGAGGTAAAATTTGGCCCCTTATCTCACCAGCCTGGAAAATACAATTTATTCGTAATATTGGCTACTGTGCAGAATAGGATAAGCACCAGTAACCATGGAAGAGATGTTTTAATAGATGACGGCGTTTCAACAGAGGACGATGCTTTTCCCATTACAGTTAAAAATGGAAAATCATTAAAACACAGAAAAGGTGTTGGCCCTGGATTCCTGGGGGACACAAAGTACACTGGAAAATGGCTGCTTTACTACATCTGCCAACTTAGGACAGTTGGCAATCTTGAGGGGCAAGTTAAATTTGCCCAAATTAGCAAAGGATGACCAAGAACTGGATAAAGGATAAAATGAAAATAAATTAGCAAGAAATATATGTACATTGTAAGAACTTCTACAAGTTTGCAAAAAGAAAGAGGTCAGCCAAAGCAAACAGGTTCTTTAGCGGCAGAAACAGGAGATGTTACAATTAGGAAATTACAATAAGGAAATGGCAACAGAGATGTTCAACAAATATTTTGACCCATTTTTCACAATAGAAGACAAAACACTAAGGAACTAACTAAAAGCCATTAATATTAGTAAAAAGTACAAGAGAACTTAACAGGGTTATAAGCTGGCAAATTCTCTGTGATGTAGACCACGATGCTCAGGGTTTTTGAAGTGGAGATGCCGGCGTTGGACTGGGGTGAGCACAGTACGAAGTCTTACAACACCAGATTAAAGTCCAACAGGTTTGTTTCGATGTCACTAGCTTTCAGAGGTGAACCTGAGGAAGGAGCAGCGCTCCGAAAGCTAGTGACATCGAAACACACCTGTTGGACTTTAACCTGGTGTTGTAAGACTTCGTACAGGGTTTTTGAAGATGCAGCTACAGAAATTACATATATATTCATTTTTGATTTTAATTCCTTAAATTCTCGAACAATCCCACAGATTGGGAGGTAGCAAATGTAACCCTACTACTTAAGAAAGGAGGGAGATTAAAAAAAACATGGAACTACAGACTAAGTTTGACATTGGTAGAAGGAGAAATGCTAGAATCCATTAAGGACATGGTAACATGATTCGGCAGAGTTAACATGGTTTATGAAAGAAAAATTGTTTGACAAATCTATTAAAAGGTTTTTCTTTTTTTTGCAGCTTAGCCAAGGTGCTCCTTCCCAGTGACAAGCCTGGGTTAAAGGAAAGAGAATCCTAGATAGGAGATTTAGTAACTGTGGGGAGGCAGAAACCCAACTGCCTTGCCACCGCAAGGTTGCAACTGTGGGATATCGAGAGTGCAATCTGGAATTGCGGCTGACACTGGGTGGGTCGGAAGCCTCACCTCCCTCCCTCTCCTGATCCCTGGATACTTGCTGGGATGCTACCGCCCCGATTGCCTGCTCGTCGCAGGGCTCAGAAACTTTAGGAACAACTTCAGGACCAAATAAAACCCAACCAGCACCATCTCTTTTGCAAATGGTTTATGGGGTCAGAAAGCCTACTCACACTTGTCAGCTGGTAATACTAACTTACTTAACTGTGAAATAGCTTGACTATATCTCACAGAACAGCATCTGTAAGATTCAATTTTAGTTTTTAAATACATTACCCCGAATTCCCAGATTTTTAAAATGATCCCCACCAGTTTTAATGGACTTTAATTGATAATTGGTCGACTTATGAACTTGTAAGTTGTTTGCAAATCGCGCTTCCTGCCTTTTCTTATCCAGCACATCAAAATATCAAGCCAAAGACTAGGATTTTAAATTGCTTGGGTGGACGCACACCCCACGCGAAAGCACGTGAAATCGTGCGGGGAGACGCCTGCCGTGTGTCCAATCTCATCCCGCACTCGGGCAGTATTTTGGTCGGCGGGCATGAGGGAGCGTGGGAAGCACGGCCAACGATCAAATAGACAATTTAGCCCATCAAGGGGCCAATTGAACACAATTTTATGGTTGGCAGATGGACCGTTTGGCCAGGTGACCTTTACGTTTTAGGTGCAACCTTGATCCAGGGTGGGGTGAAATGCCGGAGCTGAAATAAAATTTTAAAAGATGTCGGGGGATAGAGGTTTGTGTTTGAACACACTCTGCGGGGTGACACGGTGGCACAGTGGTTAGCACTGCGGCCTCATGGCACCGAGGTCCCAGGTTCGATCCCGGCTATGGGTCACTGTCCGTGTGGAGTTTGCACATTCTCCCCATGTTTGGGTGGGTTTCGCCCCCACAACCCAAAGGTGTACAGGGTCAGTGGATTGGCCACGCTCAATTGCCACTTGATTGGAAAAAAATGAATTGGGTACTCTAAATTTAAAAATGGTTTGAAAAAAAAATGTAAATAAAAGAATACTCTTTGCATACTTTTTCCATTGCAAATTATTTTTTTTAAAAAACAGGTTAGCAGCTCCCCAAGATAGCACCACAGCAGCCGGCCCCCGAGGAAGCACTTTAAAAGTGCTAGCCTGCATCCTCCATTTTCCTGACAATGCTCTCCCCAGCAGCGCTGAGCTTCTCCCAGCATGGGCTGCCTGATCAATTGGCCAGCCAGTGTGAAATCGCCTTTTGCAGCTGACCACAGCAGTGAGTGAGTTTCACGCTCACTTCCAAGCCAGACGAATGCACGGACAAAATATTCAGGCCATCGAAATAATGATGATATTTTTTGATATATCTAGTCTGCTGCCTATGTGGTGTTATAACAAGAGGGGTTTCCATTTAACCCTTCAAATCCATATTCAGACACTCCTCTTATTTCTCTTCCAGGTTTTTCTAAGTGTTTCTGTTTGATTAAGATAGCAACGTAGGAGATATGAACAGCAGTAGACCATTCAATCTGTTGAACCTGCTCCACTCTTCAAACATGTCCAGGCCAATCATCGACCTCTACATCATTTTTCCTTAGTCTCCCATATCGCTTGAAGTCATTATTCTCCAGAAATGTATCAACTTCTTTCTTGAACACGTTCAGTGATTGAGCTTCCACAACCCTTTGGTGTCGGGAATTCCAATGATCCACCACAGCAATGATGAAAAGATTCCTCCTCATCTAATTATTGAGTGGCCTGCCCCTTATTCTGAAATTGTCTCTCCCTAGTTCTAGACTAATCAGCCAGGGGAAACAACCCATCAACGTCTACCTTATCTCATCCTGTAAGAATTTTGTAAATTTCAATGGGGGGGGGTCACCTCTCACTGTAGATTACAGGCCCAGTCTGGTCAACCTTTTCTCACAAGACAATCGAGTTACTCTGGTGAACCTCCACTCTCTCTATGACATGCATATCCTTCCTTGGGTAAGGAGGCCAAAACTGCGCACAGTAATCCAGCTGTAGTCTCGCCAAGGTTCTAAACAACTGCACCAAGACATCTTTACTCCCGAATAATGGGCAAGGTCAGATTTGTTTTGAATCTCACCTGCACCCATGCAAGGAATGAAATGTTTGTCATTATTTTCCCCCCATTACCAGAATTTAATATCCAGAAGTATAGACTGAGAAATTGCAGGCCTTGCGATCTATTAACTTCAGTCGCGACTTCAGTTACTAGTGGAGATACAGCACCTTAACAACTGCTGTTAGTCACATCCATCCTGGCCACAAGACAATCTACATATATTACTGGAGCAAACTTTGCCCCCATTCCTTTTCAACCATTTTAACTCAGTAGCATTTATTCTCCTCATACTTTCCGTGAGAAAGAGGAAATCTCTCAAATTAAAAAAGTTTAAGAAAACGGCTTCACCTCATGTAAGGAAGCAACGATGACAGCTACTAACATTAGCTGTCGCTCGGTGTTAGCCCTAACAAAGGAGGCAGAATCTGACTATTTGAAGCTCCTGCAAAGTCAACAGTCAGTAGACACCGGCAGAATGACTGATCATTCATGCACAAATAAATGGCGAGTCAGCGAGAGGTATTTACAGAGCTCAATGTCTTAGTACTAAATACTTGACAAACAGGGAAACATATCAAAACCATGAGGGCCTGAAGCACATCAATACCACTGTACAGAAACATTTCTCTCCCCCCCCCCCTGTACAGAAGGCGGCTTTGTCTCAATTTCTTCACTGTTTTGTTAATTAGGTCCCTCTTCTCTGATCCTTTGTACATTTCTTCATGGTTTGTGAGCTTACTCTCCTTTGATCCCTTGTGCAATCACTGTTCTCCAAATGGACGTGTGTCCCAGTTCCAATGCATTCCTCTTTGCAGCAGATACAACATACATGAGAGCAGTATGGGTTATTTGCTTTTAGAATTCCCCCGAGTGCCCCTTAAAACGCTTCAGCTATAATTGGAGTGACAACCTTTGTGGGGAATTTGTAACAAGAATTTGACATTATGATGATGGGATGGCAGGCCTGGAGGACAAACTTAGATCATCGCAAGTTAAGCAAAGAGGCAAAATTCACAGTGGAGGAGATATTGGGATTGCTATTAAGTTGTTGGAAATTTAAGAAATGCCATCTGTCTTTCATATTATATAATACACACATGTTACAGGGCAGAGCTTTTAGCATGGTAGTACTTGGCATCAGTACTCCAACAAAGTGATTCAATGAGCAAGAATCCACCTCCAAATGGGAGAGGATCCAAGCTCAGCTGTGTTAACAGAGACAAGTGGAAATACGGCCATCTCAGGCCATCACTATCTCTGTAGCCTCTAGGCAGCTCCTTGAAAGTCTGAGAGAATGTCACAGACTACTTCCAAACCAGCTCAGCTGAGCAATGCAACACATTGGTGGCTCAATTTTATTTCAACTATGAGTGCATTTCTAAGGAATAAAATGAACATTGAAAATGTTGAATAGCTCATGTATCATGGGCTTTTAGAAACACACATCAGTTATCCAACCTGAATAGCATCTGCACTGTTCAGCAGCCACTTTGTTCATTCCGACAATAGTGGCTAAGAATGTGAGAATGGTCAATAAAATTAGTGCTCCTACAATAACTAATACTTACAAACTTAGAACTTATTTCCTAATATGAAATTAATTTTGCAGCAGATTCAGGAAATGACAAGTTATCACATAAGCACTGTGGTTAGCACGTCTGCCTCACAGTGTCAGGGACCCAGGTTCAATTCCAGCCTTGGGTGAACATGTGGAGTTTGCACGTTCTCACCATGTCTGCGTGGGTTTCCTCCGGGCGCTCCAGTTTCATCCCACAGTCCTAAGATGTGCGGGCTAGGTGGATTGGCCATGCTAAATTGTCCTTTGGTGTCCAAAAGGCTAGGTAGGTTTACGGGGGAGTGGGCCTAGTTAGGGTGCTCTTTCAGATGGTAGGTGCAGGCTCGATGGGCCGAATGGCCTTCTTCTGCAGTTTAGGGGTTCTATGAATCTATGAACTGCCTATTAAGCATCACGGTACACCTTTAATTAAAACTCTGTAAATCAGGATCTCTGCAAAATGAGTAATTGTTCTCTGCAATGTTGGGCAGTCCAGGCAAACTAATGAACAAATCTCCTAGGCAGCTAAAATGATCAAGTGCTCAAAAGATTTAGTCAGTTGTAAGAAAGTAAAATAACCGATGAATGAATGTGAACAGCCAAGATTCATGGTGCAAGACGCCACCAAGGTTAGAAAGGTTAAAAGACACTGGGTGGATTTATTGATTGTTTGTCAATGTCAATTCCAGTGAGCAAAGGGGGGGGGGGGGGGGAGGAGGAAGAGAGAGAGAGAGAGAGAGAGAGAGAGAGAGAGAGAGAGAGAGAGAGAGAGTTCAGACGATCAAAATAAACGTGCTGCCCAGATATCTCTTCCTACTAAGATCCATCCCGATCTACATCCCCAAGGCCTTTTTCAACTACAACAAAATCCAGAGGAGAGCTAGCCCACCCAAACCTACAATTCTACCACTGGGCAGCGACAACGGAAAGAGTGAGGGGATGGGTAAAGGAGCCACAGTGCGCGCGGAATAGGCCTCCTGCAAGGGGACCTCTCTCCGGGCCCTCGCCACGGCGGCACTCCCATCCCCGCCCAAGAAACACCCCAGCCCAGTGGTGATAGCCACCCTCCCAACGTGGAACCAACTACGGCAGCAATTCAGACTGACCGAAACGTCAAACAAAGCCCCAATCTGCAATAACCACAGGTTCACACCAGCACTCACTGCCGCCACCTTCAGGACGGGGGGACATTGACAGTCAAGGACCTATACACTGACGGTAGGGTCACAACACTTGAAGAACTGACTCAGATTTTCCAACCAGCTAAAGGCAACAAACTCAGATACTGGAAGCTTAAAAACTTCCTACGGAAGGAGACAAGGACGTATCCGCGACCACCACGACAGACACTATTAGAAGAGCTACTGGCATCCTAGGCAGAGGAAACTGTAGACATGTACGAACGACTGCGAGAGAGGGCCGACACCAAACTGGACAAGACAAGGAGGAAATGGGAGGAAGACTTGGGGTTCGAAATAGGGTGGGGATTCTGGAGCGAAGCACTGCACAGGATCAACTCTACCTCCACATGGGTTAGCCCTGTTGCCTCACGGCGCCGAGGTCCCAGGTTCGATCCCGGCTCTGGGTCACTGTCCATATGGAGTTTGCACATTCTCCCCATGTTTGCGTGGGTTTCGCCCCCCACGACCCAAAGGTGTGCAAGCTAGCTGGATTGGCCACGCTAAATTGCCCCTTAATTGGAAAAAATGAATTGGGTACTCTAAATTTATTTTTAAAAACTCTAGGCTCAACCTAGCGCAGCTAAAAGTGGTACACAGAGTCCACTTGACCAGAACCCGAATGGGCGCCCATTTTGAGGGGTCCGCCCTCACCACCCCTCAAAAATAGGAGTTGAAAATACCCCCCCCCCCATTGTTTTAAAACAGGAATAAGTAAATAGATGGTTTAAAGTTTCAACATCCTAAGTGGAAGAAAAACAATTTAAACATTTTTAGGTTCTGGAGAAGGCGAGTTGGAGACAGAATAAGATGACTCATGATTTTAAAATACACTGTTAATTTGAGAAGAAAATAAATGAGGAATGGCATATCTGTAGCTCAAAAGTGAATTAAGTTCATTGACCAAATTAATATTGTTAAACCAAAGGACAGAGGGTGGTGCGTGCCTGGGACGCGTTGCCAGGGGAGGTTGTGGAAGCAGATACATTAATGGCGTTTAAAAGGCAT
The DNA here is from genome assembly GCF_047496885.1 of Scyliorhinus torazame. Lineage (NCBI taxonomy): Eukaryota > Metazoa > Chordata > Chondrichthyes > Carcharhiniformes > Scyliorhinidae > Scyliorhinus > Scyliorhinus torazame. The sequence goes on along the minus strand of NC_092723.1, from coordinate 11,424,841 downwards.
CTCGGCAAATACAGGGATAGGATGGGTATAGAGGGATACGGCACTAGGAAGTGCTGATGGTTTTGGTCAAGGGTGGTATCATGACCGGTACAGGCTTGGAGGGCCGAAGGGCCTGCTCCTGTGCTGTATTGTTCTTTGACAGAATGATTGCGACAGAGGTTCGGGGTTAGGTGTCAGAGAAGATTTTTTTTTTCTTGAATCATGCCTACTGGTACAAGGTAGAACTGCCAGAACATTTGGGAGCATGGCTCAGATAGCATAAGCTGAGTGGATCATGAGGGTTTGTGACAAAAATATAGTAGTAATATTACGATAGCACAGTGGTTAGCACTGTTGCTTCACAGCACCAAGGACCCGGGTTCAATTCCCGGCTTGCATCACTGCTGTGCGGAGTCTGCAGGTTCTCCCCGTGTCTGCGTGGGTTTCCTCCGGGTGATCCGGTTTCCCCCCACAAGTCCCGAAAGACATGCCTGTCAGGTGAATTAGATATTCTGAATTCTCCCTCGGTGTATCCGAACAGGCGCCAGAGTGTGGCGACTAGGGGATTTTCACAGTAACTTGATTGCAGCGTTAATGTAAGCCTACTTGTGAGGGGCTGGTTTAGCACAGGGCTAAATAGCTGGCTTTGAAAGCAGACCAAGGCAGGCCAGCAGCACGGTTCAATTCCCGTACCAGCCTCCCCGAACAGGCGCCGGAATGTGGCGACCAGGGGCTTTTCACAATAACTTCATTTGAAACCTACTCGTGACAATAAGCGATTTTCATTTCATTTCAAATAATTCAAGGACAAGAGTTCCAGAGCCAAGCATTACCAGGATTACCAGCGCAGCATCCATGTTAAAATCTATACTCTGGAGGAAAAAAATAACCTCAAGCAAATACCACACCTCCGTACTCATCTATTGACTCTTAATATTTCAGCAGGTTGCTTTAGGTTTTTTATTATCCATTACTTTATCAGAGTTACAAAGCTGTATTTCCTGTTCTCTTGCTTCAGCCGTTAGGGACAGCACCACAGCTGGCTTGGTTGGGACTAATTAACTTCGGCCCATAAGAGCATGGTGCACATTGATATGTTGGGACAACCGACTTGAAATTGATAATTAACAATCAACCTTTTCTTCACTTCTACTGCCCTTCCTTTACAAACTCAATCATTGCTTGCCATTTTTCAATTACATCACTAATTTACTCCACCTCGTTATTCACTTCCAACAACTAAACATGGTACTACGTGCACATTTCTAGTGAGAGGCTGCAAGCCAAAGCAAACCCCTCTCAGATGCGGTATAAATTACAGCCCTCCTCTTATGTGATTCACGCTTACTTTGCGACAAATCGTAGATGCTCCAAAATCTAAACTGACTTGACCATTGAGCCACAACCCAAGCAGCAATGAAGCAGAGTGGGATGAAGAGTACAGGAAAAATAATAGGCAGAATAACATGAAGCAAACATGGTCAAGGGACTGAAAAATAACAGGAATTCAAAAGCGATTATGACAATGGGATAGGAACAGGGAGAAAGGAAGATATAATAGGTTGCAGCTTTTCATTCACACATAATCATAATTATATTAAGGAAAAGGGTTAACCTTTCACACTGAAGTAAATAGCAAAGGGAAGTCTGAGTGGTTCATAAGACATGTATTCAGTATGACAGCAGTATTTACACAGGGCCTGTTGCACATCTCAGGGTCCTCACTCCTTCCTGTCAGCTGACCTGTTTACTCGTGCTGGTTTCACAGAATTTACAGTGCAGAAGGAGGCCATTCGCCCATCGAGTGTGCACCAGCTCTTGGAAAGAGCACCCTACCCAAGGTCAACACCTCCACCCTATCCCCGTAACCCAGTAACCCCACCCAACACTAAGGGCAATTTTGGACACGAAGGGCAATTTATCATGGCCAATCCACCTAACCTGCACATCTTTGGACTGTGGGAGGAAACGGAGCACCCGGAGGAAACCCACGCACACACGGGGAGGACGTGCAGACTCCGCACAGACAGTGACCCAAGCCGGAATCGAACCTGGGACCCTGGAGCTGTGAAGCAATTGTGCTATCCACAAGGCGACCGTGCTGCCCCCTGGGTTAACTCAGCCCAATCAGCACTAGGGAACTATCATCCCCAGCTCGATGAGTCCCATGCAGGGTTATAACACCCACTCTCCTGATGAACCAGCACACTCAGCTCAAAGATAAATCATGATTTATCACAGCTCAAGGCGAACATTTAAGCTCTCACTTCTACAGCTAGGACACTTCGTAAATCCCTGTTAAAAAACATATCAAAGATTTTAAAATTCCAAACCCACTTTGTATTTTATTCCAGGAGGGTGAATGCGCACAATCCTACTGGGAACGTTTTACTCAATGAGGTACCCGAAAATGGAAAAAGAGACATCTAATATTGATTTAAAATATCAGCAGATCATTTCAATTAGAACAAAGGCCAGCATATGTTTGACAGTAAAACTGGAATTTTCATCTTGTAGCTTTCAGCAATGAAATTTTGAGCACTGAAATTTCAAAGAATTAGCACAGTCTAAGGATCAATACTATGAATGCCAAGCATTTACCCGAAGATGTGACACAGGTTTTTTTGTGAATACTAATCCCATTAATCCATTAATATAGCCTTTCCACCAAGTCTTGTATTGATCACGTATAGAATGAACACACTCGTGTTGTAGGTGAAAGGGATCCCGTTACTAGAGGTCAACCTGCCAATAGCCTCAAGTGTAATTTGCCTTCGCTCCGATCCGTCATGGATGCTCTTTCTTCCCTCCCAACCTCCCACATTTCCAACTGGAATTATTTCTCCTGGCAGGAGTCAATCCCCAGGTAAATTTAAAATTCGATTGATATAAAGTAGCCAGGGACAGCTAGGGTCACGTACTTACTATTCGGAGTACTGAGGCTCGGGTCCCCTCCTCTTTTCACATCCCTGCCAGAATTTAAAGAAAAATAGGCCATTTACAATCTGGATGGGGAATTAACTTTAAACTGCTCACAAGAATTAAAGTTTACTGGTGGGTAAAGATGGGTAATATGAAGATCCAAAGACCTGAGCATCCCGGGTTCACTCCCTGGTCTGTCAGAAGTTAGTTAATTTCAACTGGGGAAGTTGAATACTCGTGCGTTGCATTACCCTCGAGTTAGAGGAGCTCAAAAAGAACACCGACAAGGTTTCCAATTTAGATAGCTAGCCATTAAACCGCTGCCACAAAGTCTGAATGTCAACCTCAGGTAGTATTAGTCGTGATGTGCTCACTATCTAATCAAAGGAGACCATGGCCTCTTTAAGTGTCATTTGTGGGGGGTTTTGCTTGGGGGGGGGGGGGGTCTACCCGGTTCTGTTGGCGAGCTGCCCACCACTATCTAATCATGAGCTGGTTTAGCACAGGGCTAAATCGCTGGCTTTTAAAGCAGACCAGGCAGGCCAGCAGCGTGGTTCAATTCCCGTACCAGCATCCCCGAACAGGCGCCGCAATGTGGAGACCATCGGCTTTTCACAATAACTTCATTTGAAGCCTACTTGTGACCATAAGCGATTTTCATTTCATTTTCATCACACAGTCACTTTTCTGGGCTCGAGGGAACTTCTCCCTGGGCTATCCCACACTTGAATTATTTTCGTCACTGGGGAGCTGGACTCACTGGTCAGACCGGCTCATCATTTTGAAAGGGTGCCCCAATTTCTAAGTGGGCTTGTAGGTCTCCCGCTCATGGGTAATGTCACCCCCACACACATGGGCATTGCCCCACACCCCCTAAGTGATAACACCCTGCTATGGGGTTGCTGAGGGCCCCTTTGTCAAGCCTCCATCCACCCTCACTTCCAGGATCCCCACCCTTCACCCCGCTCCAAACCTTCGAGGCGTACAGGTCCTTAGGTCACTGAAAGGGGCAACACAGGTGGAGAAGGTAGTCAACAAGGCATACGGCATGCTTGCCTTTATTGGCCGGGGCATTGAGTATAAGAATTGGCAAGTCATGTTGCAGCTGTATAGAACCTTAGTTAGGCCACACTTGGAGTATAGTGTTCAATTCTGGTCGCCACACTACCAGAAGGATGTGGAGGCTTTAGAGAGGGTGCAGAAGAGATTTACCAGGATGTTGCCTAGTATGGAGGGCATTAGCTATGAGGAGAGGTTGAATAAACTCGGTTTGTTCTCACTGGAACGACGGAGGTTGAGGGGCGACCTGATAGAGGTGTACAAAATTATGAGGGGCATAGACAGAGTGGATAGTCAGAGGCTTTTTCCCAATGCAGAGGGGTCAATTACTAGGGGACATAGGTTTAAGGTGCGAGAGGCAAGGTTTAGAGGAGATGTACGAGGCAAGTTTTTTTTAATACTCGCTGCCGGAGGAGGTGGTGGAAGCAGGGACGATAGTGACATTTAAGGGGCATCTTGACAAATACATGAATAGGATGGGAATTGAGGGATACGGACCCAGGAAGTGTAGAAGACTTTAGTTTAGACGGGCAGCATGGTCGGCGCAGGCTTGGAGGGCCGAAGGGCTTGTTCCTGTGCTGTACTTTTCTTTGTTCTCTGAGGCCCCTTCATACCCACTCTACACCCCACCCCCCACCCTTCTTACCACACCCTCCACCTTCATACCCCACCTCCACCCTCATCTCATGAGCATTGCCCCCTCACGCGCTGACCATCGGCAGTGCCATCATGGCAGTGCACCTGCCGGTTTTGCAATGTCACCCAGGCACCTCAGCAGTTCAATGGTGGCAAGGTGCCAGTCCAGGCAGTGCCACATTGCCTGAGTTCTGGGGAGAGCCAAGGGGCCACCTTGCCCTATCCGTGACCACCCAGGGGCCTCGATGGCCCGAGAGATCACCCCCTTCCCACCCCGGGTGCTGTTCCGCCTTGTCCATGTTTGCGTGGGACCATTACTGAACAGCACCCAGCTCGAAGCTCCTCTGGGAGCCCGGTAGATCGTAGGTAATCACGCATCCTTAGACATGCGTGGCTTGGTCCCGCCCATTGTAGGTGGGATTCTGACTGCGTGGTGGGATCTGGTTAGATCCCACAAGGGATACTGGCCGTCAGGAAGCCCGTGTGAGGCCTCTCCCGGGAACTACCGGCTGAGTCATTGCCCGCTCGGCGCAAAGTGACCAGTAGATCACGCACCATATGTTATTATATGAGCAATTGGAGAACTCTGCCCAATTCTAGTTCCTTCAGATGGTGGCTGATATGGTGACCTTGGAAAAGGTTAAGAGGAGAGATACAAGAGAGATTCCCAGCTTAAAGAGCCTTAATTATTCAGACAGGCATAAAGAGCTGGGTCTATAGACTTTACAGCATCACCAACGTAAGAGAGTATCTGATGGGGGAGTGCGAGATAAAGAAAAGATTGCATTGTATGCCTATGATAAAGCTATTTCAGTTTGACAGGTTGGGGAGTACCAAGGATGTGCATTCAAACAATACAAATATAGAAACAGAATAGATGGGAATAGATGTCCCAGAGAGGGAGCTGTCCCAGTTTTTGCCTGAGACAGAGAATGCATCAGCTAGAAAGTCCCCAAGAGATTACATGATGGCAGAAAGAAGGCTTTGCCAAAGCAAGTGTCTAGTCATGATGTTTTAGGCATCTTGTGTGGAACAGCTGGCCCTACCCTGTCCATTACTTCCAGATGTTGGGTGTCATTTATCCACTTGGAACGGTACTGCAGGGCGTTTGTGCAACCAGTCACCAGCAAACGTCACTACCTTTGGGGAAAAACATGACAAACGCTCTCCAAAAACAATAATCCTTTGTTTATAGTAAAATTATTTATTTTGGGGCAAAACCATAATCTGAGAAAGGACCTCTGCCCGTGGCCTTTTGTGTTACTGATGGCAATTGAAAGATACAAGAAAGAATTCTAACCCAATTATTTTTCTTGTGTTCAGACAAATGCTCAGTTCAACTTCAACGCCCCCAAGTACTTAGCACAGGCTTAAGCAGACAACAAAGAAAACAAAGTACTTGCACAGTTGCAACAATTCGACATTTGTGTTTTAAAAGTAGGAGTCACTCATTTTTCTGTAATAGAATAACTGGAAAAGATTTTGTTTGTTGCTCTTTTGTTTTTCCCTCCTCCCTTTCATTCAATTCAAATGGGGAATTACAAGGTGAACGCAAATTCCTATCAAGCCATGGTACGAGTGGTTTTACCAATTCAAACACAAAAGGAAAATCTGACTGATCTGGACATAAAAAACAAAGAACAATCCAGCATAGAACAGGCCCTTCAGCCCTCCAAGCCTGTACTGGTCATGATACCACTCTTGGCCAAAACCCTCAGTACTTCCTAGTGCCGTATCCCTCTATACCCATCCTATCCATGTATTTGGCCAAATGCCTTTTGAACGCCGTTAATATATCTGCTTCCACAATCTCCCCTGGCAGCGCACGTTCCAGGCACTCACCACCCTCGGTGTAAAAAAAACTTGCCTTGCACATCTCCTCTAAACTTTGTCCCAGGGACCTTAAACCTATGCCTCCTAGTGACTGACGCCCCCACCCTGGGAAAGAGTGCCTGCCATCCACTCTATTCATGCCTCTCAATCTTGTAGACCTCAGGCCGTCCCTCAACCTCCGTCTTTCTAATAACTATGACCTAAAATGAGACTTAGTATTGCGTAAATCCAAGTATTTTGGAGCAAAACCATAATCTTGAAAGGACCTCTGCCCTTGGCTTTGTGCTACTGATGGCATTGAAAGATATAAGAAAGAACCCTAACCAAACTATTTTTCTTGTGTTCAGACACAAGAGCTGCATCATGCTCCCGGAAAATGCTCAGTTCAACTGTTCAGTTCAAGGGATCAGGGGTTATGGGGAGAAGGCAGGAGAATGGGGATGAGAAAATATCAGCCATGATTGAATGGCGGAGCAGACTCGGTTGACTAAGTGGCCGAATTCTGCTCCTATGTCTGATGGTCCAAGTATTGGGAGAACAAACTGGGGGGAAGCAGTGGGTTGCTTGTGACTGATGGGTTTTGGTGCCTCTTACAAACTACATTCTGAGCATACCGCATGCACATCAAGCGTGTCCACACTGAGATCGTAGGCTGTGAGGTTCATGCTCTCAAAGACATCCTTCAGAGTCTGTCCTTTTCCGTTTTCCGTGCGAATAATTTCATCTGGGTTCTTCTTCATTGAACGCTTGATAAAACGAAGCAGATGTTTCTGGTTCATGCAGGATGATGCGTGAATGTGGGTATCAACCTGTTAGTTAAGGGAACAGGTTACAAACATAAACCAAGAGAAACCCTCATCTATTGCACTGTTTTAAAATCTAGCCGCTTAGAGCAGGCATTTGAATGACAGAGTAAACAGGAGTCTAGCATATGCTAAATTTAACTACAGTAGCTGGAATAAAACACGCTGATGTATTTACTGGCACTGTGGAGAATATCGTGATCTTCTTTTCCACTAGTTATCTTGGAATAAGTGGATCCTGTTTATGTACTGCTACCGTCCACACTTTTCTATAAAGATGTTCAAATTAAATTAAACAAATCAGATTTAATAAAAAGAAAGCAATTCATACGTTGACAAACTCAATTTTGAAGATATTCTCCCCCTCTGTTCTGCACAGATTTTATAATGCACATCAGAAACCATGCAGTTAGTCTCCTGAAATGAACTGGATATACTTTGAGATTGACGGCTGCATTGAAATACTGGATCAGGTACAAGGAAAACAGAGGCATAAGGAGACTATGTTTCAATCCTATACTCATTTTTGCGATCTGCAGAAATTTCTAATTAAAATGGCTTGGACATGAGAAATTTAAAACGTAATTTTCATTGCTCTGAAATGTTGTGTTCCCCATACCCAAGGTCTCATTAGTCTTAAATTGGTGCACGGCAGATATTAGGGTTTTTCCAATTATGTAGGAACAACAGTTTTAGTGCTCCTATATTTAGAACTCTGATGCATCTCTCAAGCTCCAGTCATCGTCCAGCTGGCATTCTGCCTCTCTCCATGAACAGAGGCATTTTGCTGACCAACATTGCCAAAATTATAAAAGTGTGCATCAAAAATAAAAAAATAAAACATTGGGTGGTGGGGGAGGGAAAGGCGGCAATTAACAGCTACTTCAAAATATTTGGATGGCACCGCAGACTAGCCCTATCCTAACCCAAGTATCGTTACCCCCGGGTTTAAATCCAGTGCACACAGAAGGAATCAAAGTTTATGTCAGCTCACTATGTTGGCGTAGTGGTAGTAGCAGGGGTCCAGGCTAACGCTCAGTGGACATGGGTTCCACCATGGTAGCTGGTCAAATTTAAATTTAATTACCGGTAATAAATCTGGAATTGAATGCCAATTGAAACTACCATGGATTTTGTAAAAACCCATCGGGTTCACTAATGCCCTTTAGGGAAGAAAATCTGCTGTCCTTAACCTGGTCTGGCCTACATGTGATTCTAGACCAACAGCAATCTGCTCTCTGGGCGATTGTAGATGGGCAACATCTCAAGAAAGAGTAAAGAAGAAAAAAAAATTTTTAAGCAACCTATATGAAAGAGATAAAGACAGAGCTTCAATTCTCAACGAGTGTGGGCTTCCAATATAAACAGAACGCTATGTGATGAATGTAGGAATTTCAGATACATTGTATTGTATGTAGTGGTGCAGTAAGGGTTAAAAGCCCGGGTTAGTGCGTGTGTGACTGCTGCAGTCATGTTTTTAAAAATTCTGGTTTGAAAGACAGCAGGCTTTTTAAAGATAGGGGTGCAATTAAAGCATTTTAAAAGCTGGGCTCAAGGAATTTTGTTTACATAATGAGGGCTCCCTAGGGAGTAGATAATTAGAGACATTATGTTTAGCTTAGTAAGATGATGTAGTTAATGGGAGGAGCCAGGGGCTGAAGCAGTCAGGTGTTGAGTTTTCAATATCAAATTTCAGTTTTAGATTGGGATGTGAACCAAGAGCAGTTTCTCTCAAGACAGTGAGTTAAAGATTTGCCTGCGAACGGGACAAGAGCAGTTTCTCAAAAGCTGGCAGGTTAAACAGTTGGAGGCAGGCAAGAATCTGCAAGCTGGTTCCTGAAGGATATCTCTTTCTCAAAACAGTACCCAGACAGCTCCAATAAGTTTTCTTGAGTTGACTAACTGTATTTAAAAGTGGATTTTGACCCGAGGTGGGGTTTTGCTTGAGTGGAGATAAATGATAGTAGTTAGGATTTAGCGTTTCATTGTTAAGCACTGTTCAACTGGCAATTGTAAACTATTTTCTTTATGATGTTAAAGTTTCATAGAATTTACAGTGCATAAGGAGGCCATTTGGCCCATCAAAACTGTGCACCCCACCCAATCTCACACTTCCACCTATCCCCGAAACCCAGCAACCCCACATTACATTTTTAACACTAAGGACAATTTTCATAGCCAATCCACCTAACCTGCACATCTTTGGACTGTGGGAGGAAACCGGAGCACCCGGAGGAAACCCACGCAGACATGGGGAGAATGTGCAGACTGACTCCCCACAGATAGTGACCCAAGACGGGAATCAAACCTGGGACCCTGGAGCTGTGAAGCAGCAGTGAAGCAACTGTGCTATCCACTGTGCTACCGTGCTGCCCTAGTTAAAGTTAATGATACTATAGTAGTAAGAAAGTTTTTTTAATATACCATATCCTTAATTGTGCACGGAATCACTCCTGGAGCGAAGTATCCTTTATGGGGGTTTCGGTCTGGTATCCTAGCAACTGTTAGGGAATCTGGGGCGAGATTCTCCGATCCCCCGCTGGGTCGGAGAATCGCCAGGGGCTGGCGTGAATCCCGCCACCGCCGGTTGCCGAATTCTCCGGCACCGGATATTCGGCGGGGGCGGGAATCGCGCCGCGCCGGTTGGCGGTCCCCCGTCCCCCCCGCGATTCTCCGGCCCGAATGGGCCGAAGTCCCGCCGCTAAAATGCCTGTCCCGTAGATTAAACCACCTACCTTACCGGCGGGACAAGGTGGCGCGGGCGGGCTCCGGGGTCCTGGGGGGGGGGGGGGGCGCGGGGCGATCTGGCCCCGGGGGGTGCCCCCACGGTGGCCTGGCCCGCGATCGGGGCCCACCGATCCGCGGGCGGGCCTGTGCTGTGGGGGCACTCTTTCCCTTCCGCCTCCGCCACGGTCTCCACCATGGCGGAGGCAGAAGAGACTCCCTCCACTGCGCATCCGCGGGAATGCAGTGAGCGGCCGCTAATGCTCCCGCGCATGCGCCGCCCGGAGATGTCATTTCCGCGTTAGCTGGCGGGGCACCAAAGGCCTTTTCCGCCAGCTGGCGGGTCGGAAATTCGTCCGGCGCCGGCCTAGCCCCTTAAGGTTGGGGCTCGGCCCCCAAAGATGCGGAGCATTCCGCACCTTTGGGGCGGCGCGATGCCCGACTGATTTTCGCCGTTTTGGGCGCCAGTCGGCGGACATCGCGCCGATACCGGAGAATTTCGCCCCTGGTCCGGGATTGTAATAACTAATTAGGTACTATTTGGTCATTTCCTTTTAAGGAAGGAAATCTGTTGTTTTTAACCAAATCTGGCCAATATGTGACTCAAGACCACAGCAATGCGATTGACTCTTAACTGCCCACTGAAATGGCCTAGCCTGCAGTTCTATTCAAGACGTTAGGCCACCATCATTTAAGGGCAATAAATGCGACACCCATGTGAATTAATTTTATCAAAGACTTATTTCTCTATCCTTCACCATCACATCCACCCCCCAGTGTTTTTAAATGTTGGTACTGGGTTTTATCATATCTTTTATCCTACAGACTGCCAGTTTGGGATACTGTTGGTCCACAAAGTGCCTCTGACCATGGAGGAAGGCACTATGTCAGTTGATCGATGACCTAAATCTTTGTAGATGTACTTGAGCTCTGAATGTAAAAGCAATAAAACAGTTTTTCCTACATTGCAGGAAAGAAACGGAATCTTTGAAAGATTACCAAATTAAGTTATGAGCTCTTGGGATGGAATCATAGAATCCCTACAGTACAGAAGGTGGCCGGGCGGCACGGTGGTTAGCACTGCTGCCTCACGGCGCCGAGGACCCGGGTTCGATCCCGGCCCTGGGTCACTGTCCGTGTGGAGTTTGCACATTCTCCCTGTGCCTGCGAGGGTCTCACCCCCACAACCCAAACATGTGCAAGGTAGGTGTATTGGCCGCGCTAAATTGACGCTTAATTGGAAAAAAAGGAATTAGGCACCCCTAAGTTTATTTTCAAAAGTACAGAAGGAGGCCCATTGAGTCTGCACTGACCCTCTGAAAGAACACTCTACCTGGGCCCACCAGCCTACCATATCCCCACAACGCCACCTTATCTTTGGACACTCTAGGGGAAATTTAGCATGATCAATCCACATCATAGGACTGTGGGAGGAAACCGGAGCTCCCGGAGGAAACCCATGCAGCCACGGGGAGAATGCACCAACTCCACACAAGACACTGACCCACGGTCGGAATCAAACCTGGGTCTCTGACGCGGTGATGTAGCAGTGCTGAGCACTACTCCGCCTACAGGAGGAACATTCCAACATTTCAGAATAATAAAACCTCAGTTGCTTCTCAATTTTTGCATTAGCCAGATTATACTTGATCTAAGAGTGATTTATGCTCCGATTCGATGCCTGAAATATAATGTGTTCCATTTCCCAGAGCAAACTTTCTTGCATCCTACAATATATATTTGAACACTGTGCTACATATTGTCCCGATTTCCACACCGCTTATACAGTGCTGCACAGAACATGTTTTGAGTTGGATAGGGTTAGCTTAGTGATGGTGCATTTAACTGTTGAGTATTCTTCCCCATCAGCATGGAGTTCATGCTTATCAAGTGGTGCTTAGATGAACGAGTTTGTTTCTGTTAAATTCAGTTATTTCTCTTAATAATCAACTTCTGATAATTCACTCACCTTTAGCAATAAAAAGTTACTTATAGTAATTTGTTCCAATTATGAAGTCATATAGCAATATGGAAACTAGCCATGGAAATCAACTTTAGAAAATGGAAATAAAATTGCATTGAATAAAGGTAAGGTAGTATGAAGCCCAATATTGTTCAACTCATTCACAGTAATAAAAGAAAGGCTTGCATTTATATCCTGCTTTTAAATAAATAAATAAATAATCTTTATTGTCACAAGAAGGCTTACAATAACACTGCAATGAAGTTACTGTGAAAAGCCCCTAGTCGCCACATTCCGACGCCTGTTCGGGTACACAGAGGAATTCAGAATTTTCAGCTGGTACGGGAATTGAACCCGTGCTGCTGGCCTTGTTCTGCATCACAAACCAGCTGTCTAGCCCACTGATTTTCACAACTATCTGGAAGTACTTATCGAAGTGTAGTCGCTGTCATAATGTAGTAAATAGGGTAGCACAGTGGTTAGCACTGTTGCTCCACAGCACCAGGGTTCGATTCCCAGCTTGGGTCACTGTCTGTGCGGAGTCTGCACATTCTCCCCGTGTCTGCGTGGGTTTCCTCCGGGTGCTCCGGTTTCCTCCCACAAGTCCCGAAAGACGTGCTGTTAGGTGAATTGGGCATTCTGAATTCTCCCTTCCTGTACCCGAACAGGCACCGGAATTGTGGCGACTGGGGGATTTTCACAGTGACTTCATTGCAGATTGTGATTTAGCGGGGGAATGCAACCAACTGAGCCATGGCTTACTCATGTTATTCTTACCGCTTGTTTGCTGGATGGACTCCTAGCAACAGCGCGTTAATTTAAACTACACTGGTGTCAATGATATCTGCACCACTTACAAACATCCCCGCAAGCTGCAAACATCAATAAGTATAGTTTAGAAGAGATTTTTAATCGTAACAAAAACCTCTCATAGAGAAATAACCCTGGATGCGGGTTTTCAGTAAACTGCTTGCAGCACACGACAAGCATTGAGCAAAGCCTGATTGCCATGAGAAGCTACCAATGTCACATCCAGTTTATTTCCCAAATAAATTGTTATAGTGGTGGTAAAATAAACCAAGTGGGGAGTAAGAAATACTGGAACACAGTAGATTAAATATACAAGAGCGAAAGTAAAAAGCAAGTTCTCGGTTTCCCTACTTTGCGAATATTGTAGAAGTCTCGATGTGGTACTTTCTTCTGAGCCACCAGCTCCTTCATTTCGTTCAGTAAAACATGCATCTGGAACTTAGAACACAGATACTGCAGCCGTCGATAGCAGAAGGATTTCCTGTTGGGACAAAAAGGAAAATAGTTCTGCTAACTGCTCATCTACTCACATAATCTACAAGAACAAAATCAGTTCTATTAAAGTAAGGTATTTGAAATATTTGGTTTTGATTGTAAGCTTTTCATTAAAATAAAATTGTAGATTTCCAGTTGTGGCTATGTGGAGCTAAGTCGCACATTTGGCGGCTCCCGCAAAAAATTGACTTTTGGGCTCTTTTCAGGGCCCCCAACGGCATTTTTCCGACGTTTCCCGGTGTGGGAAGGAGATTACAATAGTTCCCCGACAGTATATGGCTTTTACCAGGAGCGGGGCGACTAAAAAAGTGGTGGTGGACCCGAAGAAGGTGCGAGGGAAGAAGAGCAAGATGGCGGCGGGCGGGGACCAGGCAGCGTGGATGCAGTGGGCGCAGGAGCAGCAGGAGGTTATCCAGCGCTGCTTCAGGGAGCTCAAAACGGACCTGCTGGAGCCGATGAAGGCCTCTATTAAGCTGCTGGAGACCCAGAGGGTGGCGATCCATGAGGTCCGACAAAAGATCTCAGATAATGTGGATGAGATCTTGGGCCTAGCGATAAAGGTGGAGGCGCACGAGGCGCTCCACAAGAAATGGCAGGAGCGGTTCGAGGAGATGGAGAATCGGTCGAGGCGGAAGAATCTGCGGATTCTGGGCCTCTCGGAGGGGCCGGACGTGGGGGCCTTTGTGGTCACCATGTTGAACTCGCTGAAGGGAGCGGGGTCCTTCCAGGGGCCCCTGGAGCTGGAAGGGACCCATAGAGTGCTGGCGAGGAGGCCCAAGTCTGAAGAGCCTCCGCGGGCGGTGCTGGTGTAGTTTCATCGGTTCGCTTATCGGGAGTGCGTGCTCAGGTGGGCCAAGAAGGAGAGGAGCAGCAGGTGGGAGAACGTGGAGGTTCGAATATACCAGGGCTGGATACAATCGAGCGAAAGCGGTGCTGCACAGGAAGGGGGTGAAGTTCGGCATGTTGCAGCCGGCGCGACTGTGGGTCACCTACAAGGACCGGCACCATTATTTTGAGTCTCCGGAGGAGGCGTGGGCCTTTGTTAAGGCCGAGAAGTTGGACACAAATTGTCAGTCGGGAAGGGCGTTTGGGGATTGCGGTTGATATGCTACATTTTGAGGGGGGGGGTCCTTTGCTCTTGTTTCTTTTTGGTTCGGTGAGGGTGGTTAGGGCGGGTTGGGCACTTTTTTGGTTGGGTCTGTCGGGGGGGCTCTTGGAGGGGGGTAAGGAAATGGAACAGGGGTGGATGGGCGGCAGGGGGGATGGAGCCCCGCGGGGGAGGGGGAGGCCCGAGTCGGGGGTGAGGGGACTGGGCCTGTAAAAGAGAGTGTCGAGACGGGGCCTGTCGCCGTGGGGAATGGGCCGGGCGTGGGGTGCGGGCACGTGGCTGGCCGAGGAGGGGTTATGGCTAGTCGGCGGGGGAGGGGGGCGGGTAGCCCCCTGATCCGGCTGATAACCTGGAACGTAAGGGGACTGAACGGGCCGGTCAAGCGGGCCCGGGTGTTTGCGCACCTGAAGGCGGATGTGGTCATGCTCCAGGAGACACACCTGAAGGTGGCAGACCAGGTAAGATTGAGGAAGGGGTGGGTAGATCAGGTGTTTCATTCGGGGCTGGATGCCAAAAATCGAGGGGTGGCGATCTTGGTGGGAAAGAAGGTGTCGTTCGAGGCGTCGAGCATTGTGGCAGACAATGGCGGTAGGTACGTAATGATAAATGGTAAGCTGCAAGGGGAGAGGGTGGTGCTGGTCAATGTGTACGCCCCGAACTGGGACGATGCGGGTTTTATGCGGCGCATGTTGGGTCGGATCCCAGACTTGGAAATGGGGGGCCTGATAATGGGGGGAGACTTTAACACGGTGTTGGATCCGGCACTGGATCGCTCCAGGTCTAGGACGGGTAGGAAGCCAGCGGCGGCGAGAGTGCTGAGGGGGTTTATGGACCAGATGGGAGGGGTGGACCCTTGGAGATTTGCAAGGCCGGAGGCGAGGGAATTTTCATTCTTCTCGCATGTTATTAAGGCTTATTCCCGGATTGACATTTTAATTATGAGCAGGGCGCTGATAGCGAGAGTAGAGGATACCGAGTACTCGGCGATAGCCATTTCGGATCATGCCCCGCATTGGGTGGACTTAGAGCTGGGGGAGGAGAGGGACCAGCGCCCGTTGTGGCACATGGAGGTGGGGCTGCTGGCGGACGAGGGAGTGAGTGAGCGGGTCCGAGGAAGCATAGAGAGATACCTGGAGGCCAATGATAACGGAGAGGTCTGACTGGTGATAGTATGGGAGGCGCTGAAGGCGGTGGTTAGGGGAGAGCTGATCTCCATTGGGGCCCACAAGGAGAGGAGGGAGCAGAGGGAGAGGAAGAGGCTGGTGGGGGAGATGGTGAGGGTAGACAAGAGATATGCGGAGGTGCCTGAGGAAGGACTGTTGAGGAAGAGGCGCAGCCTCCAGGCCGAATTCGACCTGGTGACCACCAGGAAGGCGGAGGTGCAGTGGAGGAAGGCCGAGGGGGCGATTTATGAGTATGGGGAAAAGGCAAGCCGGATGCTGGCACATCAGCTTCGGAAGCGGGACGCAGCTAGGGAGATCCGGGGAGTTAAGGACAGGGGAGGGAGTGTGGTGCGGGTTGGCATAAATGGGGTCTTCAGGGACTTTTATGAGGAATTGTATTGGTCCGAGCCCCCACTGGAGGAGGGAGGGATGGGCCGCTTTCTGGACCAACTGAGGTTTCCGAAGGTGGAGGAGGGACTGGTGGCAGGATTGGGGGCCCCGATTGGGCTGGAGGAGCTGACCAAAGGGATAGGGGACTGGTGGTGGGATTGGTGGCCCCGATTGGGCTGGAGGAGCTGACCAAAGGGAGAGGAAGCATGCAGGTGGGGAAGGCACCAGGGCCGGACGGTTTCCCGGTCGAATTCTACAAAAAATATATGGACCTGTTGTGCCTGTTGCTAGTTAGGACCTTCAATGAGGCAAGGGAGGGGGGGCTTTGCCCCCGACGATGTCCCGGGCACTGATCTCCTTTATCCTGAAGCGGGACAAGGATCCCCTGCAATGTGGGTCTTACAGGCCGATTTTGTTGCTAAATGTAGATGCCAAGGTGCTGGCGAAGGTCTTAGTCTCGAGGATTGAGGATTGTGTGCCGCAGGTCATCCACGAAGACCAGACGGGGTTCGTGAAGGGGAGGCAGTTGAACGCGAATGTGCGGAGGCTTCTGAACGTTATCATGATGCCGGCGAGGGAGGGGGAGGTGGAGATAGTTCTAGCGATGGACGCTGAGAAAGCCATCGATAGGGTAGAGTTGGGGTACTTGTGGGAGGTGCTGAAGAGGTTTGGGTTTGGGGTGGGGTTTGTCAGGTGGGTTAGACTGTTGTAGGAGGTCCCGATGGCGAGTGTGGCCACGAACAAGAGGAGGTTTGAGTACATTTGGTTGCACCGAGGGATGAGGCAGGGGTCCCCCCTGTTCTTCGCACTGGTGATTGAACCCCTGGCTGTGGTACTGAGGGAGTCGAGGAACTGGAGGGGGTTGGTGCGGGGTGGGGAGGAGCATAGGGTGTCACTCTATGCGGACGACTTGCTGCTATGTGGCGGACCCGGTAGGGGGAATGCCGGAGGTAATGAGGATCCTCAGGGAGTTCGGGGATTTCTCGGGGTACAAGCTCAACATGGGGAAGAGCGAGTTGTTTGTGGTTCACCCAGGGGACCAGGAGAGGGGGATTGGCGAGCTCCCACTAAAAAGGGCGGAGAGGAGCTTCAGGTATTTGGGGGTCCAGGTGGCCAGGAGCTGGGGGGGCCCTGCATAGGCTTAATTTCACAAGGCTGGTGGAGCAAATAGAGGAGGAGTTCAAGAGGTGGGACGCGTTGCTGCTGTCCTTGGCAGGTAGGGTGCAGTCAGTTAAAATGACGGTGCTCCCAAGGTTTTTGTTCCTGTTCCAGTGCCTCCCCGTGTTTATCCCGAAGGCCTTTTTTAGGCGGGTCAACAGGAGCATATTGGGGTTTGTGTGGGCGCGAGGGACTCAGAGGGTGAGAAGGGTGTTCCTGGAGCGGAGTAGAGATAGGGGGGGGGGCTGGCGCTACCCAACCTCTGTGGGTACTACTGGGCCGCCAATGCGACGACGGTGCGCAAGTGGGTGATGGAGGGGGCTGCATGTGGGTACGAGTCTGGGGGCGCTGGCAACGGCGCCGCTGCCGCTCCCTCCAAGGAGGTATACCACGAGCCCGGTAGTGGCGGCTGCCCTCAAAATCTGGGGGCAGTGGAGGCGGCACAGGGGGGGAAGTTGGGGCCTCGGTGTGGACCCCAATACAGGGGAACCACAGGTTTGTCCCAGGGAGAACAGATGGTGGGTTTTCGGGGTGGCACAGGGCAGGGATACGAAGGCTGGGAGACCTGTTTGTGGACGGGAAGTTTGCGAGCCTGGGTGAGCTGGAGGAGAAGTATGGGCTTCCCCGGGGAACATCTTCAGATACTTACAGGTAAGGGCGTTTGCCAGGCGGCAAGTGGTGGAATTCCAACGGCTGCTGCCATGCACAGTACAGGACAGGGTGCTCTCGCAGGGGGGGGGATCTCGGAAACTTACCAGGTGATGCAGGAGGAGGAGGAGGCCTCGGTGGAGGATCTGAAAGGTAAATGGGAGGAGGAGTTGGGAGAGGAGATCGAAGAGGGGAAGTGGGCAGATGCCCTAGGGAGGGTGAATTCTTCCTCTTCATGCGCGAGGCTCAGCCTCATACAGTTTAAGGTGCTGCACAGGGCACACATGACTGGGACAAGGATAAGCCGGTTCTTTGGGGGGGTGAGGACAGGTGTGTTAGGTGTTCAGGGAGCCCAGCAAATCACACCCATATGTCCTGGGCATGCCCAGCGCTGGAGGAATTTTGGAAGGGCGTAGCGAGGACAGTGTCGAGGGTGGTAGGTTCCAGGGTCAAGCAGGGCTGGAGGCTCGCAATATTTGGGGTGGCAGAGGAGCCGGGAGTGCAGGAGGCGAAAGAGGCCGGTATTCTGGTCTTTGCGTCCCTGGTAGCCCGGCGGAGGATGCTTCTTCAGTGGAAGGATGCAAGGCCCCCAAGCGTGGAATCCTGGATCAACGATATGGCGGGGTTTATTAAGTTGGAGAGGATGAAATTCGCCTTAAGAGGGTCGGTACAAGGGTTCTTCAGGCAGTGGCAACCATTCTTAGACTTTCTGGCAGAATGGTAGACAATGGTCAGCAGCAGCAGCAACTCGGGGGGGGGGGGGGGGTCTATCTTATTTTATTTTTGTTTATTTACACTGGGGGATCTGAGGGGGTGTATATATTTGTTATGTTTGTTTTGAGTTAATTCGGGGTGTTAATTTATTATTTATGTACAGGGAGGAAGGCGGCATGGGGGTTGTTTTACTGTGTTTTGCATTTAACCCTGTTGGGTTCCTTTTTCATTTTGTTGTTGATATTCTGTGAAAACCTTAATAAAAATTTTTTTTTTTTTTTTTTTAAATTGTAACTTGTACTGGAGGGGTAAAGCCGCTTGATTGTACCTAAAAGAAACAATTATAACAACCACACCTTTTACAATGTTGTCAGCAAAGCAACACAGGTCGACAGAGACAATGGTGACGTACAGCTCGGTGTGGGGGGAGAGCGAGAGAGAGAGAGAGAAAGAGAGAGGTGGTGGTGGTCAAGAGAGGCAACCGGGTGTTGTCAAAAACTCAGATCAATTAATACCACAGCATTCAAATTCATTTGCACTTACACTGGTCCATTGATTATTAACGCCATTAAAACATTCATATCTGCAGTGAACTCTTGAAGATCTGGGCAAGGCAGGTCCAGTTCTGTTGACCTAAATAAACAGATTTCAGATCAGACTCCAGGCGTTTTCATTTTTTTAAAAAAAATACAAATTATTACAAGTTAGGACATAAATATGCAATTCCCTCTAGCTGGTTTAACAGGAATGCTACTGGGGATGGCTGTCATGCAAACTCACCAAACCCTCATTGTGGTTTGATGATCTCAACATGGCAGGACTCTTGCGCCACGATATCCTACCAAGATGACAAATACATGAATAGGATGGAAATAGAGGGATACGGACCCGGAAGTGTAGAAGATTTTAGTTTAGACAGGCAGCATGGTCGGCGCAGGCTTGGAGGGCCAAAGGGCCTGTTCCTGTGCTGTACATTTCTTTGTTCTTATTCTTATGATGTGGAGATTCCGGCATTGGACTGGTGTGAGCACAGTAAGAAGTTTTACAACACCAGGTTAAAGTCCAACAGGTTTGTTTCGATGTCACTAGCTTTCGGAGCGCTGCTCCTTCCTCAGGTGAATGAAGAGGTATACTCCAGAAACATATATATAGACAAATTCAAAGATGCCAGACAATACTTGGAATGTGAACATTAGCAGGTAATTAAGTCTTTACAGATCCAGAGATGGGGTAACCCCAGGTTAAAGAGGTGTGAATTGTGTCAAGCCAGGACAGTTGGTAAGATTTCGCAGGCCAGTTGGTGGGGGATGAATGTAATGCGACATGAATCCCATGTCCCGGTTGAGGCCGCACTCATGTGTGTGGAACTTGGCTATAAGCTTCTGCTCGGCGATTCTGCGTTGTCGCGCGTCCTGAAGGCCGCCTTGGAGAACGCTTACGCGGAGATCAGAGGCTGAATGCCCTTGACTGCTGAAGTGTTCCCCGACTGGAAGGGAACATTCCTGCCTGGTGATTATTCTTTATGACCAATAAAGATACTATTTGTCACTTTGTGCTTAGATCTGTAATTCTCCTATCACTATGATGCTATAACGGAGGGCAGAGCTAAAGGTCGCCATTGATGTGATACCACTATCAACCAGTAAGAGGAACTAGCTTCATGATGTTACAAAGGATCCCTGTGAACAATCTGATCTTGGGATTAAATAAACGATCGACGTTATGCAAATGAAGGAGGAAACCTGTCCTTTTAAAGAATCCAACTGAAATATGCCATACTTGGAACCATCTTGGAGTCTCCAAAATGAGAAGATTGTATACTATGGCTAAATTCAAAATTATCCTCCAGTCCACTATTATACTGATACTTTCACTGGAACTGGGTAATATGCATGCAAGTATAAAATGGCAAAATGTGGATTCTATGCCATTCATTTCCAAGTGTTTACCATTTCAGCTGAACCACAGGTGAGAGAAAGACCTCTTTTCAGCCTTATTTTTTCTGCTTGGCTATAACACAAGAGATAGGAAAGCAGACTACTGGAATACCAATTTAGTGAAGGAGATATGCCGTTTTGGATGATACGATGCATCATTTAATTCCTATTCTTGGTGCCTTGTCGCTGAGGGTTGTTGAGACATATAAAAGGCAGCAAGTGTTTAAAACATTTCATCTGCTGCACACCTGTTTATTGTCACATATCAGGTCTGCAATCCAAATAAGTAATGGAGCTTTTACACTTGTGAGGTTAAGCAATAACACGGTCTCCACTCAATAGCGATAAGATAACATATTCCTCTTCAGTGTCTTTCCCATTTTAATGTATCAATTGGATTTTTCCAAAATGAGACTGTTTCAGTCCAGCAACATTACCACGATACTACCCTACATCATGATAAAAAGGGATGCAAACTCCAAATTAAACATTTGTAAGTGCCACAATCCAATGAAACATGAAAAAATACTCGAAAAGCATTCCACTTTCTTGGAGCGATTTGGGCCGGCACAATGGTTAGCACAGTTGCAGGTCCCGGCTTGGATCACTGCCTGTGCAGGGTCTGCACGTTCTCCCAGTGTCTGTGTGGGTTTCCTCCGGGTGCTCCGGTTTTCTCCCCCAGTCCAAACATGTGGTTAGGTGGATTGGCCAAGATAAATTGCTGCTTAGGGTGGGGTTACAGGGCGTGATATTGGGCCTAGGTAGGGTGGTCTTTCAAAGTGTTGATGTAGACTCGATGGGCCGATTGGCCTCTCCTGCACTGTGAGGATTCTACAAAATATAATATTTCTGTTTCTAAACATGGGCAATGAAAGTTCTGGTCTTGGATGTCACTGGTGATGGTGTATTACAGTCCGCTGTTGCTGGAGCAACAGGCACTTTTACATGCATGGTACAGTCTGGAGCTAGGTTAAAGCTCCAACATTCTTTTCATCACATGGCTGACCAGGAATCTCTGCCACTCTTACCACCTGCCATTGGTGTTGGAAGGATTTGCAGGTTGATAATCTGTTTGGCTGCATTATTCCTTGGCCATCAAGCCCTGCAGTGGGACTTGAACCCAGAGCTCCTGACTTAGCAGCACAAGACCTCCCTAGATATCATTCAGGGCATATTAATACCTGAAAACATTAGCACTGACCAGGCAGCTGAAAACTATCCTAGGCATTCATTATTTACAAAGATTGAAATGACAACAACGGTGCTCTTAATATAATTAAATGCCCCAAGATGCTTCGGAGCAACATTAGAGAATAAAGAATGTCATTGAGCCACATAAAGAGATACCAGATCAGATGATCAAAAGCTTAGTCAAAGAGGTAGGTTTCAAGTAGTGTGTTAAGGGAGGGAGGGGAGGCGAGTAAGTGCAGGGAAGATATTCCGCAGCTTGGCACTTAGGCAACTGATGGCCCGACCGCCAATGGTGCAGCAATTAAAACTTGGGAATTCACAACAGGTTCTAACTAGAGGTGCACAGGTACCTCTGAAGGTGGTGGGGTTGGAGGAGATTTTAGAGATATAGAGGGGCAGGACCATGTAGAGATTTGAAAACATGTTAAAATCAAGACATTGTTTGACCAGCAGCCAACGCTGGTCAGTGAGCACAGGGGAGCGGGTCTTGGTGCGAGTTAAGACAAAGGCAACAGAAATTTGGATGATCTCAAGTTTACAGAGGGGAGAATATGGGAGAACACCAGGGGTGCGTTGAAAACATGGAGTATAGAGAAAATGAAGGCATAAATGAGGTTTCAGCAGCAGAGGAGAGGAGAATGGGGTGAATTTGGGCAATGTTAGGTAGGTGGAAACGGACAATGTTAGAGATGGCGCAAACAGGAAATCAGAAGCTCATTTTGGGACTAAGCATAACACCAAAGTTGTGAATATACTGCTTAATCTCAGACAGTTGTTAGTGAGAGGGATGGAGTCAATAACTAACAGAGTTTGGAATGGAAACTGAGAGCAATGGTTTCCGTCTTTCCAACACTTAATTGGAGGAAATTTCTACTCATTCAGCACTGGATACCCGGGTAACCCGTCTGATTATTCATAGTAAAGGAACTAATCAAAGGTTGTAAGAGTTCTTTTAAGATTACAACAGTTTTGATTACTTGTCCATAATATTTGTTTTCGAGTACACATGGGTGACTCCATCAATCATTCTGCAACCAAACCCAACATTCTCAGGCATTATATTTGGGTCACAATTTTCGTATGGATGCTCCTCAGCAAATGGTGAATGGAAAGATGTATCTGGAAAACAAATCAATTGTTAAAGTCTCAAAACAGTTTCTAACTGGAACGTTACACAAATACAGCACTCAGGGCAATTCTGGACAACCTAAGCACACAAGTGATGTGCAGAGGCAGTGCAGCAACAGAAACATTAAGGGGAGGGAGATTTTGTCGGTGTGCGAATCGTAGAAACTGTAGTTGTGTTTATGAAGGAGCTGTAATGTCCATGCAATTTACAGCTTGAGCTTCCCAATGTCTACAACGAACAGTAAATCCAAAATGCGAAGCAACCAACATGTTTAAGAAATCTCCATCTATCAATGCCGCTCCTAATTGTTGGTAGTTGCATCCAGAATCCCATCACTAAGGTAACTGCACTTGAATAGGGTGCCATTAGGAGCTGTTTCTGACACGCATGAATGGTGCAAGTAGCAGTGCTATATTGAAAATCCTAGTGTGTAATCCCTAATAAACAGAAGGGTTCTTCTTCATAAACATAATCCGATCTTCAGTAAATCTCACAACAGTGAAATCCCAGGCCGAATTGGGGAAAGGCTTTTGACCAGACAGGAGGGAGTGGGAGGGGACCCTATTGCTCGTCTTTGATTAAGTCCAGAGTGGGAAGGTTCGGGAGCTGCCTTCCTGGATGCCAATTGAGGCCCCAAAATGGATATTAATGATGACTTAAGGGCCTCATTCTGCAGCTGCACATATTCAACCAACCACGCACTGGCCATACAGAGAAAATGATGAGCAAAACTTCATGGCTTGTTTGCAGCATACAGAGAGGTTGGGGATGGAGGGGTGGGGGCTCCCCTCATACAAAAGCACTCAGTCCCTGATCCAGGGACCAGGATTTCACCCTGAGCTGTGAAACAATAGTGGTTAGCACAGTTGCTTCACAGCTCCAGGGTCCCAGGTTCGATTCCCGGCTTGGGTGACTGCCTGTGCGGAGTCTGCACATTCTCCCCGTGTCTGCGTGGGTTTCCTCCGGGTGCTTCGGTTTCCTCCCACAGTCCAAAGATGTGCAGGTTAGGTGGATTGGCCGTAATAAATTACTCTTCGTGTCCAAAAACGTTGGGTGGGGTTATTGGGTTATGGGGGTAGGGTGCATGTGTGGGCTTGGGTAGGGTGCCCTTTCCAAGGGTCGGTGCAGGCTCGATGGGCCGAATGGCCTCCTTCTGCACTGTAAATTCTATGATATCTATGATCAAGGAGTGAGTGGGGAGGCCCAAATGAGCGCCACCCTCGTCCTTTCCTCCAAACCCCCACACTCTCTTCTTGCAGGTGACCTCCATCCCTCCCTCACTTATCATTCTCCGGGGATCCCATGATGACCTTGGTGATGACCCAAGCGTATTACTGGCAGCAATTCCAGCTCTAAACCTTGTTCTTTCACAGCCTATCAAGTGATGTCACAAATTTTTGATCCAACGGATAACATTTCCAAAAACAATACATAGCTTAAACTAACATTTGATACAACATTAAGCTCATTAACCTTTTACATTTTCAAAAATAATTTCCAGTCTGCCAATTGGGCCTTTTCTTTTATTTAATAGCTAACAATAATTGCCATCTGAAGTTTGCAACATAACTGCCTGCTGCTGACAATTTTATGTCTGGTCTCACCTGGCGAAATGGGGGCCTCCAGCGTTTCATCATGCAGATTCGCTTGACACTGCCCGTCTCCTAGCTGTTCCAGAAATGTCTTTGTTGTCTTACAGAAGCTCTGCAAGGACAGAGCCATATACTTCTCTCGAACAAACAGACTTTTGACAACACATTTAGCAGCATCCAGAAGGTCTGTGAAAGGGACCTACAATGAATAACAATATGTTTAGAAATAATGAGATGTATTATCTGTGAATGATGCACCCTTTGAGATTATGAATGGCTTACAGTCTCCGTTAAGAAACTACATATGAAGATGTATTTAAGAAAGTGAATGACTCAATACAGCTTCTTTGACTTCTCACATGTATATTTCTAAAAAGTTAGAGGGATACTTCATCATAATGCAGAATCCCGTTATCGTGGTACTCCCGGTTTTCTGAATTATTTTGCTTAAGACCTTGCTTTAATTATTGATATGATTAAGAGATTTCCTTGATCATCAGAGTTATCTGGTATTCTTAAAGTATTTTCTCGATTTTACATTTTCTTCTGTCACTTTTACCAGTTATAATTTCCTGAAGAAACAAACAGAAAACCTGCCCTTGAAAGCTGCCTCCAAGAGCCATATAAGGCACACTGCCATTTGTCCTTCAATTCGGTCTCCTCCTGGTGAGGGCAGGAATATGACCAACTATTATCTAGGGACCGGGTGGAAGTGAGGGCTTAGGTGAGTCGGTGCAGGCTCGATGGGCCGAATGGCTTCCTTCTGCACTGTATGTTCTATATTATAAAGGGTAGAATGTTGGGGCTCCAATGTGCAGGTTCTAGTAGGTTAGATAGAAGATAGGATAGAGTTTAGATAGGATATCTTTCTAATTCATCATGCCAATGATTTTACTCCTTTCCTCGTCATTAAGTGCCACACACTGGCAGAGGTTAGGCACGTTGTCCATAGCCTTTGTAACGGTATGCTCTAAACTAATCTCCAACATGCGATTCACTCTAGCTCACCATGAAACCCTTCCTTCTTCCATGCGGGAAACGCCAATTCCATCACCCTCCCAAACAGAGTCCATCCCACACTGGTGCTGGGATTCATGCACCCAGCTAATTGTTTTACCGCTTGGCGGGTACGACTACAAATCAATGTGACTGTCAGGCATTGGCACCAGCAGTTATTTTTTTTATTTTTAAAAAATAAATTTAAGAGTACCCAATTCATTTTTTCCAATTTAGGGGCAATTTAGCTTGTTCAATCCACCTACCTGCACATCTTTGGGTTGTGGGGGCGAAACCCACGCAAACACGGGGAGAATGTGCAAACTCCACACGGACAGTGACCCAGAGCCGGGATCGAACCTGGGACCTCGGCGTCGTGAGACTGCCCTGCAGCCACCGTGCTGCCCTGCACCAGCAGCTATGTGTGCTTGATGATAAACCTCAACCTACAGAAGCAACTGAATTTATGTTAGATTGAGTAATAGGGTGTCCAGTTATGAAATATCTTCAAGTATCCACATCCATTGCAATTTGAAAGTCAGCAATTATACCAGGCAGTGCTAATGAATGGTAGGCCACAGGGTGACATCCATGCCTTACACAAAGAGTTACCAATTTCTGGTAGCCTGTGAAGGAGAAGTATAAATGGAGGGAGGCAACCCACCCTGTCCTCTGCATGTATAGTGAGGGGAGAGCATTGAAGAACAAGGGAGGAATACCTCATTTAAAACACAGCTGTTGACCATTTGAAAACTCCTCTTATTAAAGGTTTGTGAAGAATTAAAAGCAAACCGTCTAATAAAAAAAGTAGCATGTGACAAACTTTGCACAATAAACATTTTAACACACTGAATGGACAATCAAGAGCACCATCAAGTGTGTCTATTCCATAAGCTATTCCCATCCATCTCCCAAATACCATACATCAGTCCTTAAAGTTCGGCCATACCCCACATTTCTCCTCTCCAGATATACGAACTCGCTGGAATTCCTGAACCATATCGTTCTCCTGCTCTTCTGGATACTCCTCTGCTGTGGCATCAATTTGGTCCTTGTAGTATCTAAGGAAAACGTCCAAAAGGCAGGCCATAAAACATATTGTTTGCATTAAGTGTCTGGCTGGAACACTTGAATTCACTGCAAGGTTACACCTTGAATTATTTGCATTTCTCAGAGAAGATTCTTTGTAAAACATCATAAAACTAATGCAAATTACAATACCTATACAAATTCCAATCTGGATATCAGCGTGGCAAAACTAATAATGGACCCAATGCAACATTTGCTTGCTCTCAAAAAGAGCTGTTAATTGTTTAAACTGGAAGTGTCAGTGTCAAAAGTTAAGGATCATAATTTTCACAAAGAACATCTCATCAATTTCATATTCCCAACGATTTTTATAAAAAAAAACCTTTCAAACCACCACTTCACACTGCGTGCATCTTGGGTTACCTGGCTGAAATATCCTCACATCGGGAATTAACTGCTGTGGAGTTTCCCAAATGGCAGGTGGTACACAGAATTACTACAGCTCAGAGTTACTAAAGCCCTATGTCTAAAGCCCTGAAGCCCTAGTTACTAAAGCCCTAACCCCATAAAGGTCGATGGTGGTGATTATATTCCACTAGTTTCTTCCCACCATATTCACCTCTTCACTTCCTGCCTCGTCTACCTCTTTTCTTACCCTCCTCCTTCATGAATGCATCAAGCCCACCTTTAAAAACAGTCGATGCTATCTGCCTCAACCGCTCCAGGTGACAGGGAGTTCCATGTTCTTACTACTCTCTATATAAAAGGAAATCCTTCCAATGTCTAAATTTACAGTACCAATTAGTGGCTATCTTATATTTATGCTCCCCTGTTATGGACTATACCAAGTGGAGACAGTTTCACCCTTTCAAACGCCTTCAAAATGTTGAAGGACTCGATAAAACCTCTCCTCTTAGTATTTTAAAAAAGAGTGGCAGCCTGCTCTATCTTTCTTTTTAAATTCAGAGTGCCCAATTATTTTTTTCCCCCAATTAAGGGGCAATTTAATGTGGCCAATCCACCTACCCTACACATCTTTGGGTTGTGGGGGTGAAAGCCAACCCACTCAGAGATAGGTGATAGGGAGAATGTGCAAACTCCACACGGACAGTGACCCGGGGCCATGATCGAACCCGGGTCCTCAGTGCCCTGAGGCAGCAGTGCTAACCACTGCGCCAATGTGCCGCCCCGAGCCTGCTCAACCTTTCCCAAACTTCGCTGTGTCTATTTTATCTGATTAAAAGTTTCACTTTTTCATTCAACCATGATCTAATTAAGAAGCAGAATAGGTAAGAGGGGTTTGAATTGTCCCGACTCCTTCCCTATTCTAAAACTTAGCTTCTCAGAATGGGTAGATCTCCCAGCTATGTCCTGATTAATCAGTACCTCAGAAAATCCAGCACAGCTGTTCAGGTCTGATTACCGCACAGATCCAGCTGTGACTAATTGCTGTCTGAGCTCATCTTCAAACCTGAAGAATTTCTTTACACCGCCAGACTAGAAGAGTGAAAAGCTGCTTTTGGTCTCACTCTCTCTCGTACAATGAGTTTTGTCTCTGTGGCACATTACTTTTACAATGCAGAGCTGAACAAAATTAAGACTGAACTCCAAGATACCACAATACAGGCAAGCGTTTGCTATAATTATTTCTCAAGTCCTAAGCTACATATTTGAAGGACAGAGCTGAAGACCATGTCAAAATTCAAAGCACAGTATGCAAAAAATACTTTGAACGTGAGAAAAAGATTGGGCAAAGCAAAAAGCAAAATCCAAGACAGTGTCTTGATGGTTATTGAAAACAAAGTCACTTAAAAAAATATGTTTTAATTGTATCTGTCCCTGAAGACCTCTGTTAAATGAGAAACAGATCCTGATTAGGTCAGTGGTATAGACACGGTGCTCACTGATCAGTCTGGTTGGTCACATAAGAGCACAAATAATCCGCTTGTCAAAACCTGTAAAAGGGCAGAAAGGAATCAGAAAGTATCCACGACAATTCTGCAGACAGACGACTGGTACCACGCGGAAGCACTCCAAGACTCACTGTAGATCTGTAGCGCTGTCAATTTTCATGAAGTCCTGTTTGGCTCGGAGTAAAATTTCTGGTTCTAGTCTGAGAACGGCAGGCAGAAGCAAGGCAAAGATACAGGGAGAGAAAGGGGAAATGGAATAAGAGAGAGAGAGAGAGAAAAAAAACAAGCCAGTTAATCCAGATATTAGGAAACATATTTTCTAAGTGCAGTTCATAATCTGTGCCGAAATACAAAGTCTTGACTCCTCCCCCACCCCCTCCACCAAACGGCCACAAACCTTTTTAAGTTTGCACGCTCAGTATTTCTAGAGTAATTGAACAACTGTTCTAATCATTTTAGTTGTTTGCGCCGGCCGCAATACAGATTAAAATGGTTGGTGACACATGGGGGAAGCTTTTCATCATAGACAAATATATATATATACACTATATATATATATATATATATATATAAAAAAATAAATATACACTTTTTCTCAATTCTTAAACAGTATGACCAAGTCCTAAACTTTGTCAGCCATACAAAGGAACAAGTGATCAAAATACAATTTTAAACACAAGCGGAATCATCAATTCCAGGTCACTCCTTACCAATACTGTGAAAGCACAACCATTGCAGTGAAAACACTGGGGAGCCTTGCAACAGGAACGCATTGGATCAAGGAGCTCAACATGAACACAACTGGCAAGAAAACCCTGGTTCGAAATATAAACCTAAGCATGAAGTTCTGTTAAAATAGGAACCTGTATAGTTTAGACTTCATTGCACACTGTTAAAATATAACAGAAAATATAAATATAGCAGAAAATACTGGACCACCTCAGCAGGTCTGAGAACATGAGTGCAGAGAAAAGGGAGCTAACATTTCGAGTCTGGATGATTCTGTCAAAGCTGGAGAGAATTGGAAATGGAGTCAGATTTATACTGTAGTGGGAGGGGGGCGTGGTGCGGTGTGGCTGGAAGGGGGGGGGGATTGACAAAAATAGAAGACAAAAGGAACGTAAATAGGGGTGATTAAGGCTAAGTAGGGTGCTGATCGTGGCACATAAAGAGATTAGAATGTGTGAATGGCAGAACAAAGTTGAGCAGTGTGTTAAAGGGCAACTTGGAACAGTTGGCTCAAGTAGAGTGGGGGAGGGGAACAATGGTGAGGGGAAAAATGATCAGTGGAAGAAATTAAAATTAAAATAAATTGACAGAAATAAAAATAGGGTGAAGGTGGAGGAGAGAGTTCATAGTCGGAAGTTGTTGAACTCGATGTTAAGTCTGGAAGGCTGTAACGTGCCTAATTGAAAGATGAGATGCTGTTCCTCCAGTTTGCGCCAGGCTTCACTGGAACATTGCAGCAGGCCAAGGACGGACATGTGGACATAGGGCAGGATGGCGAGTTGAAATGGCAGTGACAGGAAGGTCTGGATCCTGCTTGCAGATGAACCAGAGGTGTTCTGCAAAGCAATCACCCAGTCTGCATTTAGTCTTTCCAATATAGAATAGACCGCACTGGGAGCAGTGAATGCAAAAGACCAGATTGAAGGAGGTGCACGCGAAGCGCTGCTTCACTTGAAAAGTGTGTTTAGGGCCTGAGGTAGTGAGCAGGGAGGAGGTAAAGGGGCAGGTGTTACATCTTCTGCAATTGCATGGGATGGTGCCGTGGGAAGAGGGTGAGATAATGGGGGTGATAAATGAATGGACCAGAGTATCCCAGAGGGAACAGTCCCTGCGAAATGCTGACACGGGGAGTGAGGGGAAGATGTGTTTGGTGGTGGAATTGTGCTGGAGTTGGAAGAACTGGCGGAGGATGATTCTTTGAATGCTGAGACTGGTGGGATGAAAAGTGAGGACCAGGGGGACCCTATCCTGGTTCTGGGAGGGAGGAGAGGGGGTGAGAGCAGAGGATGGGTCGGACACAGTTGAGAGCCCCGTCGACCACAGTGGGTGAGAAAGCGCGATTAAGGAAGAATGAAGACATGTCGCAGCACTGTTTTGGAAAGTGGCATCATCGGAACAGGTGCGACGGAGGCGAAGGAACTGGGAGAATGGGATGTAGTCCTTACAGGATGTGGGGTGTGAAGAGCAATGGGAGTCAGTGGGCTTGTAATGGATACTAGTGGAGAGTCCATCCCCAGAAATTGAAATAGAAAGGTCAAGGAAGGGTAGTGAATTGACAGAGATGGATCATATGAAGGTGATAGAGGGGTGGGAATTGGAAGAAAAATTAATACTTTTCCAGGTCCAGACGGGAACATGAAGTGGCACCGAAACAGTTGTCAATATACCGATAAAAGTTGGGGATGGTGCCAGAGTAGGATTGGAACAAGGAATGTTCCACATATCCCATAAAGAGACAGGCAAAACCAGGACCCATGCGAGTACTCATAGTCATACCTTTGGCTTAGAGGAAATGAGAATTGTTGAAGGAGAAATTGTTGAGTGAGAGGACAAGTTCAGCCAGACGGATGAGAGTGGTGATGGATGGGGATTGTTCAGGCCTCTGTTCGAGGAAGAAGCGGAGAGCTCTCAGGTCATCCCGGTGGGGAATGGAGGTATCGAGGGATTGGACATCCATGGTAAAGAGGAGGCGGTTAGGGCCGGGGAACTGGAAGTTGTTGATGTGATACAGGGCATCAGAGGAATCACGGATGCCGGCTGGAAGGGACTGGACAAGAGGAGAGAATATGGAGTCAAGATATGAAATGAATTTGGTGGGGCAGGAATAGGCTCACTCAATGGGCCTACCAGGGCAGTCCTGTGTGTGGATTTTGGGGAGGAGGTAGAGGCGGGCTGTCCAGGGTTGAGAAATTAGGAGGTTGGAGGCTGTGCAATGAAGATCTCCAGAGGAGATGGAGTCCGTGACAGTCCTGGGAACAATGGCTTGATGCTCAGTGGTGGGGTCATGGCCCAGGAGGAGGTAGGAGGAAGTGTCTGAGAGTTGGTGTTCAGCCTCTGTGATGTAGAGGTCAGTACGCCAGACAACAATCTGGCCAGGGTTGGATCTGAGAGAGCGGAGTGCAGCCAGTACAGAAGGCTGCAGATTAGAGTGGGTGAGAGGAGCAGAGAAATTAAATGTTAAAATGTTGCCAGTCGGTGTCACGCATTTAGAGCTTACTTCTAGAACCAACATAGTACTGGCCATATGCATTAAGCCTAAGTAGTCAGAGGAAAACAATACCCAAGTTACAAATAATAGGGTCACGAATGACGGTTCCATAAAGATTGTGTTATGGGTAATGGCCAGGAAGCTTTTGGATAAATTCTCAAATGACACAAAGATCAATGCCTTTTCTGAACCCTTCATAAGCGGGGCCTTTACTTCAATCCTTTCCCAACATATGTTCTCCAATACCAAAACAGCTGCTCACTATAATTTCTCCATGCCAACATCATTTATGCTGTTTTATAGCACAGCAAAACAAGAACATTGGCATTGTCAGTTTCGTCTTCGGGACATAGCATCATGACATTTCTGAGCAACGGGCAGTCCTGAGACTTGAATCCATAGCTCAGCCAGGAAAACTCTATAACTTAGCAATACGGGGCCACCTGAAGGAGGTCACCAAAAAAAGAAATCAAAAGTTTCTACAGTGCTGTGGATTGAGTTCCACTCATAAATGGCATTTTATTAGAAAAGGGAGCCGGAAACATGAATTAAACAAACAAAGTGTATGTAGAAATGGTACAGGTATAGAGAAGAACCTGACTCCTCCCAATCACAAGTTTTCTTATTCTTTGCCCAAGGCATGTTTTCAACACTCCAGGGAAACACATTTTTTATTTAAAAAATTATTTGGAGTTTAATTTTGTTACACTTGTTGTAGCCAATGTATACCATTTTACTGAATGTGCATCTGATAAGAAGCAAGTAGGATCAGTAACAGTAAAAAAAAAATCAAGTTCCTTTCAACACACATCAGCTTGCGCAATAAATATGTGAACAGCAAACACGATGTTTATTTTCAGTGCTCTCAGCTGGATCACATTCCCAGTAAAACTCCACACAGTTTATCAGACTGTGAACTTTTCAACTAGTGTCCCCTCGCTGCAGAGTGCACAAAACCTACCACAATCAGTTAGCGCTTTTCATCAGAAAAGTCCAAGGGATTAAACAAATAAACCGGCTTGCTATTTGTCAATGTGATAAGATAGGATTTGGTCAGCTTTTTCGCTTCCATTGAGCATTAGTATCTAATAATATTATTAATAATAGTAATCACTTATTGTCACAAGTAGGCTTCAATGAAGTTACTGTGAAAAGCCCCTAGTCGCCACATTCCGGCGCCTGTTCGGGGAGGCCGGTACGGGAATTGAACCCGCGCTGCTGGCCTTGTTCTGCATTACAAGCCAGCTGTTTAACCCACTGTGCTAATCCAGCCCCTGTAGTATCTGACTGATAATGGTGTATTTCACGTTCAAAATTAATGGCCATTACTGAAACGGGAACTTTAAAAAAAAATCCCACAATAGTTCTTTGATCTTTATTGAGAGGGAATATGTTACTCGGATCCAAGTCAGTTGGTTTTTAAATTGACCTTATTGACTTGTTCAGTCTCACAGCTCTTCTCGCATACGACGCGTGCCCAGCTATCCTCTATTTATATGTGCTCAAATACATATTAATACCCATCACATATTGCTCTTACCCGTAACAATGTAATTGACAATAACAGAGCTTAACAAGGCAAGTGACAAGACATAAACAGTATGTGGAAATCAAATGAAAAATCTGAGTAATTAAAATGATCCATTAAGTGAAAAACAAAAGCCAGAATTAATTAGCAGGGCTGTGCCAATTAACTAACTGGTATAAAAGAATAATTATCAATAGGTGTCGAGCAAACTGGTATTGGATTTTGTGCATACTTCATTCAATTCTTTAGCTCCTAATCCATTAAGACTTGAGCAGTCATAGAGCAGACAAGGGCACAGTGCAACATTCCTTTATTGTTGATCCATAAACGATTGAAACTATTCGCTAGTTGGCACAAACTACAAAATAAATAACTATAACACTCTTGCTGCTTTCGTTATCTGATGGAACAAACTTTTGTTTTCCTAAAATCCTGAAATCTCGAGTTTGTGCAGCAATTCAGCTTACCTCACATCCTGGCTGATCTGTCGTTCCAAACGTTGCCGTCTCTCCTCCAGCTGTTCAATGGGACTCTCCTCTGGAAATTCATAAGGAGCAGTCCTCATGTCACTCTCTGTCAGAGATCGGGTGAACAGCTCCTAAAGTAATAAATAAGGAACAAGGACAAATAAAAAAGAAATGTCTGATGCTTTAAGAGACGCATGTGAAATTAGCAGGATAATAATTATTTACAAAGAATATGAATAATTTTGGAGGGGTGCGGATATGGGCTCATACTGCGCACACATCAAAAAGGTCATAGAATAGACCCCAGGACGTTGATAATGGGGGATTCAGCGATGATAATATCATTGAATGTCAAGGGATGATAGTTAGATCCTCTCTTGTTGGAGATGGTCATTGCCTGGTATGTGTGGTGCAAATGTTACTTCTACTTGTCAGCCCAAGCCTAGATATTGTCCAGGCCTTACTGCATTTGGACATGGATGCTTCAGTTTCTGAGGAGTCGCAAATGGGGCTAAACAGTATGCAGTCATCTGCAAACATCCCCACTTCTGACCTTAGGATGGCCCTTAGGATGGAAGGGAGGTCATTGATGAAGCAGCTGAAAATGGTTGGGCCTAGGACACTACCCTGAGGAACTTCTGCAGTGATGTCCCAGAGCGGAGACGATTGACTTCCAACCATCACAACCATCTTCCTTTTGCCAGGTATGACTCCAATAGTGGAGCGTTTTTCCCAATCCTACTGGCTTCAGTTTTGCTAGGGTTCCTTGATAGCAAGGGCAGTCACTCTCGCCTCATCTCTAGCATTCAGCTCTTTTGTCCATGGTTGAACCAAGGCTGTAATGAGATCAGGACATGAGTGACCCTGGCGTAACCTAGAGTACATTCTGCACTCTTGCCACCCTCAATGCTTCCTCCAAGTGGTGCACAATATGGAGGAGCACTGATTCATCAGCAGGGGGATTACAGTACGTGATAATCAGCAGGAGGTTTCCTTGTCCATGTTTAAGATGGTGCCGTGTTTCATGGGGTCCAGAGTCGATGTTGAGGACTCCCAGGGCATCTCCCTCCCTCCCGTATAGCACTGTGCCACCACCTCTGCTGGGTCTGTCCTGCTGGTGAGGCAGGACATACCCAAGAACAGCGATGGTATTGTCTGGGACATTATCTGTAAGGTCGAGCTGAGGGGTGGAGCTGGATGTTGCCTGTGTCCAATGCTACATGTGAGGTTAAAGAGAACACATGAGGTAACAGCTATAAAGGACTTGTGAAGGACAAAGGAATGTCGATCCTGCAGGCTAGGCAGAACCCTGAATGAAGGGAACCAAAGTGAGTGAGGGAGGTAAAACACCGAGGTGAAAACTTCAAAGACTTGAGATGGCAACGAGTTATGAGATGGGACAGTTACTGGGAAATTTTGCGGAGAAGGCAGAGGGTGGCAGTTTTGAAGTTGAAAGGACACAGACTGAAGGCAGAAAAGCATTCTGTATGCCATAAAGCATTAGGCTGAAAGGGAGGGGGGAGGAAAGCTGGACCACCCCAACCTGTGATGCTCCACGTAGGCATGGGGTGTAACAAAACACTGCATTTGTGCAGTTACTGATCTGCTCCTGCAGGAACAGTCTGACATTGACAGAAGTGGGGTCTTTCAGATAGATATTAAAGGAGGTCTTGTCGCCTTATTCAGATGTGTGGGCAACATCCCATAAGGGCGGCTCGGTAGAACAGTGGTTAGCACTGTTGCTTCACAGCTCCCGGGTCCTAGGTTCGATTCCCGGCTTGGGGCACTGTCTGTGCGGAGTCTGCACGTTCCCGCCGTGTCTGCGTGGGTTTCCTCTGGGTGCTCCGGTTTCCTCCCATAGTCCAAAGACGTGCAAGGTTAGGTGGATTGGCCATGCTATATTGCCCATAGTGTCTAAAAAGGTCAGGTGGGATTACGGGGATGGGGTGAAGGTGTGGGCTTAAGTGGGGTGCTCTTTCCAGGGGCCGGTGAAGAGTCGATGGGCCGAATGGCCTCCTTCCGCACTGTAAATTCTATGATCTATGATCCCTGGTATGGTTTACAGGCAGCGCGTTCTCTTAATGGCTACAGGCCATCATTCTTCTCTCAAAATAACAATCAAAAAGCACAAGTTTGTTCATTTTTCTTCTTTGCTATTCTCAAATTGGCTCCTGCATTGGTTGAAGTGACTCTACATCAAAAACTAATTAATTAAATGTAAACACAACCAGCAAAGCACACCTTCACCAACAAAACCCATCTCTTATGATTCCAGCCACAGATTTAGATTTGCCACGTGTACTGAGGTACAGAGAAAAGTATTGTTCTGCATGAAGTCCAGGCAGATTGTTCCACACATGAAAACATTGGATATATGATAAATGTAAACAAAGAAGTGAAGAGAGCACTCAGTACAGTGCATACATCTGCCATCCTCAGTCAACTTATTACAATTACAACTCTTGAGGTTTTTCAACTAGGCCTGCCTGATTCCTGGCCTGCCTGATTGCTGCTCTGTAACTAAC
Source organism: Scyliorhinus torazame (assembly GCF_047496885.1). Taxonomy (NCBI): domain Eukaryota; kingdom Metazoa; phylum Chordata; class Chondrichthyes; order Carcharhiniformes; family Scyliorhinidae; genus Scyliorhinus; species Scyliorhinus torazame. The sequence goes on along the minus strand of NC_092723.1, from coordinate 11,388,912 downwards.
AAGCTGCTCTGTAACTAACAAGGTGAAAAAAAAAATCCGAAGAGCTTCCATCTCAGTGAAGAGATTTCACATCCAACAATCTGCTCTGAAAACTCTGCTCGCATTTTGGCAGTGTTGACAAATTCCCCTACAGTAGCTGAGACAATTCGCAACATTCTATATTTTTAAAATCATCTTTATTGTCACAAGTAGGCTTACATTAACACTGCAATGAAGTCACTGTGAAAAGTCCCGAGTTGCCACATTCCAGCACCTATTTGGGTACACAGAGGGAGAATTCAGAATGTCCAAATTACCTAACAAGCACGTCTTTCAGGACTTGTGGGAGGAAAGTGGAGCGGAGGAAACCCACGCAGACACGGGGATAACGTGCAGACTCCACACAGATAGTGACCCAAGCCGGGAATCAAACCTGGGAGCCTGGCGCTGTGAAGCAACAGTGCTACCCACTGTATTACCGTGCTGCCTGTATCCAAGAACGTTAATGGTCCTTTAAAAAGATTCCAGGATCAAGGATCCACGAACAACAGGCAGCACAATGATTAGCACAGTTGCTTCAAAGCTCCAGGCTCCCAGGTTCGATTCCCGGCTTGGGTCATTGTCTGTGCGGAGTCTGCACGTTCTCCCAGTGTCTGTGTGGGTTTCCTCTGGGTGCTCCGGTTCCCTCCCACAGTCCAAAGACGTGCAGGTTAGGTGGATTGGCCATGCTAATTTGCCCAGTGTCCAAAAAGGTTAGGTGGGGTTACTGGGGTACGGGGATAAGTTGGAAGTGTGGGCTTAAATGGGGTGCTGTTTCCAAGGGCTGGTGCAGACTCGATGGGCCGAATGGCCTCCTTCTGCATTGTAAAGCCTATGATTCTATTATATGCATTTTTTACCAAAAACAAGTTAGTTTCTCCTTGGTACATACATTTGATCAAAACTTGACGAACAATGTATCCATTATTTTTTTTAATAAATTGTTTACAGAAAGATTAGGTGAAAGCATTTCCGCTGACCACCTTCAATGGTGGAGGAAAAGACAGCCTGTAACAAAATCAGAGAGGTTTCGGTTGCTGAAAGGTATCACTCACCTCTGCGATCTCCTTGTACTTTCCATCCATGGATGTGGGGAGCTGGATAGGAAAAGATTTGAGAGAGAGTGGGGTTCCCGGAAGTGACTGAGAGCAATGAATTTGCTTCAGGGTCCCTGTCTTGCTGCACACATCTGTGTAAGCAAATAAAGAAATTTCGATCAAAGGTTTGCAGTAGTGACTCACCTCAAAATAAAAGAAATTAATAGGGTATAATTAGAATGAAATATGAATAAAATACAATACAGCTGATCATTTATTCATCACATTCAAATTGTCCAGGTTACCATTTCCTTTAGCAGAGTTAATGTGGAATCACAAATTTTATTGACTTCAAAATAGCCTTCAATATAAAATTTCATGTCGGCAGATGATGAGCAATTATCACGAACAGGTGCTTTTGGATAAAGTGGTGCATCTTTCAACATTGTCCACTCTATCCTCCGAATCAAATCACTGCGGATTCAAATCCCACAGGATTTGAGCACAAAAATCTAAGCCGACATTCCCAGTGCAGTACTGAGGGAGTGACACACTGTCGGAGGTGCCAACTTCTGAATGAGATGATAAACAGAGGCCCTATTTGCCCTCTCAAAAGATCTTGTGGCATTATTTTGAAAAAGAGCAGGCGAGTTATCCGTGTTATCTTATGTTTATCCCTCAATCAACACCATCATCACACTAGTTTGTGGGAGCTTGCTGTGCACAAAGTGATTGCATTTTATTACAAAAGTGTCTACACTTCTTTGTCTGCAAAGCACTTTGTGCCCAGTGGTCATGAAAAGCATGATGTAAATACTAGTCTTTCTTTTGGATATGAAGTTTGAAAAGATTTGTGTAGTATCAAGTATTCAAAACGTTTTTGCATGTGCGGCCTCTGACCCGGATGTGCAGGGGGCCGTATCGGCAGCTAGAGCTGCAAACTCTACGACGGCTCCCTGCTAGCTCCCAGCAAAACGGTGAATTTGTGGCCTTTTGAGGCCAGTTTTCCTGGCGTAAAAGACCACAGTTTTCACGACGGCGTGGGGACTTAGTCCCCAAAACGGAGAACCCAGTCCCATATTCTGCCCGGCGACGGGCTGTGATTGGGTCCTACCCACGTGGGATGGTTTTCAGAGAACCCAGGGACAGTCGGATCCTGGACGTTGAGAGGAGAAGCTGAGAGCTGCTGTCTGTCTCGCTCTCCCTTTCTCCAGAAATGCTGTCTAGCTGCTAATCTCTGAACCTGCAGTGAGGCCATTGAGACCTGGATGAATCTACAGTGAGAACCATTTCAGACTGGAAGCAAAAACCTCCCAACTGAAGGCCTAGACTGAAGAAAGGTGTGCTGGAAAGCATCCATCGCTAACAGAGAAATTCAGCCTTTTTATTTTTCTTCACACCCCTTTCACCTCTGTATTTGTCTGTCTTGTGTGGGGTGAGGGCTAGTTAAAGACGAATTGGATAGTTAGGAATTGGATAATTAATTATTTAGGATTAGTTAACCAGTTGTATTTGCTGTCTATTTACTTATCGTTATGGTTATTAATAATAATTAATTGCATTTAAATTTACAAACCCGGTGACAGTAATTATTGGGCAGCCAAAGACCAGAGACTTTGGGTATTTTCTAAGAATTAATTGTTAATTTCAATTGTGTTGTGACTCCAGGTCAAGAGGGGCTGGAATTGACCCCGCACTGGCCCAGGAGGTCCTAACAGTATCTGAAAACTTATCACAATGTTCAACATTCTCTGAAGCCAAGCTATTGAAAATTCTCCACCAGGTAACTTGTTTGCCCAGTAGTTAGTCTATTTACTCGCCAGCATTTTGTCCTTCAACTTAATTTATTCTTCGCATTACATGAGAAAAAAATCATTCTCGTCAACGCCACAGCCAACCTTTTGAATTGCATTTACATGTGGTTGCAACTGTGAGAAAAAGGCGTGGGGAGGATAGGCAGGCTGCGTGCCAACAATAAAAACACAAAAATGTCCTTCTTTCTCTCTTTACAGACCATCTGCCATTATACTGCTGCAGTGGCACAATTCAGCAGCTGCATTCATTTATTATTGATCTGGCTGCTATATTTAGCAACAGGATTCTTGCAAGTCTTCAGCAAAGCTACGTGTCAGAGATCCTGGTGCCACCAAGACAAAGTGTCAAGGCACCTGAAGCTGACTTGAGCTACAGCCGTATGTAAAAATTAGATACTTTGTCATAGTAAGTTGCAACTAGTACTTACCAGACTAGGTTAATGGACAATTAATGTGCAAAATTAGCAATTTCATGAAACTCAGCGGGGGACTGAAGATGGGCTACTGCTTTTGCAAGATATAAGTTTTCAGTAACATGCGGCGATTCGCAATTCATGGGATATTCCTACCTCGCCACAAGTTGCTGGACGATTGGCATCTCAGTAATAATAATGATAATCATCTTTATTAGTGTCACAAGTGGGCTTACATTAACATTGCAATGAAGTTAGTGTGACAATCCCCTAGTCGCCACACTCCAGCGCCTGTTTGGATACACAGAGGGAGAATTCAGAATGTCCAACGGATCTTAACAAGCACGTCTTTCGGGACTAATTCGAGCCATGAAACCTGCTGTCATACTGACACCAAAATCTATGCATTAATTCTTATCTCATAATTAAGGTCATCCACAGGTCATTGAAAGGGGCAACACAGGTGGAGAAGGTAGTCAAGAAGGCATACGGCATGCTTGCCTTCATTGGCCGGGGCATTGAGTATAAGAATTGGCAAGTCATGTTGCAGCTGTATAGAACCTTAGTTAGGCCACACTTGGAGTATAGTGTTCAATTCTGGTCGCCACACTACCAGAAGGATGTGGAGGCTTTAGAGAGGGTGCAGAAGAGATTTACCAGAATGTTGCCTGGTATGGAGGGCATTAGCTATGAGGAGCGATTGAATAAACTCGGTTTGTTCTCACTGGAACGAAGGAGGTTGAGGGGAGACCTGATAGAGGTATATAAAATTATGAGGGGCATAGACAGAGTGGATAGTCAGAGGCTTTTCCCCAGGGTAGAGGGGTCAATTACTAGGGGGCATAGGTTTAAGGTGAGAGGGGCAAGGTTTAGAGTAGATGTACGAGGCAATTCTTTTACGCAGAGGGTAGTGGGTGCCTGGAACTCGCTACCGGAGGAGGTGGTGGAAGCAGGGACGATAGGGACATTTAAGGGGCATCTTGACAAATACATGAATAGGATGGGAATAGAAGGATACGGACCCAGGAAGTGTAGAAGATTGTAGTTTAGTCGGGCAGCATGGTCGGCATGGGCTTGGAGGGCCGAAGGGCCTGTTCCTGTGCTGTACATTGCTTTGTTCTTTGTTTGTTCTTTGTAAGAGCGACGAATGTGTTCGCATGGAAGAGGAATCTAAGAGAAAAGCTACTTCAATCCTAAAACATCGCCAGGCCCCTGCTGTTGGTGAATTAGCATCAGTGGGACTGGAGAACATCATGAAACTCGTGACTATCTTTGACCAGGCCCGCAAAGACGAGAAAGGCAGGGTCCGAACCCAGCTAACGAGAAGCAGAGCTAGGAGGAAAGAGGGTTGAAGAAGAGAAGGCACGGAATTTGTTGGAGAAATTCAAGATAGCTATCTGCTTCCTGATAATGAAAGGGAAATGAATGAAAGATGAATTATTTGCTGCAAATCCTTTGAAAGAGAAAGATTCCCAAAAAGCAAAGAAGCAAACTGGAAGGAATTGAACAAGTGTGCTTATTTTTGGAAATACTGCAACTGGAGGTTGCATTTTGGACGAACCCAGTGGGTGACCAAGGAAATCAAACCATTTGAAATGTGAAAGTTTAGCCTTTAAAACCTTTAACATTATCCTTTAAATAAAGAATAAAAATCTAATCAGCTTGCTTTTCGGTCGTGAAAAAAGTACACTTGAAGAATGCATATTTAAAATACCTTATTCAAATAAAAATTTCCTTTTTCATATTAAGACAATTAGATAAGATTGTTCATAAAAACATCTGTCATAAATAGCACTGAAAACATTTTAGATTTGTAAACAGCCAAGGTATTTGCCGTTAAGAGAACCAGGCAGTCGGGCAGAGTTTTGAGGAAGATGCCTTTTGCAATACATTGCTGATTGTAAAAATGCTGATGAGGAGTGACTGGTGACAGAGATGTAGATGCACAAAGCCAAATGAATCAAAGGCACAGGCTGACACCAGTTCATGCTTTAATAGGCAGGCTAACTCTATAATCTGGTCCAGAAAGACTTCTCGAAGTTCAAGCATTGTGTCATGAGCAATCAAAGCGTTTCCTACAGACTGCACCCAACATCATGAGATTTACAAAGGGTTTCTGTCAGGGTGACTCAACACCAAGTCTGTCAAATTTCCCATTTTGAGAAAATGTCTGGTACTATTGTGACCATCAGGAAAGCAGCACTGGCAAAGGCTGAACAACCCACCCTCTTGCTTACACAAATGGGGCCTACCAACAAGGGGATGAAAGTGATTCATTCACACTTTCACAATAGATACAAAGTACAGCATATGAAAGATATAGCCTTTAAAATAGTTTTATCAAGTAAAACAAAACAGGGCAGCACGGTGGCACAGTGGTTAGCCCTGCTGCCTCACGGCACCGAGATCCCAGGTTCAATCCCAGCTCTGGGTCACTGTGGAGTTTGCACTTCTCCCTGTGTTTGCGTGGGTTTCGCCCCGCACCCAAAAGATGTGCAGGGTAGGTGGATTGGCCACGCTAAATTGCCCATTCATTGGAAAAAAATTAATTGGGTACTGTAAATTAAAAAAGTAAAAAAAAAAACACACTCCGAAGCAACAAAATTCATTCCTACCATCTCAAATAAGCTTACGGTATTTATTAGATTTTGGCTGGTACAGTAACCAGCTGCTTACTGTAATTATAGGAAAATTGAAAAAGAGAGAATGCGCTGAATTAAATCAAACTAAATTGAAATTCAGTGGGGATGAAACAGAATACAGAGAAAACGCAGCAGCTGTGCTCATGGTCTCCAATTTATATTTAAACACAGGGCTAGGGGAAGCGAATGGAATATACTGTAAGCACAAGCTGCTAATACGCCACAGATGTCAATTGACAACCCTGTTGGTTTCCTTGTCATTTGCCTCATCAGGATGCCTCATTCTCTTATCTAATTGGGATTTCTAAAGTTTTGATTGAAAACATCTGTCTCTATTAAATAATAGCTCATTATTAATAACATCCTGTTTTTTTTCCTGTGTTACAAAGCAGTTTTAAGATTGTGAGTAAATTTTCACAATTACTCGGCGGTGGTTGGTGATGTTTGCAGTCATCCAGGAGGTGTACCTTCGAGACGTGCTCAGTTTGTAGGGTGTGGAGTGTCTTCCAGTAGGGACTATTAGGGTTTCAGGACTTTAGGCCGAGGGTTGGGGGTGATGTGGCTACTTGCTCATTTAGGGGAACATGAGGAACAGATAAAATTGTGACAGTGACCATCCAAGACAGACCATCGGCCACATATTGAATCTCTAGTGACATCGCAACCATTCACACTGCGTCAGCTGAAGCTGTTGAATGGTTCTTAAACCTCAACATTAAATAAGAACTGCGTCCTAGGCCATACGAGTAAAAGAGAACAGCAACAGTATCATAGCCAGAGTATTATACATTCAATCAATCTTCACAGGGTAGCTGGGGTCTCTTCAGTCAAAAATTAAGTTGGGAGTTCCCAAACTTTACAGTAAGATCAATTCACCTACACAAGCCTACAACATACCTCTCAAAAATGCTGCATCTCTGAATCATCCCAGGCCCAGACATAATCCTGTCCGTGGCAGGGATCACAAGCTGTGATTGAAGCTGCACAATTTCCCTCTACCCTCCCATTCCATACACTCGGACTGGGTATATTCTAGCCCGAGTTCAACTCTTGTCAGTCCGTCCTGGGGGACCAGGTGGAGAGACAAACTACCAGTGTCCCAGTCCTGCTATTTCAAAAGTTCCACATCCTCAAACACTGCCAGAATCCTCGTGTGATGCTAAATCCGAAAACGCAAAATCCAAAACCCAGCTGAGTGCTGCCAAGATTCGATCACATTGTGCAGTCCATGCAACCTGCATCATTGGCAGTACTGACGAGATCTACACACTCTACCAGTGTGGGCAAACTGATCTGCCCTAACACACCAACTTCACTTGGCACATGCATCCTAGCCTTTAATAAAATGAAGATATAAAATGAAAGCACAGTATGACAGTAACACAGGAGAGGAGGAAAGAAAAAGACATGTAGACAAAAAGAGCATGAGAGAGAAAGACAGTTTAGGAGAGCGAGAGAGGGAGAAAGAACAGGCAAACAAGAAGGAATTGTTCGAGCCACATTTTAAGATATATAAATATTTAAATATTTATGGATTGTCAAGACTGAAAATGTGCATCGACAATTTGCAGAAAATTCTCAGTTAAAAAGACTAAATTGCTTTCCAGTAATTATCTCAAAAATGTGTCCACAAAAAAATGAAATAATTGAAAATATTTCTAGTCTGCCTGCCCACAAAATGATCAAGATTCAATGCTCTGTCATTACTGGCAACAAGACAGACTTAAGGCACCACCCATGTCATATATATCTGGGACTGCCTCTAGAAATTAACCACCAAATGGAAATCAGCTTTAATTTGGGTCAATATATTTATGTTTCAACACTGATCGCTTTTATCCTCATGAACAACATCTTGTCTGACTCAGTGAGCAATGTCAGAGGAGGTAAACCTGCCAAAAAAGGGTGGAGAGTAAAAATAGTACACAACTTGACACAGACGTCCGAATTGTGTCATGTAAGGGGCAGATATTCCCTTTTTGATGTTTGCAGAGTCAATCCCTGACCATAGGCCGACAAAAGTTTTCAGTCTTATTAAAAATAAACGCCCAAACTGGAAGATACTAAGGACAGCTGTGATGTAGATAGTAATCCAATACCATACACAATGCAGTGTTTCCTCTAAGCTTTCAAAAGACAATTCTACATGGTACATGGCTACATGGTAGAATTGTCAAGGTAGAAGGGGCTGGTTTAGCACACTGGGCGAAATAGCTGGCTTTTAAAGCAGACCAAGGCAGGCCAGCAGCGCGGGTTCAATGCCCATACCAGCCTCCCCAAACAGACGCCGGAATGTGGCGACTAGGGGCTTTTCACAGTAACTTCATTTGAAGCCTACTTGTGACAATAAGCGATTTTCATTTCGTTTCAAGGTATTGTTTACATTTTCAAAATGGAACGAGCGGTTCACTTCAATAGGTTAAGAATGAAGAGAAAAGATAAATAAATGTATAAACAGGGTATTGAAAATACAGTTCGGGAGCGGCTGCATTTTCGCAATCTCCAGCTCTGCTTGCCTCCAAACCCAATATTAAATCCGTTTGCGCATTTCTTTTGTCTTTTCTTGGCAGACATACCATGCCCTGAGATTTATTGGCCCATATTTCAGAACTATCGAGTAGAAACGAAATATTTGAATCCTCGTTGATTCAAAGCGGCTGGGAGGAGTTGTGATGGGTCTTCTCATTAGGGTGCCCTGGTGACGTGGCGTTTTCCAATGGATGATGGCTGCTCAGCAAAGATGTTGATCCATCCGAATGTCTCGGCTCTGCTGGGCAGGTCATCAGAATCCAATTTCAAGAGTTGCACGGCGCCTTTCTGGAGGCGTTGGGAGGTGCACGAGGAAGTTCTTGCAATGGAGAGAGCATTGTCCTTGGTGGATCGACGGAGCACATTTAATCCCATCTCTGATGCCTGGAGTTAGGTTGGCCTTCTGACCCCTGGTCCTATGTTGTCCTGTGCCTGATGTCGGTTTAAGAGGAGTTGGGGATGGCTGAGCCCGTCGGGTCACCCCCAGCCCCACTGGAGCCTGGGTCATTAGATGCCTGGGTTTGGGTGAGATGGCATGTTGGAAACAATGAGGTTTTGAGCTTAAATCGCTGGAATCCTTGGAAGATCCTGAAGAATGTTCGCCAGATATGATTTTGCTTTATCCTGGATTTCTACTTTCTTCATGCGCCAGTAGATTAAGTCTTTATCCTGATAATTGCTTCACATCTCAGTTGTTATTGTGGACTTCACTCCCTGATCATTATGTTGTTGCCTGTTAATATTGTCAACTTATTTAAGAAACTACTGGACTGCATCGCTGGTTATCCTGATTTAATAAGTTTATATCATGTTAAGCTGAAGGTTGAATTCATGATTTGCACAAGTTATCTTTAGCCTAATGTATCCTGTGGGGAGCAGAGCCGGAGCGGGAGGAGGGTAGGATTAGTTCTGGCCTTGCTATGTTTTGAGGGAGGTTCCCCCCAGTGAGAGCTTATCTTGTTTTTTTGGTTGCGCCTTTTTCTTCTTCAGGCCCAGGTGGACTGTGTAGTATCCTGTTGAGCACTGGGGGTTGTTGGTCTCTCTGATGGCCCTCCCATCCTGGAGTGCGTTTCCGTCATTTTACGATTGGGACAAGTTCATATTCCTTTTGGTTCTCGACCCCATGATATTCTGTTGCCCGCTTGAGGACGTTACTAGTGTTGATGGTCCGGTGACCGGATTTGCTTCTGATCTGAGACTGGGAGATGGGATTGTAGAGGTACTAATAAATAATATTATTATTCAGGTTTTTGCTCTTGGCTCTTGACTTCTTCTATGGGAGTCCCTGGGCTGAATATTAAGACTTGGCTGTGCCGGGTCCTCTTTGTTTTTTGTCATTCAGCCATCTCAAAGGTATAGGTTGGCTACCTTATCCCGGTCTGGATCTGGAGAAAAATTTAAATTGCACTGCAAGTGTTCAGCCGACTTCCCCTTAGCACTGGGGGTCTCGGGTATTATTATTTTTTTCTGTCACTTTGTTTTGGAGCTACGGATGCGATGTAGGTCTATAACGTTGCCTTTATCCTGTTTGGGTGCACACGGGTCATTTATCCGCGGAAGGAACTTGTTGAGGATTTTGTCCCTGACTCTTCCGGTCTTATTTATTCCCAATCATGTAAGGACTATTGTTTTGTGCTGTACCTGTTGAATATTGATACCTATCACTATCTTTCTGCTTTTGTCTGTTTGATGCAAACTTTGGTAAAAAATTGAACAGCCCAATAAATCGACATAAAAAGAATAAAAGACACCACTCAATGCACTTCCGGAATGGGTGGTGCACACAGATACAAATGCAATTTTAAAAAAAAAAATTGGACAGCTGAGTTCAGCGGAAAGAGCAGAGAAAGAAGTGGGACTAATTAGATTTAGTCCTAGAGCCAGCACAAACTCAACAGGACAAATGTTCGTCTTGTGGGATATCACTCTAGGAGTTATGTCTTTGTGATAGGCTAAATATTCCCTGTAGTGGTATGCATTAGAGGTATCACGGTACCCTGTGATGCCGAGGGGCTATTGGTGGATAGACGCCGGGTCCCGATTGGATCAGCCACCTACTGGCTCCACCCAGTAAGGCGGAGTATAAGAGCCCGGGTTCTCCCAGCAGCCCCGCATTCTGTAACTGTGCTGCTGGGGAACAAGTCTGCGTAATAAAGCCATCGATTGACTCCTTCGCATCTCATCTCGTGAGTGATTGTGCTACATTCCCTTTATCAAATTATCACACCAGAGTGAGCAAGTACTTATTAACTTATTCTCAAAGTGGTCAGTTCCTTGCATCTTTTGCATCCTCAAGATATCCCAGGTTAGCCCAGTGATGACTCTCTTTGCATCAAGGTTGACAACTTCAGAAACTGAAGTATTTGAGGAATTGAGAGTTCTAATAACCTGGAATGAATTAGGCTGACAAGCGGGTGTTGCAGTTAATGCAACCTCCCGCCTCAATTCAAATTGGTTTCTCTTCCGAGCTAAAAAGTCCAGTAGTTCCTTAAATCACAAACAAGCTTCCTCCTATTTATCAAGCACCACAATCAATCTGGGATCACTTCTTTGCCCATTCTTCATTTCTAACAACTTTTTCTCACTCAAGAGGCTGCCAGATCTCCACTGCCTCCGGAACCAACGTCTCTCCATGGCTTAACAGCCAAAATGATTACAAAGAAATCAGCTTCTTTCCAAAATGGGGATCTTCTGTCAGTCCAGCCAATTTATATGGGTTACCAAGTTAGCATCAGTCGGCACAGATAACATTTCAAAACAAAGGTATGTAGCAAATACTGTAACCAATACAGCCCAGCAACTTGATCGCTTGTTGCCCTGCTAGCCTGGATTACAAATTAGAACAAAGGATTGAAAGGAAAACTTGCAACTAACAAATATATTGCTTTCCATATATTTCAGAATCTCCTGATACTGTATATACTAAATACACAGTATATACGAAATACAATGTGCAGCGGTACTATATTTATTTACGACAACATTGCACATTTTACAAAGCGATATCTCCTAACTTTTCATCCTCTAAGATAGTGCTTCAAAATTAGAAGAATTGTATTCGGACTCCGAAAACAGATTTAGATCTGTTTCATTTGATGAAATTATCTCCCACAACTGCTTGTTTTGTAATATTACTCTAAACTCACCAGTAATCTGCTCAGTCTGACAGGATCACAATTTCATCATCATTTACTTAGACCTTAGCCAATAACACATGGCTTATAGTTCCATGCAGCAAATCACTGTTCAGCATTGCAATTGTTCAGCAGCTAATTTAAAACATCAATTACAATCCTCAAAAGTGAATGTTTCAATTTGCAGTGTCTGATTGCTAATTTCAGGGATAAAGGCAACAGATCTTTAAAAATACCAGGACTGCTGCTGGGCAGGGAAGATATAGCCCAAGGTTGGATGGAAGGGGCATGTCATACAATTGAAATGTTTAAAGTGGCATTGTTAAAATAATATAAAAATAATGCAGGTTTTCAAATGACATCCACAGTGGAAACGATGGAAAATCCAAATGCCTCCAGATATCCAAATTAAATTGAGAGCCGACTGTTATGCTTCATTTTTGCTTATATTTTTTGCTTATATTTTAGTTGTTAATGTACTTGTATTGTTGTCTTTGCACCTAAAAATGTTCATTTAGCAGCTAATGTGAGTCATAAAATATTTTGCTCCACATGGGGATTGTTTGGCTGCAAATAAGTAAACAATGTGGAAATTTAATTTTTTGTTTACAGACTCAAGGACATTTGCATTCCCAATTCATAGTAGCTTAATTATCGAGCCATAGAAATATATATCATATGGATGTCAGTAATTTGACATGCCATCTATTGGTTTATAAAGTACTTGGGTAAACAAAATGTAATAATCAGATTGGAACTACAGACATTCTAAGTGGAATATTGTACTTTTACTCAAGTCAAAAGAGGTTACACAGTTAAATGGGACACCAAAAAGAAGTTGGTATAATTGTAGAAAAATAGCAGAATAAGTGTAACAAATATTGCAAGGAAAAGAAAACACCAGTCTTCACATCCCCAATCTCCAAAACAGTTACAAACATCAAGATTATCACACATTTTACTGCACGCATGGCATAGGCTTTGGATATACTAGTTATCTAACATACTAACTTACCATGAATCAAAGAATAAACCAAATATTTGACAGCAAGGTAAAAACATGTAATAGTAATAAAATCAGTAAACAAGATATCCCGGGGTGGATTCTCTGCTGCCCGCCACTTCCTGATCCGGTGGAGATTCGAGTGCCAGGCATAAAAATGGGATCAGCGCTTAATCCGATGCTCCGGTCCTCCGCCGCTAGCAGCGGCGGGCTACATGCCCTGCGCCAGTAGAAGGATCAAATAGGTCACTTGAACCCATTTGCATCTGCTTAACAGACTGGAAGCCCAAGTCTCCAGGCCCCTGTGATGCTCCAGGCCTCTCGGCTGGTATTCATGCAGGCATACACTGGGGCAAGTATTTGCAAGCGTGGCCCTTGCGCGGTAGGCCCTGCGGTGGGTCAAGGGAGTAAGCATTTAATGTTGGTGCCCCCAAGGTCCATCAGAGGGCCCCGATCCCCACCCACAGCTCCCCCATATTAGAGACCCCCATCTCAAGAGACCCCCCACCCCCATCAGTCACCCCTGCCTGGAAGCTAAAGAGCAGTTTATTTGCTATATAGGAGAGAAAACATAACCAAGGGTATTTCCAGCATAATTTTGAAGCTCTTAGTTGTAGTAATTATTTTCTTCCATCTCCTTTATTGATCTTGCTGCAACTACTTCTAGGTCTCCACCGGTATATCAGAAATGAACCATTTTGAGATGCAGATGAGCAGCCCAGTGATGAATCTCTTTGCATCAAAGGTTGACAAACAGGAACTTAAGTGTTTGAGGAATTGATGGTCAAACAATCTGCAATTAGAAATTGTATCTCAGCAACAGGAACTCGGTATTCAAAACACGGCTGGAGCCAGACCTCCGCCACAGTTGGAAGGTTTTCGCTGGCTTATGTTCTGTCATGATGCCATTCAACATTCTACTGGTTTTGTTCATTGCTGCTCTGCATTTGTTGGACATGTTGCTTAGCAGAGTCTGCCAAGGCTTAGGTCTCTTTCTGCTTCATTCTTAACTACTTTCAACACTATTCATGGGAGTAAATGAATTGCCTTTTTCCATCCTTAACTGGGATGGATGTTTGTTGTCTTCATTTTTTTTCTTTTACAAATTTAGAGTATCTAATTTTTTTTTTAACCAATTAAGGGGCAATTTAGCGTAGCCAATCCACCTCATCACCACATCTTTGGGTTGTGGGGGTGAAAGCCACGCAGACACGGGAGAATGTGCAAACTCCACACGGACAGTGACCCAGGGCCGGGATTCGAACCCGGGTCCTCAGCGCTGTAGTCCCAGTGCTAACCACTGCGCCGGCCTTTTTTTTTGTTGATCCGCCTCGATCATATTTATTGTGTTGAACTGCACGTTCTCCCAGTATGTGCGTGGGATTCCTCTGGGTGCACAGATTTCCTCCCACAGTCCAAAGATGTGCAGGTTAGGTGGGAGTGGCCATGATAAATTGCCCTTAGTGTCCAAAAATTGCCCTTAAGTGTTGGTTGAGTGGGGTTACTGGGTTATGGGGATAGGGTGGTGTGGGCTTGGGTAGGGTGCTCTTTCCAAGAGCCGGTGCAGACTCGATGGGCCGAATGGCCTCCTTCTGCACTGTAAATTCTATGATTTTATGATCTTCAGAGCTTCTGAGCTACTTGTTCAGATCCACTGCCCCTTTAATCTGTAAAACGTATGCCCATCATAGGCAAATCTTCTGAAGACCATCATGTTTATTATGCTAACATGACTAGATCGGTTTGTGATTCAAAACATTTAAAAACAGCCCACAGTGCATAGAAAGCAGACAGCTGCCTTTTCTTTTATAAATTTACTCAACAGTAGCAAAAACATAACAAGGATGTTTTAAATATCACCCATCAGACTGCTGGACAGGGATACGTCCGTTATTTATTTTAATGGTCTAAATCTAATCACCGTGCTCAGAGTAATCCCAGGGATATGTGGCACTTCTATTTTTTTTCCGTAGATCAGTTACAACCCAGAGTTTGTAAGATATCATCATTAGATTAAAAATATCGACCATTTTTTATAGGCTGGAAAAATAAAAGATCAGCACTGACCAACACAGGTTAGCATTGCACCTCAATTTCCATTTCATGAACGAAGAACAACAGTAACCTCACACACTCTTCCAACTTCTTCTATCGGGCAGGAGATACAAAAGTCTGAGAACACGCATGAAGACTCAAAAACAGCTTCTTCCCCACTGTCACTAGACTCCTAAATGACCCTCTTATGGACTGACCTCATTAACACTACACCCTGTATGCTTCATCCGATGCCAGTGCTTATGTAGTTACATTGTATACCTTGTGTTGCCCTATTATGTATTTTCTTTTATTCCCTTTTCTTCTCATGTACTTAATGATCTGTTAAGCTGCTCGCGGAAAAATACTTTTCACTGTACCTCGGTACACGTGACAATAAACACCCGTGACAATAAACACCAATCCAATCATGTGATAACAAATACGAGCTTGCAGGCACAAAGCTTCCCAAAAGATAAAAATGACACGCTGTTTTATAGTTTGTCTGTCACTTGAGCTGAACACTACATTCACACAACAGCAGAAATACTACTGACGTTGGCACGGCACGGTGGCACCGTGGTTAGCACTGCTGCCTCATGGCTCTGAGGACCCGGGTTCGATCCGGCCCCGAGTCACTGTCCGTGTGGAGTTTGCACATTCTCTCCATGTTTGCGTGGGTTTCACCCCCACAACCCAAAAGATAAGCAGGCTAGGTGGATTGGCCACGCTAAATTGACCCATAATTAGAAATAAAAGTATTGGGTACTCTTAAATTTATAGTTAAAAAAGTACTACTGAAGTGAATTTTATAAAAAAGTACGACTGAAGTGAATTTTAAAATGATGACTGCTGCAATATGTGGCATGAGACAATGCCTTTAAGGTTATCACACTTACATTACTAGAGCTGGGGTGCTCAAAAGAGGAATTATTTAATTCCAATAGATTTCACCAAAAGCAAAATCCTTAATGCCAACTTTTGAAGAAGCAGTTTGTCACAAATAACCTTTAATTGAATGGCATGTGACAAGAAAGGTTGGTAAGAGCTCCACAATGAAGCAGGACAAGTGTCTCTAAACACAACTTGGTACAAAGAAGAAAAAAATGTCTTCACCTTCACTCTGTTCGAATACAAGTTCAATGCCAAGTTGCTAGAATTGTTAATAAAATTCCAAGTTGAATCTCCCATTGTGTAAACCAAGAATAGAAAATGCAGGCCACAACCAATTCAAAATTACTGTGTTGTTGATATCAAGCATACCTTGATCTTTTTTCAAGATTTATTTTTAAATATTTATACGAAGTGCCATCCATAAATTAACATTTTGTACCATTTTCCAGTAATCTAAAAGATCAGTTAAATTTGAATCCCACGTTTCTATTTTCTTCCCAACTACCCATTAGACAGCCTTTCATAAATTATAATTCAATTACACTGCCTGGAAAGTCAAACCAAGTGGGAACCATTTTAGTTATGAGGCAAAGGAAGCAAAAGTTTGCCGAGTCCTCTGACAATGCCAATTAGGCACAAAGAGGTGCACACGAACAGCCTGGGCAGACTCTTCACCTGATCTCTCTCGCGGCGGAGAAGCATTTTGTACATATCCAGTTTGTGTCTTCATTTTTCTGTCACTCCCCCAATCAAACAAAAGAAGAAATTGACCAAAAGTTCTTCTTTTGCGACACTGGTCTACACCACTTGCATTAAAAAATAAATGACTTGCTAAGGATCAACAATTTTCTAATTAGATCCAACAACACAAATTGAGTCATTTGCAACATAGGTAGGGCACAATGCTGAAAATATATGGTCAAACCCAGAGGGACAAAGGGGAGTTTAGTGGCTAGATGCAGGAAAATAAATGGTCGAGTCCACCAAGTTTGGTATAAGCAAGTCACTCACATTTGATAGGCGTCATAATTTAGGGTCTACACGAATCATTTTCATCTCCCTCCTGCAGCAGTGTTATAACCTATTTGATAAAGGACCTGTTATTTTCCCTTCTGAGAATACAGTTGAATCAGTT
Organism: Scyliorhinus torazame; assembly: GCF_047496885.1. Lineage (NCBI taxonomy): Eukaryota > Metazoa > Chordata > Chondrichthyes > Carcharhiniformes > Scyliorhinidae > Scyliorhinus > Scyliorhinus torazame. The sequence goes on along the minus strand of NC_092723.1, from coordinate 11,372,259 downwards.
GATACTGTGCTAGGTGGCAGTCAGTTTCATTTGTTAACTCAGATGACTGAAGAAATCACTGCCATGATGGCGAAGTGGATAACTACTACATTGCTTGCTAAGCGCTCTACTATACAAACAAACAAAGTCCAAGTTTTGAACCTAGTCTGCACCAAGTTAGCTTTGACTTATCCTTGCTACAATTGAGCTTGACAATAATATAACTTGAAAGTTGGGGAAGAAACAGTGTCACCCTAGAGTGATCCCACCTTGAAAGCATGCGAGGTGACGACAGAATCAGGTGATTAATGATGTTCCTTGGTCAAAATCACAAAACATTTGGGTTAATATACTGAAACTGTCATTCCAACAGAATTGCATCCCAACAATTGAATGATTGATTGATATTTATTGTCACAGTACAGTGAAAAGTATTTTTCTGCGGCCAATAGAAGTACACAGTACGTACATACTAGACAAAAGAATAATCGACAAGAGTACATTGACAATGGTGATTGGTTACAGCGCTCCGCACCTTCAGGGATCAATGAATATGTAACTACTCCCTTCCTATCAACTCCTTTCATGATTTACAAACATTGATTACTTTTTCCTCCCCACACCCATAAAATTAGATTTTTCTCTACATGACAATGTAATTTTATCATTTAATTAACGTAATGATAGTAAAATCATTGATGTTCATGACCATTAGAACATTGACACGTCCAGAAAATTCCCGCATCCACTAATGTGCAGTTAAATGTGGCAATCCAACAGTTTTGCTTTCAGATTCTCTGCTCCTGCTCCTCCACAGCGTTCTTCAGTTCTCACAGATAGGTCACTTCTAAAATCATTTAAATTGGCCTAAACTTCCACTTTTAAAAACATTACAGCTTGTTAAATGAGGTGCAACAATCTCTCTGGCCCTGACATACTCATTCTATGTTTGTGGAATGTCAAATTTCTCCATTATGTTAAGAAAATCCACAGATGTTTCAAATAGGAAGTTTGCTTGAGGAGGTTCATGATATTTCAGCTCTAATATACATAACCTAACCATATTTCACTATACTTTGCTCTTTAACCAATTTACAGATATGATGTGGAGATGCCGGCGTTGGACTGGGGTGAGCACAGTACGAAGTCTTACAACACCAGGTTAAAGACCAACAGGTTTGTTTCGATGTCACTAGCTTTCGGAGCGCTGCTCCTTCCTCAGGTGAATGAAGAGGTATGTTCCAGAAACACATATATAGACAAATTTGTCAGTCGATATCTCCATGTTGTTGGGGAGTTGGGGCTCAGAGCAGCCAAGGAATGGTTGTCCACTGTGAAATGAACTGCAGTTGTTGGCAGCTGTCTGGATTTGGAGATGGTACGTTGCCCGTGTTTAGATACTGGAGTGTAGTCTGGCCAATGGTGGGATGCAATCTCAGCAGTAGGTCATCTTAGCTGGAAAAGACAGTTGAGAAGGCTGGATCTGGGAGAGATCTGGAATAGTTTGCCTTTTGATGAGGACTGTACCCATGGAACTCGGATAGAGTAGAGCTGCCCTTGGCTGAGGGTTGGAATAGCTCTTTGAAGGACAGGGGCTGAATTTGAAGGACTTTGTGACACACAGTGATCATTGATGTCTGGGTTGCTGAGAAAGTTTAATGTGCAGTTTGTAGTTGGTGTTTGACCAGTGTGTGGTTTGAATCATATTCACCTCATATTCATGTGGATGTTAAGAGTAGACTATCAAGTGATGATGGTTTGCTGTGCTGACTTTTGTACATTAAATGTTCTTCTATTTGTTTAAAACGGTGTAATATTATGGCTTTATTCTCTTAATAAATGCCTGGCAATTCACATTTAATCTACTGTAGAATTAAAGTTACGAGTCCCTAACTGGGTGGTAACAAAACTGAGGGTCTCATTCGGGATCGCAACGCAGTTACAGTACTAGTTAAAAATGAAGAGGCAGATTTTCCTTGTAAGCATTTAGGTACAGCAGTTTGATGAGACACATACACTTATTTATACTCTGGCATTAGATGTTAGTGACTCTCAGTTTATTATTAATATTCAAATCTGTGAGCAGCTTGTATCCAAAGTTGTAGTAAGAGTTCCAGCCTGCAATACAAGAGGAAAATACACCCATAGAAATTGAAGAGTGATGAGAGTCATCAGGTGGATTTTTTTTCCTGCTCAATAGATTGAGAGTTAATAGGAAAGGTTACCATTGACAAAGACAGTGCAAATGGATTCGAACAACGAGTAATGTGCTTTTGCAACTGTAAGTTGCTAAATTTGACTCCTTATTACAATGATAGACTTGTGGTCCATCAAAAAAACCTATATCTACAAGTCTGCCACCAGGATAAAGAAGCAAATTCAGCAATATTGAGACCTATCGCAAAAAAGTCCATATTGATATGATACCAATTACAATAGAGCTACAGTACTATGGAAAGAAGATAGAATTCAGTTAGAGAAGGAATTGACAAGTATATCCACAAGCACATAAGTAGAGACGATCTATATGAAAAGGAAACCATTTGAGTCCTTTCCTGTTAATGAACATTCTGAGCCTAAGAAAACGCACGGATTGATACCATTAACAGGTGTCCCAGAACTACAAGATTACTGGCTGCAGCTGCATAATGTGGAGCACCACTGTTAATTATTACTACATTTCCCATTGTCTTGTTAAATAATTACCCTATACTACAGGAACCTTGAACACCAATTTTCAAAAAACAAACTGATGAAAAGTTGCACACCCGATCATTTAATCCATCCATCTACAGACACCGATGAGCTGTGCACCTTCGACAGGTGTTTTAATTTACAACATTGACAGCTTTTCTTAGTTTCTTTTGAATACATTGATTGCCTGGGGATGTACTGCAGACAAGCATTCTCGAGTTCATCAAGGCCGCATAATTATATTTCATAATAAGCCTTGTAATTTACACCAACTTTTATTTTTATATTGGGGTTTGTATCTGTTGGAAACACCATTTTGCGTTACATGGGCTCATGAACTGCTGTGGACAAGTGTTGCAGCTATAATATGTGCAAATCAGTGTGCAACATTTGCTAAACCAAACAAAACCTGAAACTAAGCTGCTTCTGCAATTATTATTGCGTAAATTACACCTTCACAAATCAACTCAGCTGAACCAGTTGGTCAAACGTATTCAAAAATCACACTGTGATTTAATATTTGTTAATATAACACATAGAAAGATTGGTAAACATTTCCGATATCACAGTATTATTTAATTCCAAATTAGCAACTGCATTTCTAAACTCCCAACTCAAAATCAAGATCCAAAGCGAATGCTTGAACTGACAAACGGGACTCAAATAATTAATGCGGGCTTGTTAATTTTTACTCCGAATGTTTTACTGTAGACACACCTTTAAAAATGGGTGATATGTTTTTCTGTATGCCCCTCAACAAATCCCAAACTGAAAAAGAAAAATGAAGGAGGAAAATAGTCAGCTCACTTCAATTATGCACTCAGAACAATGCAAGGTTTGTACCGTTCGTCGGAAATCATAAGGCAGGCATGCGGTCATGATTGCAAATTTAATCTCCTGTCAAGCTGGAGTTAATTGTCTTAATTCCACCCACGTGCTCTCACCAACAGCACAGAAAGTTAATTTGATGCAACTTGAGAAATGAGAAGCTGGAGTCCTCTCCCCAGCCCCCTCTCCCGTTTCCCCAGTACATATTGGAGAATTACAGATGCCGGTCTTCCTCTTTAGAGCATAGACAAGACTAGTTGATCCCCGAGTTGTTACTCTGCGCATCAAAGGGTGCCATAACGCATCAGGACAAATGATCTGCCATGACTGCATGAAAAACAATTCTGTGCATCAAGTCAAGAAAGTAACTGTGCGCAATTTGGTCCATCGTGTTCATGCCAGCCATCAAGCACCTATCTACTCTATAGTCCAATTTGCCAGCACCTGGCCCATAGTCTTGTATGCAATGGCATTTCGAGTGCTTATCTAAATACTTCTTAATGAAATGAAAATCGCTTTTTGTCACAAGTAGGCTTCAAATGAAGTTACTGTGAAAAGCCCCTAGTCGCCACATTCCGGCGCCTGTTCGGGGAGGCTGGTACGGGAATTTACAGTACCCAATTCCCTTTTTCCCATTAAGGGGCAATTTAGCGTGGCCAATCCACCTAGCCTGCACATCTCCTGGGTTGTGGGGGCGAAACCCACGCAAACACGGGGAGAATATGCAAACCCACACGGACAGTGACCCAGAGCCGGGATCGAACCTGGGACCTCGGCGCCGTGAGGCTGCAGGGCTAACCCACTGCGCCACCGTGCTGCCCAGAGAATTGATTCATCTAAAAAAAATTAAAATGAGAATCTGTTCCAAGGGGAAAAGGCAACCAAATCGGGCCCTAACCCGAACATCAAAGGCCGATGTCAAAAGCATCAAGATCATAGTAGCCCTCGCCCCTCAGTTGAGACATGTTACAGGCATGGGTGCCACGTGTAGTAATCACTAGTTTCCTGCATGTACAGCATTCTTGTTGATCAATTCAAACAGTACTCACATCACAATGTTGTGAGGGTTTCTGCCTCTATCACGGTTTCAGGCAGCGAGTTCCAGTCTCCAATCACCCTGGGTGAAAAAAGTTTTCCTAATATCCCCTCTAAACCTGTTGGCCCTTATGTTAAATCAATGCCCCATGGTATTGATCCCCCCCCCCTCCCCCCGCTAAGGGAGATAGTTCCTTTCTAAGCCCCTCATAATTTTATACACCTCAATCAGGTCCCCCCCCACACACACACATAGCCTCCCCTGCTCCAAAGAAAACCACAGCCTATCCAGTCTCTCTTATCATAGAATTTACAGTGCAGAAGGAGGCCATTCGGCCCATCGAGTCTGCACCGGCTCTTGGAAAGAGCACCCCACCCAAGGTCAACACCTCCACCCTATCCCCATAACCCAGTAACCCCACCCAATACTAAGGGCAATTTTGGACACCTAAGGGCAATTTATCATGGCCAATCCACCTAACCTGCACATCTTTGGACTGTGGGAGGAAACTGGAGCACCCGGAGGAAACCCACGCACACACGGGGAGGATGTGCAGACTCCGCACAGACAGTGACCCAAGCCGGAATCGAACCTGGGACCCTGGAGCTGTGAAGCAATTGTGCTATCCACAATGCTACCGTGCTGCCCATTGACAGCTAAAATGCTGCAGCCCAGGCAACATCCTGGTGAATCTCCTCTGTACCCGACGTAATTCAATCACTTCCTTCCTATAGTGTAGCAACCAGAACTGCACACCAGTACTCCACCTGTGGCCTAACCAGTATTGTATACTCCACCATAACCGCCCTACTCTTATATTCTAGGCCTCAGCTAATATCCCATATGCAATCTTTGCCACCTTATCAACCTGTCCTTCTGTCTTAAGGGATCTATGGACATGCACCCCAAGGTCCCCCTGATCCTCTGCACTTCCTAGAGTCCTATCATTCATTGCACATTGCCTTCCTAGTCCTTCCAAAATGCATTATCTCAGGGTTGAATTCCATTTGCCACTGTTCTGCCCATCTAACCAGCCAGTCTATACTGTCCTGTAATCTATTTACCACAGATCACAACCACTGTCCCATTTTCATAGAATCATAGAATTTACAGTGCAGAAGGAGGCCATTCGGCCCATCAAGTCTGCACCAGTTCTTGGAAAGAGCACCCTACTTAAGCCCACACTTCCACCCTATCCCCGTAACCTAATAACCCCACTTAACCTTTTTGCACACTAAGGGAAATTTATCATGGCCAATCCACCTAACCTGCACATCTTTGGACTGTGGGAGGAAACTGGAGCATCCGGAGGAAACCCACGCACACACGGGGAGAACGTGCAGACTCCGCACAGACAGTGACCCAAGCCAGGAGTCGAACCTGGGACCCTGGAGCTGTGAAACAACTGTGCTAACCAATGTGCTACCGTGCTGCCCATTTTGTCAGGCGGGAAATGCTGGTATTTTTTTTTAAATCTTATTTTATGGGATGTCCCTCCATTTCAGAGTCACCACATGGCTGTGGATCTGGACCATCTAGGCCAGACTAGCACATTCCTTCCCTGAAGGACATTAGTGAACCAAATGGGGTTTTACCACAATCGTTTCATCATTTGGCTTTTAATTGATTTTTATTGAATTCAAATGTCACCATCTGCTGTGGCAGGATTTGAACCCTGATCCCCAGATCTTGCTCTGGGTCACTAGTCCAGTGAGCACGCCACAACCTCCCCTTATCTTGCCATTCATTTTTCTTCTTCTTCACTTGCTCCAATTACTCCTTTTGCACTTTAGCATTATCCCTTTCATTTGGGCACCACGGTAGCACAGTGGTTAGCACAGTTGCCTCACAGCTCCAGGTTTGATTCCCGGCTTGGGTCACTGTCTGTGTGGAGTCTGCAGGTTCTCCCCGCGTCTGCGTGGGTTTCCTCCGGGTGCTCCGGTTTCCTCCCACTGTCCAAAGATGTGCTGATTAGGTGGATTGGCCGTGCTAAATTGCCCTTAGTGTTCAAAAAGGCTAGGTGGGGTTACTGGGTTACAGGGATGGCCTCCTCTGCACTGTAAATTCTATGATATTTAATGCATTTGATTGTGCACATTCCTCTTGATGTCCCTTCCTTTGCCTCTCTCTGTACGTCTTAAAAACCACTACCTCTCCAAATTCATCTAGTTCTGGCAAAGGGTAATTGTTCTGAAATGTTAACTGCTTCTCTCCCCATGACTGCTGCTTGGCTCTTTTGAGTATTTCCACCTCATTCAGTTGCTATTTTTTTCCCTACTGAATAGTGCAAAAATAGTTTAGTTTGAACGTGCTTATGTACACCCTTGAACTTCAAATTCAGTACAATGGCTTCTCTTCCACATAATACTATGTGGGTTTATATGAATCTGATACAGAATGAATTCAAATGTACTTTTAACAAAAATACAGAAAAAATTGCAAATCCTCATTTGAAATGTGCACATTTTTGTACCAATTTTTTGAGTAGCATAACTGCTAATTTGGGAACTCTCCACACATATCAGAAGGTCCCCATTTAGCCACCAGTTACTGAAACGTTAGTCAAAATAGGTATGAAATGAATGAAAATCGCTTGTCACAAGTAGGCTTCAAATGAAGTTACTGTGAAAAGCCCCTAGTCGCCACATTCCGGCGCCTGTTCGGGGAGGCGGGTACGGGTATTAGGTTAAACTCTCAAGAGTGTCAGCGGTGGGTTATTTTCACACACACACAAAAAAAAAAATCGATGCAGCATTTTGTACAGCTGACATCAGCTAACTGCAGAAGGAATGACAGACTCTGCCCCTCGGAAGCCCGTTTAGAAGCAAGCTGTACCTCCTTTGCAAAACCGACTGGCTTTCAAGAGCCGAGTCACAAATCCAACCAGCAGAATATCTGCACACGACAGGCAAGTAAGTGGGCTCCAGCAGCCAAGGGCCGCCGTTATAATAAATGCTGCAGTCGCCCCCAACATCATTGCATCCAACGTGGCTTAAATGTTGGCGTGGGTGGGGGAATTCACAGCTTACCTCTGGTTAACACACTGCAGCACAGCCAGAGGAAGTAGCAGTTTAAACGAAAAGGTTGCCCTGGTTCCGGGGGGGATTGCACTGTGAAATTAGATTAGGAATGACGTGCCACCTCAGCATTCCCAGGCAGTGGGACAGAAAAAAAAATCCAGAGATTTGTAAATGATTAATTTTAATTAATTTCAGCCGCGACAGAAAAATTGTAACAAAAAAAAAAAAGAACTGCGTCGCGCGATTGCTACTCACCAGGCAATTGGGAACGGAGGGAGGGGGGTTTGTAGGGCGATGCTGTTGCTCGAAATTTTCAACTCGCTCTCTCCGTCTAGCCGGCTGGAGAAGAGCTAATTATAGAGACCAAAAGGGGGCCGCAGAGATACCTGGGCGGGCGGACAGCCAGCCGGAGAGTGGTGCTTGCTTCCTTCCCTCTCTGAAAGACCGGATTGCGTTCTGCCCACAGCAAAGCTCATTCAATCGCCTGCAAGCGAACCATCTTTAAATAGCCACTGCCACAGCCAGCTGGAGGAGAGGAGGGGTTAACCAGTGCAAATCCCTCCCAAGGCAAGTACGAAGCAGAGAAACGGGTCCCCGGAGCCCGGAAAAGACCAGAACAAAGTTAGGGAAGCAATGCCCCTGACATGACAACATCTTTGGCGATCAACTCCCTCCCCACCTTAAGTGAGAGGGGTCAGAAACGCCTTTTCACCCCGGCTCCTCGAAGCTAATGTTTTCCCCCATCACGGCTGTTTCTGGCAGAAGTGCTGATTACATAGTTGAGTGTCAGCAGATCAAAGACAGGCAGGGACAGAGAGCAAGCCAACTGGTGTGTTTCCCAGTCCACTGGCACAAGTACCTTTTCTATATATCCTCCATCCACTGCTCTCCTCAATCTCCAACTGCACCATCTTACACATTCTGCACCCATGCCATCCCCAACTGCAATACTGAGCATTTTTTTTTTGCATCTATAATGCAACCACACTGCAACCAGAGGCCAGTATTCATAGTCTCAATGGCCTACTAGGAAATCAGGTGAGCTGCATAACTCTCTTCGCATCCAGGACCCAATTCCTATGAGTGCAGGTCAGAAACATGGAAAACATATAGCTGTTTATTTACCTCATCAACAAATTATCACCACTATGGCACCAATCACAATGTGAGGGTAACTATTGCTCATGGGGACTTCATTCAGCCTTTTCTTTCTGCGAAAACCGTCAATATTTTAAAACCCAGGGAAGGTGCAACATTACTACTTTTTATTTGCCTCAACAAATTACTATTGTCCTCCACTTAGCCCTTTACCTAGGTACGAACAATAATCAATATTTTTCATTGGTTATTTTAAAGCTGCAACATCCTTCAGTTGCTCTGTTGTGATATGTTAAGTTGCACAAAGATTTACAAAACAAAGAAAAGTACAGCCTAAAACAGGCCCTCCAAGCCTGCGAGGACCATGCTGCCCGTGTAACCTAAAACCTTCTACACTTCCAGGGTCCGTCACCCTCTATTCCCATCCTATTCATATATTTGTCATGACGCCCCTTAGATGTCAATATTGTACCTGCTCCCACCACCTCCTCCGGCAGCGAGTTCCAGGCACTCACCACCCTCTGTGTAAAAAAAACTTCCCTCGCACATCTCCTCTAAACTTTGCCCATGCACCTTAAACCTATGTTCCCTAGTAATTGACTGTTCCACCCTTGGAAAAAGCTTGTGACTATCCACCCTGTCCATGCCCCTCATAATTTTAATTTTGTAGACATCTATCAGGTCACCCCTCAACCTCTGTCGTTCCAGTGAGAACAAATGGAATTTATCCAGCCTCTCCTCATAGCTAATGCCCTCCATACCAGGCATCATCCTGGTAAACCTTTTCTGCATCCTCTCCAAAGCCTCCACATCCTTCTGATATAATGTGGAGATGCCGGCGTTGGACTGGGGTGAGCACAGTACGAAGTCTTATAACACCAGGTTAAAGTCCAACAGGTTTGTTTCGATCTCACTAGCTTTCGGAGCGCTGCTCCTTCCTCACCTGAGGAAGGAGCAGCGCTCCGAAAGCTAGTGACATCGATACAAACCTGTTGGACTTTAACCTGGTGTTGTAAGACTTCGTACTATCCTTCTGATAGTGTGGCGACCAGAATTGGACACGATCTTCCGGTGGGAGAAACGGGAATGAAGCGTCTGTTTTTAAGTTATTGTACCATCTTCACATCATTTTACATTCTTCATAGAAGCATGGGCACCAACTTTTATTCAAACACGGGTCATAAAGAATTTGCATGTTGTATTAAAACACGAGTTTTCTTCCAAATACATAAACATAACCTTTTTTGCTCCCTGAAGGTGGTGAACCTTGCTGGAACCCAGGATAGGAGTGGCCCTCTGACATTTCAAAGTGGTTATTCCTCAGGAATAAACCTCAACTATGAAGTGCGGGTACACACAGTGCTCTGGGACAGTAGCTCCAAAATAGATTTCTGATGAGAAGTGGGAACCCTGGTCATTAAAAAAAAAATTAGTAGCCAATTATTTTTTATTTTCCAATAAGGGGCAATTTAGCATGGCCAATCCACCTAACCAGCACATCTTTGGGCTGTGGGGGTGAAACCCAAACAGACACGGGGAGAATGTGCAAACTCCACACGAACAGTGACCCAGGGCCGGCTTCGAACCTGGGTCCTCAGCGCCGCAGTCCCAGTGCTAACCACTGCGCCACATGCCACCCTTACCCTGGTCATTTTATCCATTCGCTGAACAAGAACTCGGAGACCAGCTAACTCAGTAACAGGAATAGAACCTGTAACATTTCTGTCGGTATGCTTTAGATGCTCAGACTTAATCCATAATGACTTTTAAAAAGCGAGGTGGAATAAGGAACTTTAATTGTTGAAGCAGGTGTCTTTAGCTTCCACCCACACTGAAGCTCAACATAATTAAGAAGTTAAAGACAATTGACCTAAGGAATTCTACATGTTCTGTTTTCTGCCCACCATTCACACAAAGTTTTATTTTTTTGTTAATTTCCTTTCACAGTTGTACAAAGTGTCTGATTAATTTTCTTGTGAAAACATTCCAACTAATAGGTGGCTAGTTGCACAGAAATAAGAGTTTAATACTCCACATGTTGCAAATTGCCACCTGTTTTTGGTAGTGGGATGAATAGTCTCCGTATCCTGGACAATCGAGCCTTCACTGGCCCTTAAAAAGCTTTTTTTTTTTAAAAAAAGGATGCAGTCTACCTATTCCATGGCTGCCTCCAGTACATCCTAATCCTGATATAACCCTATTATTATACAAAATTACCCAATGGAAACCTATTGTCAATGTTAAGTCTTAAAAATTATGTAGACAAAATATACAACTGCACCAATATATAAATGTGTAAAGTTCTGCATTAAAAAAAAGTAATGACATCTTTACCTAGTTATTTGACAAAAAAGTAAGCATATGAAATATTTGCATGCAGTGGTGCAAAATCTTGCAGTGTTGTTACGCTGAAAACAACACGTTGCTGTTTGATTGTTCTGGTAAGGTAGCTTTAACTTTAGTACTGTAACGTTAGTGTGAAAAATATTTTATTTTGATGAAAAAATATTTCAGATCAGGGAATATGGGCAGTTGATAAAAGCCCAAAATAAATCACTGATGTTTTCTGGGAACTTCAGAACCATCAAACTCCCAACATATCTGGCCCTGGGAACTAGACTTTTACTTATCAATGTTGATGTCTCATTAAAATTGTTCTCTGCAAAACACAGGAGCCCATGCTTATCACTGTTGCTGAGCTTGGTAATGCAAAATTGTAAAATCAGAAATTTCGTGCTCAAGGAGAATCTATCAAAATGCAAATCAGAAAGACATCTATAGTTTAGAATGCTAGAAAAAAAATTATAAAAACTACACCAGCTTTTTTGACACACAGAAATAAACTTCCTAGAAGTTAAGACTATGAGAATAACAAGGTGGCATAGCGGTAATGTCACTGGACTAGTAACCAGTGCTCGAGGGACATGCATTAAAATCCCACCACAACAGCTGCTGGAATTCAAATTCAATTGAATAATAAATCTGAAATTGAAAGCGATTCCCTAAAATCTCAAACACTGAATCACTAATGCCCCTTTAGTGAACAAAATTGTCCTTCCTTACCTGGTCTGGCCTACACGTGACTCCAGATCCACAGCAATGTGGTTGATTCTTAAATATCCTCTGAAGTAGCCACGTGAACCAGAGTTTAAAGCTGCTGGCCTTACCAGCAACACCCATATCGCATAAAATAATAAACTTTGGAAATTGTGAAATAATAGCGAGTAAAGTGTTGAAAATGTATGTGTGGGGCGGGGAGGAGAAAAAGAAAGGAAACTGCATTTTACCTGCGGAAGACAGACAGAACTTGGGATAGGCGTTTTTACCTCATTTGTTCAACATCCAAATTCTAATCAGGGAGACACATCTTCCAAACCCCCAACATTCAAGAAGCTCAACACCATCCAGGACAAAACAGCCTGCTTGATTGCTCCTCTTTCCACAAACACTCAAACCCTCCACCACCGACAAACAGTGGCAGCCATATGTACCATCTACAAGATGCACTGCAGGAACTCACCAAGGTTCCTTAGGCAGCACCTTCCAAACCCACGACCACTACCATCTAGAAGGACACAGGCAGCAGATACCTGGGAACCCCACCACCTGGAGGTTCCCCCCCCCAAGTCACTCGCCATCCTGACTTGGAAATATATCGGCCGTTCCTTCACTGTCGCTGGGGCAAAATCCTGGAACTCCCTCCCTAACAGCACTGTGGATGTACCTACATCTGACTGACTGCAGCGGTTCAAGAAGGCAACTCACCACCACCTTCTGAAGGGCAAATAGGGATGGGCAATAAATGCTGGCTTAACTAGCGACACCCACATCCCGTAAATTAATTTTTAAAAATGCATGTCACTCCTGCAGTTTGGAAGCCTGTCTGTACAGTTTTGGGGGAACTTTGCCCATTTCACCCATCCTAGTGCTGGCTAAGAGGCCTTCTGGAGCCCCACTAGAGGGTGAGGAGGACAAAGTAGAGATTGTTTACCGTCTGAATTCCCTCTTCCTAAATATCGCTCTCCTCTTTCAAAACACTTATCCCTCAGTCAACATCACAAAATATGATTAGCTGGCTGCTGAAATGAAAAAAATGAAATGAAAATCAATTGTCACAAGCAGGCTTCAAATGAAGTTACTGTGAAAAGCCCCTAGTCGTCACATTCCGGCGCCTGTTCAGGGAAGCTGGTGCGGGAATTGAACCCGCGCTGCTGGCCTGCCATGGTCTGCTTTAAAAGCCAGCTATTTAGCCCTATGCTAAACCAGCCCCTAGTAACAGGCTGCTGTTACATTGCTGTTTGTGGGAGTTTGCACCCAAGTTTCCTCCAACCGTCGTTGGCTGTAGAGACTTTGGGACATCCGGTGGTTGTGAAAGGTGCTCTTGTAAATACAATATTTTTAGTGCACTAAATGCAAGTCTAAATCATGCTCATGTCCTGGGCGGGGGCTTTTACCTTTATTATTGTCAGAGGCAAGAATTCAACCAGCAAGTCAAGCTGACATTTTAGATGAATCATCTATGATATGGGACTGGTCTGCCTATAATGGCTGTCTTTTTTATACACAAGAATGATTCTTTCCTACTTCTATTGCTGCCCAGATGACACCAATAGACCACAGGGAGAAAATGGGAAAAATAAATAATTATGTGCTACATAAAAATAATGATAGTCTGTGCTTAATCTTGCCATTGAGTCATGCACAAGGAAGCATCAGGAATGACCGAGTGGTTGTTGTTCAAGTTTACAATATGACAGCGATACAGTGTGCAGCAAAATGAAAATATCACTAATTGCACCAAACTGTGGTCAATTGAATTTAACAAGAAAAAACAAAAAAGTGAATTTGACTAAACATCCGACAATCAAAAGAGAATAAAAATCACATATTTCTCAAAAAAGATCATGTAGAGCAGTGAGTGCCTTGGAGTGAGAAGCTCCACTTTCCAGTTGCAATTAAGGACATGACCAAGGAAGGTGTATTCATAAAATGGTCAAGCAAGTTCAGTGTCAACTTGTAAGTCCTTCCAACATACGCCAACGGCAGACGGCAAGAGCAGGAAATATTCTAGGTCAGCCATGTGACGGAAAGAAATTTGAACCTCTACCATCACTACCCGAGCTCCAGGCTACAACATGCCTGAAACTCCTTGAGGACCACATGGCTGAGTTGGCTGGACAGCCGATGTGACTCAGGTTGGTGCCAACAGCATGGGGTTCGATCTCCGTTCTGGCTGGGATCATCATAGAATTTACAGTGCAGAAGGAGGCCATTCGGCCCATCGAGTCTGCACCGGCTCTTGGAAAGAGAACCCCACCCAAGGTCAACACCTCCACCCTATCCCCATAACCCCACCCAACAATAAGGGCAATTTATCATTGCCAATCCACCTAACCTGCACATCTTTGGATTGTGGGAGGAAACTGGAGCACCCGGAGGAAACCCACGCACACACGGGGAGGATGTGCAGACTCCGCACAGACAGTGACCCAAGCCGGAATCGAACCTGGGACCCTGGAGCTGTGAAGCAATTGTGCTATCCACAATGCTACCGTGCTGCCCAAATTCTATTGACTATTAGTCTCCAAGGAGACCTGTCTTCTTGCTCGACCTGTGGTAGAGGTCGCGGCACCGTGGGTTGGACCTGATATTAGGAAGAGAACTCAAGTAGAAGATGTCCCCCAGATGTCAGGATGTTGTTTCAGAAACATTGTAAAGTGATGGAACACATCCAAAAACTTTTATTGTAGTTTTTTTTAAAATCCATATTTCATGGGATGTGGGTTTCACTGGCTAGGCCAGCATTTGTTGCCCATCCCTAATTATCCTTGAGAAGGTGACCATGAGCTGCCTTCTTGAACTGCTGCAGTCAATGTGGTGTAGGTACGCCTACTGTGCTGTTAGGAAGGGAGTTCCAGGATTTCGACCCAACGAGAGTGAAGGAACGACGATATATTTCAAAGTCAGGATGGCGAGTGACTTGGAGAGGAACCTCCAGGTGGTGGTGTTCCCATGTATCTGCTGCCCTTATCCTTTTAGATGGTATAGTGTGTTTGGAAGGTGCTGCCTAAGGAGCCTTGGTGAGTTCCTCACAGGTGAGTTTACCTCATCAATAACATTCTCCAAGAAGAACCCACACTAGGATATAGTGTAGCCTTTACCTGATCAACTACAGTTCACATAAGGGCAGCACGGTAGCATTGTGGATAGCACAATTGCTTCACAGCTCCAGGGTCCCAGGTTCGATTCCGGATTGGGTCACTGCCTGTGCGGAGTCTGCACATCCTCCCCGTGTGCGTGTGGGTTTCCTCTGGGTGCTCCGGTTTCCTCCCACAGTCCAAAAATGTGCAGGTTAGGTGGATTGGCCATGATAAATTGCCCTTAGTGTCCAAAATTGCCCTTAATGTTGGGTAGGGTTACTGGGTTATGGGGATAGGGTGGAGGTGTTGACCTTGGGTGGGGTGCTCTTTCCAAGAGCCGGTGCAGACTCGATGGGCCGAATGGCCTCCTTCTGCACTGTAAATTCTATGACATAAAAGTTTAGTCACCAATCAATCAAGCACAATATTTCCACATTAGTCTCTGCTAACTGAGGTACTGATGGTGCAATGCTGTTCTACAGTTGTTATGATCCCATACAGACCAAAAGGTATCTGAATTTCTAATGACTGACTGGAAGGATCATCTGGCAGGATTTCAAGTTTTTCTAATAATAATAATAATAATCTTTATTAGTGCCACAAATAGGCTTACATAATAATAATAGCTTATTGTCACAAGTAGGCTTCAATGAAGTTACTGTGAAAAGCACCTAGTCGCCACATTCCGGCGCCTGTTCAGGGAGGCCGGTACGGGAATTGAACCTGCGCTGCTGGCATTGTTCTGCATTGCAAGCCAGCTATTTAGCCCACTGTGCTAAACCAGCCCCTATTAACACTGCAATGAAGTTACTGTGAAAATAACAAACAATAAAGAAAAGCAACATTGGCTAAACACTGGGAAATCTATCCACCAAGCTACAGAAAGGTTTCCTTATTTTACTCTGTCCCTTAAGTGATATTCTCCAGGAACCAATCCAAAGCTATGCTTCACTCCCAATAGCTTGGTTGGACAACCTATGATCTCCAAAATGATTTTCATAGTGAGTTACCCCCGTAAATTCCACTCTCTCGTCAAAGCTTGGAAAATCTTTCATTTCAATCCTTAAGAACTTGGTTCCATCCAAACACATGCTCCCACCCACGTTTTGCATGGTGAAGAAGAGAGACTGGCTGCACCTCTGTGCTCTCTCTCTCTCAAATCCATGCAAACTGACCTGTGAAGTTCAGGGATATCTAAAGAAACCTGTAAGCCAAGGGTAAATTGTAGACACTTCCCCTTGTAAAGTGCATCTTCATAGCAACCTGAATCACCTGGATCTTGTATCCAAGTAGAAATGCTCATCAGCTATACTCTATACACCTCTTCACTCCCCCCCACCCCCCCCCCCCCCCCAAACCGCCCAGACTCCATTCTATTTTGTAATTAAAATAGACTGTTTAAAGTATCACCATTTATACAACTTTAAAACTTTCCAAGAAACTTGGAGATGAATAGTCTATCCACTGTCAGCACAGCTGCTCTGGTAATTGTTTGCAGGCTTGGCCATCTCACACCTTCTTTCTCATAAGACAATCAAACTTTTACTTTTAACAACCAAGTCATCCAACCTTTTTTCAGTAGAATAATAGTTCGCACTATGGATTCACAACGCCAGGGTCCCAGGTTCAATTCCCGGCTTGGGTCACTGTCTGTGCAGAGTCTGCACATTCTCCCCGTGTCTGCGTGGGTTTCCTCCGGGTGCACCGGTTTCCTCCCACAAGTCCCGAAAGACGTGCCATTAGGTAATTTGGACATTCTGAATTTTCCTTCGGTGTACCACTCGGAATGTGACGACTAGGGGCTTTTCACAGTAACTTCATTGCAGTGTTAATGTAAGTCTACTTGTGACAATAAAAATTATCAATTCGGAACAGGTCGAATGACTGCCTTCGTTCCTCCATTTTACCCTAAATTAAAAGAGTCAGTCCCAAAACATAACAATCTTATGAACTTCATATTTGTAACAAGTTAAGTATGGAAACCAGTTAATCGTTTTTTTAATATAAATTTAGAGTATCCAATTCATTTTTCCAATTAAGGGGCAATTTAGCGTGGCCAAATCACCTACCCTGCACATCTTTGGGTTGTGGGGGTGAAACCTACGCAAACACAGGGAGAATGTGCAAACTCCACACGGAGAGTGACCTAGAGCCGGGATCGGACCTGGGACCTCGGCGCCGTGAGGCAGCAGTGCTGCCCCGGAAACCAGTTAATCTTGTGTGGTATTGTTCACAGAATTATTTAAAATTAAATTCCTGAACTTAGCCAATTCTCTGAATGTTTTTTAAAATTATATTTATCTGATCAGGCTACTTTTAACCTGCGTGATACACAATACATTCCAAGTACTAAAACCTAAATCAACTAGTTTGTGTAACTAACTGTAGAAGTTACATTGCAAACACCCATCCCCAACATCTCCGTTAGCAGAGATTAATGTGAAATTATGATTGATTGATTGCACATGCATCCATCACGGTGACCAGACAAATGGCAAGTGACCTGTTGCCAGTTCTCTACCAATGCTGTTATCGAATGCAAAACATAGGAGCAGTAATATGGAGTGCCATGACATTGGCTCATGTCCACAATCTTACACCTGCTAAGATTGGCCATTCCACAAGCCTTCTGTTGTTCCTGGCGCGCAGATTTCAAACCATCAAGATGAATATTCTGCCGAGGTTTCTATTTTTGTTCCCATGCCGTTCTACGTTTCTCGCAAAATCGTTCTTTGCTAGGGTGAACAAGTTAGTGAATTCCTTTATATGGGCAGGTACTACTTGTACCAAAAGATAAAATGTTTAGCAGTGATGATACTGATTTCCTTTGAGTATTTGGCACGACTTTCAGAAGTTAGAACAGGAGGTCCTTGGGTGTGTCACAATTTCCAAAGATCGTGACAGTTTTTGCGAGGAGTGCAATAGATTGAAAACCACTCCTCTTAACGAAAAGAAAGCAAACATTTTGTGGAGTTGCTCATGCAAGGAATTGAAAACTTTTTGGCGTCAACCTGAGATTATTAACGGTGTAACGCACTGATTTTCAATTGGCCATAAATGATTATTTTAAAAAATATTTTATTAAAGATTTCATATCAAACAAACACTACCTAAACTAAAAAATAATTACGAAAATTATTCAAACATGGTATGATTGTCGCGTTAACAACACAAGATATGACTTCCGCTTGTGACCATGGAGTGATTGGTCACATAAAGGGCTGTTCCTGTTCAAAGTCACAGAAAAGAGCTGTTTTTACCCAGATCCGCGTGGAATTTTGATGAAAAGGCGTAGGTGAATGTTAGAGTAGTCCCTGGAATGGTATGTCTTCTGATCACCGGACCCAGCAGAAAACATTGAGAGGTTTGGCTGAAAAGTTGAAACAGTCTTGTGCTGAATTCAGACAGTCTCTTCCAGCATGCAGGCGGGGGAGGGCAAGCTGTAAGGCCCCAGATACAGGAACTGATGACTTTTATCAAGGAGGAATTCCATAAACAGAGGAAAGAAATGCATGAGGATCATGCAAAGGCCATTGCAGAAGCTGTGGCACCCCGAAGAGTACTTTGGAGCGGATGGAGAGGTGTTTGGAGGTGCAAGGGTTACAGATTCTGGAGACTGAAGGAGTGATCTCGGACCATGGCGATCGTGTGGTGGCTCTGGAGATGGAGGTGGGGCTCCTAGGAGACCTTTGTAAATCGCCGAGGGCAAAGGTTTAGGAGCAGGAGAATACCTCGAGAAGACAGAACCTGCGAATAATGGGCCTGCCTGAAGTAGTGGAAGGTGTGAGTGCCACGTGGTATGTCTCGAGGATGCTGGCGAGACTGGTGGCAGAAGGGGTGCTAGATAAGGCACCTGAAGTGGACCGAGCGCATAGTTCTCTGAGGCAAAAGCCTAGAGCTGGGGAGCTGCTGCGGGCGGTGACCGTGAGACTCCATAAATTTGTGGAGAAAGGGCAGCACGGTAGCACAAGTGGATAGCACAAGTGGATAGCACTGTGGCTTCACAGCGCCAGGGTCTCAAGTTCAATTCCCCGCTGGGTCACTGTCTGTGCGGAGTCTGCACGTTCTCCCTGTGTATGCGTGGGTTTCCTCCGGGTGCTCCGGTTTCCTCCCACAGTCCAAAGACATGCAGGTTAGGTGGATTGGCCATGCTAAATTGCCCTGAGTGACCAAAAGGATTAGGAGGGGTTATTGGGTTACGGGGATAGAGTGAAAGTGAGCTTAAGTGGGTCAGTGCAGACTCGATGGGCCGAATGGTCTCCTTCTGCACTGTATGTTCTATGTTTCTACGGTGGGCCAGGGACAAGCGTAGCTGTGACTGGGAGGGTAATAACGTCGGGATTTATCAGGACATCGGAGCAGAGTTGGCAAAACGGGGGGCAGGTTTCAACAAGGCCAAGGCGGTGATGTGCCAGCAGCAGATTGGGGTGCTCTACCCGGCGAAATTATGGGTGACGTTCGGAGGCCGGGAGTATTATTTCGACACCCCAGAAGCGGCCGAAGACTGGGGGAGAACGGAGTGGACAATGCTTGGGAACCGGGTTGCTGGCACTATGTAATGGGCGGGAGCATGTTTGAAGTGGGTGTAGGGGTTGGGGGATTTTCGCCTTTTTTTGTGTGGGGGGGGGGGGGGGGGAGAGATTTCTATTCAATGTTGAGATTGGAAGGAGTTGTAGGGGTGAAAAGTTTATGTGGGGATGGATGTTTTATGGAATTGTTTGTGTTTAACATCTGTTTGTTTGCTTTTGGAGATGCCTACCTGGAGTTCAGAAGTCCTTGTTTGGGTGGGGGAGGGTAAGGCCAGCAGGAGGACGTCTTCTTTGAGCTGAGGACTTTGGGGGGGGGGGGGGGGGGGGGGGGGGGAGCGCGAGGAGGAGGGCATTAGGATGTGCCTTTGGGCAGGGGCTGCCGCGCTAGCAGGTTATGCTGGTGAACGGAAGTGAGGTGGTGGGGGAGAAGGCCAAGAGGGGTGGCCGGGGGGAGGGGGGAAAGCAGAAGGGGGGGGTGGTTTCTGTGACGCGGCAGGGGGTGAGAGATGACATGGTCAAGGGCGAAGAAAGGAGCCATCTGGGATGGGCTAGGTAGAGAGTGGAATTAAAGGGGCAGGAGTTAAGTGGGGAAGATGACGGACGGTATAGGGGATTGGAGGCGCAAGCCTCCGGTAAGGTTGGTAACGTGGAATGTCCGGGGACTGAATGGGCCGGTTAAAAGGTCACGGGTGTTCGCGCACCTCAGGAGTTTGAAAGCGGGGGTTGTCTTTTTGCTGGAGACACACCTCCGTGTGAAGGACCAGGTTAGGTTAAAGAAGGGGTGGGTCGGGCAGGTTTTTCACTTGTGGTTTGATTTGAAATTGAGGGGTGTGGCAATTTTAATGAGCAAAAAAATGGGATTCGTGAGTGCGAAGGAGGTGAGGGATCCAGGTGGGAGATATGTGATTGTGAGTGGGGTATTGGAAGGGGCACCGGTAGTGTTGGTAAATGCGCATGCCCCAAATTGGGAAGATGTGGGTTTTATGAGGGGGTTGATGGCAGCAATCCTGGATTTGGCCACGAACCAGTTGATCATCGGAGGAGATTTTAACTGTGTCCTGGAGCTAAGGGTGGATAGATCGAGCCCTAGGTCGCTGGGTAGGGTACGAATGGCAAGGGAGCTGGGGGGGGGGGGGGGGGGGTTTATGGAGAGGATGGGTATGGTGGATCCATGGCACTTTCAGAACCCAGGGGGAAGGGAGTATTCCTTCTTTTCACACGTACATAAGGTGTATTCGAGGATTGATTACTTTGTAGTGAGTTGGGAGATTTTGGTTGGGGTGGAGGGGGCAGAGTATGCGGGGATAGTTATCTCGGACCATGCACCCCACTGGCTGGATATTTGGTTCAGTACGGGACGAGAGCAGAGGCTGGGGTGGAGGTTTGACTCGAGGTTGTTGGCTGATGGAAGTTTTTGTGATGAGGTGCGGTTGGCGATTAGGGACTATGTGGAGTTCAATCAGAATGGGGAGGTGTCGGCGGCCATTTATTGGGTAGCACTGAAAGCAGTGGTCCAGGGAGAAATTCTCTCATTTACGGTTCGTGCGAATAAGGAAAGGAGGGCGGAACATGACCGTCTAGTGAGCGAGATAGTGGAGGTGGACAAGGAATATTCGAGGGTGCCCACCGTGGAGGGATTGGCGACGAGGAAAAAGTTGCAGGGGCAATTTGCCAGCCTGACAACAGGGAGGGCGATAGGGCAACTGCTTCGGGCAAGAGGGGTGCAATACGAGTATGGGGAGAAGGCGAGCTGCATGCTGGCGAACCAGCTGCGGAGGCAGGCTGCGTCCAGGGAAATATTGAAGATCCGGACTGGGGCAGGGGATGTGGTGTCAGAGCCAGGGAAGATAAATGAGGCATTTAGAGAGTATTACCAGGGACTTTATGAGGCAGACCCAGGAGGAGAGGAGGGGGACATAGGGTGGTTTCTGGATGAGCTGGAATATCCCCAGGTGGAGGAAGCAAAGAGGCAGGTGTTGGAGGAGCCCCTGGGGCTGAGGGAGGTGCTGGATAGTATCAGGGGTATGAAGTCGGGGAAGGCCCCTGGGCCGGATGGGTACTCGGCAGAATTTTATAAGGAATTTGCGGCGGACCTGGCGCCACATCTGTTGGGGGCGTTTAATGAAGCGCTGGAGAAGGGGGAGTTGCCGGAGACGATGAAGCAGGCAGTAATCACACTAATCCCCCAAAAAGGGAAAGATCCGGTGGAATGTGGGTCGTATAGACCCAAATCACTATTGAACACGGATGTGAAAGTATTGGCTAAGTTGTTAGCAGGGAGGATGGAGGATTGTGTCCTGGGGGTGGTTGCAGAAGATCAAACAGGCTTCGTGAAGGGCAGGCAGCTCGCGAGTAATATAAGACGGCTGTTGAATGTGGTGATGAATCCGTCGAGAGCTCTGGTACAGGAGTGGTGTCCATGGACGCGGAGAAAGCATTTGATTGGGTGGAGTGGCGGTACTTGTTCTAAGTTTTGGGAAGGTTTGGGTTTGGGCCGCGATTTGTGGCATGGGTGCGGTTGCTGTATGTGGCACCAAGAGCGAGGACGAATGATATGAGCTCACGAAGCTTTGACTTACACAGGGGTACGAGGCAGGGGTGCCCGCTGTCGCCACTGCTGTTTGCGCTGGCCATAGAGCCATTGGCGATGGCTCTCAGGGGGTCAGCAGGGTGGCAGGGGATAATGAGGGGACAGAGGGAGCATCGGGTGTCGCTCTATGCCGATGACCTCTTGCTGTATGTTTTGGAACCGTTGGAGAATATGGGAAGGATTATGGGCCTGTTGGGAGGTTTGGAGGGTTCTCGGGATACAAGCTGAATGTAGGGAAAAGCGAGGTATTCCCGGTGAATGAGCTGGCACAGCGGGCTAATTTAGGGGGGGAATCCATTTACGGTAGCGAGGGATAGGTTTAGGTACTTGGGGATTCAGGTAGCGAGGGAATGGACGGGGCTCCATAAGTGAAACTTAACGAAGCTGGTGGAGGAGGCCAGGGAGGATCTTAAGAGGTGGGATACACTGCACATAACGTTGGCGGGGAGGGTCCAAGTGGTGAAAATGAATATTCTGCCGAGGTTCTTGTTTATCTTTCAGGCTCTCCCGATCTTTATATCAAAGGCCTTTCTTCAGAAAGTGGAAACAATCATCATTGACTTTGTATGGGCGGGGAAGGTGCCGAGGGTGGGGAGGACCCTGCTACAGAGGCAGAAGGGGGGGTTGGCGTTGCCAAACTTGCTTCATTATTATTGGGCGGCAAATGTGGACAAGGTGCGGCGGTGGTGGGAAGAAGGGGTAGAGTGGGTTAGGATGGAGGAGGAATCTTGTAAGGGGTCTAGTTTGAGGGCTGTGGTGACGGCAGCATTGCCAATGGCTCCGAGTAGGTATTCAGGGAGCCCAGTGGTGCAGTCCACGGTGAAGATATGGAATCAGCCGAGGAGGCATTTTAGGGTGGAAGGGATGTCGGTGCTAACGCCGCTGTGCGAGAATCATGGGTTTGATCCGGGGGGGGGTGGGTAGTGTATACAGGAGGTGGAGGGAAGTGGGGCTGGTCAAGGTGAGGGATTTGTATTTGGAGGAAGTGTTCGCCAGTCTGGAGGAGCTAAGGGAGAGGGTAGAGCTGCCGAAGTGTAGCGAGTTCAGGTATCTACAGGTTAGGGACTTTGCACGAAAGGTCTGGAAGGGGTCCCCTAGATTGCCGGGATAAACCCTGCTGGAGTGACTGCTGCTTCCGGATGTGGAAGGGGAGGGAAGAATTGGGGATATATATAAGTGGCTGGGGGAGCAGGGAAGCGAGCGGGTGGTGAAGATCAAGGAGAAATGGGAAGCAGAGTTGGGAATGGAGGTCAATTGGGGAGTATGGAGTGAGGCACTGCGAAGGGTAAACGGGACCTCCTCTTGTGCAAGAGTGAGCCTGATACAGTTTAAGGTGGTGCACAGGGTGCATATGACTCGGGTGAGAATGAATGGGCTCTTTCAGGGGGTAGCAGATGAGTGTGAGAGGTGTGGGCGGGGGCCAGCAAATCATGCGCACATGTTTTGGGGTTGTGAAAAATTGGGAAGATTCTGGGCAGGAGTGTTCACGGTCTTAGCCAGGACAGTGGAGGAGGGAGTGGACCCGGACCCTTTGGTGATGATATTTGGGGTTTCAGAGAAGCCGGAGCTCATGGAGAAGAGGAAGGCCGATGTCATGGCCTTCGCCTCTCTGATTGCACGGCGACGGATTTTGCTGTAGTGGCGGTCGGCATCGCCCCCCCGGGGGTAGCAGCATGGTTGGGTGACCTGTGTGACTTCCTGCAGTTAGAGAAGATAAAGTATGAGTCGAGGGGCTCAGCAGGGGAGTTTGAGAAAAGGTGGGGGATGTTTGTGACCGTGTTTGAGGAGCTGTTCGTCACGGGGGGGGGGGGGGGGGGGGGGGGGGGGTGAAAAAGGAGAAAAATCTGTACAAACTGTATAGTTGATTGTTGGGAAGAATGTGTCCCGGGGTGTTTATTTGCTGTAACGACTTTGATACAAGTTTGAATGAAATGCGTTAAAAATAAACCAACACAAGATATCCGAGATACAGAAAAACACAACAATGGCTGCAACCAAACCCTCCCTCTCCGCCCCCCCCAGTTGATGGTAATTAAGTCTTTGAAGTGTGAGATAAAAGGCTGCCACCTCAGGTAGAATCCCTCTACTGATCCCCTGACGGTGTACTTGACCTTTTCCAGGTACAAAATATCCAGAAGATCATCCAAGCAGGCCGAGGCACTCGGCGGAGCGGACGCTCTCCATCCCAGCAGAACTTGGGCCATCAGCGAGGGAAAGACGAGCGCATCTGCCTTCACCCCCATCCGTAGTGCCGGCGAGTCGAACACCCCGAAAATGGCCACCAGCGAACAAGTCTGCAGATCAATGTTAAGAACCGCTGACATGGTGTTAAAGAAGGAGACCCAAAAGCTCCCAACTTCAGACAAGACCAGAACACGTGGCTATGGTTGGTGGGCCCACGAGAACACCGCTCACACTTGTCCTCCACTCCATCAAAGAACCTACTCATCCTTCTTTTGGTTCGATGAGTTCGATGAACCACCTTGAGTTGGATGAGGCTGAGCCGTGCCGAGGATGAGGTGGGATTTACCCTACGAAGGACCTCACTCCACACATCCTCATGAAAGATGGGTCACAACTGCTCCTCCCATTTCGCGTTCACCCGATCAAGCGACGTAGATTCCAATGAGATGGTCCACTGATAGATATTTGAGAATCCCCCCCCAGTCTTTGCCAACCGTAAGATCTCATCCAACAGGGAAAGGCTGCGCCGCCGAGGGGAATGCGGGGCAAACTCCACAAACTAAGTTGCGCAATTGGAACAGTTGTGTCCCTGCTAGTTGGGATTTCGCCAAGAACTCCACCCAACTGGCAAACCAGCCATCTATGAACAGATTGGTAAAGAACTCTAACCCCTTCCCTGCCCAATCCTTAAAATCCAAATCCAAATCCAATGGCGCAAACAAATGGTTACCATTTACAGGAGTCAGTAATGACATGGCACTCAGTTTGTAATCTTGTCTGAGCTGCCTCCATATCTTCAAAGTGGAGACCACCACTAGGTTTAAGGTATATTTCGCTGGACAGAGTGGGAGTTGTGCCTTTACTAAGGCCTAGAGGCTCGACCTATTAGACGAGCTTGCCTCCATCTTCTCCCATATGGTATCTGATTCTCTCTATCACCCCAACACCGTCTCCATGTTGGCCACCCAGTAACACATCAAGAAACTGGGTAGTGTCAAGCCCCCTCCCCCCACCCCCACAACTGTCGACCCCTCTGGAGGTACACCCTGCAAATTCTTGGCTTCTTATGGCATCACTCATGGTGAATCACTGTTTAATAGGACAAGAGTGATGTGGTAGAATGGAACCCATGAATACATAATACAACGGATGGCAAGTTATAAACGCTGAATGGCACCATTACTAATATTCATTGGTAGAGTTGTTAGTGCTGAGGGCATGCACAGAAAATAAATAGGAGTGGGCTAAGTTAGGAATAAGAATAGGGTAGGAAGTAAAAAGGATGAATGACAAAGCTATTGTTGGAAAAAATAAATATGTTTGGAAGAGGTGCAGTTGGAAATAAAAATATTAGTTGGTTTGAAATAATGTGGGTAATACAAAAACATAATAATTAGCTAGTGAAAGAATTGACTATATCATGGGCAATGTAAGGGGAATACAGGTAAATAAAGTCAGTCTTGTAAACCTCTTATGCAAGAATAGAACTCTTTCCACTGCAGTTATCTGTATCCCATTACCAGTAATGTGCAACTGATGTTTAATCTATTCTTAAGTAAAGATTTTGGCTTTTATGGCCAGACACTTGAAATAGTTTTATCTGGTTACTAAGCAGCAGCCGGTCAGGACAGCATCATGGAATCATACCACACTTTGAGCAGCTTTCATCCTATCTAGTCAGTTTTTAAGTGATTGAATCAGTAGAAGATAAAAAGAAACTTTTCCAGTGGACCTTTCATACAAAGAAACAATCTTCAGATTACAGATATTCAACTTGTAGACAAACAATTTTCAGCACATGCTTCAGTGGTACACTGTCCTGTAGAATATTCATGCACGGGATCCATCTGCTCTGTTCCCGAATGGCAAAGCTTACAAAATGGCCAATTTGTAGAGTTCTGAGCTACAAAACAAAGTTGGGAAGCCAAACAAAGTTTGTGCCGCTCTCAGCAAAAATGAAGTGTACACTCAAACTGGGTTGAAAAGTCAAATGTTTGTTCCATGTGCCCAAGGTGGGAAATGTCAAAATTGGAGAATGGAACACCTTAATCAATTTTCTACTTCAAGCACGGCCAGCTCCAGATCAAACCTTCCTATTCTGCCCCGATATAATGACTAAACGCAAAGTTGAGAGAACCATACCCCTCAACCACCTTCCCAACAATTCTCTGGTGATATTTCTATTTCCCAAAACAGTCATCCTTGTGGCCGAGGTGACACTGCCAATTTAATGCTAATTAGGTGCTGTTTTGTTCTGCCAGCAACAAATTAAGACATCCCAAATTTGATTCAATAGGACCTTTACTTGCCTCCACTTAAGCAGTAGAGAAGACATCGTCATTCCATCAATTTGCATTGGACTTCAACCCAAATCTAAATGGAAAACGTGGTGCTACACCAACTTAAGATTTGTAATCACAGACAATTTAAAACTGTAAAACGTCAGGATTCCAAAAATTGGATTGAGGAAGTCACAATACAATCTTAAATTCGCCAAATAAACTGGAACAATTAGGAGTTATGGAATTTAGTCTTGTGAAGTGTGTCCATTGCTGCATGTGACCTGTTTGCTCAATGCCAACAGCAAATACAGATAGTTGCAGACTTTCTGCAGTACACTGAAGAGATGGAGAGAAAGAAAAAGTGGGTATAATTGTAGTTTTAACCAGATTATTGATTAATGTGATGGCAGCTGAGTGCTGCATGTGTACAACTGAAGTGGCGGAGCCAGATGTGGTAACAAATACAGTTTAGTATTTAAAAGATTGGTGATTGGTACAGCAAAGGCGCTTTTGCTTCAAGCTTAGGAAAAAAAAGGAGTATTGAAATAACCATTTAAGCAGTCTAAGCTAATCTAACATCTTCAGAACTCAGCGTTTGCTTCGTAAAACATTAATGATATTATCCAGTTCTCTGTACTTGCATTTTTGAAAAGAAAGGGGGTGCATCTAGTGGCTACACTTCTTTAGTGGCAAAGGTTCCTCTGTGTGGCTCGAGGAGAAGCATCAATCACTACCTGTATTGCAACTCCAGCAAATGCCAACTAGCTCAACAAACACAGAAGCAATGACACTGACAATGATGCTGTTGCAGCTCCAACTGCTGCTACATTGGCCACTGCTATGCCCAACACTAACTTTCAAGCAAGGGTGAAGCAATGTTTTTCGGCAAGCGGTGAACAAACAAATCTTATCTATCAGCAGATCAGACAGCATCTGCGGAAAGAGGAAGGTAGAGTTAATGTTGATGATTGACAATCTTTTTGTCAAACATGGTGATATGCAATGATTATCTAATTAGCTTCTGTTCATAATATCACCTTCTGAAGCCAATGATATATTTTTAGTTGCTGGAAACATTTTTATAAAAATTATCTTCTCGCTTTGGTAATGCAACCCTAGATCCAGCATTTTTTTAAAAAAATTTTATTCATAGTTCTGCAAAATGAGCAGCTAAAATTAAAGAATTTACAGTGCAGAAGGAGGCCATTCGGCCCATCGAGTCTACACCAGCCCCTGAAAGAGCACCCTACCTAAGCTCACACCTCCACACTATCTTTGTGACCCAGCAACCCTACCTAACCTTTGGACACTACGGGGCAATCCACCTAACCCACACATCTTTGGACTGTGGGATGAAACCGGAGCACCCGGAGGAAACCTACACAGACACGGGGAGAACAAGCAGACCCCTCACAGACAGTGACCCAAGCCGGGAATCAAACCCAGGTCCCTGGCGCTGTGAAGCAACAGTGCTAACCATTGTGCTACCGGGATGCATTAAAATAAAAGTATGTTGATTTTCGAAATGTAAGATTTGTTTAATAATTACCAATGCAATGGATTAGGTATCTTTTCCGACAGGTTATGGTATACTGGTTGCACTTTGTTTACTGGGGAAATGTTAGAAGAAAAATAAAAGGATGGAATGATGCACTGTCAATCTCAATCTTAGACTAGTTATTTGCAAAAGGTACTCAGTGTAAGTGATGCCAGCAGAAGTTGGAGCCAAGCTAAAATGAAGTTGACAAGAGGCATTGTACCATTATTACATTTAGAAAATATATCATATTGCAAATGCAAATAAATCTTTTGATCAGACATAACTTGCATTTGTATAGCCGAGATAGGACTTCCGAAAACAAGCGAGTGAAATACTCTTGAAGTATATTCACTGTTGTAACGTCAAGAAACGCGACAATCAATCCTTAAGCAGCAAGCTCCCACAAATAGCATTAAGGTGCAATGGTGATCTGTTCAAGAGCAGCTCATCTATACATTTCTCCTTACCCAATGTGTAAATACTAATTGTTAATATAAGATGGAGCAATAATATAGCAGCTTGTCTTTTACCTCCAGCAAGTTTATTGTGCATCCAACTCGGAAGAGAAACAAACTCCATCCATATAAAATCCCCATCATAACTGTACCAGCTATGTCCATTTATACTCTTTTGGAGGTCGAGCCAATTGCCATCACTTGTCTCTAACAAAGCAATTAGCCCAATAATGCAATTTGCCAAAGTATGCCCTTGCTGATACACTGACGGATTCCCCTCTCTTTTATAGTGAAGCTTCAGAAAATAAAATGCAAGAACACATTTTTCAATCCAAATAAACAGAAACAAAGTTATGTGCTTCAACATTACAGAGAACACATTCCCTTTACCATATTTATAAACAAAATCACAAAGCAACGGTTATTTTTCCATCTTTTTATTACAACGCAATACATTCAGTAATTTATTTTTGTAACACAATCTGATAATTGGTGGTCACCAATTATCGATCATATCTTAGAAATCTCCCTACTAACCATGTCTGTGTGGGTTTCCTTCAGGTACTCCAGTTTTCTCCCACAGTCCAAAGATGTGCGGATTAGGTGGATTGGCCATGCACAATTGCTCCTTAGTGTCCAGGGATGTGCAGGAATAGGGCTGGGTACAGTGCTCTTTCGGAGGGTCGGTGCAAACTCAATGGGCCTCCTTCTGTACTGTAGGCATTCTATGACTATATTTATGCGAGCGTAGCCTATTATTTTATGCTAGTTTAGTGTATTCTTAGCCCTTTTTCAGTGGCATTTTCATTGGGTGGACATTGTCCCACAGGAATCTGTTATCAACATGGCACTCGACATTTCTTATCTTGTCCCTTGTACAATATTTCTGTCAGTTTGTTGAATGAGTAAACCCCATACCTATGGCTTCAACCAATTCAAGGGCTTCTGCAGATAAAGTGCTTTTCACTATCCTTTTAATTTTCCTGGCTTAAGGCAAAGGGCAACATTTATCATTATTTCCCACCAAAATATCATGAACCCTGCATGTTCAAAAACCCATCTGGAAGAGACTATCAATATCAGATCATCTGGTTCACCCTGGGCTGGGAACCTGAGCATGCATTTCTCCAAGTTTAGTTACTTTATTGTTTGGTTTGCTCTGAAAAATTATTCTATCGTGGCATGCTTCATCATAATACCCAGCTCCAACAAGGCATAACCGGCACCAGGTCTAATTTGAGTAGTTAACCAGCTCAACTGCCCTATTAAACTTCTCAATTGATCTTTGGACCCTGGCACCTCTTTTTGTGAAGATCTGACCCGATTTATTGGGATGAGACTAATATTTTCCAGAAGGAATGTTGGTTCAATGTCACTACTGACTCGATTTGCTTAATATTTAAACTTATGAGGGGGCAGCAGGGTGGCGCAGTGGTTAGCACTGCTGCTTCACGGCGCCGAGGTCCCGGGTTTGATTCCAACCTTGGGTGACTGCCTGTGTGGAGTTTGCACATTCTCGCCGTGTTTGCGTGGGTTTCACCCCCACAACCCAAAGATGTGCAGGGTCGGTGGATTGGCTGCGCTAAATTGCCCCTTAATTGGAAAAAAGGAATTGGGCACTCTAAATTTAAAAAATATATATTTAAACCTATGTATTTAAAAAGTCCCTGAAGCTTAGCTTCCAACCTTAAACTCCTTCTTCATTTTATCAATCACTGTTTGAATTATACCGAACCTCCCCACAAAAAAAATCATCCAGATGCATAATGAAGGTGCCTACTCGCCTCTCCTCGTTATACCAATAGAACATTGCAGGTCTGCTTTTAACTGGAAGTAACCCATTTGCAACAAGACCAACCTCACGGAAAAGTACCATACTCTTGACGCATCATTCAATCTGTAAACACACGGGTTTGATTTCCACAATTTTCCTTCTATATCGGAGGCTTCTTTAGGCATTGTCAAAAATGTTTCTCTTGGGCGGCTTCCGGATGCGGCGATGACCAGCTAAGTCGCACATTTCGGCAGCTCCCGGTGGAAAGGACTTTTGGGCTCTTAATAGGAGCCCCAACGGCAATTTTAACGGCTAAAAACACTGTGCGGTAAACCAGAAGGGAATCCCCCCTGGACACGGATGGAAAAAGGAGAGGAAAGTGGCCGGATTGCGGTGGATCCTCTAGAGCAGCGGCCAGGAAGGCAAGCACAAAGCAAGATGGCGTCGGAAGGAGGCAGTTTAATATGGGGCCCTGACCAACAAGAGTTCCTGCGGCGTTGCGTGGAAGAACTTAAAAAGGAGATGAAGAAGGAGCTGTTGGCCCCGATATTACAGGCGATTGAAGGGCTAAAGGAGGAGCAAAAGACCCAGGAGCAGGAGCTTCGGGTCGTGAAGGCAAAGGCTGCTGAGAATGAGGACGACATACAGGGCCTGGTGGTGAAGACAGAGATGCATGAGGCACAACACAAAAGGTGTGTGGAAAGGCTGGAGGTGCTGGAGAATAATGCGAGGAGGAAGAATTTAAGGATTCTTGGTCTTCCCGAAGGTGCAGAAGGGGCGGACGTCGGGGCATATGAGCACGATGCTGCACTCGTTAATGGGATCGGAGGCCCCGATGGGCCCGTTGGAGGTAGAGGGAGCCTATCGAGTTATGGCGCGAAGACCGAGGGCTGGAGAAATTCCTCGAGCCATAGTGGTGAGATTTCTCCGATTATAAGGACAGAGAGATGGTCCTCAGATGGGCAAAGAAAACTCGGAGCAGTAGGTGGGAGAACGCGGTGATCCGCGTATATCAAGATTGGAGTGCGGAGGTGGCGAGAAGGAGGGCAAGCTTTAATCGGGCCAAGGCGGTGCTGCACAAAAGGAAGGTTAAATTTGGAATGCTGCAGTCGGCAAGACTGTGGGTCACACATCAAGGGAAACACCACTACTTTGAAACGGCAGAAGAGGCGTGGACATTTATTGTCGAGGAGAAACTGAAATAAGCGGGCTTGAAAAGGAACGTTTGGGACAAAGTGGTGGGGCGAATACGTGGGGTGAAGAGGGGGGGAAAAAGGGGGAAGAGATGATTTCCCAAGTTGTTAATCCTGCGACCCTGTAAACTTTTCTCTCTTCCCCATGTCGTGGGGGAGGGGGGGAGGGAGGATGAGGAGCTGGGGGCGCCGGCCATTGGGGGCGGGGCCAAATGGGAAGCGCGGGCTTTGTTCCCGCGCTATGGTAATCATGGCGGGAACAGGGAAGCAGGAAGGAGGGGGCCTCGCACAGTGGGAGCCGAGGTCACGGGGGGAAGCCGAGGTCGGCCAGAGTTTGCTGACTTCTGGGAGCAACATGGGGGGTGCAATTACGCTAGTGAGGGTCTAGCGGGGGGGGGTTTAACTGGGTTGCTGCTGCTGGGGAGAAGGGGGAGCTGGTATGGGGTGGGGTGGTCGGGGCGGGAGGGCGCTGTTGGGGGGAGATACGGTTACGTGGGAACCGGGTGAGGAGCTGGATTGAAAAAGGAGATGGCTAGTCGACAATGGGGGGGTAAAGAGCCCCCCAACCCGGCTGATCACGTGGAATGTGAGAGGGCTGAACGGGCCGATAAAGAGGGCACGGGTACTCGCACACCTAAAGAAACTTAAGGCAGATGTGGTTATGCTGCAGGAGACGCATCTGAAACTGATAGACCAGGTCAGACTACGCAAAGGATGGGTGGGGCAGGTGTTTCATTCGGGGCTAGACGCAAAAAACAGGGGGGTGGCTATACTAGTGGGGAAGCGGGTAATGTTTGAGGCAAAGACCATAGTGGCGGATAGTGGGGGCAGATACGTGATGGTGAGTGGTAAATTGCAAGGGGAGGCGGTGGTCTTAGTGAACGTATATGCCCCGAACTGGGATGATGCCAACTTTACGAGGCGTATGTTAGGACGTATCCCGGACCTAGAGGTGGGGAAGTTGGTAATGGGTGGAGATTTTAATACGGTGCTGGACCCAGGGCTGGACAGATCGAGGTCCAGGACCGGAAGGAGGCCGGCTGCAGCTAGGGTGCTTAAGGACTTTATGGAGCAGATGGGAGGAGTAGACCCCTGGAGATTTAGTAGACCTAGGAGTAAGGAGTTTTCGTTTTTCTCCTATGTCCACAAAGTTTATTCACGGATAGACTTTTTTGTTTTGGGAAGGGCACTAATCCCGAAGATGACGGGGACGGAGTACACGGCTATAGCTATTTCGGATCACGCTCCACATTGGGTGGACCTGGAGATAGGGGAGGAAAAAGAACAGCGTCCACCCTGGAGAATGGACATGGGATTATTGGCAGGTGAGGGTGTGTGTTTAAGGGTGAGGGGGTGTATTGAAAGGTACTTGGAACTCAATGATAATGGGGAGGTCCAGGTGGGAGTGGTCTGGGATGCGCTGAAGGCAGTGGTTAGAGGGGAGCTGATATCTATTAGGGCACATAAAGGAAAGCAGGAGGGTAGGGAAAGGGAGCGGTTGTTGAAAGAACTTCTGAGGGTGGACAGACAATATGTGGAGGCACCGGAGGAGGGACTGTACAGGGAAAGGCAAAGGCTACATGTAGAATTTGACTTGTTGACTACGGGTAATGCAGAGGCACAATGGAGGAAGGCACAGGGTGTACAGTACGAATATGGGGAGAAGGCGAGCGGGTTGCTGGCCCACCAATTGAGGAAAAGGGCAGCAGCGAGGGAAATAGGGGGAGTGAGGGACGAGGAGGGAGAGATGGAGCGGGGAGCGGAGAGAGTGAATGGAGTGTTCAAGGCATTCTATGAAAGATTATATGAAGCTCAGCCCCCGGATGGGAAGGAGAGAATGATGTGCTTTCTGGATCAGCTGGAATTCCCTAAGGTGGAGGAGCAGGAGAGGGCGGGACTGGGGGCACAGATTGAGACGGAGGAAGTAGTGAAAGGGATTGGGAGCATGCAGGCGGGGAAGGCCCCGGGACCAGACGGATTCCCAGTTGAATTCTATCGGAAATATATGGACTTGCTGGCCCTGCTACTGATGAGAACCTTTAATGAGGCGAGGGAAAGGGGGCAGCTGCCCCCGACTATGTCAGAGGCAACGATATCGCTCCTCCTAAAGAAGGAAAAAGACTCGCTGCAATGCGGGTCCTATAGGCCTATTTCCTTCCTGAATGTGGACGCTAAGATTCTGGCCACGGTAATGGCAACGAGGATAGAGGATTGTGTCCCGGGGGTGGTTCATGAGGACTAAACTGGGTTTGTGAAGAGGAGACAGCTGAATACAAATATACGGAGGCTGCTAGGGGTAATGATGATGCCCCCACCAGAGGGGGAAGCGGAGATAGTGGTGGTGATGGATGCCGAGAAAGCATTTGATAGAGTGGAGTGGGATTATTTGTGGGAGGTGCTGAGGAGATTTGGCTTTGGAGATGGGTATATCAGATGGGTACAGTTGCTGTATAGGGCCCCGATGGCGAGCGTGGTCACGAATGGACGGGGGTCTGATTATTTTCGGCTCCATAGAGGGACGAGGCAGGGATGTCCTCTGTCCCCGTTATTGTTTGCACTGGCGATTGAGCCCCTGGCCATAGCATTGAGGGGTTCCAGGAAGTGGAGGGGAGTACTCAGGGGAGGAGAAGAACACCGGGTATCTCTGTATGCGGATGATTTGTTGCTATATGTGGCGGACCCGGCGGAGGGGATGCCAGAGATAATGCGGATACTTGGGGAGTTTGGGGATTTTTCAGGGTATAAATTGAACATGGAAAAGTGAGTTGTTTGTGGTGCATCCAGGGGAGCAGAGCAGAGAAATAGAGGATTTACCGTTGAGGAAGGTAACAAGGGACTTTCGGTACTTGGGGATCCAGATAGCCAAGAATTGGGGTACATTACATAGGCTTAATTTAACGCGGTTGGTGGAACAGATGGAGGAGGACTTTAAGAGATGGGACATGGTGTCCCTGTCACTGGCAGGTAGGGTGCAGGCGGTTAAAATGGTGGTCCTCCCGAGATTCCTTTTTGTGTTTCAGTGCCTCCCGGTGGTGGTCACGAAGGCTTTTTTCAAAAGAATCGAGAAGAGTATTATGAGTTTTGTGTGGGCCGGGAAGACCCCGAGAGTGAGGAGGGGATTTTTGCAGCGCAGTAGGGACAGGGGGGGGCTGGCACTACGGAGCCTAAGTGAGTACTACTGGGCCGCCAATATTTCAATAGTGTGTAAGTGGATGGGAGAAGAGGAGGGAACGGCGTGGAAGAGATTGGAGAGGGCGTCCTGCAGGGGGACTAGCCTACAAGCTATGGTGACGGCACCGTTGCCATTCTCACCGAAGAAATACACCACAAGCCCGATGGTGGTGGCTACATTGAAAATTTGGGGGCAGTGGAGACTGCATAGGGGAAAGACGGGAGCCTCGGTGCGGTCCCCGATAAGAAATAACCGTAGGTTTGTTCCGGGGAGAATGGATGGGGGATTTGGAGCATGGCAAAGAGCAGGGGTAGCACAATTGGGTGGGGGTGGCAAAGGTGCTTTCGAAGGTGGTGGGGGTCCAGGTCGAACCAAGCTGGGGGTTGGCTATATTTGGGGTTGCAGAAGAGCCGGGAGTGCAGGAGGCAAGAGAGGCTGATGTTTTGGCCTTCGCGTCCCTAGTAGCCCGGCGCAGGATATTGTTAATGTGGAAGGAAGCCAAACCCCCGGGTGTGGAGACCTGGGTAAACGACATGGCAGGGTTTATAAAGTTAGAACGGATTAAGTTCGTACTAAGGGGTTCGGCTCAAGGGTTCACCAGGCGGTGGCAACCGTTCGTCGACTACCTCACAGAAAGTTAGAGGGAATGGAAAAGAAGAAGACAACAGCAGCAACCCAGGGGGAGGGGGGAGGAATCGGACGGACTCTCAGGGATGTTATTGTATATGTGTCGGCACTTGTTTTAGGTAATGTATATTGGACTGTTGAATTGTATCTTTGGAGAGTATTTATTTTTGACAAGGCAGTTGCCATTTAGTTTGGTTTTTGTTTCTGTTCATATATTATTTATTTATTTGTTTAAAACTGGCCACTGTTATTTATATTGCTTTATTGTTGTTTAAAAGAAACACTACGTACTGTTATGTTTGGCCAAAAAATCTTGAATAAAATATATTTTTTTAAAAAATGTTTCTCTTGGAAATCACTCACCCTGCAAAATCGCTGCCTCGATATCTATCGATCTGTGCTCCAAAATGGCCAAAAAAAATCTTACCTTCCTTCCCCTGCATTAGGGGAGTCCACGTTGATATCTTGATTCCCCCAAATCTTTCCTGAAAACCCTGAGCTAGCTTTAGCTTTGTTTGTGTTGGCAGGGAGCACCTTTTTGGTGCATATTCACCTGTGGGACAAGGTGGGTTGACCCCTCTCTGGAATTTCAGTACATATCCAAATTCTTTCTAACTTTCTAGCTCGTTTTTTTTTGGTCTCTTCTGTAGTTCTATTTCTGGTCAAGCTATGACCTCTACTCGCTGCCTTCTCTCTTCCCAGACTGCTGCTATAGGATCTTTCCCGAATGTGATCAGAGTTCTGTCCGCAAGTGCAAGATCTTTTCCTGGAGTCACAACTCCTTTCTGATTCACTCAGAACATGTACTACGCTTTCTGGTCTTCCACATTTTTACTTATTTTTGCCAATTCACAGCTGATTTCCTGACCTTCATCCTGAACTTCAGTTTTCCATTGCTCATATGGATCTGCTTCCGAGAAAATTGGCGGATAATCAAAGCCTGACATTTTGCCTCTTCCTTTCACCATCTTGTAACTTTGTCAGAAGCAGTACACTTACTTTCCAGGAACCAATGTTTGCTACCATGTTAATACTAACTGTTATATGATGGAGGGATAATACAGCAGCTTTTCTTTTACCTTCAGCAAGTTTATTGTAAATCCAACTCCCGCAACTGTTCCAGCTGCATTCATTTGTATTCTTTTGGAGGTTGAGCCAATCACCATTTGTCTCTTACAAGGTAATTAGCCTAACAATGCAATTTGCCAAAGCATGCGCTTGCTGACATTGACAGATTTACAACATAGACCAAGTTTCCTCTTCAGTTGCTCACAAGAGCTTCTCGCTTTTCAACTTCAATAAGCTATCAGCCATGTTATGAGAGTAAAGGCGGTTTCCCATTGTATTCCTCATGTGTTTAAGTACAAGTCCTCCTCCAAAAGTATCCTCTGCCTGTAACAGCCGTTGTCCCTCTTGATTCTCGCTCTTCTATCATCACTGCTGAAACTCACTGATTCAGTCATTGGCCATGGTTCGTAACCGAGCGTGGGAGCCTTACGTGGGCCTGGGGCAACTTGCAGAGGGGCAGGGGCAATCATCCCTCCAGGTCTCAAGTGAGCCTGCTTTTTTTTTTAAAAATTTAAAGTACCCAATTCTTTTTTTCCAATTAAGCAGCAATTTAGCGTGGCCAATCCACCTACCCTGCACATCTTTGGGTTGTGGGGGTGAGACCCACGTAGACACGGGGAGAATGTGCAAACTCCACACGGATAGTGACCGTGGGCCGGGATCGAACCCAGGTCCTCGGCACCATGAGGCAGCAGTGCTAACCACTGCACCATTGTGCAGCCCCACAAGTGACACTGCTAACCACAGCTGCAAAGACAACTAACCTAGATATATTTTTAGCCATGTTGGTTGAAGGATAAATATCGACCAGGATGCCAGGCTGGAAGAAATAATGTCTTTAATAACATTTTGGAAATTGCAGGATATGCTATTGTGAACCCCTAACAGAAGGTCATAAAAAACATTCTTCGCGACCGGGGACAGAAGTAAACAAAGGTAATAGCCAAGGAGGACACTGCTCTCGGGGGGCTCATATTAAGACTTTCTGGTACAGGCTTCCATATTGGCATTTGTAAGTTGTTATGAGGGGGTGCTGTGCCATCCTATGCATACAAGTGGCACCCAGCAGGAGACAAACTGAAAGATTACCTGAGCCAAAGCGATGGACAAGGTCGGCAGGGAAAAAGTGACACCGTGGGTACCCATCCTTTGGTCATTGGCTGGAAGAACTCGGACAACTGACTGACATAGGGTAAACAACTGGCCCCTAGAATTAAATATATTAACTGATGCCCGGGTGTTGAGGAGGCAGTCCCGGTCAGGAACCTGCCTTCTTCAGAAGGAGGAAGTCTGGATGAAGGATTTCCCAACACTTCAGCCAAAGAGCTGGCGCCACAAGCTACAGAAGTCAATACTCACTCTGTGCCATCGTCCATTCCTCCCCAGGAGAGCAATAAAAAGTTCTCAACACTGGTTTAGCACAGGGGCTAAATTGCTGGCTTTTAAAGCAGACCAAGGCAGGCCAGCAGCACGGTTCAATTCTGTACCAGCCTCCCCGAACAGGCGCCGGAATGTGGCGACTAGGGGCTTTTCACAGTAACTTCATTTGAAGCCTACTTGTGACAATAAGCGATTTTCATATGCTTCTTCTATTTTACTAAAGCATCATATCTGAACTGTCGCTTAACTACTTTAAATTACTTTAAAATCACCTACGGCTTCAAACCCTTTGTTGAATAATCTGAGACTCCCTAGCTAAATCCTACTGGCTTGCAAACAGCACATGATCTTTTAAATCCTGATTTGACAGGGCCACGGATTAACATTTTATTCAAAAGATAGCACCTTGAATAGTGCAGTACACCCTACGTACTGCGCTGAAGTATCAGTTTAGACCAGGTGATTTCACTGGGCCTGAATCCACAATCTTCTGACTCACACCACTACTGACCCAAGGTTTATGCCTTTGAAAAGGAGGGAAGGGTGGAGAGGTTTAGGGAGGTAACTGATGGAATGGTTTCCAGTGGTGGTGTTGTCTGCCTCCGCTATGGAGAAGAATGGAGGGGACAAGGTGTTTAAAGAGGGTTTTAATTACAGCCTAATATATTAAAAAATATATAGGGCCGGATTCTCCGCCGGCGGGATGCTCCATTTTGCCAGCAGCCCGGGGGTTTCCCGACGGCGTGGGGCTGCCCCACAATGGGAAACCCGGCGTAATGGAGCATCCCACCGGCGTGCTGAAACAGAAGTGGGGCGGGGAATCCAACCCATAGTTTCTATTACAAAATATGAACTAGGAATCTATAAATGAGAAAGCTAAGACAATGTTCACACAGATGCAATATTTTAAATAATTTATATAATAATTTTTTAAAATTATGTCAAAGTACTGAACTGCGATCTACAATGGTGTAACAGAAACACCTCCGAAATATTCTAGGCAAAAGCAAATCAAATATCGTCCAGAGAAGGCAACAGCTGATGTTCTGTGCAAGCAAATAAAAAAAAATTCCAGTGTATTGTTGGTTTCAATGCAGGCTAATAGATTGTATAATATATATATTTAACTATAATATGGAGTAGTTGGCAACTACAGAGATATTATAACACACAAAGTGTTAAATAGCAGGCTTCTGCTGAAACAGGCAGCCATTTTACAGTGTTAGTATTACACAGCGTTGATAATGATTCGCTAAATTAACAAATTAACACTTCATAATTTAGCACAGTACTCCTTAATTTGTGTACACTGTCGAACTGTATTCAAGACTGACTACAATTTTCAAGTGACTATATATTACAAAATAGGAATTTGGCCACCCAATGTTCTAATAACTTATATACAAACACTTGGAAAGATAGTGGAGCAAAGATAATTTCATTACCAATAGAAGCTCCAGCAAGATTACAGCCCCTATCCTTTCCCTTAAATACCTTCAATTCCCTTCACTTAGCAAAAGGCACACCTACATGTTGGGACATGGCAAGGAAAGAGTTAAGTTGAAAATAAGCAGGAAGGACAGTTAGGATACATGAATCTGTGTGCATGATTAAATTAGCAAAGGCCCCGATTACCTTGCAATTGATTAAATTAGCAGAGGACAAAGGCCCTGACCACTCCAACAGATTAAGTTCACAGCTTGAAAACAAATTTATCAATCCCCAAAACTGAGAGTGGCTGAGACTGCTGAAAGTGATGCACCATACAGGCAATGCACAAGCTTGTCACTAATCACTGAGTTAAGGAAATTAAATGAGAGCTTTGAATAAATTGCTTACATCCACTAACAATGGATGGTATAATGTGAAGAGCACATATAACTACCGTGTGTGCTTAAAAAAATAATATTCGTCTTGTAACCAGATCCAAAAGCTGATTGTTACTGTTCAAACGAACAGGGCATTTATTTTTAAAACTATGCCAAGTCCACTCAGTAATTATTTAAGTGGTTGCAAGAACAATGAATTGCAACAGACAAGATAGATCAAATCAAAAGCAAAATACTACAAATGCTGCAAATCTAAAATAAAAACAGAAAATACTCAGCAGGTCTGGCAGCATCCATATAAAGGCAAATTACTGCGGATGCTGGAATCTGAAACGAAAGAGAAAATGCTGGAAAATCTCAGCAGGTCTGGCAGCATCTGTCAGGAGAGAAAAGAGCTAAGCTAAGCAAAGCTGAGCTAAGATGACAAAGAAGTAATCGGACTCGAAACGTTAGCTCTTTTCCCTCCCTACAGGTGCTGCCAGACTTGCTGAGATTTTCCAGCATTTTCTCTTTCGTTTCTGGCAGCATCTATGTTCATCAGAACTATTCTGATCAAAGATCACGGAACTGAAATGTTAACTCAATTCTCCTTCCACAGATGCTGCCAGACCTACTGAGAATCTACAGCATTTTCTGTTATGTCAGACCAAATGTCAGTTTTAACGGCATCCATTTCTTCCCTACCTTCGTTTAACTGTCATTACCTTCCCAAAGGACTCTCAGCTCAGAATTGAGCAAATGAGATTCAACCCACAACTCCAGCATTCAAAACCGTCTTGAATTACAGAATAATACAGCACAGAGAGGGGGCTGTTCAGCCCATAAGAGTTTGCTTCTTTCGTATGACCAGAAGAAGCGGGAGCGGGAGTGGGCCCATTGAGCCTTCTCCGTCATTCAGACCACAGCTGATCGGATTAACTCCACTTTCCTGCTTGACCCCAAACCTCGACTCCATTTTGTTCAAAAATCTGTCTTACTCAGTCTTGAATATATTCAATGATCCAGCCTCCACGATTCTCTGCCGAAGTGAATTACGAAGACTAACAACCCGGAGAGGAGAACTCGCTCCTCACCTCTGTAATTGGAAGACTAATTATGTTTAAACTGTGTCCCCTAGTAGTTCAAGATTCCCCAACAAGGATAAACATCCTCTCAGCATCTACCCTGTCAAGCCCCCTCAGTAACTTCTATGTTTCAAGCAAATTATTTCTCATTTTTCTCAACTTCAAATGATGATGGGCCCAACCTGCTCAATTTTCTCTCTTAAGGTAATCGTTTCATCCCAGGAATAAGACGAGTGATCTCTGAAGCATGACTCAGTTAGTCTATTCCTATGCAATTTCTAATAGGGAGATATCGGCAAAGATACCTCAATAGGTGCTTTGGCAACCAAAGTGTTTAACTGAAGTGTGACATTGGTAATTAAGACAAGAGGCATCTGAAGGAGGCGCTGGTGGATTGGATACAATGTTGGATCTCCGCATCGATGTCAGCCTCAGAGGAGAGGTGGCTCACCAGGTATGGGAAGTGTTCCACGTTTGGTAGGATTTCTCCGTTGATCTTGGAGGGAGAGACCGGATCTTGCCCTGGGATGGGTTGGTAAAGGGCTCGTGTCTTCTTGAGGTTGAAGCCGAGACCGATTCTTTGGTATGTTTCCACGAAGGTGTCAAGCATGGCTTGGAGATTCTCTTCCGAGAGTGGAGATGGCGATGTCATCCGCATACTGACTAAAGTCAGGACATAAAAGTATTGAGGAAGTAAATGTGACAATCGCAAGACGTCTTAGCGACATGCAAGATCCTTTCTCAGTGGGTAGTGCAGTTGCCCAGGAAGTGATCAAACCCCAGTCCAGTGACTGGATCATGAAATCTAGACTGGCATTCCCAATACAGACTGAGAGAAGGGTTTAACTGTCCAAAGTAGTCTTTTGTATGAGACATTACACAGGCTCTATAAGGTGGGTCCAAAAGGTGCCATGAAATTCTGAAAAGCAATGCGTTCCAGAGCAAAGTCTCTTTACTGAAAAATCACCGCTGGATTTCAGGGCTGCATTGTAAGCTGATTTCCCGATAGGGGTTCTAGTGTGAATCAATAATAGACTACTGGAATAGTGATTCATTACAAGGCTTTTCAGAGGGAAGATATATTAATGCCATCTCAAACAGCATCGGGTTGTTTCAGCTTGTGAATCAGCAGATAGGGGAAAATTATTAGCATGTCCAAATTTGGTGTGGCCACCAGGAAAGCAGTGAAGCAGCAGTTACTGATTCTTGATAATGATTTGTTGAGGATTGGTACATGCTTTTGTAACATAAAGCAACCAGATCTTGGCTATACCTTCTGAGTGCCGAATGGAGCCAAGCTATTTTCTCAGTGTGGGAGCAAGGCAGTCCTTGTGTTGGCTGGCACTTTCCAGGAGCTCGCTCTAAAGTCATCGAGACAGAAGCCTGGAAGAACATCGCTTTTTAAAAATTATTTCATATGGGCTGGATATGGCTGGGCCAGCATTTATTGCCCATCCCTAATTGCCCTTGAACTGAATGAATTGCTCGGTCATTTCAGAGGACAGTTAAGAGCCAACCACAATGCTGTGGGTTAGGAGTCACATGTAGGGCAGCAGATTTCCTTCCCCAGAAGGACATTAGTGAATCTGATGGGTTTTACAACATGGTCATCGTTAGAATTTTAATTCCATATTTTGGATGGAGTTCAAATTTTACCATCTGTCAAGATAGGAACAGAACCCGGGTCCCCAGAGCATTATAATATTCTTTATTCGTGTCACAAGTAGGCTTACATTAACACTGCAATGAAGCTACTGTGAAAAGCCCCTAGTTGCCACATTCCGGCGCCTGTTCAGGTACACTGAGGGAGAATTCAGAATGTCCAATTCACCCAACAGCACGTCTTTCGGGACTTGTGGGAGGAAACTGGAGCACCCGGAGGAAACCCACACAGACACGGGGTGAACGTGCAGACTCCGCACAGACAGTTGTCCAAGCCATGAATTGAACCTGGGACCCTGGCGCTGTGAAGAAACAGTGCTAACCACTGTGCTACCGTGCGTCCCTGGATTACTGGTCCAGCGATAATTCCACTACGCCATCACCATGCATCTCTTTCAAGAAATGATAAACTTGAGAAACAAGACATTTTATTCAAGACTGAAGATCAATGTTGCTCATTTATTTCAATCCTTATAAAATATTCTCAACATTCAAAATCAGACAATCATTTTCTTTTCGTGTTGTCTTTTTCTCTGGGAAAAAAACTAGGACTGACCTCAGACTGCTGAATGTCTGATCAGTGAAAATATAAACAAATTTAAACTGAGCATGACGGGACTAACAACCTGTTTACAGGACAGAACATCCTGCATCTCAAATTATGTGGAAAACATGTGTGAACCAGATTAAACAACTTTCGACTAATGTCACAACAGGTTCCTCCAAGCAGTTCTGCTGGATCCATTAGCAATCAACAATCCTTGTATGGAATGTCAGTTATTCACATTTGCTTTTCTATCTTAATGCTTATATTTTTATAGTATATTGTTGAAGCATTTCAAAGTGCTTCACAAACGGAATTAATCTGGAGTGCAGACATAGAAGCAATTTTAAATATAAAAAAACATGCGTGAATTAATTAATAAGTTAAATCCTTCAAAAGGTATGAAGTTAAAAATGAATTTAATTTTTCAAAAAGCAATAAATTGCATAACAGTTTCTCTATAAGAGTCTATACATTCCTTAATTCCTGCAATAATTATCAACTTTATGGGGCTGGTTTAGCACAGTGGGGTAAACAGCTGGCTTGTAATGCAGAACAATGCCAGCAGCGTGGGTTCAATTCCCGTACCGGCCTCCCCGAGCAGGCGTCAGAATGTGGCGACTAGGGGCTTTTCACAGTAACTTCATTGAAGCCTACTTGTGACAATAAGCGATTATTATTA
Organism: Scyliorhinus torazame; assembly: GCF_047496885.1. Lineage (NCBI taxonomy): Eukaryota > Metazoa > Chordata > Chondrichthyes > Carcharhiniformes > Scyliorhinidae > Scyliorhinus > Scyliorhinus torazame. The sequence goes on along the minus strand of NC_092723.1, from coordinate 11,328,889 downwards.
TAACTTTAGCTGAATGTTGGTGCTCTAGTTAACAACTAGAGGAAGGAACAGTTTCCTATTTTTGAGCACCTGTTGAGCATCAGGTAGTGTGGCCTACCATGAATTCTTCCTCTTCACAGACAGCCCCACATGGGATCGAGGATCATTTGCTTTCACTCCAACTTGATAGATCTGACGAGCCTAATACATGACCCGAAGACTGACAGGTGGGGATGGTGATGCTTGAAGGGATGGCAGATGAGGTGTTTGGAGATTTGTGCGCTCTTTCTGATGCTTTGACTTGACTTCAACGTGCTCCCGATGAACGTTTGGTGCCTTCCAGAATAACCTTTTCCAATTTGGTCGTTCAGAATGCAGGGGACTCCCAAATGGGTAAGGATGTTTGATCTCTTCAGGGATGCTTTGAGTTCAGGCATGTCCTGTCCTGTAGAGCTGGTTTTAAGTGATTAGTGATCCAGTACTGGATTTGCTGGCTTGGGAGAGGACGCTGCTGTTGGGACTGCCTATCTTGCCACTGGATTTGGAGAATCTTGCAAAAGCACCGCTGATGGTACTTCTCCAGTGCTTTCACGTTGCTGATTTGGTTGCCTTGGCCTTTGAAGCACGAAGATCACTACTGTCCAGTAAACCGCAGTCTCATGTTTGAGATCCTGGTCCTCAAATACCCTTACTCTCAATCAGCCAAAGGCTAAGCTGTCACATGTGGGCGAATGATGAAGCTACTCGTTAAAAGCAACACTCAGTCCAACCTCAGACAAGAGAATTGAATATTGTACTTTTCCTGTTGGTATCAGCTAGTCAGAATTCCAATTCATAGTCAATTTAAGTGTTTGAGATGATCCCAATCTCATTTCAAATATGACCCATTCAGTAGTCAAAGCGATAAGACTTTCACCCTATTATTCTGGGCTGAGTTCACACCCACATTCTGAGCATGAAGGGACAATATGTTAATCCAGTAATTACTTCATTTCCTCACAATCCTCTCCTGTTTTCCCCCCTTATTTGCAGTATTCTTATTTTTCCTGTGAACCGCAGTTTGGTTTTAGAGGCAAGACATGCACCAGTTCAAGTTCCTGTTATGCTTGAAAGAGCCCTAAGTTAGGGTGTTTAACATGTCGGGGAGGATGGAGGCTGAGAACATGACCAAACTTGATCCATTCCGAATGAAAATGTTGGTGGGCACTTCCAGCAGTGGTTATTGAGTGAACATGAAAATCAAGTACTTTGGGTGATGCTGTCCTCCTTAACTAAGGAGCGAGGAGACTGACGTTCGCATCTTAGCAGATGCCTTCGTTGAGATCAGCTGATTTTCACCAGCGATAGATCTTCAAAACGTCCTGAACTGTTCAACTTTTCTCTGAATAAGTTCACTGAAAAACTGAAGTAAGTTATTGTTACGAATAAACCGTAGACAAAATTTCAAGTCACTTTGAGAGCCATATCTAGATATGGTTCACTATTTGCAAAACTAGAATTCAAATCAGCTTGGGGCGGCACGGTGATTAGCACTGCTGCCTGTGCAGCTGAGGACCCAGGTTCGATCCCGGCCCACTGTATCTGTGGAGTTTGCACATAATAATAATTTTTATTATCACAAGTAGGTGAGCATTATGCGTGAAGTTACTGTGAAAAGCCCCTAGTTGCCACACTCCGGCGCCCGTTCGGGTACACGGAGGCGGAATTCAGAATGTCCAAATTACCTAACAGCACGTCTTTCGGTACTTGTGGGAAGAAACCGGAGCATTCGGAGGAAACCCACGCAGACACGGGGAAAATGTACAGACTCCGCACAGGCAGTGACCCAAGCTGGGAATTGAACCTGGGACCCTAGTGCTAACCACTGTGCTACCATGCCGCCCACATTTTCCTCAATGTCTATGTGGGTTTCACTCCCACAAACCAAAGATGGGCAGGGTAGGTGGATTGGCCACGCTAAATTGCCCCTCAATTGGAAAAAAATAACTGGGTACTCTAAATTTCTTTTTAAAAAAAGAATTCAAATCAGCTTAATAGGCTCTAGTGTGAACAAGCCATTAAAAATGGCAGTCAGAAATGTTCGGGTCTATCGAGTTAGGGGCTGTTATACACTCACGGTTATGAGACATGGCTAATATTTATCATATTTTCCCTTTTGCTTTTCGTTCTGTGTCCTTAGTAAGTGCAGCTCTAATTTCTGTCCCTGTTCAGTGATTCACCTATAAACTAGTCAATAACAAGCTCCCTCTTCTCCCCCTCACAGTGTACAGGTTAAGGCAAAGCCATCTCCTGCTATTCTTAAACACAACAGGAACTATTGTGATAACAAGAGTGGATTGACCTCAGTTTGAAGCACACCAAGTTGCAGCATTCCACAAAATGGTCTCTTGCGCCTTAATGCCTGATCCACGAACAAATACATGCTTCAATTTCAGCAGCTCCAGCCTTTGCCATTTTGAACAAGTACAATATCACTTTTTAAAATCCACAAACCCATTCCAAAATAATTTAAAAAGGGAAAATATTCTGTAACCCAAAATGTGGCACAAACTAACCGTGGAAATCACAACAGATCAGTTAGTTTCAGTATTACCATATCAATATTACTACTAGGACTCAGAACAATATCTTTGCAATTTTTAACCACTAGATTCATCCTTAACCAGGAGTTTTTGGCTGAATGAGACAGGACTACACTGACTTGTATTTTTTAACATTAAAAAGAGCCACCATATTTTGTGATCAGTGACAAAAATTGTTAAAGCAGTTAGTCACAACAATAAAAATGACAATATACACCAAAAAAAGATTCACCATAAACTATTTGATAATAATGCCCTCACTATAAAATACCCTGGCTGAGAAATATTTTGTGAATCAACCTTTTTGCAACAGTAGCAAAAAACAACTTTGGATGCAAAATAATACGGAGGGTGAATTTTCTCATCACAAAAACAGAATGAAGTTGTATTCAGAGAGAATCTACCTTATCACCGTTTTTCAGTGAATGGGTTAAGTCTCCTCCAGGCGATTGCACTAGCTGTCATGTTCAGACTATTCTGAATCATAAAAAAGCTGTGCTGGCTTTTGTATTTGCCAGATGGATATCATTAAGCCATTATGCCAAGAAGAATAGCAAGTGAAGATAAAATTCACAACTAGTATAAAATTACCAACTGTGACCTTTCAATCAGGGTCAATTATGATTTTTTTTTAAGGTAGACAAGTGTTGAAAATTCTAGAAGATCAGTCCACACTGTGGCGTGTCCTTTTTCTCATGCCTACTGACCTGACCTACTGACTAAATGGTGTTTTTCCACCATTTTCTGTTTTTATTTCTACCTTACAACATTTTCAATTTATTACCTTTGACAAACAGATGGTTTTAAATCCTGGATTAGGGTGTGTATATATCTGCTGCGGTAATATATTTTTTAAATTCCTGGTTTAAAAGGTGGACACTGGCTGCAGAAGGTGCAATTAAGATCTCGTAAAAGTGAGATCATCGTTATTTAACCCATGCTTATGTTTAAAAAGAGGCGGGACAGCATGGTGGCGCAGTGGGTTACCCCTGCAGCGTCACGGCGCCGAGGTCCAAGGTTCCATCCTCTGGATCACTGTCCGTGTGGAGTTTGCACATTCTCCCCGTGTTTGGGTGGGTTTTGCCCCCACAACCCAAAGATGTGCAGGGTAGGTGGATTGGTCACGCTAAATTGCCCCTTACATGGAAAAAATGAATTGGGTATACTAAATTTATAAAACAAAAATGTTTAAGGAGAGGCCTAATGCGTTTTTATCATTATTTCTGGGGAGTAATAAGGCATAGATTATCATAGATTATCATAGAATTTACAGTGCAGAAGGAGGCCATTCGGCCCATCGAGTCTGCACTGGCTCTTGGAAAGAGCACCCTACCAAAGGTCCACACCTCCACCCTATCCCCATAACCCAGTAACCCCACCCTACACTAAGGGCAATTTTGGACACTATGGGCAATTTAGCATGGCCAATCCACCTAACCCGCACATCTTTGGAGTGTGGGAGGAAACCGGAGCACCCGGAGGAAACCCTCGCACACACGGGGAGGATATACAGACTCCGCACAGACAGTGACCCAAGCCGGAATCGAACCTGGGACCCTGGAGCTGTGAAGCGTTTGTGCTATCCACAATGCTACCGTGCTGCCCCTTTCGGCACAATCTACTGGCTGTGTTGCTCCCGAACGGTGGCGCGGTCGGTAGATGCCGGGAGATCCCTCTTCTGGGATCTAACCAGCTCGCCATGCCTAGCGAGATCTAACCACATCTCACGAGACATCAGAATCTGAATCCCACCCATGGGGAGGATCATTATATAACAAAGCTTCATATTAGAGCGAGATAGCGTGTCTTACTCTAATATGCACTCGGCTGGTCTACCGAAGCCCTGGGATTTATCCCCCTTCGCCTTGGAGACCTCAGGCAAGCACCGTTCTGTCTCTGTCTCTCTGGCTGGCTGTCTGTCTGTCTCTCTCTCTCTCTATTGTTTAACTGGTAATTCTAAGCTGTATTTCAATGTTGGTAAAGGTAGTTTGATACAGCGTTAATAATAGTTTGTATTAATACACCATAATTCCTATTTATGCGTGGAATCACTCCTGAAGCAAAGTATCCTTTCCCTACAGTTTCACAAATTAGAAAAGCGATTGGGGATTCCGATCCAGTATCCTAGTAAATATTGGTGCCTGGTCCGGGATCGTAATAGGGAGAAAATCAAGCCGTCACATTCCATATTGGAACGCAACTGGGAACAGGGAGACGGGTAATAATCTCGGAATTATTGCCCAAGCCATGTGCAAAATGGTATTAGATTGGACAGATCAGGAGAATTTACAAGTGGCTAAAGGGCTGGGAGGGGAAATAGGGGTTCCTTTTCACGTGAAACTGGCACCAGTTCTGGAAAAGGAAGGAGCTGTAGTGATGGGACAGGTCCACCCGACTCGGGACGGGATCAGTGTTCTGGTGGAAAGGGTAAATAGGCAAGTGGAAGAAGGTATTAAACTAGTACCTGGGTGGGGAGAGGGATCTTACAAGAAATGTAAGCAGCCTAAATGTAAACAGAACAGGTTAGGAAAACATAATAAAGTAAAGGAGGGTATTTTTGAATAGAATAGGGGTCTAAAAAGATGGTTAAACATAATCTCTGTACAACAATGCATACGGTGACCGTAATGGTACAGGGGAGTTGGAGGTAACCTTCCGTTGGGCTGACCGGCACACAGTATGGATTACCAAAACATGGCTATAGAAAATTCAGATCCAAGAATTAACATACTTAGGAAAGAAAGAGGAAAATTGGGAAGTGTGGTAGCTGGACTTAGACAGGATAACATAATGGCCATAGAAAAATGAGACATGGCTATCAGCAAGACAAAAGTAAAATCCATATTGATCAAAGTAAAAGGTAATCAATCACTCTTGGGCGTTTAATCTCGCCAAGTCACCGTAGTCCCGGATGACCAGAGGCTGTTTTTTCCCCTTTGAGGGGGAGAGCTGACTGGTGGTAATTTAACCGGAGGATCACCACACCTCAGTCGACGGACAAGGTTGAGAAGGCGGGCGTTCAAGAATAACCTTGTTTATGTTTAGTCTACAGATCACCTGATAGTGGAAGGGAGGCAGACGAAAAAAATGAAGGCTCATTCAGGAATCGAGTTAAAAAAAAAAAGAATAATAATCATGGGGATTTTAATTATCCTGGTTATTAATTGCACTGAACAGGTCGGAAAAGGAATAGAGTTCCTCTAACCTGTACAGGACTCCTCAATAACCCATTATGAAAACAGCCCACCAAGGGAAGATTTGCTATTGGATCTCGTAATGAGAATGAATCAGAACAGATGAGAAGCAAAAGTAGGGGACCATCTGGACAATAATGACCACAACATAATATGATAGAGAAGGACATAAGTATGACTAAAACCAAGTAGGACTCCATGGATTAGTAAAGACATGAGGGAACATTTGAGGATTAGGATAGAGGCATGCATTAAGAAGGCAACAGGGGGCTGCATGGTAAGAGAACATACAAAGTGATTAGGAGAGATGTCATAAAAATAATTAGGGAAGATAAAAAGGAACAATGAAATTAAATTATCAAGGATAAATAAAACAAAACAGTAAAATATTTGACTAGGTTCCGCTATACAAACAGGAAGGCAGCGAGGGATACACAGAATGGTAAGTCAAGTGACAATAGAGAGATGGCAGAAATATTAAACAAATATTTTGTTTCATTACTTACCACGGAGATAAAACAAGTAGACATGACATTGAGTGATGTAGTAAATGCATTTGAAATAAAGGAAATGTATTAAATGCCCTAAATAGGATAACGCCTCTCATCCAATGGATTGCATGCAGATATTTTAAAAGAATCTAGGGAAGAGATAGCAGGGCATTACAACTCATTTTAATAATTTGTTAGATAAAGCTGGAGAGTTAGAGGTGGGGCAGACAACTAATGCAATTCCTTAATTTGAAGAGGGAGACAAGAACATGTCCAGGGAATTATAGACCACTCAGTTTAACACTGCTGGTAGGTAAAATAATGAAATCTTTACTGAAGGAGAAAATAGAAGAACATCTAGAAATTAGAATAGTCAGCATGAATTTTAAAAGGAAAAGCCTTGCTTGACCACTATTAAGAGTTTTTTGAGGAGGTAAGAGGGTTGATAATGAAGCAGTAAATGTCATTTATCTGGATTTTCAAAAGCCCTTCGATAAGGTGCCCCATAATAGATTAATTAAGTCAGAGAATATGGAGTCAGGGACAAGTGGTAGAATATATTGCTAGCTGTTTTCGAAGCAGAATGTAGCGAGGTGGGAAAAAGGATGGTAGATTAATAGAGTCAATAATGAGATGGATTGTAACAAATCAGAGGACATTAATAAACTTGTAGATTGGACAAATAATTTTCAATAAAGTTCAGCACATAGAAATATGAGATGGTAGCCAGACTTCTCCGGCCGTTGGGATTCCCTGTTCTGGCCTGCGGCGCCCAGGGGTTCCCCGGCGGTGCGGGACAGCTTCAATGGAAAATCCCATTGACAAGCGGCGGATAGAAAATCCTGCCTCCAGCGAACAGCGCGCCGCCCAGAAACTCGCGGCTGGGGGATCGGAGAGTCCAGCCCAGTATATGTTGGTAGGAGGAATAGGGAGGTCACTTATTACATGGAAAGTGCACGTCTTTCATTGGTAAGGTAGAGGAACAAAGGGAGCGGTGAGTACAAATACATCAATCAGTAAAAGTTGCTCCACTGCTTAGCAAGGCCATAAAAAGAGCAAACCAAGCACTATGCTTTATTTCTAGAGGGATAGAATTGAATGAAAAGTAGCAAAGTTATGCTAAGCCTGTATCAAACCTTGGTTAGGCCACACTTAAAAATGTACTGCATGCAGTTCCGGTCTCCATATAAAGCGGATATAAAGGCATTGGAGAGGATGCAGAGAAGGTTTAGAAAGACGATACCAGAAATGGATATGTATTCATGTCAAAAAAGGTTTGAAAGGCTGGTCTCTCTTTCTTTGGGTGCCAGGGTGGTTATCATAGCACCAGGGACCCATGTTTAATTCCAACCTTGGGTGATTGTATGGCGTTTGCACATTCTCTCCGGTGAATTTCCTGTGGTTTCCTCCCGCAGTCCAAAGATGTGCATGGATTAGCCATGCTAAATTTCCCCTTAGTGTCCAAAAGTGGGGGAGTGGGCCTAGGTACGGTGCTCCTTCGGAGGGGCGGTGAAGACTCGATGGGCCAAATGGCCTCCTTCTGCACCGTAGAGTTTCTATGATTCTTTCTATGAAAATGCTGACTAGTGATCTCATAGAGGTCTTTAAAATTACAAATGTCTTGATATGGTGGATACAGAGACAATGTTTCTCTTGTGGGAAGAGCACAACTGGAGACCACAGACAGGATGTGGTTGAAGTGGATAGTATTGCTGCATTTAAGGAGAGGTTAGACAAGTATTTGAGGGAGATGGGAATTACAATGGTGGATTAGAGAGGAAGGAAGAAAAAAGGAAGCTTGATTGGAGCATAAAGACTAGCACAACCGATTGGGCCAAATGATCTGTTTTCATGCTGCATATCATATGTAATTTCAATCTAATCGTACATTTGAAATAAGTTGCAGCATCCCATTCATTTTGCAGACTGTCATTTCACAATAGCTGACCAAAGAACAAGAACAATACATCACAGGAGCAGGCCCTTCGGCCCTCCAAGCCTGTACCGGTCATGATACCAACCTTGGCCAAAACCCTCAGCACTTCCTTGTGCTGTATCCCTCTATACCCATCCTATCCATGTGTTTGTCAAGATGCCTTTTGAACGCCGTTAATGTATCGGCTTCCACAACCTCCCCTGGCAACGCGTTCCAGGCACTCACCACCCTCTGCGTAAAAAACCTGCCTCGCGCGCCTCCTCTAAACTTTGCCCCACGGACCTTAAACCCATGCCCCATAGTGTCTGACCCCTCCACCCTGAGAAAGAGTGCCTGCCCATCCACTCTATCCACGCCCCTCATAATCTTGTAGACCTATTCATGGGTGCATCATTGAAAGCATATTTTACAGGAAGGTCTTTAAGAAAAATTGCCATCAAACAAACCATTTTATTATATGTAATGACAATGATTAACCTGAACAGCTGTCCTCCCAGAAAATAATTAGTACAGACGCGAAGGTACTTCGCGGGGATGTAATGACATCGCATATGGAAATCAGATCACCACAAGATGACTTGGAAACCAGAATATTTACAAAGAAAGACTTACATTTGTTTATCACCTTTTATCATCTCAGTGCTTCACTATCAATTAAGCATTTTTGAAGTGAAGTAATTATAATAATAATTTTTTAGTGTCACAAGTAGGCTTACATGAACTCTGCAATGAAGTTACTGTGAAAAGCCCCTAGTCGCCACACTTCGGCGCCTGTTCGGGTACACGGAGGGCGAATTCAGAATGTCCAATTCACCTAACAAGCACGTCTTTCGGGACATTATCGGAAACACAGCAGCCAATTTGCATAAAGCAAGCTCCCACAAACTCTACGAATGGCAGGTATAGTTTATTGGGAAAGCTCTCTTCATCTTCGACATGGTGCCATGGAATCTTTCAGATCCATCTGAAAGAACAGACAGGGCCTCAGTTTAAACGCAACATGGCCAGTGGAGCAGCACTGCGCTCCCTCATAAGCACAGACTAACCCCAGTTCAGTAAGTTTGTAAAGTGGGACGTAAATCCGCAACTTTCCTGACACAACAGGTGAGCGAGTACTACCACTTAGCCACAGCTGATAAGTCATTTCTAATCCTGTAGAAAAGAGCACGAATGGGAAGCAATTCACTTGTATTTCACAGTTTCTTACAAGACTCTCCAACAGAAATGATTAGAGTCCACTATTTATCTATATAGGACTGGGAACGGATTGTCATGACTAGCAGGAAAGTAACAAAATTAACATATTAAGGTCTAACTTGCAGCCGCAACCTCTACAATAAAGATCAAAAGCAATAAGCCTCGAGATGCAGAAACTGTATGCAGAAAGATAAACAACCCAATAGTGATTAAAAGAAAACTGTTGGAAATCTGGAATCAACACAGGAAATGCTAGAACTGCAGGTCTTTCAGCAAGAGCAAAGATTCTCAAAAGGTCTCCCCATTCGGTCAAAACACGAAAAAGGTCTAAGAGTCTGCCTGGTGGTATTCCAAGCGCAAGCTGATGGTTTACCAGGTCTCTGTTCTCAGCATCTTGTTGTGTGGCTGTGAAACATGGACGACAAACAGCTATCAAGAAAAGAAGCTCGGGCAGCACGGTGGCGCAGTGGGTAAGCTCTGCTGCCTCACGGCGCCGAGGTCCCAGGTTCGATCCCGGCTCTGGGTCACTGTCCGTGTGGAGTTTGCACATTCTCCCCGTGTCTGCGTGGGTTTCGCCCCCACAACCCAAAGATGTGCAGGTTATGTGGATTGGTTACGCTAAATTGCCCCTTAACTGGAAGAAAAATGAGTTGGGTACACTAAATTTATTTTTTAAAAAGCTCAACCACTTCCATTGAACATAGAACCGTACAGCACAGAACTGGCTCTTCAGCCCTCAATGTTGTGCCGAGCATTGTCCGAAACCAAGATCAAGCTATCCCACTCCCTGTCATTCTGGTGTGCTCCATGTGCCGATCCAAAACTGCTTGAAAGTTCCTAAAGTGTCCGACTCCACTATCACAGCAGGCAGTCCATTCCACACCCTAACCACTCTGAGTAAAGAACCTGCTTCGGGCATCTCTCCTATATCTCTCACCCCGAACCATCTTCACTTTAATGCGCAAAATCACAAATGCAGCTGTTCACTCGAAGGCAGAGCTCCCAAATGTCTTCCTACTCATTAAACAGAGGCAGCTTCATTGGCCGAAGCAGGACTGGAGAACGGGAGAGGGTAGCACACCCAAGGTCCTTCTGCCGACGCCTCCTGTGGGCTAGCACACACCATCATAACGGCCGCTTGGCAACCGATGCCAACGTCAAAAACAACAACCCACAACAACACTCAGTAGCTTCGGGTATAGCACACAGGGCAGAACATTCCTCTCGAAGATCGGCGGCCTCTTATCAGCAAGGGTGCGCCATATGAAGACACCCCCATCTAAAACGGATTTGTTTGTTGCATGTCCATCATCTTTCGTAGATGGAAGGACGTCAACTATTTTAACTTTTTCAATTCCTCATGGGCCCGTGTATCTTAACCTTTAAGAAGCTGTTTGTTAATGTTGTACTGGGTCGCTTACACTGTGGCAATAAAAGTAAACAACTTTAACTCAAGTGAAATAGTCCACCTTTCCTGCATTCAAGGTAAAGGAAGTGTGGAGGTGGGGTAACTACTGGATGGATGAGATTGAATTGCTGAAAATTAAGCTGAGGGAGTTTATATTGCAAAAGCCAAAGTACGTAACAAGGGACACATTCAGCCAGCATAAGTCTCGAACATCCTTTCTACTCAGCAGTGACTTCTAGTGGCAACACAAGCATGGTATCAGAATGAGCATATTCCCAGTGAAATGGAAATCCACAACCTAAACATTTACAGTTTTCATTAAGCAAACTTGTTGCTATTCTGGGCATTCAAGGTGGTCAGGATTTTAAAACTTAGATCTAGATATGGAGTGTCTTTTAGCCTGACTCTTGTAAAGAGCCGTGAACCGCAGAATACAGTGTTAAAAGGACATTAAAGTTCACCTTGTATTTTACGCGCTTATCTCAAAGCTCAATCTTATAGGCAGGTTTGTGCAAATGTTAGCCTCTTAAACCGGGAGAGCATAGTTCAAATTCTAATCTTCCATTTATCAAAAAAGTCAGAACGCTGCTTTCTTCATTAGCACTGATAGGCAACTTCATTGTCAGTTGCGGCTCAGTTGGTAGTCCTCTTGCCTCAGTGTTCAAGTCCCACTTAAGGGTTAGACCATAAGACACAAAAGCAGAAGTCGGCCACTCGGCTCACCATGTCTGCTCAATGAGATCATGATTGATCTGATATAATCCAAAACACCACTTTCCCGCCTTATCCCACAACCCTCGATTCCCTGACTCATTAAAAATCGGTCTATCTCAGCATTGAACATACTCACTGACCCAGCCTCTACAGCTCTCTGTGGCAAAGAATTTCACAGATTCACTATCCTCGGAGAAGAAATTCCTCCTCACCTCTGTCTTAAATGGGTGACCCCTTACTCTGAGATTACAGCCTCTGGTCCTAGATTCTCCCACAAGAGGAAACATCCTCTCAGCGTCTACCCTATCAAGCTCCCTGAGAATCGTGTATGTCTCAATAATGACACCTCTCATTCTTCTAAACTCCAATGAGAACAGGCCCAACCTATTCAACCTCTCAAGAAAATCCCTCTATATCTGGGATCAACCTGGTGAACCTACTCTACTCTACACTGCTCCAATGCCAGCATATCTTTCCTTAAAGGAACCAACAATGTTCACACTATTTCAGGTGTGGTCTAACTCGTGCCTTGTATAGTTTTAGCAGGGCTTCCCTATTTTTATTCTCCATTCCCTTTGAAATAAAGGCCAACATTCCATTTGCCTCCCCAATTACCTGCTAACTTGCATGCTAGCTTTTTGTGATTTAAGCACGAGACCCCCAAAACCCTCTGTTCTGCAGTGTTCTGCCGTCTTTCTCAATTGAAATAACGTTCAGCTCCTTTATTCTTCCTACCAAAGTGCATAAGTTCACATTTTCCTTTATTATAATCCATCTGCCAAGTTTATGCCCACTCACCTAACCTGCCTATATCCCTCTGTAGATTATTTGTGTCATCCTCACCACTTGCCTTCCCACCTATTTTTGTGTCATCCGCAAACTTGGCAATAGTACATTTGCTTCCCTCGTCCAACTCATTTATATCATGAGTAATTGTGGCCCCAGCACAGATCCCTGTGGCACTCCACTAGTTACAATTTGCCATCCTAAAAATGCTTCTCCTGTCTCAACTCTCAGTCTTCTATCAGTTAGCCAATCCTCTATCCATGCCAACATATAACCCCTAACATCACGGCTCTTATCTTATTAAGTAGTCTTTTGTGTGGTGCCTTTTAAAAAATTTTTTTTTCGAGTACCCAATTCATATTTTCCAATTAAGGGACAGTTTAGCGTGGCCAATCCACCTACCCTGCACAGCTTTTGAGTTGTGGGGGCGAAACCCACGCAAACACGGGGAGAATGTGCAAACTTCACACGGACAGTGACCCAGAGCCGGGATCGAACCTGGGACCGCAGTGCCGTGAGGCAGCAGTGCTAACCACTGCGCCACCGTGCTGCCCCTTGTGTGGTGCCTTGTCGAACACTTTTTGGAAATCCAAGAGTATTACATCTACTGGTTCCCCTTCATCTACCCTACTCATAACCACCTGAAAAAGAATATAAATTAATTTGTCAGGCATGATTTCCCCTTCATGAAGCCATTCTGACTCTGCTGGACTATATTATGCATTTCTAAATTATCTGCTATTACACCTTTTATAATGGACGCTAACATTTTGCCAATGCCAAAGCCATCTGGCCTGTAGTTACTTGTTTTCTGTCTCCCTCCTTTTATGAATAAAGGTACTACATTTGTAATTGTCCAAACCTCTGGGACTTTTTCAGAATTTGGGGATTCTTTTACGATTACTACCAGTGCATTCACTAACTCTGTAGCTACTTCCTTTAATATCCTAGGATGCAACCCAACAGGTCCTGGGGAATTAGCGATGTTTAGCAGCATTAGCTTCCCAAGTACTTTTACTGCCGCCCCCCCCCCAATCTCCAATGATTAATATTGTATTTATTTCCTCCCCCATTTCTGTCCCTTGATTATCTATTTTTGGAATGTTATTAGCATCTTCCATCATGAAGACGAATGCAAAGTATTTGTTTAACTCCTCTGCCACTTCCTGGTTCCCCATTATTATTTCCCAGTCTCATTCTCCAAAGGGCCTATGTTCACTTTGGCCTCTCGCTTCCTTTTTATATATATTTTTTAAAACTCTTATAGTCTGTTTTTATATTACTTGCTAGGTTACTTTCAGATTAATACTACTGTCCACTTCCTTAATGAACCATGGTTGATTTATCCCCTTTCGAGCTACAGCACTCCCTTAGCACTGACCCTCCGACACGGCAGCATCCCCTCAGCACTGCACTGTTGGGAGAGCCAGCACTGAGGGAGCACTGCACCAAGGTATGTTGTACGGCCAGAGGGTCAGTACCGATGAAGGGCTTCACTGACTGTTCAGGACTGATGGAGCGCTGCAATGTCGGTGATATGGTGCTGAGGGAGTGCTGCACTGTCAGAGGGTCACTACTGAGAGAGCGCCACACTGTCAAAGGGTCAGTACTGAGGGGACGTTGCACTGTCAGAGGGTTAGTACTGAGGGAACGCTGCGCTGTCAGAGGGTCAGTACTGAGGGAGCGCTGCACTGTCAAAGAGTCAGTACTGAGGGAGCATTGCACTGTCAGAGGGTCAGTACTGAGGGAGCACTGCACTGTCAGAGGGTCAATACTAAGGGAGCGCTGCACCTTCGGAGGGTCAGTACTGAGGGAGCGCTGCACTGTCAGAGTGTCAGTATTGAGGGAGCACTCACTGTCAGAGGGTAGGTACTGGGGGAGCGCTCCACTGTCAGAGGGTCAGTACTGAGGGAGCACTGCACCGTCAGAGAGATCAGTGCTGAGGGAGTGCTGCACTGTCAGAGAGGTCAGTGCTGAGGGAGTGCTGCACTGTCAGAGTGGTCAGTGCTGAGGGAGTGCTCCACTATCAGAGTGGTCAGTACTGAGGGAGCACTGCACTGTCAGAGGGTCAGTACTAAGGGAGCGCTGCACCTTCGGAGGGTCAGTACTGAGGGAGCGCTGCACCGTCAGAGAGATCAGTGCTGAGGGAGTGCTGCACTGTCAGAGAGGTCAGTGCTGAGGGAGTGCTCCACTATCAGAGTGGTCAGTACTGAGGGGGTGCTGTACCATCGAAGGGCGAGCCTGAGGGAGCGCTGCCCTGTCGAAGATGGAGTTCTGCATTTTCGCACCTTCCGTACTTGAGAATAAGACGTTAAACCCAGGCCCTGTCTATCCTTTTAAATGCAACAGAAAATATTCCATGGTTACCATTTGAAGGACAGCAGGGGGTGGTGTGGGTTCTCACCAACAGCCTATGGGCAGCACAGATCCCTCAAACAAGATCACTAAATCCAACCTTTCTGGTCTTCACCGCACCATGCCTTCTGAGTGGCTGCATTTGCTACCCCCTCTGTGACCACATTTAAAGCTGAAAACTACTTTGTTAGAGTCATAGAGCTTTGCGGCCTATGGAATATATGAATTAGGAGGAGTAGGTCATCATTAGCTGTAGTCCTCTCCTCTTTCATTTGCCTCTCTTCAGCAGTGACATACATGTCTGCCTTTCTCCTCAACCAAGGTCCCCCCCCACTATGGTTGACAAGGCACTCAACTGGATCCAACCCATTTCCTGCGTCTCTGCCTTCATTCCTTCCCTTCCTTCCCTCCCGGAAGCATGACAGGGTCACTCTTGTCCTCACTTTTCACCCCACTAGCCTCCGCATTCAAAGGATCGCCCTCAGCCGTTTCCGCCAATTCCAGCATGATGCCACCATGAAACCATTTTCCCCTCACGCCCCCGTCGGCATTCTGCAGGGACCACCTCCTGAATGAAACCCTGGTCCACTCCTCCATCACCCCCAACCCATCATACCTTCCCATACAAATCACAGAAAGTACAACGCCTTACGTTTTACTTTCTTGCTCCTCACTGTCCAATGGCCCCAAACACTCCCTTCAGGTGAAGCAGCATTTCACTTGCACCTCCTTGAATATGGTCTACTGTATTCAATGCTCCCGACGCGGTCTCCTCTACGTTGGAGAAACTAAATGCAGACTGGGTGACCGCTTCATGGAACACCTTCGCTCAGTCTGCAAGCACTACCTCAACCTCCCTGTCACTTGCCACTTCAACTGATCATCTCGCTCTCATGACTACATGTCCCTCCTTGGCTTACTGCAATGCTTCAGCGAAGCCCAACGCAACTGGAGGAACAGCACCTCATCTTCCTACTCGGCATGTTACAGCGTTCTGGACTCATGGGTTCAGCACCTTTAGACTATGAACTTTCTCCTCCATCGTGATCCCACCAGCTGTTACTTCGTCTTTAGTTTTGCCTTCATTGAGCACTGACCTGGGTTCTCCTGTGAACACATGCTATCTTACCTTTTATGTCACTACCAGCACCTTCTTTAATCCTTAAGCTACCATCAACACTCACTTTGTCTTCTGTCCATGACATCTTTGTCAATGTCTCCTGAGCTCCGACCTATCGTCGGCCCTCTATTCTGCTCCCCACCTCCCTCTCCAACTATATAATCCATCGCATTTCTACCCCTCTTCTGCTCTGAGGAAGTCACACGGACTTGAAATGTTAACTGTTTTTCTGTCCACAGATGTGGCCAGACCCACTGAGTTTATCCAGCAATTTCTGCTTTTATTTCAGACTTCCAGCGTCCACAGTATATACTTAGATACTGTCCCATGGGTGCCTGTTTCCCTGCAATACTTTGTTAGCATGGCCAGCTGCATAAACTGAAGTGAGCACTGCTGGATTGTTTGACCACAAACAATTAATGGGTTGGATCCTATTATCACATGTATTTTCCAGTGGGGTTACCGATTAATGATCTGGAACCCTTGCTAACCCAGTCACAACCCTCTGACCAGGATGAGAAAATTAATTCCAGATTAGCAATCTAGACTTGCTACTCCTTCTGCCAATGTCCTTTGGGGAAGGACATCTGGTCTAGCACACGCACGCACACACACACCCCACAGTTGGGAACCTCTGACCTAGAGACATCGACATCATCGGACATCCCAAAGTGTAGCCGGTGGCCTCTTTCAGCAACTTTCCCAACTTGCAGCAAATCTGCAGCCACTACATGATCTGGCAAATAGTGCAAAGACCCTCTACAAAGAGAAAGTCATAGAATTTACAGTGCAGAGGGAGGCCATTCGGCCCATCGAGTCAGCACCGGCCCTTACAAAGAGCACCCGACTGAAGCCCACGTATCTACCCTATTCCCGTAACCCAGTAACCCCACTTAATATTTTTTGGACACGAAGGGCAATTTATCATGGCCAATCCACCTAACCCGCACATCTTTGGACTGTGGGAGGAAACCGGAGCACCCGGAGGAAACCCTGCAGACACGGGGAGAACATGCAAACTCCGCACAGACAGTGACCCAAGCCGGGAATCGAACCCAAGATCCTGGAGCTGTGAAGCAACTGTGCTAACCACTATGCTACGGTGCTGCCCAATCGTTTTGGCAGCTATATGCTTCCTATGCAAAGAGGCTTCATTTTATGCACAGAAGACAACATACCAATGCTTTACAGCCTATTACTACACGTTGGTAGCTATCATGTATCCAAGCAACATTCAAACCACTCGGGCAATCATCCAACATGTTTGAGATCACCCTCTTTAAAAAAAAAGGCAAGAAAGCCTGACTCCACCAAGCCACACAAACCTGTTGGCCATTACTAAGTAATAGCAAAAATACTGTGGATTCTGAAAATCTGAAATTAAAATAGAAAATGCTGGATAAACTCAGCTGGTCTGGCAGCAGGTCTGTAGAAGGATCATTTAGATTTGAAACGTTAGCTCGGTTTCTTGCTACAGATGCTGATGGGCCAAAGATATGTGGTGCTCAATGTTGGGTAAAGGAAATTATTTCACAAAGTTGACAACATTCTTATCTTTCAAAGATCTGGGTACCCAAGTCTCCAAAGGGTCTTGTATATATCATTGAAAAAAGGAAAGAGTTGCACGGCTGTGGGATTTGCTCTTCCAAAGAGCTGGTACATTCATGATGGGTGAACTGGCCACCTTCTGTGCTTCAAGGTTTTCTCTCCCACCTTTGGACACAGTCAGCAGGACTAAAAGAAAGAAGTTTGCGGAGTCAATCGGCTGAATTGTCTGCTTCCAATTCTTTTTTTAAAAACTAAATTTAGAGTGCCCAATTCATTTTTTCCAATGAAAGAGACAATTTAGTGTGGGCGAAACCAACGCAAACACAGGGGGAGAATGTGCAAACTCCACATGGACAGTGACCCAGAGCCAGGATCGAACCTGGGACCTTGGCGGCGTGAGGCAGCAGGGCTAACCCACTGTGCCACCGTGCCGCCCCCAATTCTCAAGCACATGAAATTTGTGAGGTTTCACAGAAACATCAAGTTCGTCACGCTTCAGCAAAGGGGCACCTGTGGCCACACAGAACCCTTAAGAAAGTTAAAATCAACACCTTGATATCTGCCATGTGGCATTCTACCACCAACATATTTTACAATATTATCTCCAAGATCCCTATTCACCTGAAGAATGATATCATGAAATGAAAATGAATGAAAATCGCTTATTGTCACAAGTAGGCTTCAAATGAAGTTACTGTGAAAAGCCCCTCGTCGCCACATTCCGGCGCCTGTTCGGGGAGGCTGGTACAGGAATTGAACCGTGCTGCTGGCCTGCCTTGGTCTGCTTTCAAAGCCAGTGATTTAGCCTTGCTAAATAAAGATAAACTATTTCCACTGGTTGTAGATTCTAAAACTAGGGGGCATAGTCTAAAAATTAGGGCCAGACCATTCAGGAGAGGTGTCCTTGTGTGGCTTCTTAAAAACATTAAGTTGCTGATATTTCATTCAACCATATCTTTGAATCCAGTGTTGTTAAATCTTTTTACCCTTTGGCCTGGCTTGTACAATATTGAAAATTTTATAGGACAAACTCACATCAAAAGAAAAGCAAAACCTGGAGAAGCTGGAAATCTGAAATAAAAACAGAAGTATCTGGAAATACTCAGGCAGCATTTGTGGAGAGAGAAACAGGGTTAATGTTTCAGATCAAAGATCTTTCTTCAGATTCCACTTCGATAAGAACAGGAAAAACAAAATATTATTTAAATGAACAGAGGCTACAGAATGCTAGAGTACAGAGGAATTCGAGTGTCCTCGTAGATGAATGACTGTGGGGTACAAGTAATTTGGAATGTAAATGGAATGATGGCTAGGAGGATGGGAGTATCAAATTAGGGAAGTCTTGCTTCAGTTGTACAGGCGAGACCACACCTAGAATACTGCGTACAGTATGTGTCTCCTTATTTAAGAAGCAATATATTGCATAGTTGCGAGAAGGTTCACTGGGTTGATTCCTGGTATGAAGAAGCTGTCATGAGAAAAAGTTCAGCCAAAGCTCATTGGCAGTCGGAAGAATCTGAAGTGAGCTCACTGAAACATACAAGATTCTGAGGGAGATTGACAGGGTAAATGCCGAGAGGACGTTTACACTCGTGCAAGAGGTCAGAACTGGAGGAGCACAGGAGGACTGTAGGAGGTTAGCGATTTAAAGTATTTTAAAATTCACCTTTATCATTATATTAGTGATCCAAGTCTCCAATTGTTCTGATTACTGAAACTTAAATTTTTCCACTAAAATACCTGCAGTATTTATTGCTCACAGGATGTGGGCTTCACTGGCTAGAACAGCATTTATTGCCCATCCCTAATTGCCCTCAAGAAGGTGGTGGCAAGTCCACTGCAGTCCATGTGGTGTGGGTACACTGACAGTGTTTTTAGGGAGGGAGTTCCTGGATTTTGACCCAGCAACAGTGAATGAACGGCAATATAATTCCAAGTCAGGATGGAGTGTGGCTTGGAAGGGAATGTGCAGGTGGTGGTGATTCCCATGCATCTGCGGCCCTTGTCCCTCTGGGCGGTAGGCTTCACAGTGGTTTGAAACAACTGAATGGCTTGTTGTTTCAAAGACATTTAAGAGTCAACCACCTGTAGGATAGACCAGGTAAGGGCTGCAGATTTTGTTCCCTAAAAGAGAGTTTGGTGACTGAGGGATTTAAGGGTTTATTTTTAATTTTTATCTAAAGTCTAATCTTTCTTTTATTTTGCTAATTAACGTAAACGTTGCTGTTTGGTTGAGAAGGTGGTGAATTTTCAATCAGCTTTAAACAAAGGTTCTACTTGTAACTACTTGCAGCTAGAGCTTGTTAATTAGTTAATTGGATTAGGCCAGTTTTCAGAGGCTAGTCACAGCATAAAGGTGAGCCAGCTACAGTGCAGACTTTGTTAGCACCGAGTGCTGAATTTGGGTGCATTTGAGTGCTATAGTGAAAGTTTGGTGACTGAGGGATATTAAGGGTTCATTTTTATCTAAAGTCTAGTCTTTCTTTTATTCAGTTAATTAACTTAAAAGTTGCTGTTGGTTTAGAAGGTATATTTTCAATCAGCTTTAAACAAAGGTTCAACTTGTAGCTACTTGCAGCTAGAGCTTGTTAATTAGTTAATTGGATTAGGCCAGTTTTCAGAGGCTACAGTCACAGTATAAAGGTGAGCCAGCTACAGTGCAGACTTTGTTAGCACGGAGTGCTGAATTTGGGTGCATATGAGTGCTATAGTGAGAGTTTGGTGACTGAGGGAGTTAGGTGAGGAGGGAGAAAGGTGCTCCTTTCATTTCATTTCCTACATTTCCTCAAAGAGCGTGAAGGGAACCAGGAGTTTACAGAGAGTGCAGCTGACTGGAAGCAGAGTCGGAGGGCGGAGTTCCAGTTGGTACACAGTGCAGCTATATTCTGTAAGGCAAGAGGGATGGAGGCTAGGGCAGTTGCATGCTCCTCCTGTAGGAAATGGGTGGTGAGGGATACCACCGGTGTCCCTGCTGACTATACCTGCGGGAAGTGCACCCAATTCCAGCTCCTCAGAGACCGTGTTAGGGAATTGGAGCTGGAGCTGGATGAACTTTGGATCATCCGGGAGGCATAGGTGATAATAGACAAGAGTTACAGGGAGGTAACCACACCCAAGGTACAGGACAAGAGCAGCGGGGTTACAGTCAGGGGAAAGAAAACTAACGGGCAGACAATGCAGGGATCCCTCATGGCCGTTCCCCTTCAAAAGAAGTATACCGTTTTGGATGCTGTTGGGGGGGGGGGGGGGGGGGGGGGCCTAGCGGCCAGGTCTCTGGCACTGAGTCAGGCTCTCAGAAGGGAAGGGGGGAGAATAGAAAAGCAATAGTGATAGGAGACTCAATGATTAGGGGAATAGATAGGAGATTCTGTGGTCACGAGTGAGACTCCCGGAAGGTATGTTGCCTCCCGGGTGCCAGGGCCAGGGATGTCTCGGATCGTGTCTTCAGGATCCTTAAGGGGGAGGGGGAGCAGCCAGAAGTTGTGGTGCACATTGGTACCAATGACGTAGGTAGGAAAAGGCGTGTGGATGTAATAAACAAGTTTAGGGAGTTAGCTGGAAGTTAAAAGCCAGGACAGACAAAGTTGTCATCTCTGGTTTGTTGCCGGTGCCACGTGATAGCGAGGCTAGGAATAGGGAGAGAGTGCAGCTGAACACGTGGCTGCAGGAATGGTGTAGGAGGGAGAGCTTCAGGTATTTGGATAATTGGAGCGCATTCTGGGAAAGGTGGGTCCTGTACAAGCAGGACGAGTTGCATCCGAACCAGAGGGGCACCAATATCCTGGGAGGGAGGTTTTCTAGTACTCTTCGGAAGGGTTTAAACTAATTTGGCAGGGGAATGGGAACCGGACTTGTAGTCCAGCAACTAAGGTAGCCGATATTCAGGACGCCAAAATGTGCAGTGAGGAAGGGAACACTGACAAAGGAGAGTACTTGCAGGCACGGAGATGGGTTGAAGTGTGTATATTTCAACGCAAGAAGCATCAGGAATAAGGTGGGTGAACTTAAGGCATGGATCGGTACTTGGGACTACGATGTGGTGGCCATCACGGAAACTTGGATGGAAGAGGGGCAGAAATGGTTGATGGAGGTTCCTGGTTATAGATGTTTCAATAAGTTTAGGGAGGTTGGTAAAAGAGGTGGGGGGGGGGGGGGGTTGCATTGTTAATTAGAGGTAGTATAACAGATGCAGAAAGGCAGTTCGAGGAGGATCGGCTTACTGAGGTAGTATGGGTTGTAGTCAGAAATAGGAAAGCAGCAGTCACTTTGTTGGGTGCTTTCTATAGGCCCCCCAATAGCAGCAGAGATGTGGAGGAACAGATTGGGAAACAGATTTTGGAAAGGTGCAGAAGTCATAGGGTAGTAGTCATGGGTGACTTCAACTTCCCAAATATTGAGTGGAAACTCTTTAGATCAAATAGTTTGGATGGGGTGGTGTTTGTGCCGTGTGTCCAGGAAGCTTTTCTAACACAGTATGTAGATTGTCCGACCAGAGGGGAGGCCATATTGGATTTGGTACTTGGTAATGAACCAGGGCAAGTGATAGATTTTTTAGTGGAGGAGCATTTTGGAGATAGTGACCACAATTCTGTGACTTTCACTTTAGTAATGGAGAGGGATAGCTGCGTGCAACAGGGCAAGGTTTACAATTGGGGGAAGGGTAAATACGATGCTGTCAGACAAGAACTGAAGTGCATAAGTTGGGAACATAGGCTGTCAGAGAAGGACACAATTGAAATGTGGAACTTGTTCAAGGAACAGATACTATATGTCCTTGATATGTATGGTCCTGTCAGGCAGGGAAGAGATGGTCGAGTGAGGGAACCATGGTTGACAAGAGAGGTTGAATGTCTTGTTAAGAGGAAGAACATAAGAACTAGAAGCAGGAGTAGGCCACCTGGCCCCTCGAGCCTGCTCCACCATTCAATGAGATCATGGTTAATCTTTTGTGGACTCCGCTCCACTTTCCGGCCCGAACACCATAACCCTTAATCCCTTTATTCTTCAAGAAGGATACTTATGTAAGGCTGAGGAAACAAGGTTCAGACAGGGCGCTGGAGGGATACAAGATAGCCAGGAGGGAACTGAAGAAAGGGATTAGGAGAGCTAAGAGAGGGCATTAAAAATCTTTGGCGGGTAGAATCAAGGAAAACCCCAAAGCCTTTTACACATATGAGAAATATGAGAATGACTAGAGCGAGGGTGGGTCCGATCAAGGACAGTAGCGGGAGATTGTGTATTGAGTCTGAAGAGATAGGAGAGGTCTTGAACGAGTACTTTTCTTCAGTATTTACGAATGAGAGGGGCCATATTGTTTGACAGGACAGTGTGAAACAGACTGGTAGGCTCGAGGAGATACTTATTAGGAAGATGTGTTGGGCATTTTGAAAAACTTGAGGATAGACAAGTCCCCCGGGCCTGACGGGATATATCCAAGGATTCTATGGGAAGCAAGAGATGAAATTGCAGAGCCGTTGGCAATGATCTTTTCGTCCTCACTGTCAACAGGGATGGTACCAGGGGATTGGAGAGTGGCGAATGTCGTGCCCCTGTTCAAAAAAGGGAATAGGGATAACCTTGGGAATTACAGGCCAGTTAGTCGTACTTCGGTGGTAGGCAAAGTAATGGAAAGGATACTGAGGGATAGGATTTCTGAGCATCTGGAAAGACACTGCTTGATTAGGGATAGTCAGCACGAATTTGAGAGAGGTAGGTCTTGCCTCACAAGTCTTATTGAATTATTTTGAAGAGGTGGCCAAGCACGTGGATGAAGGTAAAGCAGTGGATGTGGTGTACATGGATTTTAGTAAGGCATTTGATGAGGTTCCACATGGTAGGCTTATGCAGAAAGTAAGAAGGCACGGGATAGTGGGAAATTTGGCCAGTTGGATAACGAACTGGCTAACTGATAGAAGTCAGAGAGTGGTAGTGGATGGCAAATATTCAGCTTGGATCCCAGTTACCAGTGGCGTACTGCAGGGATCAGTTCTGGGTCTTCTGCTGTTTGTGATTTTCATTAATGACTTGGATGAGGGAGTTGAAGGGTGGGTCAGTACATTTGCAGACGATACGAAGATTGGTGGAGTTGTGGATAGTGAGGAGGGCTGTTGTCGGCTGCAAAGAGACATAGATAGGATGCAGAGCTGGGCTGAGAAGTGGCAGATGGAGTTTAACCCTGAAAAGTGTGAGGTTGTCCATTTTGGAAGGACAAATATGAATGCAGAATACAGGGTTAACAGTAGGGTTCTTGGCAATGTGGAGGAGCAGAGAGATCTTGGGGTCTATGTTCATACATCTTTGAAAGTTGCCACTCAAGTGGATAGAGCTGTGAAGAAGGCCTATGGTGTGCTCGCGTTCATTAACAGAGGGATTGAATTTAAGAGCCGTGAGGTGATGATGCAGCTGTACAAAACCTTGGTAAGGCCACATTTGGAGTACTGTGTGCAGTTCTGGTTGTCTCATTTTAAGGATGTGGAAGCTTTGCAAAAGGTGCAAAGGAGATTTACCAGGATGTTGCCTGGAATGGAGAGTAGGTCTTACGAGGAAAGGTTGAGGGTGTTAGGTCTTTTCTCATTAGAACGGAGAAGGATGAGGGGCGACTTGATAGAGGTTTATAAGATGATCAGGGAAATAGATAGAGTAGACAGTCAGAGACTTTTTCCCCGGGTGGAACAAACCATTACAAGGGGACATAAATTTAAGGTGAATGGTGGAAGATATAGGGGGGATGTCAGAGGTAGGTTCTTTACCCAGAGAGTAGTGGGGGCATGGAATGCGCTGCCTGTGGAAGTAGTTGAGTCGGAAACATTTGGGACCTTCAAGCAGTTATTGGGTAGGTATATGGATTACGGTAGAATGATGGGATGTAGATTAATTTGTTCTTAATCTAGGACAAAGGTTCGGCACAACATCGTGGGCCGAAGGGCCTGTTCTGTGCTGTATTTTTCTATGTTCTATGTTTAAAAGGACATTAGTGAACCAGAAGGGTTTTCAGGACAATCGCTTCATGGTCACCATTATCGAGACTTATTTTCAATTCCAGGTTTATTAATTGCATTTCAATTCCATCAGTTGCCATGGTGAGACGTGGACACCTGTCCCCAGAGCATTAGCCTGGGCCTCTGCATTACTAGTTCAGTGACATTACCACTATGTCACCTAAAAATACTTGCTATAATATAGAACGACCAATATTTTGATCATAGGTATAATTCTGAAAATTGAATAGCTAGGACTTTTTAGTTGCATACATATCGACCTTGTATTAGATTACATAAATAATTATTGATATGCACTGTTGACCTGATGGGTTGTTTTGCCACAGACTAGTTGGATGTGGTTCTGCTGCCATGGCATTTGTAACCTCTTTTTCCCACTTCTTTCTTTCTTTCATAAAAGCAAATGACTGCGGATGCAGGAATCTGAAACCAAAGAGAAAATGCTGGAAAATCTCAGCAGGTCCGGCAGCATCTGTAGGGAGAGAAAATAGCTAACGTTTCGAGTCCAGGTGACCCTTTGTCAAAGCTAAAAGACAGAGAAATATTTCCCGCTTTACAACGATGTTAAGTCTGGAAGTACTTGGAATTTTGTGCAAGGCCATAAGCCATCATGTATGGCAGCGGAATAAAAAATGTCATAGCAGAATCCTGCAGGCTGCTTACAAACAAATTTGCTAATGTTGTTTGTAGTGCTACAAGGGGAAGTAAAACTGGCTTGGTTGCAATTTGCACATATTGGAACACTGCCAGGAATTTTCTTACCAGGATGGTACATTTGGATCCCTGTATCCTTATGCTAAATTCTTGAAAATAAAATAAGCTAAAATAACAGAACACAAGCAAGAAATTGCAAGGTGTTGCCATTAATTTTCACATGTCGCTCTTACACAGATACTTAGTCGAAGGAAGTCATTTGCATCTGTAGAATGGAAAAGGAGGTACAGAATGCTTCTTTTGTCTGAACAAAAACCATAGTTGGCAGATACCTTTCCTCATCAAATGTTATCTCAAATAGGCAGCATTAGTGACATACTGGCACATTCATTTGCATCTTGTGGCTGCATGTAGTGAGAATTTGTTAGAATCATTCTCGAAACCTTTATACAAAGGGACTATGATAAAAGAATTGTGCGACGGGTGGTCAATTCTCGGTGTGGTTGACCATAAAACTTACAAACATAACAGGAGCAAGCCATTCGGCCCCTTGAGCGCGCTTCATTCAGAGAATCATAGAATTTACAGTGCAGAAGGAGGCCATTCGGCCCATCGAATCTACACCGACCCCTGAAAGAGCACCCTACCTAAGCCCACACCTCCACCCTATATCCGTAACCCAGCAACCCACCTACCGTTTGGACATTACGGGGCAATTTAGTGTGACCAATCCACGTAATCTGCAAATCTTTGGACTGTGGGAGGAAACCGGAGCACCTGGAAAGAACGTGCAGACTCTGCACAGTGACCCAAGCCGGGAATTGAACCTGGGTCCCTGGCGCTGTGAAGTAACAGTGCTAACCACTGTGCTACAGTGCTGCCCATTCAATAAAATTGTTGCTGATTCAATCAGCTTCACCTGCCTTCCTCCCATACCTCACGACTCTCTTGTTGATCAATAAATTGTCTAATTCAACTTTGAATTCAATGACTCAGTCATCGGGGGGACAGAGAACTTTAAGCAATAACAATCTTTGAGAAAATAAATTGCTCCTCATCTTGGTCTTAAATGGGGAGAGATCATTTTGATGAAATTGTGCCCCTGAGTTCTAAATCTCCTAACAAAGTAAAACATCCGCTCAGCATCTACTCTGTTAAGCCCACTCAGAATCTTGTATCTCCCAATAGGGTCATGTCCCAGTCTTCCGAACTCCAATGACCAAAGGTCCAAGATGCTCAACCTTTCCTCGCATGACCATTCCTTCATCCTAGAAATCGACCTTGTGAACGGTCTCTGATTTCCCTCCACTTTTAACTGCTCCACTATTGGCGGCAGTGCTTTCAGCCGCCTAAGCCCTGCGTTCTGGAATTCCCTCCCTTTCCCCTCTCTCTACCACATGCCTTAAAACCGATCTCTTTGATCAAGCTTTTGGTCATCTGTCCTAATAGCGGTGGCGCAGAGTCAATTTTGTTTGATCAAGCTCCTGTTGAAACACCTTGGGAACAAAGCAATTAGGAGCAGAAGTAGGCAATTCAGCCCTTCGGGCCTGCTCCGCCACTCAATCAGATCATGGCTGATCTCTTCCTGGTCTCAAATCCACCTCCCCACCTGTTTGTTACCCATATCCCTTTAACCCGTTTTTTAAAATCAGAAATATATCTATCTCTTTCTTGAAACCATTTAATGATTCCGATTCCACCGTGCTATGCAGCAGCGAGTTCCACAAATTCACCACCCTCTGGGAGAAGTAGTTCCTCCTCATCTCAGTTCTAGGGCAGCACGGTAGCATTGTGGATAGCACAATTGCTTCACAGCTCCAGGGTCCCAGGTTCGATCCCGGCTTGGGTCACTGTCTGTGCGGAGTCTGCACATCCTCCCCGTGTGTGCGTGGGTTTCCTCCAGGTGCTCCGGTTTCCTCCCACAGTCCAAAGATGTACAGGTTAGGTGGATTGGCCATGCTAAATTGCCCTTAGTGTTGGGTGGGGTTACTGGGGATAGGGTGGAGGTGTTGACCTTGGGTAGGGTGCTCTTTCCAAGAGTCGGTGCAGACTCGATGGGCCGAATGGCCTCCTTCTGCACTGTAAATTCTATGAAATCTACCACCTCTCAACCTATATCCGTGAAGCCAAAGAAACCAGCAGGCCCTAGGTGTGATCCCTAACCTACATAACTCAGCCAGGCTGGTAATAGAGATGCTACAACTGGCTTAAATAGGCTATAGGGTGAGAAAGGCCAGCAGATTCCTACCCCTATTGGTTATCTGGTGATCTGCACTGAACCGATGCATTCAAATGCCAGAGAAGCAGAGGATCTAGTTCAGCCATCACCCAAGGATTTTATCCCTTCTCATGCAAGGTGAATAGTGACAATTAGATTAGTGTTGGAAGGCTTGTAACTGAAGAACCATTACAGCAGCACTGATCAGTGTCTTTCGGGGGGGGGGGGGGGATTACATTTTGGGGGCTGGGTGGGTTGGAGCAATGCTCAGATAGTTACCCATTCATTGAAAAAGAACTGTCCAAAATTACAGCACAAATTGCACATTACACGCAATTACTGCACCTCGGATGAAAAAAATTAGTAAAACACATAGCGCTGGAATCATCAAGGCTGAACTAAAGAGAAACTTTGGTGTTTCATGCCAAACATGTCAAACCATTATAGAGGAACAAAGTCAATAAAATATTGAACTACATGGCCACACCGTAGAAGATACGTTCCAAGGCAGTTATGATCAAACTGTGCAATGCTCTGATAATAATCCATTTTGAATACTCCACCCAGTTCTAGTCACCAAAAGCGTGAGAGCGCCCTTCATTTACTAAAGTGAGGCATGAGACAATTCTGGTGCCGGGGATCAAGATGTGAGAGACTCGGTATTTTCATCTATACCTCCGTGGGAAGCAATCTCACCTCAGTGCCAGACGATTGCGACTTTAAAACCCGACTCCAGGGACATGATCTAGGCTGACACTTCAGTGCAGTATTGAGGGTGCACTACTTTGTTGAAGATGCTGTCTTTGGGATGAAATATTAAACTAAAACCATTTCCGCCATCTTTGGGTAAAGGATCCCTTGGCACTATTCAAAGAGCAGGTGAGTTCTCCCCAATATACTGACCAACGTTTAACTCCCTCAACTAACATCATTAAAACAAATTCAGCAGGACTCTCCGTTCCTGAGACTAAGTGTTGACGCAGGGGCAGGATTCCTGGACTTCTCCTACAGCAAAACTGGCGCTGCACCTGGGACCGATTTAGCAACCGTTAAGGGTTGGAACCGGCGCCACGTAGAACACAATCGATGCCAATGAAAAACGGTGCCAGATTCGCCAGGTCCTTGTTGCCAGGCAGGAGGCTGACAAGCTAAAGCTGAATAAACATACTTCACTCCCCACACACACCTGGACGTGGTCGGCGGGCCCGAGGAAAGGACAGTCGCCGGGGTGGAGATCGGTATCGAGGAATATTTTACTATTTAAAACTGCTATATAAATGAATGTTATTGTTTAAATAAATATGAGCTGACAACCAGGAATGCATTACATAATGCAAAGACATATAGAAACGTGAAATTTTAACTATTTTTCCATCTACTTGGCCCAAGTGTTCCAGCACTTTATTTTAGGTTTTCAGAATATGTGGTATTTTGCTTTTTCATCCAATCTATCGCCAGACATCCTATTCATACGACTCTCATAGAATCATAGAATTTACAGTGCAGGAGGCCATTCAGCCAATCGAGTCTGCACCGGCCCTTGCCTCCACCCTATCCCCGTAACCCAGCAACACCTAACCTTTTGGACACAAAGGGGCTATTCAGCATGGCCAATCCACCTAACCTGCTCTTCTTTAAACAGTGGGAGGAAACCGGAGCACCGGAGAAAACCCACTATCGTGGCCGAAATGTTTTTTGAAAATCTAAATTTTGTACTTCAATATTCAACAGTAGTACAGCATTCACAAGGAGCAATTTTACTTTGAACCTCATTCGATCTGGTGGGTTTAAAAATCTATTCGTAGCGACGTGTCGTTGTTTTTATTAAGCGGCTTGATGACGGCGCAACATTAATTGAGAACACCGTCTTTAATCTGTTGACGGATCAGAATTCATGGTACAATATTCACACTGAATTTCGGATCCCATTCACGGTGCGCAGAGATGACAACGCTAAAGCAATCTATGCCCACTGCCCAACCCCACGACTGAGACATATCAACAGCATGGAAAATAAAAAAAGCCCGGAGAGAAAAACAGCAAATTTGATATTCATCCAAGGTTAGGTCAATACCAACCAACAACCAAAATTACTGACCTTCCCTGCACCGCCCTTGGGTTGCAAGGGGCTCACAACAATAACACAAACAAAGGCTGTAACCAAAAAAAGTAAAACAGGAGGCAAGGTGCACCATTGTAGATCCTCAATCGTGGACCAGTGCGTTGACCATTTTGAGGTGTGCTGTATGTAAACAGGGAGCATCAGCAGCATCAACAAGCACTTGCCATTCTCTTTGCGTGGCCAAAAACAAAATGTTGTTTACATTTGTGCAGCCAAAAAGGAGGGGAGGAAAAAAAAGACTTCTTTAACAAAAAAGGAAAGGGGTTGGCAGTACACAAACGCAGTGGGGGATTCGAGCAAGGCTAACCTCACCAATGCAGTCGGATCAATGAGAGAATTAAGATTTAATTTAAATTAAAAATTGGGGCGAGTCTGACTCTCACCTGCGGGCTCGGCGTTCTGCAGGCTGCTCCTGCCCTGGAGCCGGGGTCGCAGCTTCTTGGCGCGGATGGGGATGGGGTCGGACATGTTGTCTCCGCTCGGGGAGCCGGGCGACTGAGAGGAAGGGGAGGAGGAGCGGGAGGAAGCCGCCGCTCCCTGACGCGGCGGATTGATGGGGCTGCCCGCAACGCTGCCGCCGCCGCTCCCCCTCAGATAGTCGCGGACACTCGCGGCGCCTCCCAGGCTCGGCCTCGGGCGGCAAGGCCGCGGGCCGGCTGCCCCTAGCAACGGGGCCCAGGCCTGCCTGTGCCAGCCGCTCATCCACCGGTAGATGGCAATCATTAAAACTCTTTCTAATGTTTAATTATAAACACCAAAATACTTTTTTTTTAAACCTAAACCATCTGTATTGTTGGGCTTTGGAGCCACAAACTGTAATGGAAAAAACAACTCTATTCTCCTCGGCTTTTATTTCCTTCTGTAATTCTTCAAATGCCATATTAAAAATAAACCCTCCCTCAGTGAACATGGTGACAGGCATTCCTGGCGTGCTATCATCATGTTTTGGAACACCTGTCCTGGCAAAGATTCCCCTTGCCAGACGGGCAACACAATACAGACAAGTGTAAAAAAAGGGGGATTTATAGTGTTCAATTCTGGTCGCCACACTACCAGAAGGATGTGGAGGCTTTAGTGAGGGTGCAGAAGAGATTTACCAGGATGTTGCCTGGTATGGAGGGCATTAGCTACGAGGAGAGGTTGAATAAACTCGGTTTGTTCTCACTGGAACGACGGAGGTTGAGGGGCGACCTGATAGAGGTCTACAAAATTATGAGGGGCATAGACAGAGTGGATAGTCAGAGGCTTTTCCCCAGGGCAGAGGGGTCAATTACTAGGGGGCATAGGTTTAAGGTGCGAGGGGCAAGGTTTAGAGTAGATGTACGAGGCAAGTTTTTTTTACAGAGAGGGTAGTGGGTGCCTGGAACTCGCTACTGGAGGAGGTGGTGGAAGCAGGGACGATAGTGATATTTAAGGGGCATCTTAACAAATACATGAATAGGATGGGAATAGGGGGATATGGACCCAGGAAGTGTAGAAGATTGTAGTTTAGTCGGGCAGCATGGTCGGCACGGGCTTGGAGGGCCAAAGGGCCTGTTCCTGTGCTGTACATTTCTTTGTTCTTTGAGGAATGCACTTGGTAAGCTGGAGGGCCTGGAGAATAGGTCCAGGAGGCAGAATCTCACAATTGTTGCCCTCCCTGAAGGTAATGAGGGATCGGATGCGAGGGCTTATGTGACGGACATGTTGGAGAAGTTGATGGGGGCTGGGGCGTTCCCTGGGCCTCTGGAATTGGACAGAGCGCACAGAGCCCTCGCAAGGAAACCCAGAGCGAACGAACCGCCGTGGGCCATGGTGGTACGTTTTCACCGTTTCAAGGACAAGGAGCACGTTTCGCGGTGGGCCAAGAAAGAACGGAGCAGCAAGTGGGAGAACTGAGTTGCGCATTTATCAGGATCTGGGAGCGGATTTGGCCAAGATGCGAGCTGGGTTCAATCGGGCAAACACGACCCTCTTTAAGAAGGGGGTGAAGTTCGGGATGCTGTACCCAGCCCGCTTGTGGGTCACACATGAGGAACGGGACTTCTACTTTGAAACGCCAGACGAAGTACGGACCTTTATTAAAGAAATGAAGCTGGAGGCAAATTAAAAGACACTTAAGCCTTGGAGAAGTACTGTGACAGTGATTTGTGGTGCTGGATTGTAAAACTTTAAGTAGCTCGATGTGAAATAATGCGCTGTGTGGATGGTTAAAGGTTGATCTGTCTTGGAGGGGCATTGTTGGAGGGGGGGGGGGGTGGGCTTTGAATTTAGTTCTGCTTTTTGGGTGACTATTTTTCTAAAGTGATTGTTGCTTCACTTTTTTTTTTCTGTTTGTTTACTGGGGAATATGATGCTTTTAAAATGTTTATTCATGTGGGGGTGAGAGAGGAGAGTACAACAGGGAGACAGACTGCTTGCTGCCAGGGGCGGGAGCTATCGAGTCAGCATGGGTCAGCTGACTCTCAGAAGCCCAGTGGGGGGTGGACAGGTGTTAAGAAGAATCGTGTCAGACAAGGGGGATGGGTACATAATGGTGAGTGGGAAGCTGGAGGGGGTGCGAGTGGTACTTGTAAACATATATGCTCCAAATTGGGACGACGTGAAATTTATGAGGCGGGTGTTAGGTAGATCCCAGACTTAGAATCACATAACCTGATCATGGGAGGGGACTTCAACGCAGTCATTGATCTGGAATTGGACCGGTCAAAATCCAGGACAGGGTGGAGGCTGGCTGCGGCAAAGGAATTGAAGGGCTTTATGGAACAGATGGGGGAGTAGACCCATGGGGGTTTGCACGGCCGAGGATGAAGGAGTTTTCCTTTTTTTCACATGTCCACAAGGTATAATCTCGCATCAACTTTTTTGTTCTGAACAGGGCGCTAATACCAAAGGCGGTGGATACTGAGTACTCGGCAATTGCAGTGTCGAATCATGTCCCGCACTGGGTGGATCTACGGGTTCGTGTGGAGAGAGGGTAACGCCCGCTGTGGAGACTGGATGTGGGGTTGCTAGTGGATGAGGCGGTCTGTGGGCGGGTTAACACGTCCATCCAGAACTACCAGGAAACAAATGATACGGGGGAGGTCTCTGCAGCGACAGTCTGGGAAGCTTTGAAGGCAGTAGTCAGAGGGGAATTAATCTCGATACGGACCCACAGAGAAAAGGTGGAACGGGCTGAGAGGGATAGATTAGTGGAGGAGACACTCCAGGTGGACAGGAGATACTCGGAGGCCCCGGACGCGGGGCTACTGAGGGAGCGGTGGAGTTTGGGCTGTTGACCACAGGGAAAGCAGTGGAACAGTTGAGGAAGGCAAGGGGGGCGATCTATGAGTACGGGGAAAAGGCAAGCAGAATGTTGGCGCACCAGCTCAGGAAAAGACAGGCGGCCAGGGAGATAGGTAAAATAAAGAGTAGAGACGGTAATACTGTCCTGGACCCAGCGGGGGTGAACGAGGACTTTTATAGTAAATTATGAGAGTCGGAACCTCCGGCTGGGGTGGAGGGGATGAGGCAATTTCTGGATCAGTTGAGGTACCCGAGGGTGGAGAAGGACCTGGTGGAGGGGCTGGGAGCCCCAAGTGAGATTGAGGAAATAATCAAGGGGCTGGAGGGCATGCAGTTGGGCAAGGCCCCGGGGCCTGACGGCTTCCCGGTGGAATTCTCTCAGAAGTTTTCAGAGATATTGAGCCCACTGCTGGTGAGGACATTTAACGAAGCAAGAGAGAAGGGAGTCCTCCCCCCAACAATGTCGCAGGCCTCGATTTCATTGATCTCGAAACGGGAGAAGGACCCGGAGCAATGCGGGTCATACAGGCCGATTTCTCTACTGAATGTGGATGCCAAACTGCTGGTTAAAATACTGGCCACAAGGATAGAGGACTGTGTCCCGGGAGTGATAGGGGAAGACCAGACGGGATTTGTTAAGGGCAGGCAACTCAAGGCCAATGTTCGAAGATTTCTAAATGTTATTATGATGCCCTCAGAGAGGAGGTGGTGGTAGCGATGGATGCGGAGATGCTTTTGATCGGGTGGAGCTGGGAAGGTTTGGGTTTGATGAGGGCTTTATTGACTGGGTGCGGTTGCTGTCGGGAACCAGTAGCGAGTGTGTGTACGAACCAACTGAGGGCGGGATATTTTGAACTACACCGAGGGACGAGGCAAGGGTGCCCCCTCTCCCTGTTACTGTTTGCTCTGGCCATCGAGCCATTGGCCATGGTGTTAAGAGCCTCTAGGAACTGGAAAGGGCTGGTTCGGGGAGGGGAGGGGGAGGGGGAGGGGAGGGGAGGGGGAGGGGGAGGGGAGGGGGAGGGGGAGGGGAGGGGAGGGGGAGGGGAGGGGAGGGGGAGGGGGAGGGGGAGGGGTAGGCGGGGGGGGGGGGGGGTGGAGCACCGGGTCTCGCTCTACGCAGGTGACCTGCTCTTGTACATTTCAGACCTGTTGGAGGGGATGGGGAAGTAATGCGAACCTTGGGGGAATTTGGCAATTTTTCGGGGCATAAATTGAACATGGGGAAAAGCGAGATGTTTGCGATCCAGGCAAGAGGGCAGGAGAAGAGACTGGGAGAGCTGCCGCTTAGAATGGTAGGGAAGAGCTTTCGATATCTGGGAATCCAGGTGGCCTGGAAATGGGAGGTAATACACAAGTTAAATCTATCCCGGTTGGTAGAACAAATGGAAGGGGACTTTAAGAGATGGGACATGCTCCCGCTATCACTGGCAGGGAGGGTACAGACCGTGAAAATGACGGTCCCCCCCAGATTTCTGTTTGTCTTTCAGTGCCTCCCCATCTTCACCCCGAAGGCCTTTTTCAAGCGGGTGAATAAGATTATTTTGGGCTTTGTGTGGGCGAGTAAAACCCCACGAGTGAAGAAAGTGTTGCTGGAGCGCAGTCGGGGGGGCGGTGGGTTGGCGCTGCCGAACTTCTGCAATTACTACTGAGCGGCTAATATAGCCATCATTAGGAAGTGGGTAGTGGGGGAGGGGTCGGCATGGGAGCGGATGGAGGCGGCGTCATGTAAAGACAGCAGTCTGGGAGCATTGGTAATAGCACCTCTGCTGTTCTTGCCGGCCCAATACTCCACAAGTCTGGTGTTAGTGGCAGCTCTGAGCATCTAGGGGCATTGGAGGAGATATGAGAGATTTGGACCCAGATTTATAACAACTACAGGTTTGTACCGGGTAGGCTAGATGGCGGGTTCCGGAGCTGGCAGAGGGCAGGAATTAGAAGGATGGGGGATCTATTTATAGATGGAAGCTTTCCCAGCTGCAAAGCTTTGGAGGATAAATTTAAATTGCCAGCAGGGAATGGTTTTAGGTATTTGTAGTGTACCCAATTCATTTTTCTTCCAGTTAAGGGGCAATTTAGCGTAACCAATCCACATAACCTGCACATCTTTGGGTTGTGGGGACGAAACCCACGCAGTCACGGGGAGAATGTGCACACCCCACACTGACAGTGACCCAGAGCCGGGATCGAACCTGGGACCTCGGCGCCGTGAGGCAGCTGTGCTAACCACTAGGCTACCGTGCTGCCCTCACCAGGCACACACGACAGTGGCTAGGATGAGCAAGTTTTTCGGGATAGAGGATAGGTGTGCGAGGTGCGCGGGAAGCCCAGCAAATCATGTCCACATGTTTTGGGCATGCCCGAAGCTTAGAGGGTTTTGGCAGGGTTTTGCTAAGGCAATGTCGACGGTGCTCACGGGTGGTGCCGAGTCCGGAGGTAGCGATCTTTGAAGTGTCGGAAGATCCGGGAGTTCAGGGGGCGAAAGAGGCCGACGTCCTGGCCTTTGCCTCCCTGGTAGCCCGGAGATGGATCTTATTAATGTGGAGGGACTCGAAGCCCCGAGTGTAGAGACCTGGGTTAGTGACATGGCTGGGTTTCTCAGTCTTGAGAAAATAAAGTTTGCCTTAAGAGGGTCAATGTTAGGGTTCACCCGGAGGTGGCAGCCGTTCGGCGACTTTCTCAGGGAAAATGAAAAATGTCAGCAGATGCAGTATTCCAAGGGGGGGGGGGTGGATTGTTGTTGTATGGTTGAGGCGTGTGAAGATTGGGTTGGGGGTGGGGGGGGGGGTTATTTTACCATGTTGATGTCATTGTTTTTGTTACGGTTATAAAAAATTTCAAATACCTGGTAAAATATTATTTTTAAAAAAGGAATGCACTTGGGACAGTAACTCAATTGTCCAGAAGACTTTGACAAAGAGTCATCCAGACTCGAAAGGTTGGCCCCCTTCTCTCTCTCTCCACGGATGCTGTCAGACCGGCCAAGATAATCTTTATTATTGTCACAAGTAGGCTTACATTAACACTGCAATGAGGTTACTGTGAAAAGCCCCTAGTCGCCACACTCCGGCACCTGTTCGGGTACACGGAGGGAGAATTCAGAATGTCCAATTCACCGAACAAGCACGTCTTTCGGGACTTGTGGGAGGAAACCGGAGCACCCGGAGGAAACCCACGCAGACACGGGGAGAACGTACAGACTTCACACAGACAGTGACCCAAGCCGGGAATCGAACCTGGGACCCCGGAGCTGTGAAGGAACAGTGCTAACCACTGTGCTACCGTGCCACCCATTGTCCAGCATTTTCTGTTTATGTTTCAGATTCCAACATCCACAGTAATTGGCTTTTATTTATGTCCAGACGACTGCTTGGGATGTGGAATCTAGATCTAATAGTCCTGTCTTTCGAATCATTTCACTGTTCATCTAGTCTATCAGCTAAGTGAGCATGTTAATACAGCTAGTAATGATAACTCATTACCATTTGAGAATTTCTGGAGGGTGACAGCCAAGTTTGCTAAATTGATTCCAGAGATGAGGGATGTGCCTTTGGAAGAGAGACGAGCGGTTTAGGCCTGTAGAAGAATGGGAGGCGATCTAAGA
The DNA here is from genome assembly GCF_047496885.1 of Scyliorhinus torazame. NCBI lineage: Eukaryota > Metazoa > Chordata > Chondrichthyes > Carcharhiniformes > Scyliorhinidae > Scyliorhinus > Scyliorhinus torazame. The sequence goes on along the minus strand of NC_092723.1, from coordinate 11,292,716 downwards.
CGATAAAGGGGATTGGCAAGGTAGACGTAGAGAGGATGTTTCCTCTTGTGGGGCAATTGAGAACGCAAGGTCATGGTTTTAGGATAAGGGATAGCAGATTTAAAACGGAGATGAGGAGAAATTAATTCACGACCCCCGAGTGCAGTGGATGCTGGGACATTGAGTAAATTTGAGGAGACAGTCAGATTTTAATTTGTAATGGGTTAAAGGGTATTGGAGAACAGGCAGGAAAATGGAGTTACAGCCGATCGTATTGAATGGCGGAACAGGCTCGAGGGACTGAATTGCGTACTCTTGCATCTAATCCTTATGTTCTTAAGTTGCCAGCATAAAGGTCAATAATTCTTCTGATGTGACTCAAGAATAGATGGGGAAAAATAGAATGCTAACTTCTCAAAATAGATTATCGACAAGCTAGGAAGCTCTCTGGGCATGACAAACCAAAGTTTACCAAAACAGCTGAAAAACAATTTGCTCAAATTTATAAATATGCCGGGGGGGGGGGGGGGGGGGGGGGAAATCCTGGTGATAAATTCTCCAACAAAGTTGCAATGTTGGCATTTTCATTGAAATTATAGAATGATGTGCATGTCAATGAAGATCAAATAATGCATGGTTGAATTAAAGTTATGCCAATTCCATGCTGATCACTCATTTTTTATGATAAGCTTTAATTTTTATGATGGATTTCACACCCTCAATGTGCTTCATAATCAATACTCCTGCTGTTGTTTTGGTAAATAGTCGCCATTTTGTGCACAGCAAGTCCTTCACATCAGCAGATGAAATCAATTATACAATTGGTTTTGTTCATGTTAGTTGAGAAATAAAATACAGGGTTTAATAGAATTATTTAGTTTTGCCTCAAAACAAAGAACGAAGGGTAATAACGTGACACTTTTGAGGGTTAAGAGAACTCCCAATTCTTCAACATGTTTGACTATTCGTCAGCACTTAGGTAAGCTTTGCCCTCAAAAATGTTCCCCATGGGATTCCAAGGCTGTCAATGTCAAACATTATGACTCATTGCCTATACAATTACTCAAAAGTGTACAAAAACAAAAATACTAGCATCTAGAAAAAAATAATGTCATTTTCTGTTGTCAGAACTCAAATTATCATAATGCTAAATATGAACTTTTTCTTTTTCAGCTATGCATAGAACTGCTGCATACTTTCACCATTTTATGTTCTTAGCTTAGTTGTATCTGTGCCTTTCAATATTGCCTATTCATAAATCCTTGTAAAACAAATATTACTTTAAAAATATGCTTCTGGTATCCAATGAAGTTTTGTACTCAAAATTATTTATTTTCCATGTGTTATATGTATTTAAAACTTGTGTTTTATTTCTAAAATAGTTCACCTCGGAGACAGGCAGGAAGTGGAGTTGAGGCCGAGATGAGATCGGCCATGATCGTATTGAACGGCGGAGCTGGCTCGAGGGGCTGAATGGCCTACTCCTACCCTTGTGGTCATTTACTAATGGCATATGCTTCAGTGAGCACGAGGATTTCACAGCATAAAATGCTGATCAAATTTAATTTTCATGTGGCCACATTCTGGCTATAATCATGAAGATTTGGATTTGATTTATTGTCACATGAACCGAGGTACATTGAAAGTATTGTTCTGCGTACAGTCCAGACAGATTGTTCTATACATGAAAAAACATAGGACATACTTAAATACACAAAGTAAATATATAGACACCGGCATCGGGTGAAACATACGGAGTGTAGTACCACTCAGTAGAGAAGATATGCGACCAGAACAGGTCAAAGGCTAGGAATCATACAGCAAATAACTCACCTCCTGACTCCCCAAAGCCTGTCAACCATCTACAAGGTACAAGTCAGGCGTGTAATGAAATACTCTCCACTTGCTTGGATGAGTGCAGCTCCAACAGCACTCAAGAAGCTCGACACCATCCAGAACAAAGTAGCCCGCTTGATTTCGCCCCCTTCCACAAACATTCAAACCCTCCATCACCGACGAACAGTGGCAGCCGTGTGTACCATCTACAAAATGCACTGCAGTAACTCGCCAAAGTTCCTTAGACAGCACCTTCCAAACCCACGACCACTACCATCTAGAAGGACAAGAGCAGCAGATACCTGGGAACCCCCCCCCCACCTGGAGGTTCCCCTCCAAGTCACTTTGAAATATATCACCGTTCTTTCGCTGTCGCTGGGACAAAATCCTGGAACCCCCTCCCTAACAGCACAATGGGTGTACCTACACCTGAAGGACTGCAAAGGTTCAGGAAGGCAGCCACCGACACCTTCTGAAGAGCGACTACAGTTCAGTCCATAAGAAGGTCATGCAGGAGTCTGGTAACAGCGGGGAAAAAGCTGTTTTTGAACCTGTAAATGTATGTTCTCAGACTTTGTTCCTCCTGCCTAATAGAAGACGTTGGAAGAGAGAATAACCCAGATGGGAGGGGTCTTTGATTCTGCTGCCCGCTTTCCCAAGGCAGCAGGAGGTGCAGACAGAGTCAATGGATGGGAGGCGAGTTTGTGTGATGGACTGAGCGGTGTTCACCATTCTCTGTAGTTTCTTACGGTCTTGGGCCGAGCAGTTGCCATACCCAGGCTGTGATGCAGCCAGATAGGATGTTTTCTATGGTGCATCTGTAAAAATTGGTAAGAGTTCATGTGGACATGCCGAATTCCCTTAGTTTCCTGAGGAAGTATAGGCGCTGTTGTGCTTTCTTGGTCGTAGCATCGATGTGGGTGAACCAGGACAGATTGTTGGTGATGTATATACCTAGGAATGTGCAGCTGAAGGTCCCACATCATCAGTGATGTCTTGTCTGGGACTCATTGCTTGAGAGGGTGGTGGAGGCAGAGACCCTCATAATATTTAGGAAGTATTTAGATGTGCTCTTGTGATGCCAAGGCAGGCACGATTTCAGAAAAGCACCACGGGTAGCAAGTGAAACGTATGTACTGTGAACATAATGAGGTGTGTCAAGTGTTGAACACGTCCTTCCAACTTTTTGTGAGGCTGCAAATGTCTGATTAGTACTTAAGGTCAAATATCCACAGTACATCAGGTCTGTTACGTGGTTTGAGCAATTTGAGAAATTATGAGCAGCATATTAGGTTAAATATGATCTAAATGCTGTAAAAATGTAAAACGTGACAGACTATTCCATTTATAAGTTTCTTGTATGTCAGATCGAACAAAAAGGCTTTGTGTTGCCTTCGGAAGCTGGGACATGATGGTGACTCACCACCTGTAGCTTCACCCCATCACCATTTTGCAAGTTGAGCTTGCCACTAGCAAGGTCCCACATCACCAGTGATGTCTGAGACTGGAACTCACTGCTTGAAAGGGTGGTGGAGGCAGGGACCCTTATAATTATTTAAGAAGTATTTAGATGCGCACTTGCGATGCCAAGGCATACAAGGCCAAGACCAAATGCTGGAAAATGGGATTAGAATAGTTAGGCGGTTGTTTTTGACCGGCGCAGACGCGATGGGCCTTTTCTGTGCTGTAGGCCTGCATGACGCTATGCCTCGTGTGATATTACGAGTGTGCTCCATTTAGAATAATGGACATGGTGAAAGAATCATTGGGTGAAAGTTTAACAAGTGCAGTGTTGTATTGCCGATCAACCAATATCATATATATTTGCAGAAAATGCAGTTCAACTATGATTTTTCCCAAGATGTCTGGTCAGGATTGGAAGTAGAATTATTCCAACAATTTTTGAGGGAAAGGCAACCCTGAAACCGTGGAAGTTTGCCAGTGCACCGCTGCACTAATTGATTCTTAGCCAAGGCTCCTCACACAAGGCCTGTAACTGAATCTAGGGGAACTGGAGCGTTTTCATTAGATCAGTGAAGGTTAGGAGATCCATACGATGTTTTCAAACCCCCATCAAAGACCCGCATCAGACGCCCATATCAGAGGCACCCCGATACCAGAAACAACCTCAATATCAGAGACCCCTGCCCCGCTGTGAACCTAACCAATGTTTATAAACAATAGGTGCTTTCACTTGGCAGAAAGAACTGCTTTTGATGTGGTGATGACCTGTTAACCCTAGCTATATGTTGAGAAACATTGTGGTTCGGTTCAGAGTAGGGTACTTGAGATTCATTCAAGCATGAAGAGAGATTAAAATAAATACTCCAGACACCTAGATGTCAGGATGCTGTTCCCGTCATTGCGGTGCACTAAAAACTATTTATCTTTGAAAGTGAATAGAAACCTCACA